>NC_134132.1:9932500-10532500 GCF_040939455.1 Microcebus murinus | reverse complement strand
TTATAATATTTACATCGCATTAACATGCCTACTGCTTTCCTTAAAGGAGTTTATCCCTGCTACAGTTTGAATGTGTCCCCCCAAAAGTTCACGTGCTATAAACTTAATCCCCCATGCAACAGTGCTGAGAGGTGGGACCTTTAAGAGGCGATTAATGCTGTTATCAATGCTGTTATCAATGCTGTGGCATTCTGTTATAGCAGCACAAAACACACTAACACGGTGCCTCACCCTCATATTTGGTCGATCATCAAATTGTATGGATTCTATTTTAAAAAAAGAGACACATCTCTTGAATCTTATCTTTCCTTTCCATTTCCACTGCACGAGTCTTTCCCAGGGGTAATACTCTGTTTCCTTGCTGTCCTTACACCAGTTCATTCCTAGCCTCTCCTGCTTCCCCACTGCATTTGGGATAAAATCCAAATGTCTAAAAGTAACACATGAAGTCCTTCTCAATCTCAACGCAACATACCTCTTTAGACCACTCATTGCACTTTTTTAACTCTCTCAATTTGTACATGTTGTTCCCTCTATCTTAAATGCTTCCTCCACCTCTCCCTGCCTGGTAAATACTTCATCTCTCAGCTCAAGTGTCATCTAATCTAGGAAGTCGTCTCCAGCACCCTGGAGAGGGAGCTGCTTCTTTCCCCAGGCTCTGAGACACTCCGTTTATAGCTATAACCAAATGCTCAGCAAACGACAATGAAATTCATGAGCTCAGATGCTTGCCTCATGTCCAGATTTGTCTTTATCTTTGTAACACCAGCACCTAGCTAGGTACCTAGAGCACCACATGTGCTTAGTAATTGGCTACTGAATAAAATCAGTACCATCGAGATTTTGCTGAATGCTGACACTATTCTTTGGTCAAATATTTTAAAAACATACATTGTTTATGATTTGTAAAATTGATTTTGTCAACTAGAAGCATTCTTAGATTTCTGTACGTTATTTTAAATTACCTTGTTCCCTTCTATTCAAAACTTAATGGAATTGCAATTGTGCCAAGGTTTTTCTTCCATCCTTAAGGAAAACAATTTATTTTCTCCAACTGCACAGTGATAGGTGTGAGTTCTGCCATTATGCCTGTAATTTAAACACTGAGCTATCTGTAGTGTACAGAGAGCCCAGAAAAGGATATGTTCAGGCAAGATAATGTTTGAATATGGCCTTGCCACACACTGTATCTGTTTGTTCTGGCTCGAGAGCAGGAAAAGAAAATTATTTCACCTTACTGCAAACCCAAAGGTTGTTTGGGGCTTAAATACATTTTTGGTTTAGTCCCAAAACTATCTTCAAGGCATCTGAAAGCTTTCATTAGTCTTTGAGATCTTGTTCAGAAAAGCAATGTTTATCATTATAATAGATGTAAAAAGATTGCCTTAGGGAGGCAGTAATTTAGAACATAAAGTACAGTAATACTTTCTTTTGGAAAGTTGAAATTAGTTGATGAGAAAATATTTTTAGAACATTAACAAATAAGTTGCAATACTTTCAAATATGTAGTACTGAAACAAAACTGAGAAGAATATAGGGATACTTGCAGAAGGGAAGAAGGAAATAGCAAACTATGTTTACTAACTTCTTTCAATAATTACCTTTATTATACATTTCTTAATGGGTTATTAATATAGTTTTGATCTAATAGAGATATAATTTCCCAAATTGTTAACTCTGAACGTGGAAGTCTTGAGGGAGACAAAAATGTGCAGAATGCAATACGAATTATCCTGTCATCATGCCCCTAACAAACTTCCCCTCTGCCAGAGGAGGACGGCACAGGAAAATGGGCCAAGGATTTGTTTCTGACACTGTCATGGCTTTACACTGGTTTTTAGGATGATGAGCAGCAACTAGAAGAGTAGATGAAGGTTTGATGTCAACGTATGCTTGGGCTTTGGGAGCTTCCACAACCATGGGTGAGTGTTCATTCAGCAAATATTTTTTTGAGTGTATACTACTTATTAGAATCCATGACAAATCTGGGCATACACAGGCCAATAAAATAGGTTAGCGGAGAAATGGAAATTTTAAATTTGATAATTATCATGAAAAAGGGATACATCCCTACTACCATTGATTGAAAGCTCACCATAATAAGACAGGCTTTGTGGTAGAAGTTTATATACATTATCTCATTCAATCCTCAAAGACATCCCTGGAGGAAGGTATTACTAACCAGATTTTTCAGATAAGAGAAACAAGTTTTAGAAAAGTTAATTAACTGGTTGAAGGCCACAGAGGCAGGCAGGACTGAGATTCCAATCCAAGCCTGTTTGAAGTCAGAGCTCCAGCCCTTACACTCTGAAGCAGTATGCAGTCTGGCTAGTTAGGTGAGGTTCCGTTAGATAAGCCACACTGGGAGTGAATTCTGAGGGTCACGTAGGCATTATTGGGTGAAAGATAATGGACAGAAGGAGAACTTGTCAAAAAAAAGCATGGAATCAATGCTTGGTGGGCGTGGCAGTGGAGGGAGTTCAGCAGTGGGACGCAGGAGTGACTCACCAGACCGCAGCACTACACGACACTGGACAAAGAGGTGGGCTCTTCAGTTTTTAAGTCAAGAAGTTGAAAATGAAGGAGAGTCACTTATGAAAATACAATGCAGTGTGTTGATGGTCTACTCTGGCTGACGTTTGGTTTCTGATTTTAATTGCAAGGTTTATTCTATTTTATTCGCGACAGAGTCTCACTGTCACCTGGGCCAGAGTGCTGTGGTATCACTGAAGCTCCCAGCAATCTCAAACTCCTGGGCTCAAGCCAAGAGAGTCTCCTGCCTCAGCCTCTTGAGTAGCTGGGACTATGCCTGCCTAATTTTTCTATTTTTTTATAGAGATGGGGTCTTGCTCTTGCTCAGGATGGTCTAGAACTCCTGGCCTCAAGCAATCCTCCCACTTTGGCCTCCTAGAGTGCTAGGATTATAGGCATGAGTCACCATGCCTGTCCTCAAGTGTTATTTTAACCTAGACAGTGAAGTTATATTTTTTTTCCCATCATCAAAATTGGTGGCTGCAAAATACTGATATATTATGCTTTTTCTAAATTCTTATTTTTTTCTTGCCTTTTAATTTTTGTGCTTGTTTAATTCTTCATTTTTATTTCTAGTAAGTTCTATTTTTCCAGTTTTATCCCTATATTTGATGAGAAGATACCATGTTTTCCTGACCCTGGTCCTTACAGGTTTTATAAAATGTGTTCATTTCCCCCTTTTACTTAGGCACCTTAATTTTAAAAACCAATTTCTGGGGCTTCCACCTATCTTGTTTTTACCATCCCTGGGCCCCACTATTTCCCATTAACATGTCTTTCTCATGCAAGAACTAAAATCAATGCCCATATCAGGTTTGGGGATAATGTGTGCAGAGGTTATAATGTAGTATAATTTACTTTTGTTTCTGGAGTCCAGTATTTGACTGTTTGGCACCAATACTATAAATCTATACTTAATATCAGAAATCAAATTGATTTCAGAGCTCATCTCAAAATGGTAGTTTTAAATTTGGAAGACCTTTTACATTTGGAAATATATAGGCAAATTTCTTTATAAGACAAGGGCATGGATCAAAAGAGGTTCATTTAGAATTTTTAATGTGTACGCATATATAGGTGGTCAAAACAAAGTTCATCTGCCATTTTTATGTGCAAAAACGAACTTGTCATGATTTCCTTCAGCGTATCCCTATCAGATAAGATATTGTGCTACCTGAAAATGTTTATTATAATCTAGATACTGTGAAGTGTTCATTAGAAATCCAGTTTTGGGGCAGGGCGCAGTGGCTCACGCCTGTAATCCTAGCTCTCTAGGAGGCCGAGGCAGGCGGATTGTTTGAGCTCAGGAGTTCAAAACCAACCTGAGCAAGAGCGAGACCCTGTCTCCACTATAAATACAAATAAATTAATTGCCCAACTGATATATATAGAAAAAATTAGCCAAGCATGGTGGCGCATGCCTGTAGTCCCAGCTACTCAGGAGGCTGAGGCAGAAGGATCGCTTGAGCCCAGGAGTTTGAGGTTGCTGTGAGCCAGGCTGACGCCATGGGACTCACTCTAGCCTGGGCAACAAAGTGAGACTCTGTCTCAAAAAAAAAAAAAAGAAAAGAAATCCAGTTTTGGGCTACATCTATTAAAAAAATTAATGAAGAGTGACTATAGTGTTGCTCTTAACATTTTCCATTGAGAGATGTTTATATTATCTATAAACTATTTCTCAGTATCTATGACAAAACAATTCTCCAAATACAATGTAGTTATTGTTATGCACTAGAAATAAGAGAATCCAAGTCCCTTTAAAAAAAAAATCAAAGGTGAATTAGACTTTTTTGAATAAATCCTCATCTTACTAAAACGCAACGGAGTAGAATTTCAGATGGTTATAATACAGACTTTATCTTCCATCACTATAGAAGACAGAAATAAGCAACAAAAGAGGAAAACTTCACATCTAATGTACATATAAAATAAAGACTTCATTTTTCTTAAACTGTCTTAATGGGTATAGTACTTGGGGAAATAAAAACTATTAATATTTCTTCTTTCTCAGGCTAAATATCAAATACTATACAATGTAAACAGAAGTATTCTTCAGTAAGACCCTAGCTCTTAAAAAACAATTCCTAATAATTATAACAGAAAGCTATAGAAATTATGTAGAGAATAGTGTTCTGTTATGTTTCTATTAAATTGCTCTATTATTTCCAAATCAACAAGTATATATTGGGCACTTAGTATTTGCCTAACATCTTATGCTGTCCTGTCCAGGGTCACTTTTAGTTTCTAATGCAGTGTCTACATATCAGAGCTCAGTACTAATGGGAACAAGGTCAGGAGTTCAATTTCCCCTGCCAGTTATCTGGTTTTTCTCTTTTGGATAGCAATAGACTCTTTCCTTTACTAAGTTTCTAATGGGGGAAAACTCCACTGTTAATCTCAAATACGTGTCTTGATCAACCTCATATACAAATGGCTATTATGTAGACATCTGTGTAGAGTGTTTTCCATTTGTTCTATATATATGACTGGGCAAGTCATTTTGTTTCACTAGGTTTGAGTTTAATCATCTGGAAAATGGAAGCAAAGACTTAGATATCTCTAAGGATCTATTTGGCTCTAAAATGGAATCTACATTTTCATAATTCTCAAGTCATTTCTGCATATGTTGATGGCAGCATTTATTCAAAATAGACAAAAGATGGAAATAACCCAAATGTCCGTCAGTTGATAAATGGATAAACGAAATTTGCTATACAGACAGATCTGGTTACAGATGAGATACGTTCCTGAGAACATCTTTAGGTCAGATTTGTTTGTAACTTGGATCCCAGATGAACAGTATATATACAGTAATAATAATAATACTATAATGCCTCATACGTGGTAATACAGTATAATACTATAGTAATACCTCTGTACTATAATAAGTTACAAAAACTATTGTGCTTTCTTTTAATTCAAACATACCATTATAAACTCATACAAAAAGTTTAGATAGGAGATAGAAATTTCAAAAGAGAATATTAAAGGTTAACACCTAATGTTGCATCAACACCAGGCTAAAAGGAATGTTATGCTTATTTTGATTTTCTAACCAAATTGATAATAACCTTTCCATTTCAATAATTAATCCACTATACTGCTCAGGAATAATTGATGCTTTCATTGGAGCACTACCTTTCATGTGTTTCATTATTCTCACTTTATCCTTTATAATTGTTCCAACAGTTGAGCAACTATAGCCTAATACTTTCCCAATGAATGATAGCATCTTGCCTTTCAACAGATGCTTAATTATTTCTACTTTTATTTCCACCGGAATCACCTTTCTCTTCACTGCAGGCTGACGTGGAATTGCAGTGGACTTTCACTTTGGATGCATGATCATAAGGGTAAACACAGACTCACAAAACTGAATAACAAAGTTAAAACAAAAGTGAGGCTATGCATAAGCGATGACCATATAAACAATGAAACTATTATAGCTGCTGGCGTAAAGATGCCGCGCCAACAAACCACTAATGCTATGCAGGTTTGTTTACATGCATGGAAGAGACTAGTTCCCAAATTATTAATTTAATTATTTAATTATAAGTCATACTTGTGGGGAGCCTTGGGAGCCTGTTTGTAAGTACGGAACACTGTAAGTTGAGTCCCCGTAACCTGGGGACTGCCTGTATTCAAAAATCAGAATATTATTTGGCCATAAGTAGTAATGAAATGCTGATACATGCAACAACATGGACGAAACTTTACAACATTCTACTAAGGGAAAGAAACTGGCCACAAAACATTACATACGATATATTATTCCACTTATATGAAAAGTCCAGAATATGCAAATCTATAGAAACAGAAAGCATATTAGTGGTGGCCTAGTGCTCGAATGGGGAATTGAGAGTTGAAAGCTAGATGAGTACAGGATTTTTTTTCTTGGGTGATGAAAATCTTTTAAGACTGATGGTTGCACAACTCTATGTATATACTGAAAACTATTGAATTATACACTTTAAATTGGTGAATTCATGGTGTGAATTATATCTCAATAAAGCCATTAGAAGAGTTATTTCTAGTCCTTCAAAGAAGAAAAAATAGTAAACTAAAATGGTTTTATACAGTACAAACTATTTCTCTGGCAATTCATTCTGATCATCACAAAGTTTCACAGGAAAAAGACAGGGTGAAAAGTTTTGAGAGTTTCAAGACATTCAATTTGATCTCATTTTCAATAGCACTTCCCACAAACCATTCTAGAAGTCATTTCCTAATATTCATGCAATGAAACAGAATGCAATGATACAGCACCACCTATACAGTGTTAAGCACTCTTGCATTCATGGAACTGAAAAGGTATTGCAAGTATAACAAACCAAAAGAAAAAAACAATGTACCCTTTACATCTGAGTTGTTTCATCATTTATGAAAAAAAAAAAAAACAAAAACCTATCATATTCTTTAACTCTAAAATTTTCCTCATAAAATCATCTCATTTGATGAAAATGTCCTGTCCAAATTCATCTGGCTAGTTAGCTGTCAGTGCCCTGATCTTATTTGTTCTCAGTGATTCCTTGTTACTACCAAATATAGGCCGTCTTGGCAATGAATAAATTCAGACACACAAGCTCATGTGTTAACCCAGGTTTGAAGTCAGACAGCTTTTAACTCCTTCTTAGACTGTGTTTGTGGAAGGAGAGGGGCAGTGCCAGGAGGGCTCTCAGAGTGCCAACAAGTAAGGAATGTGGACTTACAGATAAATTCACGGAAAGGTGTCATCTCATAAGCAGTAGAGGGCTCTCTAAGACCACACTGAAGACTCACGAGCTGGACCATCACTATCTGGGTTGTTCTGGTGAACTTCCATATCATCCCTATGTTATCAGTGTTTACGTGTTCACAAAAGGATATTCTAAAGATCAGTACTTAGAAAGACCAGGTGAATTCTGCTGATAAAAAGTTTCAGTGAAATTTGAGATAAATCACTAAAGTACAATCACTTTAGTTGGATCAGTAAAGTTGGATCACTAATACATGCTTATTAGTCCCGCTGCTTTAAGTCTTTTTCAAAAAGCCAATGCAATTTGGAACTATGGTGCGCTTCAACCATCATAAAACAAATATCTGGTAACATACATTGGAAATCATAATTTGCTAGATGAAAAGAGAATTACATAGACTTTATTAATCATAGCTTCTGACTTTGATGAATAAACCCAGGAAAGAATAGGATGCTAACACATAAAAGCAGATGCCAATGCACTAAAACCAAAGGAATCTACACTAATCATTCATGCTCATAACTCCATTCTCCATGATTATCCTTTGTGGATACAAATGAAGTTAGTGGCTCTCAGAAAGTTAACTTACCAAATTAAAATACTGTTGTGAAAGTTGAATGCTTCGTCAAAGATTTAAGACTCAGTCAAGACTTTGTATCTTAGCCTGCTTAAGTCTTTCTACACATAAAACAGAGATCTTTACCTATAGACCCACATATGGAAGGGGAAAAAACCCCAATGAAATATGAATTGTGCAAAGAGCCTGAGGTATAAACTGAGCCTGAAGTCGTATAAAACATATTATCTTATTAGTAACAGAAGGTAAATTTAGTCTCCTGAGAAAAGGAAACTCTTATTTCAATTCTTAATTTAAAATAGTTTCTCCCCTTATTTCTGATACTTATTTTATTTCTTTTCGGGAACTTTTTTCAGGTGGCAAGAATATCCATTTAAGGCTATACAGTGTGTTGAGTTTTATCATTCACTATAAGAAGTACTATGTAAATATTTTAGTATTTTAAAAAATAATTGAGACAATTTAACCATCTCAACAGTTAAGATCCTACCTTTATGCCATTTGAAATGAACAATTAAGAACTGAGTACTTTACAGAGGGTCACATTTTAAACATTCAGCCTCTACAATGTTTTTTCTAAAGATCATGGGTTTCTAAACAGTCCACTCCATCCTGGAAACTCTGCAAATTACATTCAGTAATAAACAGACAGCAAAATACATTAAAAGAGACGAAAGTATTTTATTTCATTTTTAGTTTTCAACCTCATCTGTTATTCTCATCTCAGTTATGGATTAGCAGTAACAAAATATCTTCTACACACTTTCGCAATATGCTAAGAAAGGCTAAAAAGTCATTTATGAAAATTATAAGTTAAGGAGACATTAGGGTACAAACATGCCCTCTAATAAGATCATACGCTTATGTGAGGTTAAATAAAACGCAGGGTAATATTATCCATCTACGCACATCTCTATTATTATGCTAATCATACTGTGCATTACTGAATCTACCACATGGTACTGTAATTGTCTGGTGATGTGTCTGCATCCTCACTGACCTCTGTGAAGCAGAGCTGTGTTTTAATTACCGTAAGATCACTGGCAGTATAGTGTTCAGTCAAAGAGAAAATATTAGAAAATGCTGTCAGTATGTTTTAATAGGTAAAACTGAGAATCCAAAAAAATGAAAGCATCAATTATGGGAGGAAAAAAAAACCTCACATAAAATCATGATATTAAACATTCTATTTGGGGATGTTGAGTAGTATAGTGTTAGATTCCTATATATACCAGCTGTCACTAGCTTTATACAAACTATAATCATTAACTAGAATTGAGATCAGTATTTCTCTAAGTGTGCACCATCTGTATCAGATTTTTTTTTAGGGAACTTTTTAAAATGCAGATACTCTCCCTGCCACCTCCAGATTCAGATTCAGTAGATCTAGGCAAGGAGGGCAGCAGGAAGGAATTGATTTTAAAAATAAGCTCCCCAGGTAATTCTCATGCCCTCCAAGTATGAGAAGCATTGACTTCTCTGCTCAATACAAATAGTGAGCATGAATTTCTTTAACTGGTATTTAAAGCTATTCTTCTACTCATCCAGTTTCTAGCCCTTTGGTGCTCTTAAACAGAATGGAATAAAGCACTCTCATCCCATGAATGCTGCAAGACTCTCCAATCTTCCAGCTTCAGGCAGGAAAACAGTGGAGGCAACTACCGATAGTCATTACCATGAAAGTCACAGAAATCAATAACCAAAGATACTGAACTGGGATTTGAAGAAACAATTACATGTAAGAGCAAGAAGGTTTCCTGCATAAATTTTTAAACTCACAAGGCACTTGTAAGGAAGAGAACCACACAAACTACTCCTTGCCTTCAGAAGGTTTATAATCAAAGGTAGGCATAGGCTGGAAGTGAGGATTGCAGAGAAACAGAAACTCAAAGAGCTAGGGGAACACTGTGGCAATGAAGGTGCATGATAGTACTTCTAAGGGTGGTGATGCAAAGAAACAAGAGTAACAACTCCGAATTCCTGAATGCAAATTCAAATTATCCCAAGATTTATTCCTAATAGGCTCAATAGTGACTAACAATACAAAATAATTTCTAGAAATAATGCTGATTTTATTTTAGCTTTTATCAATTTAACTGCCTAAACAATGCTCTGGTAGTATAAGACCTACTTTCTTCTTAACAGTTATTATATCAAGTAGCTACTAGAGTTTAGTAATAGCCAATATTCTTATCTCGAATACAACTTGCTTAAGACCCCTAAGAACTGAGGCCTCATTATGAGAAAAAAAGTCCCCAACTTTTAAGTTGGAAGCCAAATCAAGACTCCAAAAAGTGTACATTAGCTTTGGTCTCTTGGAAGCTTCAAGCATTTGGATCTTTTCACTGAGTTAATACAGAAAATTGTTAGATCTATCCATAAACCATGTTCTCTGTTTCTTTGGATTATTTACTTTTAGAAAAGGAATTCTTTGGACACCTCCATTAAGTTCCCATTACAATATGCCTGTTAGTACAGCAGAAGAAAAACAACTAAACAGGTTTATCTCAAAATATCAGCAAATAATTTTTTAACCTTATTTTCATTGTTAAAACATGAACATTCTGTGAAATACTTGTGGCATAGCTTTTAAAAATGGAATTAGTTTTCCTCAAGATTTTTCAATCCATAAATAAACCATGTTTACTATTTGATTTTTAAATCAATTTCAGTAATAAAATCCTCCATAGTTTTCTTAAATGCAGTATTTATACGGAATAAAATGCCACTGCATATAAAACAGTTAAAGTTGAAATA
The DNA here is from genome assembly GCF_040939455.1 of Microcebus murinus. Lineage (NCBI taxonomy): Eukaryota > Metazoa > Chordata > Mammalia > Primates > Cheirogaleidae > Microcebus > Microcebus murinus. The sequence continues at coordinate 10,521,898 of NC_134132.1, read as the reverse complement.
TTATTAGGAAAAGTAATTTTAAAAATCATAAAATGTGACACCGGGCAACTCTGAGACTTTCTCCATGCCTACATTATTGACTTATTAGTTCACCAGTGTTCATTTTAATAAGCCCCTTTGTTTAAATTTAACTTTCCCTGCTTTGGTATAACTCCCTCATGTCCCACTCCCCCTAGCAATCCATATTACAATCATTTAATGAACAAAAACAAAGCCTTGTGCTCACTCTTACATAGAAGTATTTAAAAATGCCATGTGTATAATAAATCCATCTAGAATTATTCAAGAGGAATATTATCCTTAATATTTATTCCTATTTATTATAATGTATTCATTGATAGAAAATCCTTGCCTAGATCTGAACACCAGAAGGGAAAGATCTTAAGATGCATTTTAAAAAGGTCTTCAGCCTAATACCACCTTTAAAATAGCCTTAGTGGAAACAATGCTAAAAAGCTGATTCACTTTTATTATAAACCTGCTCAATATATTCTTTAGTCTTTAGATTTCAAAAGTATTTTCTTATATTTATTTCCATTCAAAGGAGGATACAATTGAAAATAATCAAATGCAACAGAAAAGAAATTGGGCAAAAACATCAGCAAAGGAGCAGTATAATATTTAAATTTTTCCAGTCTTAGGGAATAAATATATGTACAACAGACTCTACACATTTTGCAGCATGTTACTAAAAGATGCCAAGTATTGGCAAAGTTATATGGCTTTATACTACTTAGGATACAGAACAGAATAAAATGAAACAAATAGGAATGAATACTACCTTTGGAGAGGCATGATTTCACAAGCCATTCTTGTATGCAAATTTGCAAGGGAACCTCACAACTGTGTCTTCCACGACAAGTTTGGTCGCCTGTACAGTGAACGGCTTCTTACAGTGGCTAAGCTGGCTTGGGGCATGAGGCTGCACCTCCCGGCAGGAGAAACAACTTGCTCTGCAGTTGGCCAGTGTACTGCTGCTTGCAGCAGCCTCCAAACTTCTTCAGGCAATGCTATTTTATTGGCTGCTTCTCTACATTTACACTGCAGTCCACTTTGACCTTTTGTTCCAGGGAAGCAGCTGAACCACCCAGCCAATCAGAGGAGCAGCTGCTGCAGTGCTAAAGGCACTGCTGCAGCTCCTCCTCCTCCTCCTCCTCTTATTCCTCCTCCTCCGGCTCCTGCTCCTGGCTCCTCAGTGGGCTTGCCTAGTTCCGGTAACTTGAAACTTTCCTCCGAGCAGTTCCACAGACAAGCTTGTCAGTCTGGGGCAAGCAACCAATAATTGCGGCAAGAGTGAAGAGTCCCGTACTTCTCAACGTTACAGAGACTGCCCCAGCAAGGAAATCCATTTGTCAAGGAAAGACATTGCCTACAAAACTAAAGATTTCTGTGGCAGAAGGCAAGAACTATGTTGTGTCCCCCTTCTTCCTTTAAAAAAATAAAATTATACACTAGCCTTGAAAGGCATGAGACTTTTCTAGAAGGAAGGCATGCTTCTAGACCCTTGCCCTACCCACATTTATTTCCTGCCTATGTTTGTTTACACTGCGGTGGTTTCTAGTCCCTGGTGACATCACCTAAGGCACGTAGCTCCCACTTCTGGGAGGATACGTGCCCCAAGACTGCCCACGTCCTTCAGGGATCAAAGAGTCTACTCTCATGGACGTTATTTCAACTTATTATTTCTGCACTTTATTCTTATAAAATTGAATGTGTTTATTTATCCATTTTCCTCCACGAACATCAACAGCACGGGGGGGGGTGTTAAATTTTATTTTAACTTATAGGTAACACGAAATCAGTTTTTCCATAAGGTCTTCTAAAAACCTGCTAATTATCTCCTCTCCTTACAATTTCTTCTTCACTATGGAGCACTAGGATATTGTTTTTAGGAACATAATTGCCAATCCATGGATTTCATATATTGTAAGGATGACAGAAATACATTTACTTAAGATTTCTTTCACATCATGGGAGTTGTAAAAAGTTACAGCATAACCCAGACCACCACTTTTAGCAAAAGAATGGACAGAAAGGAGTCCATGGCATTCAGAAACAGTGGGGGATTGTAGGTTCAAAAGGGTATCCTCCTCTAGTTTTCCCCAATTTTTTATAGACTACTCATAATTCTGAATTTAGAACACAAGGTCCTATTATAAGGGGTCTAATTTCCTTTGCTATACCTACTAATAAAAACATTTTCATTGTCTGGCTAAATCATCTATCATGTTTATGAAAATAGAATAGTCATCTGGAAACTATATTCAGACATTATGATAGACTACCAATAACTAAAATCAGCCTTTTAAAACAATACTTGATTCTAAAACTTAAATTGAAATTGTTGATAGTCTTTTTTGATTCTAGATTTGCAAACTCGAATTTGATTCTTCAGTAACCATAACTTACTTCTGTATATTTACATAAGTTTTAGTTTTCAAAATACCTTTAACTCTTGCTTAACACTGCAAATAACTGCTTGAGGTAGAAAACCATGATTATATATCATGATATCTATTTTGCTGATGAGTAAGCTTGGTACTACACAATTAAGTATTAATAATTTGCTCAAATTTACATGGAAAGTTAGTGACAGAACAGAAATTGGATTTAGGACATTTCTTCCTTGCTCAAGAACTTGTTGCTATACACCACGGTGTTGACTCTATTCTTTGTGCACTTTTAAAATATCTTATGAGATATAAATATGTTTAGGAATAGTTAAGATTCAAATGACAAAAGTAATACTTTGCCTTTTCTGAATTTTATGAAGATGTTAATACTATCTGGCTAAAACAGCTATAAAAGTTCAACAATAAAAGACTCAGCATTAAAAAATGTAAATATATACTTATACTCAACTTATACTAGATACTTTTGAAATATGTTAAAGTGAACTATAATTTACATTCAATGTGACTTCACATGTATTTCCTGATAAATCAAGTCTTCCTGCCAACATTCCTCTAGCATGCTGTATTAAACAGAATGTTTTTAAAAAGTTCACTAACTCATAACTCAGTAAGTATATGCCTCTTCAACTCTTTTATAATAATTTCTCCCTTTTTTGTTTCTGATCGATTTTCTTGTTAATTGTTGATCACTTATGCATTTGTACCTTAAATGCAGCCCTTTCTCTCTAACCTCAGCCACTGCCAGGTCCTTGGTCACTTATTTCTTTTTTTTTCCTTTATTTATTTATTTATTTCCATTTTCAGTTGGCCAATTAACTTTTTTATTTTTTTTTATTTTTAGTAGAGACGGGGTCTCGCTCTTGCCCAGGCTGGTCTTGAACTTCTGAGCTCAAACGATCCACCCGCCTCGGCCTCCCGGAGAGCTAGGATTACAGGCGTGAGCCACCGCGCCTGGCCTCCTTAGTCACTTAAATACCTTTATTACTTCTATTTCTAACATCCTCTTGTCAGTTCTTCAGTCAAGGAGTGGAAGCGCCATTCATGACCTCTGTCAGTTTTAATTTCTCGAACACGGATATTCTGATTGCGTTTCCCAGCTGTATTTCCTCCTCGCTGAGTCCCTTACTGTGGATCTCTCCTAACTGCTCATACCTCTCCCTCCCCATTCTTCTGTCTTTTCACTTAGCTCTCTGTTTAGGTCTGATTTGCAATGCCTGCAAAGGATAACCTGCACTCAAACCAACGCGGCATGCATGTTAAGAAAGGCACATCCCCGGCTCTCCTGAGTTTAGTTATTTCTAAAATGGGTTCACAAGCACCCCATGCTGCTTCTTCCTTTAAAAAAGCCCTGCCATCTGGACAGGCTATTGCCAGACTTTTACACATTGCAAAAGAAAAGTCACAGAGCTTGGCAACTCATTATACTAAAAATTCATGATATTTAACCTCAGCGTGAGCCACAATACAATGTTGCAACCTTTTTCGTTATCTTTAACTAGCTGTTCGCTGCATTCCCACAGCAACTGCTGCAAATCTCCAGTGCCACAAACCCAAACCTCTCTCTCAGTCACTAATTATTTCACCTCCTAATAGACTGAGAAAGTCAAGATCATCAAACATGAGCAAGTGCCTTTGGTCTTCTTGCTCTATCTACCACCGCCCTCCCCACCCTAACACATATCTTGCATCACTCTTTTTGACTTCCTCCTAGTTGAGGAGAAAGTGTCTTCACTTATAGGACTCACACCTCTTATCTGTATATCAGATGTTACCATTTTCTTTTTCTGGAAGAAGCCTAAACCAGGTTTCTCCTACATCTTCAATCTGTCTCTTGCTACCTGCTTCTTCTCCCTTCTGATAGGCTCAGCTTTAAAAAGTTTTCCTCAGCAGCCCTGCCCTCTGGCTTCGCAGTGCTATTTCCCTCCTTCCCACTGACAGACTTCCCCAAAGTCTACCGCTGCTGCTTCCGCCTCCTCAAAATTACTCCTCCAAACCATGCCAGTGGAATGTGAACTTTACCATTTTCTGAAACTTTTTTAAGGCCACCAATACTCTTTTTGACTACTAAACCTAAATGTCTTTTCTTAGACCCTTTCCTATTCTTTTCTGAAACACCCACTTTCAGTTTTCTGAAAGTCATTAGCTCTCTGTGATCTTTGGTGGGAATTCTCCAAACCTTCCTGATCAACATTCTCCTCTCACTTCATTGGTCTTTCCTCCTCTTTTACCCCTACAGTATTCAATAAATTGGGCTCTGGAATTACAGCCCTGGGGACCGGATCCTGACTCCACCACTGACAGGCAGTGTAAACTCAGGCAGGTTGTCTAAAAGCTCTGAGTTTGCTCTGAGGAATAAATGAGGTCATGCATCTAAAACACATAGGATAGTGCCTGGCAAATAATAAGTGCTCGATAATTATCTGATCTGCAAATTTCTCCTCCTCCTGGCTCTTCTTGATGATGTTATTCTCTTTATGAATCAGATTCAAACCATGAATCATCTTTACTCCTCCCTTTCCTGTCATCCCCTTAACTAAATCTGTTGGTTGTCTTGTCACAATTCTTTAATCAGTCTGCCTAGGTCATCTGTACTCTTAGGACAACCTTCAAAATGTCCTTTCTGCCTCCATCTACCTTGTCTCCAAAGCATACTTTTCAGTATTCCAGTGAACTTCCCTACAGTGCTTGGGACCTGGTCACTCATTGCTCTGCTCAAAGACTTCAATAGCTCTTAACTACCTCTCACATAAACCTCAATCCTTTCAATATGATGATTAGAACTCTCCAGAAATTAACCCCAATTTCTCTCTCCAGTTCAGGTGCTAATAACTCTTTAAGGAAACAACTCTTGGTGTGCCTGGGTCACTATTTTCAAATCTGCACTGTTCTATCCTAAACATTTGCTCATGCTCTTCCCTCTGTCTGAAATATTCTCCCATTCCACTTCCTCCAGGCAAAATTCTACCTATACTTCAGGCCTAGGCCAGCTGGAAGAAACTTCTTGCCCCTTTTAACTCACACAGCCCTTTCCATCTGTTATGATATCTAACTTTTTTCTCATACAGTTTTTTTTTTTGAGACAAAGTATTGCTTTGTTGCCCAGGCTAGAGTGAGTGCCATGGTGTCAGCCTCGCTCACAGCAATCTCAATCTCCTGGGCTCAAGCGATCCTTCTGCCTCAGCCTCCCAAGTAGCTGGGACTACAAGCATGCGCCACCATGCCCAGCTAATTTTTTCTATATATATTAGTTGGCCAATTAATTTCTTTCTATTTATAGTAGAGACGGGGTCTCGCTTTTGCTCAGGCTGGTTTCGAACTCCTGACCTTGAGCAATCCACCCACCTCGGCCTCCCAGAGTGCTAGGATTACAGGCGTGAACCACCGCGCCAGGCCTCCCATACAGTTTTATTATTATTTGAATCTACTGTATACGTTGTCTTCCTTTTGCAATGTAACTCCAAGAACTGTATCTTTCCTGTAGCCCTTACACAGAACAGACACTTAAATAAATTAATTTACAAATTCCATTAATTTATCAATTACTCTCTTCTAGAGATTCTGAAGCATAGCTCCTTTGATTAGATTTACATTTATTAAGCAGTATTCTATACACTTTTTAACATTTTCCATTGTAGGACTACACTTAAGATAAACTATATACCACATGTATGTTCAAATGAAGAATAATGCTAACCAATAACTGACTTAATAAACTTACCTGGTTATACAATGATGTGCAATCACAGATATGTTAAAAAAAAGTTCTATCTAAAACTTCAAAATCTTCTAGGCATTCTACATTATCCAGTCTCTCCTAAGCTGTCTATTTCCTTTTCCACATTTTAGCTGGCTTGCAGATTTCTAATTTTCTTATATAATTCCTTCAGCAGATTCCAAGTGTTTGGTAATATCTGTGTTTGCCCTTGTGCTATCAACAGCCACAAGTGCTCCAAAAATGATGTGGCCGCATTTGATGTTAATTTCAACATCAATTAAAAACAACCAAAGAACCAAGAACATTTCTTGGCCACGTTAATTTGTTTTCAAATCAGACTGATTTGTTTCCTAAGATATGATATATATATTAAAATAATTCCTTACAAGTTTGATAAGAAGGTACTTCTTAGACACCTTCCTCATCTATTTATTAGATTTATCTAGTCTATATAAGATTGTTGGGGAAAAAATCCCACAGAGATAGAAATTATGTAATTGTTTTTCCAAAGACACATCTCTTTAATTCTAATGATGGACCTTGCTTTTAAAACTGGGTATGGGCTTATTTCATTAAAATCTATCTGACTAGATTTTCTGGACTCTCAAATGCTCACCGCATTAATTTATTTAGATCCTAAAAATCCTTTAGAGATGCCAGTGAAGGGGGAGGAGAAAGCTGCTAACAGAGTGGCAAGGTTTAAAGGCCTGGACAGCTGGAGGTACACGATTCAGCATTCCCTTCTTCACTTGACTAACTGGTTCCAACATTTCCAATACAGAAAGTAAGATTTAAAACATTCACCAGAAAGATTAAGTATTGATGTCAAATCAAAAGACAAGCAGTTATATCATGGTATATGAAGTAGCACAGTTATATAGAAATTCATGCAGAAGCTTATTTTTTTTTTTAAATGGAATTTCTTATAAGAGGTGAGGGACTACAATTTTTCCATAAAAAGTAGTTAAAAATAAATTCTTTGAGATGTCTTATATAATTGTTCCTCAACTTTCTGGGACAGGGAAAAATCCACAGTTTTGCCAGATGGAATCTCAGTTAGCAATCATTGCCAATAAATAAGTGCTTCGAGCACATTTTCCTGGAATGGGACTCACTGGGCATGACTTTCTCCAAATCTCCCTCAGGAGTCCAGATAATAGTGTTTCTGTTCTCATGAAATAAGTCATGTTCCACACAACAGCTGCTACCACACCTGAGATCAGCTGCCTTAAATTGTCCCAGTGACCTCTCACCCTGTTAAATGATACTTCCTGCCAGAGGAGAAGCAGGCTTCAGCAGAGCTTCCTTAGAGAAATGTCAAAATTGCTTAGTGTGATAGGGTAACTGATTGGCTGATTCTGTATCCATAAAACATAAAAAAAACTTTTCATATTTCTGAAACACGAAATACTGAGTACAAGCATAAAATCTCTCAATGTCAATACACTGGCTGATAAAATCAATTCACTTTAACACAAAGTGGTTTTCTTTGACCAACTCAATAAATGAATAAATGAAAATATATTTAAAAGGAAAATAAGGGGAAGTAACAATTTGTGTTACCATGCCACATTAAAAAAAAAAAAATCACAGTATTAGTCCTTAAAGTGTCAAAACTCCTAGTGTATTTTAAATAATCTCATTTTTTAAAAACCCTTTTAAATTCAACTTTTCAGAAAATTGGACCCAGTACATTAAAAAACTATGTATATGTTTGTATCCTTTCTTATTAGTGCTATTCATATATAGAGATTCAAATTCATAACAAAAAAATTTTTTTCTCATTGAATTTTAGTGAGAAAATATATAAGTTGGAAACAGAAATTTCAAACAAATTAGGAAATAAACTAGACTTATAAATAAATAAAGCTAATAGCCCCTCAGATAGGCACTGAAATTCATTACTTAAATAAAGAATATATATTTTAATAAATGTGTATATATGTATATCAAAACATGTTTTACACCTTAAATATATACCATAAAAATAAGAAATAAAAGAAAATGTACTGAAAATGAATTATAATTTCAGAACAACTCTCCAAAATACTACTTCAGGAAGACAACTTTTAAACATAAATCAATCCAGTTTTAAAACGATGGAAACAGCTTGGTGTCACATTTTTCAAAAACGAAGTACCTCTGGAAATAACATCATCCTAGACTTCAAATCACTCTATATGAAAACGACAAGTCATATAGAATTTGGCCAAACCCAGAGCTGAATGAATGCTTTGTTAAAAGAAAAGTTTAAAAGTTTAATCTTATCTTTCTCTTTCTTTCTTGTCCATTAATCTATTACCATCATTCTCCCTTACCTTCTTATACCCTCTCCATTTAAGTCTGATTTTCTTAACCTCTGCATCACAGTTTCTTTTTCCTAATAGATTTTACTGATTTTGGTTTTTCCCACCCTAACGCAGATTGTACAGAATTGACCTTCCCAAATACTGTTTTAATCACGTCAAAAAGCTCTGGTTGTCCTTCACAGCCTACAAAGTAAAATCCAAATTCTATATGCACACACACACACACACACACACACACACACACACACACACACAGAGAGAGAGAGAGAGAGAGAGAGAGAGAGAGAGAGAGAGAGAAATCATCGCCTTCTCCTTCAGATAGGAGTGTGCGGGACCCAGGCTAAACAACTTTGGTCCCCTGTCCTGCTTTGCTTTCCCACCACTGGTTTCTGGTCAGGCATTTCTCCTAACCTGGAATATCCTCCCTAACCCATACCCATCCATCCAAGCAAAACTCAGCCTTTCTCAGCCTCCCTTTTGCTGCCCATTCTGATTCCTCTATCCAGATGATGTTATCCTCCTGAATGAGTGAGGTCATAACTGCAAGTCCAAAAGCAGTACATTTGTCATTCTACAAGATTTCTCTAAAATTTGACAATTACCACTTCTTCCTTCAAGCATCTGTTATCCTTGATTTAAGACAAAAATATTTTTCATATTGTAAATTATAGAGTACATATTCACTGTACGAAAATGTTAACAATACAGACAAGAATGCTGGGCGCGGTGGCTCATGTCTGTAATCTTAGCACTCTGGGAAGCTGAGGTGGAAGGATCGCTGAGGCCAGGAGTTTGAGACCAGCCTCAGCAACATAGCGAGATCCCATCTACTCCCCAAAATAGAAAATTTAGCCAGGTGTGGTGGTACATGCTTGTAGTTCCAGCTACTTGGGAGGCTGAGGCAGGAGGATTGCTTGAGCCCAGGAGTTTCGGGTTTCAGTGAGCTATGACAATGCCACTGCACTCTAGCCTGGGCAATAGAGCAAGATCCTGTCTCAAAAAAACAAAACAAAAACAAAAATAAAACCAAAATGCAGACAAGAAGAAAAGGCAAATACAATCCCATCATTGACATAACCAGTGTTTAATACAACTATATTCTCCCAGTACATATTCACTACTATATTCTCCCACTAAAAAAATTTCATATATAATTACAAAATATAGGACAATGTGAATGTATTTAATGCCACTGAACTATATAATTAAAAATGGTTAAAATGGTAAAATTTATGTTATGTATATGTTACCACAACAAAAAAGGTAAGATTATGCAGTATGTACTGTTTTGTAACATTTTTCACTGAATAATCAGTAACATATTTCTAATCTTCAAAAATATTTCTGGTGGCTACATTGTATAGCAGCGGTTCTCAAATTATGAGCCAAGTAACCTTGGAGGTCCCTGAGACTCTTTTGGGTGGATCCACAGGTAAAAAATTATTGTCATAGTAATATTAAGATGTTATGTGCTTTTAAAAATTCTGATTCACTTATGGATATACAGTGAAAGATTCCAAAGGTTACATAATGATTGCTATGGCAACAGATTTAATGCAGAATTAGACATGAGAATACAGCTATCTTCTATTAAGCCAGCTGTTAAGGGTTTTGCAAAATGTGAAACAATGAGATCTTCTCACCATATTTTCACTTTCAAGAACAGAGTTATAGTTCATAAAAATATATTATTTATGGTAAAATGATTATAATTTAAAAATAGCGATATACATTTTTCCATATGTTTTAAATTTTTTTCAGTTTTAATTTCAAATACAGTAAATATCAATAGATATAATCCATATAAATGAAAACTCTTTGTATTCTCAGTAATGTTTAAGAATACAGTGGGGCCGAGCGCGGTGGCTCACGCCTGTAATCATAGCTCTCTGGGAGGCCGAAGCGGGCAGATCGTTTGAGCTCAGGAGTTCGAAACCAACCTGAGCAAGAGCGAGAACCTGTCTCCACTATAAATAGAAAGAAATTAATTGGCCAACTAATATATATAGAAAAAATTAGCCGGGTATGGTGGTGCATGCCTGTATAGCTAAAGCCACCTTAAGCAAAAAGAACATATCAGGAAGCATCATTTTACCAAACTTCAAGATATACTAAATGCTATAGTAGTCAAAACAGCACGATACTGGCACAAGAACAGAGACACAGACCAGTGTATCAGAATAGAAAACCCAGATATAAAACCATCCTCATATAGCCACCTAATCTTTGACAAAGCAGACAAAAACATACACTGGGGACAAGAATCTCTATTTGATAAATGGTGCTGGGAAAATTGGATAGCCACATGTAGAAGACTGAAACAGGATCTGCACCTCTCACAAAAAATCAACAATGCATATCAGACTTAGGTTTCTAAGGCATGAAACCATAAGAATCCTAGAAAAAAACATTGGAAAAACTCTAACAGATATTAGCCTAGGCAAAGAATTTATGAAGAAGACCCCAAAAGCAATCACAGCAACAACAAAACTGAATAAATGGGACCTGATCGAACTAAGAAGTTTCTGCAAAGCCAAGGAGACAATCAATAAAGTAAACAGACAACCTACAGAATAGAAGATATTTGCATGATACATATTCAATAAAGGTCTGATAACCAGAATCTACAAAGAACTCAGGCAAATCAACAAGAATAAAGCAAACAACCTATTAAAAAGTGGGCAAAAGATATGAAGAGAACTTTACAAATGAAGATAGACTAATGGCAAACATAAAAAAAGTTCAACATCTCTAATCATCAGGGAAACGTAAATCAAAATCAGAATGAGATATCACCTAACTACAGTGAGAATGGCTTATATCAAAAAGTCCCAAAACAAGAGATGCTGGTATGGATGCAAAGAGAAACTGATACTTATACACTGTCGGTGGGACTGCAAACTAGTACAACCTCTATGGAAATTAGTATGGAGATACCGCAAAGAACTAAAAGTAGACCTATCATTTGATCTAGCAATCCCACTACTAGGTATTTACCCAAAGAGAGAAAAAAAACGAAAATTTATAAAAAAGACACTTGCACTTGAATGTTTATAGCAGCACAATTCACAATTGCAAAGATGTGGAAACAACTCAAGTGCCCATCAATACATGAGTGGATTAATAAAATGTAGTATACATATTAATATACCATGGAGTACTACTCAGCCATAAAAAATGGTGAACTAGTATCTTTTGGAACAACCTGGATGGAACTGGAGACCACTCTTCTAAGTGAAGCATCTCAAGAATGGAGAAAACAAACACCACATGTACTCAATACTAAATTAGAACTAATGGATCAACGCTTATGTACACATTCGGAAGTAAAACTCAATGTAAATCAAGCTGGTGGGAGGGAGGCGGAGGGGATGAGTAATTCACACCTAATAAGTACAATGCACACTATCTGGGTGAAGGGCACATTTATAACTTTGCCTCAAACTGAACAAAAGCAAATTACATAACCACAATGTTTGTACCCCTACAATACTGTGAAATAAATAAATAGATAGACCATTGACAGTGAAAAGGGTATTCCAGATAAAGGGGAAAGTGTTAGCTAAGATACAGAGGTATGAAACCACCAGGATACATAGTGGCTGTCATGTAGCCTGGCTATGGGATGAAGAACTATAGAAGACAGTTCCAGTAAGTCAGGAAGGTAGGCTTAGCTGGGTTTTTAAAGGCCCTGAAGGACCTGAACTTTATTTTTTGCTTTTATAGCACTTCTATTATGCCACTTTAAAACCTCCTTCTATTATTTATTATTGTTAACCACCTATATTTATTTCAGTTAATAGACTGGTAGACATCTAACAGTAGAGACCACGCTTTGGTTCTCTCTGGCTCCTCAGGGCCCAGTGCATATGTGCAGTACATAGGTTGTGCCCAGTAAGAGTTTGCTGATGTAGAGTTACTAAAATGAATCCAGCTAAGACTGCAGCAGTCCAAGTACATTCTTGTGATCTATACGCCATTAGAAATGATCTGATGATACGACAGTAATTTTCCTTACAATCACTTACCTATTTTTTCCATCAACTGCTTATACTGTAAACAGTATTAGAAAATAAACTTTAACTGAAGTTTAGATTTCAGGGAAATGTCAAAATTTGAGTAGTCATAGCAATTGTGCTGAGGGGCAGATGTTGGGGAATGGGTAGAGAACTATTTGTACTTTAGTAATCAAAATACTAAAAGAAATATCAGAGACTTTCGTTTTCAAAGGAGATTCAAGTTCAAGACTGGAAAATATTTTTAATAAATATTTAGCTTATATAAAATAGTTTATATAAGAAGACCTTGGGGTATTTATCACAGGAGCCAGTGGTGGTCATGAAAAGATTACAAAACTGTCTGCTGAGATACAGTTAGATACTTTTTCTAATCCAGTCTGGGACGTTGGGGACTTTTTCAAGTCTACCTTTCTATAAATCTTTCTTATGAAGGCTAGAGAGTGGAGACAACTCAGGAAATGGTAGCTCTGTAGGGGAACTGCATGCTGAAGCTCGTCACTAAGCTTTTCACAAGGTGGTTTTAGACTCTCCTTTGCTCACATGAGCTCTACAAGGCAGTCGACCTTGCACAGTCAGCAGAACAGCTGCTATGATATTTGGTAATTTTCCAAATTGTATTGTACGTGATATGCTTATGAATCTTGTAGCTAAGAATCCTGATTTTATTTCAACTGCACTAGTTAAAAATCCTGACTTGGTTCCAAGTAGCAGAGACTGAAACACTATAGGGAATGAACACATGTTCCGCAAGTAACTGGAGTGCTTTTTATGAAGTACAAACAGAGGATAATTATAACTGCTTTTTTTTTTACTGGCTGGACTTCAGAAATGAAGAAGGTCACATTTAATTGCAGATTAGATAGCTTGAAGGGCAATGGGTACAGTTAATGTTGAATATTTATTTGTTATCAATATTGCAGCAAGTTTGATTCTTATGAAATATACTCTTGTAATAATGTTACTAAAATATGCAATGTTCTTTTTTTTGCAAATGTCACAAGGCACACACATTCTGCCACAAGTGCAGAGTTGCACAGAGGTATGAAGAACCTTATAAAACAGTGGATTTTCTCCTATATGAATAAGCAGCATGTCACTGATAGAAATGAGATGACATAGATATTAAGTGGGAACAAGAAGAGGGCACAGCTGTCCTGACTTCTGTGGCATCCCTAAGGGTACACAGTACAGGGCGCTCTTGGGTTAGTACATTCCAAGGACCACAAGAGAGAAAACTGATGCGTAAAAAAAAAACTGACACTGTCTCGTCTTACAGTGGAATTCAAATCCAAATTGGGCACATAGGACAATATCACAACAGTAACAACTACAGCAACAGCAACTGAGTACACATCCACTCCATACTGCCGTGGACACAAAGAGGACATAAGACACAGTGCCTCTCTCCCTCAGGAACCCGCAATCAGGTTGGACAGAAAAGTATAAACACACGAAAGAGGAAAGGAACTCAAGGTAGAAGCCAGGCAGGAAATAACGGTGAAATAATCAGAAGATCTATATTTAATCTCAGCCTGTCAACTAAATATGTGATCTTGGCTAATTCACCTAACTCAATAAACAGTTGTGAAATGTCCGACCTTCTCAGAATCATAGTTCCTTCACCCAAGGTCACTTTGTAGATATGAAATTCTTTTCATAGTGCTACCTGAAAAAACTGTGATATTAAGTTTCAACATTGTCAAAAAATGTTACATGTAGGGTTATTATAATTTTTAGAGCAAATATCAAGACAAAATCTGACACATGATCTGATCTTGAAGAGACTATCTGGAACCGAGGCAGTTCAAAGTGTGGGGTATGCAATGGCTGCAGGTATGAGTGAAAAGCAAGCATAGCTTCTGGGAAAGAGGGCTGGAGAGAGAGGGAGAGGACAGAGTAAGGAGGCTCGTAGTCCCGGCACAGGTAAGCCGCTACATAGTTCTGCGCAGGAGTGGGATCTGTTTGAACTTGTGTGTCTGCAGAGGTTGTAAGGGGTGGGGCAGGCACAGGGCCACACAGAGACAGTGAGATTGTCAGAGAACATTCTGGAATTGGCTGGCTATGAATGGGTGGTGGGGTAGGGACAGCATTCAGGCTATCCGAGGGACAGAGAAGACACGTCTGCTAGTTACAGTGACTTGTGAGCACACTTCAGTAGAGAATTCTAGATGGGAAATACAGATCCAGAAGCCATCATATAGAGTTAAGAGTCGAAGACAGAGGCATGGGAATAACTTGTGTGAAGAAAATGAATCTGGTAGGTTAGTGGAATGGAGAAAATATAATAATTATCTAACCACAAGGTGATGGAGGCCTAAATTATGGTTGAGATCATGAAGGGAAAAAAATGGGGAACGGGATGTTGGAGACACTGAAAAGATTTGGTGACTGACGATATAAAAGGTTTTGAGTTTTGTGGTTGGGAGAATGAAAAACAGCCAAGTTGGGAGGAAAGATGAGAAAATGAGTTCTGTGTGGACACAGGGAGTTTAAGGTTACTTACTGAAGTAGAGGTTGCCTGGCAAGCCCTAGAGACCTAGACAGAGTGTAAGTCTGAGACACTGATTTAGAAATTTTCATTCTGTGGCACCAGATTAGCCATGGAAGGGACAGCAGACAGAGGGGGAAGCAGGCAGTCAAGCAGACTTGGAGGACGCTGCATTTGGGGCAGAACGGAAAGAGAAGAAACATCACAGTAGGAGGAAGCAATATGGGAATTGGGGAAATTTTCAAGACTCTGTGAAGTATCACAATACATTTAATAAGATGAAAATGTTTTTTGAAAATTGAAAAAATGTACGAGATATATTCCTGTGTAACTACACAGAAGTCGGGAGAGAGGAGTGAATTAGAATCCTACAGCAAGAGAATCAATGAGAACTTTAGCTTTATCAGTGATATTTTGAATTTAAGAAGAAAGTATTCCCCAAACAATTAAAAAGTATTGAAGAAGGGAATAAGTAGATAAGAAAGTACTTTTAGCATAGAAAAACTCTTTCATCCAGAACACAGTTTCCCAGGGCAAGATGAGTTTTTAATACACATTGAAAAGGGATTTATTGTAGTTTCCCTCATTTATCTATCAAATTAAGAACACATCTCAATGTACACAGTTATTTTCTTTAGCTCTATTTTCATCATATGATTTTAGGCACACACTTTGCATATGATAGCTTTTTTTTTTACTCACATTACAGAAAATGAAAGCATTTTAATCGTTCTTCACTTAATCTCTTTATGTAAGAGCTAAATACAAACTTTCGGTAATTGTCAGTGTGTCTATAGTCCTTTGAAAGACACTCAGACCCAGTGACACTTGTCCTAGAGTCACAAAGCTCACCTTAATCATAGTAGCATACCTGCTAACAAACAATGAACCTATAATTTTTTGTGTGAAACTCCCAAGATGTTGCAGCTTTTTCTATTTCTGTGTCTCCCTGAAATAGTGGTCACTTCAATAACTTTCAATTACAGCACAGTAAGCTATAAACTGGAATCCTTCCAGGATGAGAAAACAAAGAGCTTTTTTCCCTGTCTTCCTCTCCTTCCTTATAAATCACCTTTCATGAGGACCTGACCTTTATTCCTGCCACCATGCTCTGTTATATTCAAAGAGAAGTATAAAGGAACAAATTCTTTTAAAATGTAACAAACACAACTCTTTCTACAGATAGCGTTTACTTATAACAATAGTTGTATTTTAGCAATTTGCAATCCAGTGACATTCTTGTTAAAGCATATCCATTCTTCCTTACCCCAACTTTTTTTTTTTTTTTTTTTTTGGAGACAGAGTCTCGCTTTGTTGTCCAGGCTAGAGTGAGTGCCGTGGCGTCAGCCTAGCTCACAGCAACCTCAAACTCCTGGGCTCAGTGATCCTTCTGCCTCAGCCTCCCAAGTAGCTGGGACTACAGGCATGCGCCACCATGCCCGGCTAATTTTTTATATATATATCAGTTGGCCAATTGATTTCTTTCTATTTATAGTAGAGACGGGGTCTCGCTCTTGCTCAGGCTGGTTTTGAACTCCTGACCTTGAGCAATCCGCCCGCCTCGGCCTCCCAAGAGCTAGGATTACAGGCGTGAGCCACAGCACCCGGCCGTTACCCCAACTTTTTTGCAGTTGTTGTTTTTAAACATTACTGAGGAATAGTCTATATATCTTAAAATCTACAATTCCATGATTTTTAGTAACTTCATCAAGTAATGTAGTCATCACTATAAAGCAGTTTCAGAACATTTTAATCTTCCAAATAAGATCCTTCAGGCCATTAACAGTTAGTCCCTGTTTCCCTCATTCCAGCCCCAATCACAAATATACTTTCTGTTTCTAGAAATTTGCACTTTCTGGATATTTCATATAAATGAAATCATATAATATATGGTCTTGTAAGTCTTCACCCTGACTTTTTGGAACAAAACTAGAGATTTTCCTTGAGCCTTTAAGAAAAATAACACCTTTAAATAAATGTATTACCTTTCAAATAAAACATTACAATAAATATTATTTAACATCTAATAGACTAAAAATATTAACCATGTTCTCTACTAAAGTTCTAAAATTTAAAAATACTGAAAATAATATTATAGCACTAGAAACACAAAAAAAGATCATTTGTCTATTTCACCTGTTGAAACAGATAATACGATAGCTATCTCTGAAGCTTCGAGTCATTTTAACATCTCAAACTTTTACATACAATGCAAAGCTTTTCTTTTTATTTTCTAAGGATGGATATGTAACTTTCCCTTCCAGAAAAGTTTTTAAATGGCCTCTTTCTTAACATACTAGGTAATACCTGCAGTTTAGTATTTGTGATATTTTCCCCCCAGTCTTTAAAAGAAAAAGATAACAATATCTGGAGTAGTTAGAAGAACTGGAATGTTCAAACCTTGCTTACGGGGATACACCTGCCCAATAACCTCTTCATTTCTGCCAGTGCCTCTGAAATCAGCAAACTTGTATACTGTATTTACACTATGAAGAAGGACAGATACTCATCCTTTTAAGATAGGTATGTCAGATTAAAATTACGCTTTTTAGTCTATTCTGCATTTTAGTACTATGTACATCTTTATTACAAAGAATGTATCTGAACAGTATTTTTGGAATTGCTATCAGTTTTAGGTGATACAGCTAGATTAACCTTTGCTTTCAGTAGATGAACATGTCACTAAAGCACTTTCATGGCTTTGAATTTAGTATAAAGTAGATCATTCCACTGAGCTCTAGCATAATCAAGATATATATATTCTTAAACTTTTCTCTTGAAGCCACACTAATTGTGAGAGAAAGATTCTATGAAGATTAGAAAAATGATTGTTATTTATATGATTAAAGACTCAGTGCCAATTTTAAATTTATAGAAATACAGAATGTTATTAATCTAAGTAACATTCTACGATAGAAATCAGCCAAGTAATAAATGATATCCAACTCTTCTCCTGACTTTCAAAATGTCACATTTTAAAATGTGTTACTCCTTTAAGCTTTTATTTTTACTGACACTATCTAAATAGAAAAATAATGAACACTTGCTGATTATAATTCATATTTCCATTACATCTCAAGAAACAATGAGACTATGTATAAGATTTGAAACTAAGAAGAAAAAAGACTGAAGAGAGTTAATCTGGAAAAACAAATTGCAACAAAGTCTAGACCTATAAAATTCAAAGTTATCAAAATCAGAGTGTTAATAGCCAAAAATTACTGCTCTTCTTGAAAAGCCCCAGAAATCAACTTTTACCTCATTGTTGAAAAAGCATAGGACACTTCATCATTCAGAAAATCTCAGTACGTAAAGGTTCTTTGCTGGTTTTATCTATGTTGTTAACCAATGTGGTGATTCTGCTGAAAACCAAACTCTTATGTATAAACGTGTTACAATGATTTTAATAATTGCAAACAGAATGATTTTATTTTTTCTGCTTGCAAAATACATCAGGCTTACCAGGTCATAGGCCAAACAAAAATAGATTTGGCTGAATTGTTTC
The DNA here is from genome assembly GCF_040939455.1 of Microcebus murinus. Classification (NCBI taxonomy): domain Eukaryota; kingdom Metazoa; phylum Chordata; class Mammalia; order Primates; family Cheirogaleidae; genus Microcebus; species Microcebus murinus. The sequence goes on along the minus strand of NC_134132.1, from coordinate 10,503,448 downwards.
TGTTTTGTTTTTTGTTTTTTTTTCCAAAGAGCAACTAAAAAAAACTTAGTATTAGGAAAAGCCCAGCTTAAAAGCTTCTCAAGAATTTCTTGAAAAAAGTTGGCAAGCCACGACAAATATTGTATGTAAGAATAGGGGTATAAAAATGTACTCGATACATATTGCCAACCTTTGTATTTAAGACTGGGGCAAATAATAAACTGTTAAGGAGAAGATTTAGAGAAAGCAGAGTGTGTGTATTTTGTTTAATAGCCAACAACTTGTTCTGGCAAGCGACCGGCAAATGAAAACAGCTTCTTGATTTCATTTTTGAAATGAAAAGTGGCATAATACCTATTTTGTTACTTCAAAGATGTATACAGGATTTAAAATTTATTTTTAGTTAAAATATTTTAATTATCTCCAATTGTCCTTTGATAATTTGTCTCACAATTTACAAGGAGGTAAACCAAAAGCAAAAAGCAAAAAGCTCTTTGCAGATAACAATAAATCCATGGACAGAGACAGGAAGTTGAAAAGTTTGTGTGATGGTGGGTAGGTTTAACATGGATGATGCTTTTCTACCTACACCTTTAAGGCTGCCTGGCTGTACTTTAAAAAACTGGAAAGTATATAAGAAATTCATAAACACAATTATGTATTTGTGTGTGTGCGTTATGAAACAAGATCTCAGTCTATCACTTGGGCTAGAATGCGGTGGTGTCATCATAGCTTACTGCAACCTCCAACTCCTGGGCTCAAGCAATCCTCCTGCCTCAGCCTCCTGAGGAGCTGACAAATATGTATTTGTTTTAACTGAGACTATAACATGCTGATCAGAGGAACAAATAGTGGCTAGAGCAATGATTAGCTGTGTGTTCCCTCTATCATCTCACTTCTTGATTTGTATCTCAGAAATACAAATCCATTCTCCAAACAGAAAGCTCTTTTCTTGTTATCTTCAGAAGCAGGGAACTTTTTTCCCTTCATTTTCTGATTAGATGAATAAAAATCACATAAATGAGAAACATGAATTTTTCTTTTCATTATTTCACTTAAGGCATTCTTTTTTTTTTTGACACAGAGTCTCGCTGTAATGCCCAGGCTAGAGTGAATGCCATGGTGTCAGCCTAGCTCACAGCAACCTCAAACTCCTGGGTTCAAGCAATCTTCCTGCCTCAGCCTCCCGAGTAGCTGGGACTACAGGCATGCACCACCATGCCCGGCTCATTTTTTCTGTATATGTTTACTTGGCCAATTAATTTCTTTCTATTTATAGTAGAGACGGGGGTCTCACTCTTGCTCAGGCTGGTTTCGAACTCCTGCCCTCAAGCAATCCGCTCGCCTTGGCCTCCCAGAGTGCTAGGATAACAGGCGTGAGCCACCACCCGGCCTCACTTAAGGCATTCTTGACATAATTTTTTACAAAGTAATTTGGTAAGATAACATCTACACTAGCTTTTAACACCTATCCACTTGACTCTACTAGAGAAGAAAACTTTTAACAAGACCTAGTGTTTTGTGTCCGTGTCCTTTATTCTTTCCTTAACTTTTCCTTATTGGCCAAGGCTAATTCCTCAACCGCTTATGACCTCCCCCCTCTGCTGTGCAGACGGTACACCGCCCAGCACTGTTTGTTCACAGAGGCTGTAACGTGAAGAGTGTCCTTGTCGCTGTGTGCGGCCCAATCTGCCTTGCGTGAGCGTTGCCACCTGGTCTTTGAATTCCCTCCTGGAGGGCCTTGTTCTATTCTCTCCTGGCTTGCAACATCAGCTTCTTCCTCTCTACTGGCTCTGCCCGTTAAGCCTATAAACCTGCCTACATGTCATTCATTAAAATATTTTAATATACCAAGTGAAACAAAACAAACGCTAAAAAACTCCAATCCTTTCTGGGCAAAGTCCTACTGGAAGCAATACCCTAGTCTCTCACACACCTTTAAGAAAGGGGTCCCCAACCTATGGTGAGTTGTATAATTATTTCATTATATATTACAATGTAATAGTAATCAAGTACATGACAAACGTAATGTGCTTGAATCATCCCCAAACCAGCCCCCCCTAACTCCCTGGTCCGTGGAAAAACTGTCTTCCATGAAAATGGTCCCTGATGCCAAAAAGCCTGGGGACTGTTGCTTCAGGGACAAGGACTTGCCCACACCTCCTCATTTTCAGTAACCAACAATGACTTCGTGGAGGCTTTTACTTTGCACTGAATTACCCCAACAGCCTCTCTGCTGGGCTCCTAGTACCTCTTACTCTTCCCTTTGATTTTTCTCTCTGCATTGTAGTCACAGGGTCTTTTATAAAATACAAGTCTGTTTATATCATTTTCCTTCACAGCTTCTGTGACAGTCAAAAAAAATACACACACACACACACACACACACACACACACACACACACACTCTTTACTTCTCACTCTTTTCAAGAGAAAATCAGAACTCCTTAATACGGGATATAGTTTTTCATGATTTGACCTATTTTAGCTTAGTCTCCTAACCCACCACTACCCTCCCGTATATTCTACATGCTAAAATCCAGATGTTCTGAATCTACCGCTGCACTTGCAGTTCTCCTCCAAACTGTCCCCACTGCCCTGAATGTCCTTGCACACACTGTTTTTCCTTCCAGGAGCACCCTCATCTCTATCTCTCTGCCCAGTAAACTTCCACTTACCCTACTAGCCTTAGTTCAAAAGTCTCCCTCTTTCAGAAACCTGCTCTAACCCTCAGCTCCCTACTTGGTTCTGTGCCCTTCCTGTGCCCTTGCATAGCAGCACCCTCTGAGTTGTATTTTATGTTTCTCAAGAGGAGCACCTGAATCTTATTTATAATTTTGTCACCAGCCCATTTCACAGTGTCTGGGCCACAATAGGCACTCAGTAGTATGTCTTTAAAGACAATTTTTAAAATTATTTGGCTCACGCCTGTAATCCTAGCACTCTGGGAGGCTGAGGCGGGTGGATTGCTCGAGGTCAGGAGTTCGAAACCAGCCTGAGCAAGAGCAGGACCCCGTCTCTACTATAAATAGAAAGAAATTAATTGACATATATATATATATATATGTATGTATAAAAAAAATTAGCCAGGCATGGTGGCACACGTCTGTAGTCCCAGCTACTCGGGAGGCTGAGGCAGCAGGATCACTTGAGCCCAGGAGTTGGAGGTTGCTGTGAGCGAGGCTGACGCCACGGCACTCACTCTAGCCTGGGCAACAAAGTGAGACTCTGTCTCAAAAAAAAAAAATTATTTGCTTTTCTTCTGTCTCCCCAAGTATAGGACTTACATCTCTTCAGTAGATGCTACATAACTAGATCTCAATAAAGATTAATATTTGTTGAAGGAACCATTACTGTAGCTGCCTCCAAACTTTTCCTCCTCCATCTATCCTGCACACTGATGGAAGATTACTTTTCCTAACATCCTAATTCTCCATCGTACCTATCATCCTCCCCTACCCACCTCAAACTCTCACTGGCTTCCTATTACCTATAGGATGAACCCAAGCTTCTCCTACCTTAGTTCTTTTGCATTTGCTATTACCTCTGCCTGGAATGCTCTTTCCTTGACCTTCACAAACTCTCTCCTCATCCTCCTGTCTCAGATCAGGTCTTCCCTAACTACTCAAACTAAAATAATCTTTCAGTCGGTCTATTATATTAACCTGTTAATACACCTCATTTATCAGAGCTGAAATCATCTTCCTCACAGGCTTTTTCTACTGTCTCTCTCTCTTGACTTCCTCATTAGAATGTAAGGTTCATTAACAGAGGCCTGATCAGCTTTGTTAATTGTTGCATCTCCTGTCTTAAAACAGTTCCTGGAACAAGAGATATCTGTCTGATTTGTTGAATGAATAAAAGACTGAATGCAAAAACACGTGAGCCTGGCATTCAAGATGCTCAATGACGTGGCCTCACTCCACCTTTCCAGCCTTATCTCCAACTAGTTCCAGTTCACTATTTCCAAAACACCCAGTCTGCCTCCTAACTGGGCCTGTCTACAACACCCTTGTTGTCTTTCTCTTCCTATCTAAATTATCTTCATCTTTTTAGTCCAGCTCAAATTCAATCTCTTCTAGAAGGCAACCCAAAGTGGCAAGCTTCTTAACTATATTGTTTCTCTACTTAATGTCTTAAACATCTTTCAATTCCCTGGAGCTCCCTAATACTTATAATATAGATTGTTATAATAAAAGATGAAAAATTATTAACAGGAAAAATTTCATATGCTAGTAGTAAATAAAGTAGTAAGTAGTAAATTAAGATTCAGATCCCTATTTTAAGAAAATTGCACATCTTTTTCTTCAAGTATACCAGAGAAGTCTGCTTTTGCTTTTAGGTGTTTGTTACATGTTAGAGTTAAAAAAAAAACCAGCATTCAAAATTAGTTTGTGAGAGAGGCTCTAGTGACAACTCTGATCTCCACTTTAAATTGCAGATAATGTTTTCTATTGAATATATTCTGAAAAGGCATCCAAAAATAACTTTTTAACTTTAACTGTGAGGCCAGCATAGTCCTACTGATTACATACTGTGTTTCAATCCAGAACACAATACAACTGAGAATGCTTCTTTGATTAAGAACTATTAGTCAGAAAATTCTTAGAACTCGGAGTGGATTTTAGATGTTTCTACTGATCTGCATCCTATTGACCCCAGTGACAGGTGCATGCAGACATACCTACATCATGGGCCTACAGATTAGAGTGGATGATGCAACATGTATCGCGTAGACAAAGAGAACATGCCAACCTGGACACCAACTTGGCACCACTTGCATCCTCTGCCAGATTCACATCTTCCAAGCAGGGTTTTCTACGACGGAGCCACAGGCTGACCTGAGGAATGCTATCAGATAGCTCTGGTTGTGGCAGCCTGTGGGCCTGAATAGACCCTTCACTCCTGGACTTTGGGATCTAGAAAATAAAATTAAAAAAAAAAAAGAGAGAGAGAAAGAAAGAAAGAAAGATAAATTTAACAATCTTTCAATTAAATTTCTGAAAAAAGATAATTTATTCCAATTTATTAATAATCTAATGTATTAATAATACCCCAGAAAAATATCAAGCTAGGCATGGAATTTAAAATACATATAAAATTATTATATAGCTAAGGGCATGGGGAAGGGATATACCAATATTTCAAGGGAAACTTTCAAACCATATATATCCTAATCCCTTCTCAGAGATTCTAGCACAAATCTTTCCCAAGCCTACCCCTCTTCAGAATAATCATTCTGTGTAAAAAGAGATGATGGGAGCATATCGGACTGGCAACCGGGAGTAAAGGAAAGAAAAAACAGTGGAAAGAGACAGAAAAAAAAAAAAGCTTGAGAATCACTGAAATAAAGGATGTCAATGTTGGAAGAGTGTCCATAAATATTTACTACCAACAGGCAAAATACATATGAGCTTGCTGATAGTTTCTACTGAAATCCTTTTTTGTAGGGCAAAATAGAGTCTAATAAGTTTTTGGTTAAAGTAATAAACAGGAAAAACACAATCTTTCCAGTTTTCTTGTAACTATGGAAGTATTGGCAACACATGTCCCAAATGAATCCCAGTGTACTGACTTCTCAGACTGTATGTGAAGTTATGCTCTCTCCAACCCTATAAATATCCTCATGCTCTTATTTTAGATCAGAAAAAATATGAATATGATCAATGTTCTTTTCTTTAAAAGTATAAAAAACATGATGTCAGAATTGCAGGGAAAAATTAAAATCCTTGGATCACTTGTACTTGTTACACTGGAAGCTTCTTTTTTCTAGGACTTCTCTTATGCCTGTCTTACATCCGAATATCACCTGTTCATCACTGGCCACTCACCAACTACCTAGAAGCAAACCAATCCTAACATCCTGTGAGGCTAATTCCATTGCCCGTGGAGTTTCTAGAACTAACATCGGATCTCAGTGACCTTTCCTGACTTGGAATTCCTACAATGCACCACCACATAGTTGACCCTTGATCACACATTGCCTGATACCTTAATCTTGGTTGTCGCGTGTTTCTAGGTCATACGGCCTCAACCAGATCTCTAGACATAGAGGTTAGAGCCTCTGCTTTTTTTTTTTTTTTTTTTTTTTTTGAGACAGAGTCTCACTCTATTGCCTGGGCTAGAGTGAGTGCCGTGGCGTCAGCCTAGCTCACAGCAACCTCAAACTCCTGGGCTTGAGTGATCCTTCTGCCTCAGCCTCCCGAGTAGCTGGGACTACAGGCATGCGCCACCATGCCCGGCTAATTTTTTATATATATATCAGTTGGCCAATTAATTTCTTTCTATTTATAGTAGAGACGGGGTCTCGCTCTTGCTCAGGCTGGTTTCGAACTCCTGACCTTGAGCAATCCGCCCGCCTCGGCCTCCCAAGAGCTAGGATTACAGGCGTGAGCCACAGCGCCCGGCCTCTGCTTCTTTTTATTTCTCCCCTTTCTCCTTCCTCCCTCTCTTCTTCGCTTTATTATTATTCACATTTTTACCATAAAGTCTAGCAAAGTTTTGGATCCATTAATTAATAATTATTGTCAGACAACACACTTTTCAACTGTAAGATATTCTCAAGACACTGATTATCGTCAAGGCTAGTATAACAATTAAAAGAAATTAATATGGGAAGAGTTATGAACATAAATACTGAATAAATTCATGCCTCTATGAGGATTACATAAAAATGATATATGAGTAAATGTATACAATTATGAATTATCAATTAAAAATATTTATTCATAAAAACAGTACAGACAAAATATATGAACATTATTTGGCAAAAAGTTACATTTAGCATAGAGCAAAGTAAACACTCAATAAAAGCTAACTTTTATTGCTGTGATGTAAAATTTGCCCAAATTTCATGATTGCCAATTAACTGTTCATGGCATTTCTTTGAAGAGCATTTGTAAGCTCATGAAAATCAAGGAAAGCAAGGAAAAATTTTAAAAATTATGAGCTTACTAAAACATTTCTATACTCTACAATATTTGCCAAGATTACTTTTTTTACTGACAAATACTGTATACAGTCATCAGATACAACATGTTTGAAATATGTATCACTAAGGAATGGGTAAATTGAAGTAATTAACATATGCACTACCTCACATACTTTGTGTGGTGAGAAACTTAAAATTTACTCCTAGAAATTCTCAAGAATGCCAAGATTACTTTTTAAAAAGAAATATTAAGATAAACAGCAAGAGAACATGACAAGTATAAATATATGCTATTATATATTTCATAAAGGGTCTCCTTTTGAAGGTAGTTATTTATCTTAAAAGTAGACATAAAAATAACCAATAAAAGCACTGGAAAAGCAGTAAGATTTCAAACTAATTAGATAAAAAGCTCACATTTAGAGTTAGTTCCTTCTCCATATTAAAGCAAACACAAGAGTAGTTGTTTGGCAATACTTCATGGTTCTAAAACAAGGAGACAACATTTTAGGTTCAGTGATAAATTACTGAATGGACTATAGAACTCCAAAATTATATAAAGGTGAAATATTAGAAGGTAAAAAAGTAATATGCAGCTTATTTCATTCTGTCAGGTTATATTAAAATACCCTTTATAATGCAAATCACTTAGAACTCAGATAATAGCAAGTACATTGGCTATATTTTGTCTGATAATATTTCTGTGATAATTTCTTCAGAAATAACATAGACATGATTATCATTAACCATGAACTTTAAAATATAAACTCATTATTTATGTATCAAAGTAGTACAAAGAACTGAGCTTGTGAAAATACCACATGCAGTTTATGAAAAAATAGAATTGCTAGGGAAAAAAAGTAACTCGGTAACTCTCAGACTACTGGAACTATGAAATATACATGTATTATTTCAAAAGGAATGGAAGTTTTTAAAGATGACTAATGATATCTCTTCTTGAAGACATATCTTGGAGACTACATCTTCACTATAGCAATGACTATGCGAAAAATAAAAACAATACAGTAAAATTTTAAAACCTGCTGTCTCACTGATGTAATTAATTTTAGTTCACATGTATCAACTCTGAGGAAAAAGAAAAGACCATTTTCTTTACTTTAGCTGGAAATTAGCTTTTTTAGAAACTCATGATTTGAGCCAAAATGAATTTATATCACTGTTGGCCTTATAAGAAAGGTAGAGGGAATAGTTTTATTCTTATGCTTTTGGGTATCCACGTCAGGGTCTGCATAGTTTAGTGTTGGCGTGTGCTCTAACACACTCTAGCTTGGAGGTGGCACTCACAGTCCCTGCTCACTGCTGAATTCTCTGAGGAGGAGCATCTGATAGCAGTCTTAGATACAGTGGGCACGTTATCACAGTGTGGCTTTTTTGTTTTTGGAGCCAGAGTCTCACACTCTGTTGCCTGGACTAGAGTGCCGTGGCATCAGCCTAGCTCACAGCAACCTCAATCTCCTGGGCTCAAGCAATCCTCCTTGCCTCAGCCTCCTGAGTAGCTAGGACTACAGGCATGTGCCACTGTGCCTGGCTAATTTTTTCTATATATTTTTAGTTGGCCAATTAATTTCTTTCTATTTTTTTTTTTTTTTAGCAGAGACGGGGTCTCACTCTTGAAAGGCTGGTCTCGAACTCCTGAGCTCAAGCGATCTGCCCGCCTCGGCCTCCCAGAGTGCTAGGATTACAGGCGTGAGCCACCATGCCCGGCCCACAGTGTGGCTTTTAAAGAAATGATTCTCATCCAGAGCTGATTTTGTCTGGAGACATGTTTGGTTGCCACGGCAGGGATGGGTGTGTGCTACTGGAATCCAGTGGGCTGAGGCCAGGCATGTGACCAAACATCCTACAATGGGCACGACAGCCTGCCATAAAGAGAGTTACCTGGTTCAAAATATCAGCAGTCCTGCTTTAGAGGGACAAGTAGGAAGAAACCTGTATTGAGGGAACATATCTCTATATACTGTTTTCCTAGGTCTAGTCTCCCTTTGGAGCACTGGCACATTAAGACATAATGGACGAAGATAAGCTATAAATTTAGCAGAAGTGGGCCAAGGAGGCCATTTAGACCTGCCTTGTCTAGGCAAGAATCACTAGTGGCTCCATGGGGTTCAGGTAAGCTCTGCTGGGCAGGGACTCCAAACAGGGTGAAAAGCCGTACTGTACCAAGTGGAGTGAACGTGCCTGGGGACACCCAGCCGCAGCCTCCCTCGTAACATGTGGCTGCAGTAGGAAAATGGCCGAGGGTTCGGGATGCAGACTGGGGTGGTCAGCTCTCTCTTTCCACTGGAGTGATAACTGACACCCAGGGGTTCACAACACACTTCGCTTCTTTACTTTAGTCACTGCTCCATTTATTTAGTCATTTAGTAACTTTTGTACTCGAAGGCAAAAACTGTAAAATCCCCAAACCATTTATGAAAAATACTTAGCTCATGAGAGTTCTGCCATTTGGCTATCTGAGATAAAGATCGAGGTATATGCTGTGCGGTTTATGTGTACAACTAAAATACAAACAATTCCAGGAATCTTAGAGTACATTCCACGCATGTATTTGCAGGTTTGGAGTAGCTCTAATTGTAGCATTATGAGGTACTATAGTTTTTAAGATGCCATGGGAATAGAAACAAAGGAATGTCCTTTGAGGAAGTAAAATTAGAAAATAGTCTCTTAAATCCTGGTGCTGCTGCTGTTATAAATAAAAATTTATCGTATACGTATTCTGTGCCAACCATAGATCCAAGAGATTTATATAAACTAACCAATTTAATTCTTACAACCACCCAAGGAAGCAAGAATTATTATAATTGCCATTTCAAAGATGAGGAAACTGAGGCACAAAGAGTTTGAGTTACTTGTCCCAATGAGTTAGTGGCAGAGGTACAGTTAGAACCCAGTAGGCCTCAGTACCTGTGCTGAATCTTTATTTTTGGTTACATGTTAAATGTTAGAATTGCAAGAAGAAATGGCATTTTTAGATGAAAGTCATACTACCTCTCATAATGTAACCCGTTTTTTCTTTTTGTATCAGTAGTTAAAAGCTTCTTTTCTCTAAATTTATATCTCTGGCACCTGCCAAACCATTCTAGGAATGTAGCCTTAGGAAAAAGTCAGCTTTGAGGGCAAAACTAGATGAAAGATATGTTCATCATATTTTTACTTATAATAGAAAAAATATAAGCATTCCAAATAACCAAACTACTATAATAAATGATGAGGATTATTCAGCCATTAAAATATTAATATCTAAATTTTTTTTTTCTTTTTGAGACAAGGTCTCACTCTGTCACTCAGGCTGGGGTGCAGTGGTGTGATCATAGCTCACCCCTCCTGGGCTCAGGTGATCCTCCCACCCCAGCCTCCCAAGTAGCTGGGACCACAGGTGTGTGCCACCATGTCTGGCTGTTTTGCTTTTTTTTATTTTTGTAGAGATGGAGGTGGAGCCTTACTATGTTGCCTAGGGCTGGTCTCAAACTCCTGGCTTCAAGCAATCCTCTCACTTCAGCCTCCCAAAGCACTACTGTTACAAGTGTGAGCTGATCCTCCTGGGCTCTACCAAGTTTTTAATGAGACCATAAAATACGTTTGTTATGACATATAATATAATATGAGCTAAGTTAGCAAACAAAAATGCATAAGGAGTTAGATATATACCTCCAATAAAACTAGGGTCATCATCATACTTAAAACGCCCATGAGTTTCTAAAGTGAAAAAACAAATTCTGACTGGGTACAGTGAGTGGCTCACACCTGTAATCCTAGCACTCTGGGAGGCTGAGGTGGGAGGACTGCTTGAGGTGAGGAGTTCAAGGCCAGCCAAACAATAGCGAGGCACTATCTAAACAAAAAATAGAAAAATTAGCTGTTAGTGGTGGCTCACAACCATAGTCCCAGCTACTTGGGAGGTTGAGGCAGGAGGATCACTTGAGCTCAGGAGTTTGAGGTTGCTATGAGCTAAGATGTCATCACTGCACTCTGCCACTGTGACAGAGGGAGACTCTGTCTCAAGAAAAACAAAACAAAAACCCAAATTCTTTTATAGTCAGTACCATAAATATTTTAAGATGGCCTCATCTTCAAAAAATTGAATGAGGTACCTAGCACCAATCTATTAGTAATAAAATTTTCCTTTAAAAAATTCCATCATTTATCTCTAAGTTTGCCATCTAATCTCAAATGAAACCATTTGGCTTCAAGTTCTTGTTGATTTAGAGGATGGGATTACACAGGAGGATGGGGCCTTAAGACAAAGTATTCTCTAGAAGCCTTCCAAAGGGAGGCTACTGAATAAGCAGTCAGTGACTCTCAACCAAGGGTGCACATTAGAATATTCCTTGGAGACCTTAAAAAGTACACTTCCCTAAATTCATTCACCACTCTACTTCCCAGTCACAGGTAGTGTATCTGAGATGGAGCTCAGGCAGGTGGGAGTTTTTTTTATAAAATCCTTTAGAATAACATGTGCTGCTGATTCAAAGCTTTACATTTGTCAAGAAGTAATTTTTCTTTGAGATTTTTGAAAATAAGGGTTAACACAAAAAGCAAACTTAGCAAAACTAACTAAATAGCTTGATCACAGCTAGCCAATACAAGTTTCATATTTATGCAAAAAAACTTAGAAAATAAAGAAATTAGATGACTGTTTTAGAACTATTCAATTTTAGAGTTGAAGAGATGATCTACTCTAATCCTCAGTTCAGAAATAAAGTCCAGAGGCCCAAAGAAGTGGTTTGTCCAAGGTTGTACAGTGAGAGAGTAGGAAAATTGGTTGTCAAAATCCCTTTCTCTTGACCAAAGTGAAGACGAGCAGCGAAGATGAACTGTCAAACCCAGGGCAAACTGAGTGAGTACTGGTAGTCCAGGCAGCTTTTTCTGGCCCACAAAAAAGCAGAAGGATGGCTGGTGTGATGGCAACATCTGGATCCCTGGGGACCCCAGTGCAGCTGTGTACAGCTGTGAACTGATGGATCCTGGGTCTCCTGCAACCCCTTGGAGCCTCATTACCAGCCATGACATACAAATTTTATTTAAGAGAAATAAATTTCTATCTTGTTTGGGGGTTTATGTTATATACAAGAAAACCTCATCCTAACTAATCCAAGATTTTGCTCAAATATCACTTTGCCGGCGAAGCCTTCTCTGACACGAGTAACAAAATCCTGCCTTGTGTGCCACTTCCCATTTGCCTGACCTTGCTTTATTTATACCCAGCGTACCTAATACCATCTGAAACACCGGACATTCACTTATGTTTGTTGGCTTTTTCCACTAAGCAGATAGTGGATGGCTTTGAATCAGCAGCACATGTTATTCTAAGGGATTTTTAAAAAACTCCCACCTGCCTGAGCTCCATCTCAGATATACTTACCTGTGACTAGGAAGTAGGGTAGTGAATGAATTTAGGGAAGTGTACTTTTGAAGTTCTCCAAAGAATATTCTAATGTGCAGCCTTGGTTGAAAGTCACTGACTGCTTATTCAGTAGCCTCCCTTTGGAAAGCTTCTAGAGAACACTTTAAGGCCCCATGCCCCTGTGTAATCCCATTCTCCTGTTGTCAACATGGCAGGATGGAGGGAGGACCGAGGAGGAGCATGCCCCACCCTTAAAGGAAAATGTAACTGCTTACTCTTATTGGTCAACATCTAGTCACATGGTGACACCTAGCTGCCAGGGAAGTCAGGGAAAGCAGTCTTATGTAGCAATGTACCCAGCTAAAAATCTGGGTAATAGGAAGACATGGAGACTGGAACTGGGGGGTCCACTAGCAGTGTTGATCACATACTTAAAGGACAATCCCAAAAGGACGTGTGGCGAGAAGCATTCCAGATAGGAGAGCAGGGCAAAGGTCGTGAGGAAGAAGCATGATGAGCAAGTTTGAGGACCAGCAAGGTGGTCTCTGCAGCTGGGGCTGGATGAATGAGGAGAATGAGGAGAAAGAGGCAGCAGACAGGGGAGCTAAACAGCAGGAGGCCCAGACCAGGTAGGCCTGCAGGCATGTTAAAGACTTTGGCTTTTACCCAGAAAGCAATAGAAAACTTTTGGTGGATGTTGAATAGAGAAGTGAAAATGATCTAAGCTTCATTTTTAAAGGATCCCTACTGCAAAATGGAGAGAAGATTGTAGAAGGGCCAAAGTTGGATGCAAGGAGACCAGCTAGGAGGTAACTGAGATGCCGGTGGCTTTGACCAGAAAGATGGTGAGAAGACATGAGATTCTAAGTGTATTTTACAGGTGGAGTTGGCAGGATTTGCTGATGGTCTGGACAGGAGGTATGAAGCAGGTAGGCGTCAAGGAAGACTACAAGTTTAGCCTGAGCACTGAAAGGATGGAACAGTCATTATGGAGTTGGAAAAGATGGTAGGAGGCAGCAGAATGTGGTGAGGAAATCAGGAGTTTAGCTTTGAACATGCTAAGGCTGAGATGCCCATAGGATAGCAAGGCAGAGATGGAGTCAGAGTTGAGAGGCCTGAACTAAACAGATAAATTTGGGAGTCATCCTTATGTGGATGGTATTGTAAAACCAAGTGATTGAAAGTGATCACTTAGGAGATGAATCTAGATAGAGAAGGGAAGAGGATGAAGAACTGCTTCCCAGAGCACTTCAAGGTCTAGAAGTCAAAGAGAGAAGACCCAGTTAGGGAGATTGAAGAGTGGAAGTGAAGTAAGAGAAAGTTAAGAGAGTATCCTGAAATGCAAGGGGAAAGTGTTTCAACAAGGAAATACAGTCACCACATGACCCAGCAACTCCAAGACATATGTCCATACAAAGACTTGTTCATGAACGTGAATAGCAGCATTATTCAGAATAGTCAAAAAGCAGAAACAAATCAAATGTCTAACAACTGATGTGTGGATAAGCAAAATGTGGTATGTCTACACGATGGAATAATTTCAATAATAAAAGGGAATGGAGTCGTGTTAGGTGATGTAACATAGATGAATCTTGAAAACATTGTTAAGTGAAAGAAAGAAATGGACACATTTTGTAGGATTCCATTTATATGAAATGTCCAGAACATGCAATTCTATAAAGACAAAAAGTAGATTAGTGGCTGCAAGGGAATATAGAATGGGAAGCAACTGCAAATGGGTAGAGGGTTTCTTCTGAGGGTAAAGAAATGTTCTGTAGTCAGACAGTGATGCTGTGCGGACAACTCTATCCTAAAAACCATTGAACTGTAATTTTGAAAGGGTAAATTTTAAAGTACATGAATCATACATATCTCAATAAAGATGTTATTTAAAAAAAGGAAGAAGAGACCAAGTGTGTCAAATGGTGCTGACAGGGTGAATAAGATGAAATTTGAGAACTAACCACTGAATTTGGCAATGTGCTGTTTCATGTTGTAGTGGGGATTGATTAGAGTGGATTTCAGAGAGAAGAGGAAGTGAGAATAGTAAGCATATGCACAATTCTTCTGAGCATTTTGTTGTGAAGAATAGCAAAGGAATGGGGTGATTACTAAAGAGGGCTGTGGCATCAAAGGAGAGAGTTGTTTTTTTTTTAAATAAGATATAAAAAATTATAACATGTTATTTTCATTTATTTATTTTTTTTGAGATAGAGTCTCACTCTGTTGCCCAGGCTAGAGTGCCGTGGCATCAGCCTTGCTCACAGCAACCTCAGACTCCTGGGCTCAAGCGATCCTCCTGCCTCAGCCTCCTGAGTAGGTGGGACTACAGGCATTCACCACTGTGCCTGGCTAATTTTTTTCTATGTATTTTTAGTTGTCCAGCTAATTTCTATTTTTTTTAGTAGAGACGGGGTCTCGCTCTTGCTCAGGCTGGCTTCGAACTCCTGACCTTGAGCCATCTGCCCACCTTGGCCTCTCAGAGTGCTAGGATGACAGGCAGAGCCACCACACCGGCAACACAGTGTTATTCTAATGTAGACAGGCCTAAAACTGATGACACAGGAGAGGGAAGAGGAAGGAGGGAATTGGGCAAGGAGAGTTCTTGAGTGGGTCAGAGGGGCTGGGATTAGGCAGACAGGGGAGGGGCCCATCTGGAAGGAAGGACGGACGGATGGACACTGTGGGCAGAGGCAGGTAGTGGACGGATGTGAGGGTGGGACCAGGTGGACGTTCTCTCTTGATGTTCTCAGCGAAACAGGAAACAAGGTCATCATCTGAGTGTAAAGGGGGGAGGGTGGGGACACTGAAGATTTAAGGGCCAAGGAGAAGGTATGACAAGTTGCTCACAAGAGGGCAAGAGCGACGGGAAGCAGCAGCACAGCTGCCAGCAGCATGTGCGCTGTCGGTTGACAGCTGCTTCTAGAGGGAGCCTAGTTGTGTGGGTTTGTCCGGTTGCGTCCAGCCACTAGCACAGGCAACGAGGGGGCACGGTGTTGTAGAGAGGGCTGGGATTTTAAGGTAGCAGACACTATGAGCTTCTTTATTCTGGTGCTGTAACTGCTTCTTTACACGTGTTGTCCTTATCAGAGTGAGTGATCCCAAGTGTGTCTTTCTCATTTTTCTATCTCCTGCCTTTAAGTCTTCGACATATGAGAGGTGATTAAGGAATGTTCAATACATTATTTTCCTTGTAAAAACAAATACTTTCCTTTGTTGTTTATTCTCCCCCTCCCCTTGCCGCCCCAAATATATGGCTGATGAATCAGCTAGACCAATCTACTTATAAATTACATAAAACTATAACCAGTTTTTCCATACAGGTTTCTTTATATGTAAGTGGAACAAAATAATATGTTCAAAAGGTAATTACAACCACTTTTCTGAACATTAATAAGTTCACCAAAGCACTAATCAAACATGAAAACATCTTTTGATAATGACATTCATGTCTTCTTAAAATTATTATCTTATTCTTCTCAGCATAAATATGGGGGGTAGGGGTAGGAAATAATGTAGCCTAGGTTTCTCCAAAAAGTATAAGTTAACTCCTCAGGGAAAGATAAGAATGCTCAGGATTCTGTGCTTGAAGACTTCTCATGCTGTTCAGTAATAGTTGAGCTGCTCCCTCTGGAAAACTTCTAGAAATTATTCTTTTATCTACGATTTTGGATAGTAACTACTATAATTATCTGGTGATCTGTTTGCATTTTTACGATAAATGTATAAGTGAAGGTGCATTCGTGGGGTGGGGGGAAGTACCTCCCACCTTCGACCAATAATAGTGAAAGGGTGTTGCACTTAAAGCTGCTTTGGAAGACGCTGTTTGGGGAACAGGACGAAACATCTGTATCTCTGTGTATTTGTCGATGTGTGTTGTGAGCATGACTGCCAAAAAATGATTAAAGGGATAAAACAAATGGTATTTACTCATAATCCAAGCTTTCTTTTAATGTAGCCCTTACTATAAACAAGGAAAGCTGACGGAATGTTTTGCACTCCTTTTGCCAAACTGAATCAATCTAATGAACCCTATTCACAAAGCTGACTAGAAATTACAAGGTCAGGAGTAGTGAGGTCTCCATTAGGAGACCATTAGGTGATGCTCATTGTGACAAGGCCATGAAGTGTCACCAGTTACTTGATTTTATAAAATGCACCTTTTCAATGCATTAAAAGCCATTTACATTGTCATAAATATAAGCGAACACTTTATTTTACAACATGAATACATTTGTAACTTTGTTACAAATGAATACATTTGAACTCTCTCTCCCTGTTGCTACCTGCATGATTTGCAGCAAGTCCCTTAACTTCTCTGAGGCTCAATTGTCTCACATCTGTATAATTAAAAACCTATGCCCTCAAAGTTGTGACAGAAATTAAATAAGTCTTCTTTATCCATTCCATGAAAAAAATAAAAAAGAAAAAGAAATAAAATAAAAAATAAAAATAATTAGAAATAACCAAAAAAAGAAAAAGAGAAAATAAAAAAAAAAGAAATTAAATGAGATAACTCATGTATCATTACTGCCTGGAATAGACTGGGCACATAGCAAATGACACAAAGTGAGAGCTATTAATTTTCATAATAATATAAATAATAAAGACTGTAGAACTTGGGAATACATGTCATTACTAAACTATCCTAGTGGTTTAAACTTTTTAATATATTTTTATACTTTTAATAATTTATTTTAATTTTTCTCTTTCTTTTTACCAGACTTCTAACTATACTACAATGGTTTAAACTTAAATAGCACTTTTCTCTTCTTTTTTGTTTTAAGGCTGGTCAAGTGAAGCAGTGGGAATGGAGAAGGAACAAAGGAATCTGTAACTGGTTGTGATCAATTCGTTGTAAACACCACTGCACTCGGACCAACCTTAAATAGCATTTTTCAAATTTGACAACGATTCAGTTCAATAAGCATTTACCAAATGACTGTGATGTGCTGAGCCTTAGGCTAGACCCTAACACATCATTAATAAGAAAAGCTATAGTCTTAAAGAAGTGCATGACCAGCAGGAAGATAGACACATGGATTCTAGATATACAAAACTGAACCTTACAGCCTTATTCTGAAAGAGCTTATACTTTACTGAAAGGCAGACAAAAACCATTCACCTACTTAGCTCTGGATGTCATTCCTCTATGTTTCCTTGCCATTTACCAAATCCCGGCTTTTTTATCTATATACTCTCCTTCCCTCCCTATCACTTTAGTTTGCACCCCTCCATTTCCCATTTGGACTACATCTTCCTAATGGTCTACTTTTTAATCTACTCTCTCTCTTGCCAGGGGTGATCTGATCCTGTTTCCTGATTAAAATTGTTTGCTGGCTTTCCATTTCACATAGTCTATAATCCAAACTCTTAGGCATCACATAAATGGCACCAGACTATTTCTGTAGGTTCATTGCCTGCCATTTTCCTAGACACCACACCCTGTAAACCAAGATTTTTCCAAGTACAATAAACATACACATTCTCTCCTGTACCTCTCCCTCCCTTGGAACGTGCTGTTCCCTCTGCAACATATCCTCTTCCAACACTTAAGTTCTACCTTGGCTGCTCAGTACATACATAATTGCTCTATGACTTCAACACAGGCATAGATGTAATCAGCCGCCTTCTTCTCAGTTTGCTCATTATAATACAGAGATGATTATGACTCCTTGTTTATGTACCAATTTCCATCTGTACGCCAATAATTCTTAAAGGTGTATCTCTGTCCAGATCTCTCTTCTGAGCTCCAAATCTGTATCTAACCAGGAGCTTCAATGAACATCTTCATTTGGAAGACAGTGAAACTAAAAGTAGAGAGAAATTATGGAGCATGCAGCAGGGCCAGGATTCAAACGATTAGACTATATGGTCTCTGATCAGCTACTTACCCACACCACGAACCTGAGAGTCATCTCATATAAGTCTACTCTCTTACTCTCCACCCATTCCAGGCTTTCATGTTATTGTCTGGACAACTGCACTGATTGGTTTTCCTACTTCCACTTTTGCCCTCTTCTGATTATATTCACCATATAAAAGCCAGATTTACATTTTTTAAGCAAAAATTTAATTATAGTTGCCCTTATTTAAAGTTTAGCAATGGTTTTCCATTTTATTCTGGAGAAATTCCCTAATTCTTAGTAGCCCGTAAAGCCCTTCTCCACCAGCCTCTGCTGCTCTCACTGGGCTTCAGCCTCATTCAGGGATCTAGTCCCAGGGACTTCTTCAGAGCAGTTACAATACTCAAAACCCTTGTCCCCCATTCCTCATCGACTCTCAAGTGCTTTAGTCTCAAAGGAAATGGAGCTTCCTTCAAGAGGCTTTCCCTGATGCATCAGCTTAAATCAGGTATTCTTGCTAGGTGTCCTCGGTGCACTCTATTTTCCTTCCAAGAAATTTACACAATTTGTAACTAAACATTTGAGCATTAGTCTATACCCCTCACTAGTCTGAAGACCACGCAAGACCATTCGAGTTCAATATCTGAATGCTCAGTTTCTAGTTCAATGCTGGGCATATGGCCAGGCACGGTGGCTCACGCCTGTAATCCTAGCACTCTGGGAGGCCGAGGCGGGCGGATTGCTCAAGGTCAGGAGTTCGAGACCAGCCTGAGCAAGAGCGAGACCCTGTCTCTACTATAAATAGAAACAAATTAATTGGCTAACTAATATATATAGAAAAAATTAGCCGGGCATGGTGGCGTGTGCCTGTAGTCCCAGCTACTCGGGAGGCTGAGGCAGTAGGATTGCCTGAGCCCAGGAGTTTGAGGTTGCTGTGAGCTAGGCTGGCACCATGGCACTCACTCTAGCCTGGGCAACAAAGTGAGACTCTGTCTCAAAAAAAAAAAAAAAAAAAAATGCTGGGCATATGACAGACAATTAAGTATTTTGAAAAACTAATTAATGTAGGCCAAATGTCTGGTAAGACAAAGAAATCATCAAACTTTCATAACTCAGCATGAAATGACTAAAAGGACTAACATCAGAAGGTTAATGATTCAGAGTATACAAGCAAAATCACTACACACCCAGATAAAATATAACTAATCCCAATAACATGCATAATTTATATAATGTCAACTTTCAAAACCCAAAAATTAGCTCTAAACTGGGACTTTGGCATTCTGAATTTAACTTACATTTCTATCCTGAACCTATAATTTAAAAAGCAAGTTATGTCTCTGTGCTTCCTTTTTCCTTATAGACACATTTCTATTATAAAAATGAACAGCAATAATTAAAATTTCAACTTAAGAAAACAGTTTATGAAAAATACAGTATTACCATTCTGTAGTGTCAGTGAAATGGGGGAATAAAAAACAAGTCTGCTTGATATTAGACCAATATAATAATACAAAATATTATAAAACAGAATTTTTCTTATTGGTTATTTTGTTCTAAAATCTATTCAACAGACCATAGTCTTCTTAATATATACCTACCCTCTAGTAATGTCACTTTTTTTTTTTTTTTGAGACAGAGTCTCACTCTGTTGCCCAGGCTAGAGTGAGTGCCGTGGCGTCAGCCTAGCTCACAGCAACCTAAAACTCCTGGGCTCAAGCAATCCTTCTGCCTCAGCCTCCCAAGTAGCTGGGACTACAGGCATGCACCACCATGCCCGGCTTTTTTTCTATATATATTAGTTGGCCAATTAATTTGTTTCTATTTATAGTAGAGACGGGGGTCTTGCTCTTGCTCAGGCTGGTTTCGAACTCCTGACCCAGAGCTATCCGCCCGCCTCGGCCTCCCAGAGTGCTAGGATTATAGGCGTGAGCCACCGTGCCCAGCCAATGTCACTTCTTTATTCACAAAATTTAACTGCCAGTGTTTTTAATAAATAATTAATTCACACAACTACTTAAGCAGAAAACACTTTATAATGGAGAGCTAAATGGGAAAAGTACATTGAATTGAAAGATACTTCATAAAATAGAAATTATAAGTAATAAGTCTACACATAGAAATAATACATGGAATTTCATTAGCAATAAATAATAAATTCAGAACAGGGTCTTATCCTTTTGCTCATAGAAAAGGATTCAATTATTACACCTAATACTGAGAAGGATGTGTGCAGCTGACACTCTCATACTTTCTAGTGGCTGTGTAACTTTTTATAACTCCTTGGCAAAAAAAATTTTTTTTTTAAAATGATAAAAATTTATTATGAATTATCTCATGGTTTCTGTGGGTCAGGAATCCAGGTGCAGCTCAGTTGGGTCCCTATAGCTCCAGGGCGCTTAAGAGGTTAGGGCGAAGCCCTTGGCGGAAGGCGTGGCTGCAGTGGCTCTGTAGGCAGCCTGAGTGTCCTTACTACACAGCAGCTAGTGGTCTGACAGACGGAGAGCGCCCCAGATGGAAGCCACAGTCTCTCTATAAGCTACGCTGGGAAGTGACATCTCATCTTCTCTGCTGTATTCCATTCATTGGAAGGTAGTATTCACTATGTGCAGCCCATTCTCAGGGGGAGGAGATGACATAAGGGCATAAACACCAGGAAAGTGGGATCCTGGGGTCAGAGGAGGCTGCTCTTGGCAAAAATTTAATTTAGCACTAGGTTTTAAGGACCATAAAAATATTTATACCATTTGGACTAGTGAATCCGCTTTGAGCAATCTAACCTGAGGAATGATTCTAAAAAATAAATCTTATGCTAAAAAATGTTTACCCGAGCAGTATTTATAATATTGAATATAGCTGGGCATGGTCACTCACGTCTGTAACCCTAGCACTCTGGGAGGCCAAGGCGGGAGGATCGCTCAAGGTCAGGAGTTTGAAACCAGCCTGAACAAGAGTGAGACCCAGTCTCTAGTAAAAATAGAAAGAAATTAATTGGCCAACTAAAAACATATAGAAAAAATAGCCAGGCATGGTGGTGTATGCCTGTAGTCCCAGCTACTCGGGAGGCTGAGGCAGAAGAGGATCACTTGAGCCCAGGAGTTGGAGGTTGCTGTGAGCTAGGCCGATGCCAACAGCACTCTAGTCCAGGCAACAGAGTGAGACTCTGTCTCCAAAAAAAAAAAAAAAAAAAAGAATAATATTATAATTCTGAAAACATCTGAAATACAGCAATATGAGAATTATGATCACTGTTATTACAAGGCTTGAACTAACATTGAACATGCTTATATTAAGGAGAAAAGGCAGAAAATAAAATGCTTGTAAAACGTGAATGTATCTTTCTTGAACATATTCATATACACATAGAAAAAGAGGCAAAATATTATACATCAAAATGCTAACAGGTATTAATACAGGTAGAGCAGGGAAGGCTGGGTTTTTGCTTCTGTCCTCTATTGCCTGATTTTTGGGGGGGGCGGTTTTTGCAATGTTATTTGACTTTTATCATGAAGAAATGGTAACAAAAAAACTTCAATTGCTCCCTACTGTCTACTTAAAAAGATTTAAACTTATGATTCCTGATCTCTTATTTAAAATACTCTTCGGTTCACTTCTACTTTCCCCTCAATTCTTATACTTCTCATCCCTTATACTGTATACAGCCCTTAACAAGGTTCCTCTCAGTGGGACAATAGCGCTGCTCACTCTGAGTTTATTTAGTTAGAAGAATAAATCCTTTGTCCTTCTGAACATTTCTGGCTCATTCCCTCCTAGGGAATGATCTACTTTAGTGAAAGAAATTTGGTACTTTCCTGACATTCTAGTTCCATAAAAAGACTGTTTATAGAAGTCATAATCTATTTAATTTGGAAACTGGAATTAGAAAAAGTCAATGGAGGTACTACACCAGTAATGTATTTTTCTCGTGTAGACACAGATTAATGAACTTTCTTTATTTTCTACTCATCGTATGTCTTAAAATAGAAAACACAGTTATTTCAATAAATCAATTAGTCAAGTTATATTCAATATTTAGAACTTTGTTTTCTTATTTAAAATTCATTCCATTAACATTTGACACGCACAAGTAAGCTTGAACAGTGTCAATATTGGCTTTCAATATAATTACTAGGTATGGCTAATTACTTAGGACTGCAAGAATTAAGGCAATATTTAGCGACTGCTTTAGGAATCTTATCATTTATAAGCTATTTAATGCACATGAAATCTGAGTACAAGAGTCCCCAGTAGATTTTACATTTGCTCCTGACAGTGTAGGGCACACATTGCTATTATAATGAGCAAAAGTAAAAACTTATGGGGCCTGATGGAATGAAAACTTAACATGGAATTTTCCATAGCAATATCCACATGGTAGGTAAGGTGTTAGATTTCTAGGATACCCTGCTGAAGTCTATTTAACTAATTACTTTTGAGTTTGGCAGGCTGGCCTGATAGAGAACTGCATTCTCAACAGTGTGGCTGACATATAAAATGGTCTTCAGAATGGATGTTGGGAATAAGAAGTTGTGAGCAATCAGATGCCTTTTCATACAAAACACATCTAATGTTAATAGCTGAGAATAGCTGCTGTCATCATGGGGAACAATATACTATTAGTATAAAAACATGTTAGAGCTTTTGCACTTAATAAAGGCTCTAAACAATGGGTTAGGAAGTAAAATAAGAACAAAAAAAGGTAACTTTCACTAAGCCCTATGTACTTATTAAGTCCCAGGCAGTATACCAATTATTTAAATACAGTATATTATCTTTGATCTTCACAACAACTGTGCAAAGCTGGTAGAACAACATGGCAGAGGAGATAGGACTATAGAGATGGGAGGCAATATAGGGTGAGGAGTTTGAGCTTTTGGATCAAATATATTTGACGTTTATCATTCCTACAACTTTGGGGAAGTTAACCAGCCTCTCTAAGTCTCTGTGTTCACACCTATGGAAAATGTGGTAGAATGTTACTGCTGTTTACCAAATACTGGTAAAATTGTCACTCCTTCCAGGCATATCCTAGGATTATCTTTCCTGCCTCATTGTGGCTGGTTGGGGCAATGCGATTGGGGCAATGCCATTGAGTTCTGAACAGAAATGATGGAATCACTTCTGGGCCAGGGCATTTAATTGCCAATGCAAGATCCTATAGAACGCTTTCTTTTTCCTCTTCCTAACCAGAGTAACTGGTTACAATTGTGATGGGCTGCTGCGTCAGTCCAGGCCCTGAGTGACCAGTACACATAGTGCCTTCTTGTCAATGTAAACTGGACAGGCAGTACGAGAAAGAAAAAATGTTCTAAGCCATTATGATACTAGGATTGTTTATTACTGAAGTATAACCAAGACTATCCAGACTGATAGGAATCATTTCTATTCTACAGTGTTGTAAGGACTTAATGAAGTAACATGAGAAGTATTTTTCAGTGTCTAGCATATAGTAAATACGCAAGAAGTGACACCTACCTATATTATTATTATATATTATCCTTCTTATAAATTAGAATACTGAGATCACAATATACTCTGTAATGTGCCCAATAATATATCACTATTAGGAGACACAGTTGCTTCCCTATGACTCTGAGGCCAAAGATCTTTCATTAACATCTTCCTTCTCTAGTTATCTGACCCAGCAAAAATAATAATTATTATCCTTTTGTTCACATTTGTGTCTTTCAGTTATTTTTCTAAAACCCTCTGAGAAAGAAAAATAAATTTCCTTTTATTCTTTAATTTTGTTTTCTGTTTACTATTTATTTTTGCTTAATAAATTTTATCACACAGCAAGGCAATCTTTATGTAAGATTTAGCAATCAAACCCCTCTACAATTTGGCTACAGCCTACCTTTCAGAATTTGTCTTCTATTACTTTCCTTCATAAACATTCCACTCATACTAGTCTAGTCTATAAACTCTGATCAAAGTATAAGATGCTCACTTTCTTCTTCTAGTCTTTGCTTATGCCATTCTATCTGAAATCCTTCCTCTGTCTAGTTTCCAATTCTTCTTTTTAAAAATTCAACTTAAATTCTATCTCTTTCATGCAGCCAGCTCTAAACAATTTTATAGCATATATAATCTAATTCACTTATTTGAAATTTGTTTGTTTGCTTGTTTGACACAGAATCTCACTCTGTTGCCTGAGCTAGAGTGCTGTGGCATCAGCCTCGCTCACAGCAACCTCAAAATCCTCCTGGGCTCAAGGGATCCTCCTATCTCAGCTTCTCGAGCAGCTGGGACCACAAGTGCATACCACCATGTCTGGCTAATTTTTCTATTTTTGGTAGAGACAGGGTCTCGCTCTTGCTCAGGCTGGTCTCGAACTTCTGACCTCAAGTGATCCTGCCACCTCGGCTTCCCACAGGGCTAGGATTACAAGTGTGAGTCACCCGGTCCGGCCTCACATGATTTTATAAAACAGTTTTGTACTGCGGGGCATAAAGCCTGGAAACTGCATCTCCCAGAATCTCTTGCCAGTAAGGTTCTGGTTAATTTCTTCCAGTGAGAGGAATTCCCACAAGATTTGGAAGGCAGAGGAAAAGATAATGCTACTTTGGGTATTATAAAGAAAACCAAAACTTTGAGAGAAGGTATTTGGAACACATACAACTGAACACAACTAACAAACTCCTACAAATCATTAAGAAAAAGGCAAACAAGGCCGGGCGCTGTGGCTCACGCCTGTAATCCTAGCTCTTGGGAGGCCGAGGCGGGCGGATTGCTCAAAGTCAGGAGTTCAAAACCAGCCTGAGCAAGAGCGAGACCCCGTCTCTACTATAAATAGAAAGAAATTAATTGGCCAACTGATATGTATATAAAAAATTAGCCGGGCATGGTGGCGCATGCCTGTAGTCCCAGCTACTCGGGAGGCTGAGGCAGAAGGATCACTCAAGCCCAGGAGTTTGAGGTTGCTGTGAGCTAGGCTGATGCCACGGCACTCACTCTAGCCTGGACAACAAAGTGAGACTCTGTCTCAAAAAAAAAAAAAAAAAAAAAAAAAAAAGGCAAACAATCCAACAGTAAAACTGTCAACAGCAGAAAAAAGCAGTACACATTAATAATCAAGATATGACCAAAGGTTAATAAACATATGAAAACATAAACATGAAAAGCTGCCCACTTGTATTAATCAGGATAGATTACATTATGATGAAGTCACAAATTAACCCAAAAATCTCAGTAGCTTAACGAAACAGAAGTCTATTTCTTGGTCATGACACAGATCCAGTGTAAGTTGATGGGGGCAACACAAAGTCACTAAAAGATCCATGCTCCACTGTCTAGTTGCTGTACACAAAGAAATGGCTGGAGAGTCATGCAAAAACTTTTGTAACTTCTGCTTGTAGCCTATTGGCCAAAAATAGTTGGCTGGCCCCACATAACTGCAAGGGGCTGGCAAAAATGGATATTCAGTTACTAATGTCTCCAGCACAACTAGATATTAGAGAAGTTAAAATTAAGGCAGTAACAAGATGCATCTCCTACCCGTTAGATTGAGAAAAAAACAACAAAATCTCTGCCATTAGTGGGTGGTGAGGACGTGAAAAATGGAAACAATCATACAAGAACTGTTAGCATGCAAACTGGTGCAACATCCTAAGAGGCGCTTGTAATGTCTGGACGAGTTAAAGATGTACATGCTTATGACCCATGTGCATAAAATGAATCAAGTGAAAATTATTCACTTAAAAATTATTCACTTGGCCGGGAGCAATGGCTCACGCCTATAATCCTAGCACTCTGGGAGGCCGAGGCAGGCGGATTGCTCAAGGTCAGGAGTTCGAAACCAGCCTGAGCAAGAGCGAGACCTCGTCTCTACTATAAATAAAAAAGAAATTAATTGGCCAACTAATATACATAGAAAAAATTAGCCGGGCATGGTGGCGCATGCCTGTAGTCCCAGCTACTCGGGAGGCTGAGGCAGGAGGATCACTTGAGCCCAGGAGTCTGAGGTTGCTGTGAGCTAGGCTCACGCCAGGGCACTCACTCTAGCCTGGGAAACAAAGCGAGACTCTGTCTCAAAAAAAAAAAAAAAAAAAAAAAAAAAAAAAAAAAAAAAAAAAAAAAAAAGAAAAATTATTCACTTAAAGTTTGTAATAGCAAAATATTGGAGACAACCTAAGTATTGGGGGGAAAAAACATAACAATGGCTGAAAGTGAATAGAACATATTGAAAAGAAAATTTAAAAAAGGAAGCTGCAGGAGGAGTGCTCTGCATACTATTTTTATATGAAGTTTTAAAACATGAAAAACTATAATATATATTGTGTATAAATAATATAGATATGCAGTTAGCCTACAATAATATGGATGGAAATGATAAATATTAATTTTAAAATAGTGTTAAAAGGGGAGGAGAGACTGTACACTAGAGTACATCGGTCATAAAATTACTTATATCCTTTAATTCTAC
This sequence comes from Microcebus murinus, assembly GCF_040939455.1. Taxonomy (NCBI): domain Eukaryota; kingdom Metazoa; phylum Chordata; class Mammalia; order Primates; family Cheirogaleidae; genus Microcebus; species Microcebus murinus. The sequence continues at coordinate 10,476,902 of NC_134132.1, read as the reverse complement.
TTCAGGCAATGAAATCTAAAATCTATACTCTTCCACGTTTCAAAGTTATTCTTAACTTTATGTTTGTGCTTTTTATATTAATGATCAATTAGAAATAGTCCCAAATATTCAAAATGGCTAAATATATGACAATACATGAAATATTATGAATATTAGATGGGATAATATACGTTAAGTAGGCCGGGAGTGGTGGCTCACGCCTGTAATCCTAGCACTCTGGGAGGCTGAGGCGGGCGGATTACTAGAGCGAGACCCTGTCTCTACTATCAAATAGAAAGAAATTAATTGGCCAACTAATATATACAGAAACAAATTATTAGCCAGGAATGGTGGCACATGCCTGTAGTCCCAGCTACTCAGGAGGCTGAGGCAGGAGGATCGCTTGAGCCCAGGAGTTTGAGGTTGGTGTGAGCTAGGCTGATGCCACGGCACTCACTCTAGCCTGGGCAACAAAGCGAGACTCTGTCTCAAAAAAAAAATAAAATAAATAAAATAATAATATATGTTAAGTAGTTAGTACAGTGCTTGACACCTGATCAACGTTAGTTATCATCATCACTATTATTTCTATTACTACTATTACTTTTTAAAAATTAAAAAAAATTTTTTATTGATACACAGTATTTGTATACTATTACTCTTACTAAAGAAATAAGCATGCAAACTAGGTTGATACATAGAATCACATGGTGGAAATAACGTTAACTGGAAAAAGTAGAACACTAATTAGAATGTACACATTAATAAAAGCAACATAAAATACATGTATATCCATTAGCAATAATTTAAAAATAACTTGGGAACTTGAAACTTCAATGCTTAAGTTACTTTTTCTATTAATTTGTATTTTGAAGATTATATTACATTGTCACTAATTTTCTCAAAACCCTATATTATTTTAAGTGTCTGGTTTACATTGCTAATAAGTGAAGGCATTTTTAAAAACATTTGAGAAAATACAACTGTGACATCTCATCATCAAAGAAAATCTCCTTAAATGATTCATGGTCCCTGAAATCATTAACCTTTGAAAAGAAAAATAATTTAATAGTTGTTTCTACTGTTTACTTGACCAACTGCATTAACTTTGTCACACATTTTAGAGTTAATATTGACTCTCCTTAATAAGGAAACATCTATAAAAGCATTAGGAAAATCCAATGACTAACCAAAGCTATTATGTGCTTATAATTTTAACTTTTATCAGTACATTTTTAATCCACTGATAAAAGTCAGGAAGGAAATATTAATGGATCATTGCTTATTTTATACCTTTATCCTAGCACGGAATGAATCTGGTATTCATCCTCATACAATGACCTGACCTTGAGTTTTTTGCTGACGTCAAGAATGTAACAACTATAGCGGGAAGGTCTACCGTATACCCTAAAGGAAGAGAGAAGGAAGATCACTTTCTTCTCTCAGGTCACTGAATCCTTTTTAGGGTTTATAAAGTGAGGAATGAATACAGGTTGTGAGGCCTTCTTAGAGCCATGACTTCTGTGTTCAGTAGAAAAAGACTTTCTGTTTCCTCTTGTAGTCATGACTGCACTAGGTTACAAGAAGCTGTGTGTCTCTGTATATTCCGTACCTCTTTATCTCAAAATCTATTTGATGTTATCTTCTGTGTCATCTATTCCAATTATTTTTTGGCATATACAGTCTACACAGTACTGGGTATGAAACAGTTAGATGAGTATGTCCTTGACCTAGCAGGGCTGGGAATCATTACGCATCCAGAGGTGTCATGGCATTATGAAATGGAGGTATCAAGTTTTTTTTTTTTTCCATCTTGGATTCAAATCAGAAAGTGGCTTTCCTACCTAAGCAAGAGAAATATGACCCTTCCCATTGCCCAAGAGCAGAGACAACAGCTGGCAGAAGGAACACACACAGGGACAGATGGCTTATACTAGAGAGACATCTCCAGAGCCAGTGGACATAGGCCATTTCTGGATTACCATTTTCCATCTCTAGCCTATATGGGGATCAGAAATACTTAGCTGCCCAAGGCAAACGCAGCTGTAACTAGAGATGTCTGAGAAAGACAGCAGTGAGGGCCAAACGGAGTAACTTTAATACCACGGATACACATCAATCTCATAGGTCACTAAAGTCACTCTAGAAAGAACACACCAACCATGTTTTTAAGGTGTCCTCAGCTTTAGCTTTCAAATATCAACTGCGGAGAAAAAAGATTTTAAGATAAAATCTTGGTGACAGAGATAGTGCCTAAATAATCTCTTCTGGCTCACATGCTCTGCTTCATTTCTGGGATTTGAAATTACAAAGATTATAATCACCCAAACCTAAGCATAGCTTAGTTTACTCATGTAAACTTAAACTTGTTCATGTAAGGTCACAAAGAAGCTAAAGTCACAAACCAAGACTTAACCAATTAAAATAATTTTTCTATTAAATTAGTTGGGTCATACATAAATCATACAGGGGGACAGATGGAAGGGAGGACAGTAAGTGTGCACATTAATTATTGATTCTGTATGTGACTAAAATATTCCAAATGAGATTAATTTCATGAAAGTAATAGACTCCTTTCAAATAATTTTTATGACCAGTTTCAAGAATACCTTTCATTTAGGAAGTGGTTCATAGGGTCTCATCACCTCAAAGTAGTTATATCAATATAACTACTTTGAATTAATAAGCAAATGTTACCTAAAAATGTTCCTTAAATTCTATAATTTTTTCCTTAAATCCTATGCATTTTTTCAATGCATTTGTTTTATGAGTATATTTTTAACATTGAATTTTTATTAACTGCTCAGTCAACCAAATTTCTACTATACATTTGAATTAATTATTGCACACACAAATATTTCAGTGAAAAAGATAAAAAAAATAATTTGAATATGTAAAGGAAACCATGATAGATAGTTGAAATACTTTTCTAAAAATATCATGGTAGAAAAAGTTTTATAAGGAAAGATATTTTTATTTTTTAAAAAATAAATTGTACACTCTTGCCACAAATACAACAGTAATGGCTTGATACTTTGCTTGAATTGCCTTTGAAAAAAAAGCCACAATTATTTTTATAGTAACTTGCAATTAATATCAAAGGATAGAATTCTTTTAAATTTTGCCTATCATTGACTCAAGAAAGTTTGGAGAACATCTGTCTTAGAACCGGAAAAAAAGTAGCTTTATAAATGCCATAGTGGCCAGTTAGAAGTATTATATATACATAGTAAATAGAAGTTATACTCAAAAGAAATTAAAGATCAGAAAAGTAAGGGGCTATAAAACTAATGCAATCACTTTTCTGAGTGGACATATGACCAAAATCTCCTAACATATTTGGGGTTAAAGGAGTTTTTCTTTTTAATGGCAAAAACAATTATGTGCATTTTGGAGTTAATAAAGGAAACACAATTTTACATATTAGACCCTTTATTCTGTTACAGCCATGATAGTTCTTATATTTTCTTATTAAAATCTACTAAAAACTTTCTATTCACCATGTGTTACTTTTATAACTATGAAAAAATCAATAAAGTGATTTCTATTTTGAAAAAGAAACATTACAGCTGGACATTTTACTTTACCCACAGGAGAGAAAAACTATCTCATGCATTTCTATTATGCTCACAAGTACCTTGGGAAGATCTACTATACTTCATTATTTCCTAAGTTGGAGGCTGGAAAAATTTGATTAAGCAGAAGTAAAACCAAATGCTAAAAATTATCAACGTCTGTTAAGTAACAGCAGTGTCCTGAGATTTTTTTGGATGAATATAACTTTAAATGAAATGTTCTATACCAAAAGTGCTTTTTATATCACCAGGTTTCTGCCTCAAAAACAAAAAACCCAAAAAACAAGAAAGGATGAAGGAAATGCAAACAACAGAGCATGGAAAACAAGAGCATGAAGAGCCATGCTAAAGGTTTCACAGGGTAGGCCTGAAGAGCAGATATAGTTTACCTTGATTTTTGGAGGTGGTTTGGGCATGTCTCTTTCTAAGCCCTTTGTTAAAATGATGGGTAGAGAGTTCTTACAACTGGCCTCCTATAAAAGAAGTATAAAAGAAACATTAGAGATTAAGGAACATTTACCCTTTCCAGAAATAATCACAAGGTAGTAAAAAGCAATTTTTAAGGGAGACAAGGCATTTCTGGATTGAGCTGATCACATCAGAAGCTGGTGAGACCAAAGTGAGGAGTCAAAACTTTTCTTCTCTTATGTGTCACACACAACAGTAAAGTAGGATAAGGCAATGATGGAGGAGTTGCAGGGCACACAGGACATCTACGTTCAGAGATGAGCATTAGAAATCTTACCTGCACTGTCACTTTTTCACATACATATCCACTACAGACAATTTACCTCTTCTTTTGATAAATGAATAGTTAATTCTCCAAGATATCAACCAACAAACTTAAAGTTGCCAACTTCCCTCATAGTACTTTATAGATGGGTTCTGACTCTTTACATACTTTATCTTAAATTCCTTCAGATAATTTAGCAAACCACTAATGCATAATGATAGTTTCATACTAATACCACAACTGAGGAAAAATATATGAGTATCTGTTTCTGAAATTATTAAATTTCTAAGTCCTTGGGTCACACCAAAACAAAATTTGCAAAAATAATGGCAGAAATTACAAGGAGGTGGCTTAGACGGAGTTATAGAGATTTACTATTTATTCCTACATGATAAACAGAAACAATAATCTTGTTTGGTTTTTCAATAATGTAGGGCCTCACTTCTGAACAGCCATTAACTTAGATAAATTTCCCATAGATGCGTCTATCTTCACATTGAAATAGGAAAATAGTACATAAAAAGATTACAGACAAAACAAAGCTAAGGAGAAAGTCAATTTTCTTTTACTCGCTCCATAATCCTCTGTATCCCATTTTTTCCCTTACCATGCCTACCATTCAGTAATCTAAATCATAGATTTTGTTTCCTTTTTAGCTAATTATTATACTCTTAAAAAAATTTAGTCTGTATACTTTACAATATTACTAAATTCACAGAATTATATTCATTTACTTCATGTATTATTAGGATAAAATTTCCCTAAAGAAAATAACAATATTACTTGCTAATAAATATTAAATCTTATAATGTGTAAGGCACTGTGCTAAAGATTTTGCATTCACAATGCCATTTTTGCTCCCAATAACCCTATGAACTGGCAACTACTGTCATTCATCATCACCCTTTTAAGGATAACACAACGAAAGCTTACAGAAGTTAAGTAAACTTCCCCAGTGTGACACAGGACTCAAAGATGGTTCTGTATGACTTTTAAGGCCTGAGCTCTCATTACCTTTCTATACTACTTCTCATCCACTTGACATCTTAAACCACTAAGCAGTGGAGTCAGCATTTTAGAGCCAAAAGAGTTTTTTAAAGCGCCAACTAGTTGATGGTTTTAATTTTACAGATGACAGACTTGGATCCTGAGGTGACATGCCCAAGATCACACAGACAGCGTCGGAGCTGAGACTCGTGCCCGGACCACAGAACAGCACCTGTTCTTGGGTTTGTGCTAAGAACAAACATTCCCAGACTTGTAGGGACTCGGAAGCCTCTTCTAAGCTGGGGGGGTAGCTGCAGGTGTTGCCAACACTCTCAGCTGCCTATGGCCTCGTGTACAGCCCTAGGTAAGGACCAAAGGGTACATTTCTGAGAAGCCCAAATAAGTATGCATTCTGGTCTTACCCGTTCCCACCAGTTATAGCACCTGCTGGTGGTAGTAAGCCACTTGCTGGAAATAGTGAATGAGCCCATGCCTGCTTCTGACTCACTATGAGAGGGATAGACTATATCCAGCATGACATTTAGAAGAGCCAAGTGATTAACTGCATAATCCATTGCATAATTTGGCCACAGTTGGATAATATAATTATGTTTAATGCTTGTGCCCCCTTTTAAAAATTACTGGTATGTAAATGGTAGAATGTGATGAGAAAAAACAAGGCTGACTGTTAAGGCAAATGAATAGAAATGGTTGACCTTTGTTTATAAATGAGAGTTTACAAATGCTTATAATTCTTTCTTCCTTATGCACAAAATAGAAATGATAGTATTTCTTTATTACTCCTATTTTCCCTCTCTGTCCTTGTGAGTTAACGAGCACTACGAGGCTGATAGCTTCTCCCTATAAAATTCTGAAAGCATTTTTTCTAAACTTTTATCTGAAAATGTTATCTATGTGAATTATGTTTATTTTTTGTTTTATGACTTTAAATTCAGACAACAGAGACAAAGTAAAGTTTAGCAGTCAGAGAACTGAACCGGGAGTCAAGAGATCTGGCTCTAGGAAGAAGCAATACTTATTGACAAAAAGACAAACCACACCTGTTCAGAGTTGCAATCCTCATACCCCACCAGAATGGTACTGAAACACTGGCCCCCTCCCATGCAGTAAGCATTTTCCTAGAAATAGCTGTATTGTTGCATTTGTTTAATTATATAAACACTGTAAAAATAATAATTGGCATAAACAGGTTTGGAAACAAACACAATTGATTTCTGGTCAGCATATAGTAAAACTGGCAATGAGCAGGTATATAAGAGAGTAACCTCTTAGTCACAAATATTCATAGTTGCCATGAACAGTCAACAGTATGTCTTGAAAAGGAATGAGAGAATTGATTCATATGCAAATTAGGTAGGTGGAAGTCTGTTAAGCAAACTTTTATTATATGCACTAGAAATGTAAATAATTATTAATGCCCAGGATAGTTAATATGACTTTCCTGAAGTAAATTTAACTTTCATTTGGACAAATATGGTACAATTTAATGGACATTTTCAGCAAATATAAAGAACCAGAATAAGTGTTTTGGAAGACACAAGAATGTATGAGTTGTTCCAGAACTTTTAGAGAAAGGCCAATATAAAAGTAAATATAAGCTATTGTTTTTACCCTTGATGAACTTATAATACAACGTAAGAGAAAACAACAATTCATCCAAGGCAGAAAGTTCTAACAGAAGAAAGAAAGTGCCATAAGACAACAAAGGAAATGGGAATGAACTGCACCTGGAGTGCAGTTAGAGGGAGCAGAATTTGAGATGCCTTAGTTGGACCCACACTGACCCAACCAGCAGCAGATATTGACATAGGAATTGAGAACTAGCAGTTTATGTGCTAATTGGTTACTCAGCAGAGGAATGGGGGTGATAATAGAGGGAAGAAAGCCAAGAAGGAATGTCATTATTAAGCTACTACAGTGGTTCTGACACTTAAACTTAGGAGAAAGCTCTGGGAACAGTATAAAACACACATCCAGGAACGATTCAATCAATGAGTAAAGCAGTGGTGAATTTACACCCCCACACTCCTCAGTCACTGGTTAAGGCCCGCCCCTGAAGGGATGTTCATTACTAGGTCCCTCTGGCCCACAGAAGCATAACTTCCATTCCTAGCAAATCAACTGAAGAAAAATATCAGAAATTTAGTTCTATAGCAAATATAAGTAGTCTTTGAAAATCTGCAAATATTTGCTCGCCATTTACTGAGTGTCTCCTATTTGCCAAATACACATGGTATGATGATTTAAAGTAGGCAACTTCTGAGATGTCAGTTCCAAAGTATTGCCATCTCACTGCCAACAGTTTAAAGGTTACATAGCATAATGGTATTTTCATAAGCAAAAGCAATTTAGTCTGTATTCTGTTAAATATTCTCCATTATAGGAAAGGAGGAATTTAACACTTGGCAGATATATCTAATCAATTCTAATGATTCCTGAGGAGACATGACTTTCTAGTGTTTATCTGTAATCACTCTATAAAACAAAATGTCTGGGGAGAAAAAATTTTTAGCAATCTGAATTATAAATATATGACTATGATATTAAAATTGGAGCCATAAAAGCACTCTGGCTAGGCAATAACTTTTAATATTACTTTCATTACTTAATGCTTTACATTTCCTGTTAATCTAATCAGTTTCCACTATTAGAAAGTGCCCATTTGAGTCATCAAGAAAACAGCATTCTTCATGGGATTTTATCTTTGCCTTTCCTAAATATCATTGAATATCTTTTAACCTTCAATTTCAGAACCTATCAAAAAATTATAACCACTATCCAAAGAAGGATTTAATCTGAAGAAAATTGCAAATGAATTCTAATTTAGTGCTACCTCTAAGTTAACAGATGCTCAAAATTATTACACATAGATTTTGGTGGGTACAAGTTAGTCATTCCCACTATATAAATTTACCCACACAAAAGGAAGAAACAATACAACCAAATTAAAAACAAGTAAACAACAACAAAAATCCAAAATATTTATATTCCCTGTTATTACTCCCTGCTGCCCAGAAGTCTGCAGTATTCTTGAGAGACTACAGAAAAGGCTAAGAACAGTGAAAACATACAGGAACTAGAGTCAGAAAAACAGAGTTCAAAAGTACTTCCCTGACACTAAGTTGCTATTAATACAAAACACACTCACTGAATGAATAAATGTATAAATGCTTATGGTCCAATTTAAAACTCCAAGATTTTGGTTATTTCTCTAGTTGGCCTCTAATCAGTACTTTCTTGATTTCAAAGTCCAGCTCTGTCATTTACTGCTGTGTGACCTTGAACAATCTACTCCCCAGATTTCCCCATTTGTAAAGTGGTATTGAGATTACTTACTTTACAAGGTTATTGTGAGAAGTAAATTAGATAATACATGTCTGGCATAAACCCCTTTTAATTCCCTTTTGCCCCTTTGTTTTCCTGCACTGACTTTGTTTGTTGTAGACTATAAGCTCCCGTAGGGACAGGGACATGTCTTATTCACTTTCTGAAGCTCCCTAGCACACAATCCAGAGCTTTGCACAGAGTAGCTTTGCATTAAATAAGACAAAAGTGAACAAACATTTGCTTAAGTTAATTGTGCTTAGGCTGTGACCCTAAATGAAAATGAAGCCATGCAATGTTTTTGAGCATAAAAAAGGTATGCAAAATGGTTCAGCAATATTACATGATACATTAGTTTATGTGACAAGTGACTCTGACTCTACATAAGATTGAACTTTTTGACCTGAAACTCAAATGTAAAAAAAAAAATTGAACTTTGTAATCAAACTTACCATAACATATATTAATAAGTGAGTACTTCCTTCAAACTAATCACTGTGGAAGGCCATTCTAATATTTTGGTTTTGCTCAAAGCATTTTTAAATAACTGTTTTGAGGGTTTGCTTATGAGTCACATAAGAAAATCAGCATAATTATTTTATAGCCAAATTTAAATCTTAAACTCAGAGTTAATATATAATCACCACACCCCAACTCAGTGATATGCCATAGCCCAAAATGACTATTATTTCCCATAATCAAATAAAGCATTAAAGTACAAAGATTTCCAAGTCCAATGATATACATAAAAATATGGCATGTGAATGACATGTTTTGAAGACAATTTTTAAATTCCCAAAGACATAATGATCAATAGCAATGTTGTCTAATAAAGACAGTCTCACAAGATGTTTATTTGAAATATAGTCATACCCATAGAGATGCTTCTAGATATTTAGCAACATTAATCGCATTATTTTATGGTATGTACATCTATATGAGGTGCTATATGAATCCTACCCAATATATATAGTCATTTTATTTATACACAAAGTGGATATCTAGACAAACCAGGCTCATATCTTCCTATCTCAGCATCTACCACTCTTCTGGGTAAATTCAGGGTCAATAAGAACAAATCATCAATATCATTATTTCCCATACCTTTGCCATCTCCTTTCCCATGATTTTCTCTTCTTCACTTAAGACACTCATGCTCATAAATACAACATAAACCTCATTATCACTCCAGATTCCTCAACTGCTAAAATCATGAATGTAAATTTCCCACTCTCTCTTCATAGCCCCTATTCTTCCTGCTTGCTTGCTCATCTACTCCTACGTTAAACATTTGTTAGCCTAACTGGGGTATCTACTACCTCCTATCATGTTGCTCTAACTTGTCCTCAACTCTTCTCACCAACCTTCACTACCATCACCCGAATCCAAGCTGCCATTGTTTCTTACCTGGACTACTGTGATAAAATCTCAATGAGTCTTCCTAGGAAGGAAGTCTATCCCTCTCAAGAGCCTGCCAGAGTAAACTTTTTAATACAGGGGTCATATCATGGCACTGCTCTGCTCAATCCTGGTTAATGGCTTCACTGACAATAAAAGTCAAAGTTCTTACAATGAGCTGTAAGAGCGCATGTGATCTGGTCCCTTATTGCCTCTATGGCTTCATTTCCTTTTACTTCCCACCTTGCCCACTGTGATCCAACCATCATTGGCCTCTCAACTCTGCTCATCAGACTGACCAGGTATGCTCACATCTCCAGGCTTTTGTATTGCTTTTCTCCCTGCCTGGAATGCTCTTCTTTCAAGTATCTTCATGGTTTGCTCCTTCACTTCCTTCAAACATCTACTCAAATATCCTATCATCAATGAAGCATTTTGACCATCCTATTTAAATAAGCAAATGCCACTCCCCTACTTCTCCCCCTTTCCCTGCTTTATTTTTCTCCCCAGAACTTGTCACCATCTGACATACTACATATTTTCATTTCTTTATTGTCTATTATTGTTTGTATCCACATTAGAATATAAGATTTATAAGAGCAGAGATTTTTATATTTTATGTATTTTTATATTATTCACTACTGTATTTCTTTGCTCATAATAAATCCAATAATTACTTGGATTTAATGAATTCGGCTTAGAGTCCATGGCCCATTACTTCAACCATACTTTTATCACTGAATTTTGTATATATAAGTATCTGGATGATTAAGCTAATTCTTGAGTGGACAAGAGGGAGAGACTTCACTAAAGTCTGGATTTAGATGATCTTCTGAAGATAAAATCAAGAATTATCCTGTAGCTGCAGAAATTAAGGTTTGGCTATTACATGCCTACTTCAAAGATGTACTTCTCTTAACCTAGTTAGTCAGAAATACAGCCTTGACCTTCCAGTTTGGCAAAATGTTTCTACTTATATTTCTTCCTTGAAACCTGCAAAAAACAAAATAATGAAAGAGAGAAAAGAAAGTTCCCTTTAGAGTGAAGCAAGAAATGGCCTTAACTGTGAAGACTATTTGCCAAATTTAACAAAACATGGACTGAAACGTCAAGAGCCAAAATATATAATATATGTTAATATTATCAGACCTTTGGCAGACCACAGATTTTTCCAATCTGTGCTAAGAGGTCTATCCAAAATTTGTTTCCTTGGGGTAACTACATCTGGTGGGCATGGCTAAACTATTGCAGAAACTGTATAAACTCTGTAGGGACTTAGTTTCAATCCCAAAGAATGACGGAGAAAGTGAAACTGAAGGAGCCACACAGATAAACCTTTCCCCTCATCTCTGCCCTGGCCTTGGGATAGAGGAAGCCAGGGAAGCCTCCTGTCTGGAAGTGAGGCTGATGAATGTGCTACAGAAGCCATAATGAATTTTGGAGTTACTGATCATTCAGCTGAACAGAAACAGATATTAGGCTACCCCCATGACAAAAAGGGCTTCATTGGGAGTCACAACAACTTCCTGTTTGTGCCAAAGAGATAATCTCAAGTAGCTTCAAATGGATCCATCTGGTTCTTAAAACATTTAATTGTTCTCCCAATGCTGTAAGTTTTAACTCCATAGTTAAACCTTATTCTACTTTTTTGTTTTGTTTTTTGATTGTGGCAAGAACATTTAACATGAGATCTACCCTCTTAAATTTGTAAGTGTATAATACAGCATTGTTAACTGTAAGTATGATGTTGTAGAGCAGATCTCTAGAGCTCATTCATCTTGCATAACTCAAACTTTATGCCCACTGAATAACAACTGCCCATTTTCCCCTCTCCCAAGCCTCTGGCAACCACCGATCTTCTCTCTGCTTCTATTAATTTGACTACGTTAGATACCTTGTATAAGTGGACTTTTACAGTATTTGTGTGTGACTTTGACCAGATTATTTCAAAGTAAGCCAATGGCTTCATCAGTTACTCTTTATTCAAGGCAAAAAATTAGTATCTTATATTTCTGTAATACTTATTTGGCTTTACAAACACTTTCACCAACTTTAATGGTTTGAATCCCACAACAAATAAATAGGATTGTCCCCATTTTAGATAAGAAATAGGAGCAGAGATATTGCAAATTTCCCATGGTCACATTGCTGAGTAGCTAGGTTAAAGCCGAGGCCTTTTCACCCTAATATCAGTGGTCTTTTCAGAACTGTTAAAAAGACTGTAGAAGTATCTAGTACATTTTCTTAAATATGGCAGTCATGAAGCATTCAAAGAACTATCGTGTTTCTAACTGTATTCAGTTACTTTGAAAACATTACCTTTTATTTTGTAGTATGTACAATCTATGATTACAGCATTATTTTAGGTAAAATGAACTGACTTCAAGAAATTTTCTTTTTCTTTGAGACTGGGTCTCGTTCTGTTACCCAGGCTAGAGAGCAGTGCCCTCATATAGCTCACAACCTCAAACTCCTGGGCTCAAGTGATCCTCCCTGCCTCAGCCTCCCTAGTAGCTGGGACTATAAGACATGAACCACTATGCGTGGCTATTTTTCTATTGTAGAGATGGGGTCTTGCTATGTTGCTCAGGCTGGTGACTTCAATGAATTTTCAATGCCAGGCACTGTGCTCACTAGCTTGATAAGCAGGGGAAGTGTGGCATGTTCACAGGCAGCATGAGGCCTAAATTGACATGGTTCCTATAACATTAGTCAATGACTGCTGGTGGATCACATGTATAGAAGGGAGTAGTGGGAAAGAAGTATGAATAGGTAGAATGGGCTCAAATCATTAAAAGCCTTGTCATGCCAGTATTTTAATTTTATACTACAGGGATAGGTTATGAATCATGGCAGAATTTTGACAGGGAAAGTGACATGTTCATATTTGCACAATAAAAAGTAACTCTGCAATAGTAAAGAGAGGATGGAGTCAAGGGAAAGACTAGAGTCAGAGAAACTAGTTAGGATGCTATTGCCAGTTGTTCCCCAAGGATTAACTGGTTCCCAAATCTGTCTGATTACTAGAATTGCCAAGGGAGCCTTTTAAATACAGTTTTAAGAGCTTACTATGAGTTTCTGACTCAGTAGGTCTGGGGTCATGCTACAGTTTGAATATTTGTACCATCCAAAACTCATATTGAAATTTGATTGTCTTTAAGAAGTAACTGCTCCATCCTCATGGGTGGGATTAATGCTGCTATAAAGGTGTGAGTTTGGCCCCCTTTTGCCTCTTCGCCCTTCCGCCATGTGAAGACAAAGCATTTCTACTCCCAGAGGATGCAGCATTTAAGGCGACATCTTGGAATAAGAATTGTAAAATGTGCTAGTGCCTTGATACTGGACTTCCCAGCCTCCAGAACTATGATACAATAAGATTACTATATACCCAATACTATATACCCAATCAGTGGTATTCTGTTATCAGAGCACAAAACAGACAAAGGTCCCCAAGTAATTGTCAAAGTGAGCCAGGTGTGGAATTCTCTTGCCTAGATGAGAGGCAATAAGCAAGCACTAGGGAGGTTAGGGCAGAAAGGAGATTTAAAAGATACTTAGGCAGTAGAATTACCAGGTCTAGTCAATTTGGGCTGTTATAACAAAGGACCATAGACATGACTGCTTAGAAACAACAGAAATTTATTTTTCCCAGTTCTGGAGGCTGAGTCAGAGATAAGGGTGCCAGCATGGTCAGGTCCTACTCTGGGCGGAAAGGGAGCAAGCTAGCTCTCAGGCCTCTTTTTATAAGGTCATTAATCCCTTTCATGAGGGCTCTACTATCATGCCCTAATTACTTCCCGAAGGCCTCACCTCCAAATAGCATCACACAGGGATTAGAGTTCAATATAATGATGATTGATGGATATGAACCTAGAGCAATTCTGTGAATGGATAGGCCATTCGTGAAGTCCCAGAATACAAATGGAACATTAGACCTTCAAGGGCAAGAAAAGATAAGACAATTCAGGGGACATGCAGGTGCAAGTTACCTCTAGGCAGTTAGATATATATGTACAGTTTGCAAGGCAGAGCTCTCAATTTAAGACGGAGGAATGAGCCTAGGAAATAGCAATGTTGAAGTATGAATAAGAAAGAAAAGTCCTCAAAGAAGTCTTAAAGGGGCTAAAGTAGCAGGAAAGAAACAAGAGCTATTTATTCATTCATTATTTAATGGGGAGAGTTTGGGTTGAGGATGGAGTATCAAAGGCTTGAATTCTAAGTTAAGGAGACTGAATTTTATATTGTCACAAAGGGAGCAGGAGGCAAAACAGTAACAGTAAAAGGTTTGTTTAATTAAAGGAGGAATGGAAAGGAGATGGGAAGAGGTGAGCCTACAGGTGGGATACCAGTTTGAGACTGTGTGGCTATAATAAGGGCCTAATCTAAAGCGTGGTAGTGGGGTGGACAAGAGACATTCATTTCAAGAGATATGTATAAAGCAGAATATGCATCCCAGTGGGAATGGTAAAGGAGGAGTTAGGATAAAATGAAGGGTTCTAGTTTGGCAGGTGTTACATACTGAAAGTCTATGTCACCCTAAATTCAAGTCTTAAAATCCTGAAGCCCAATGTGATGGTAATTTGGAGAAGGGCCTTTGGGAGGTATTTAGGGTTAGATTAGGTCATGAGAGTAGGGCACCTATGATGGAATTAATGGCCATATAACAAAAGGAGGAAATGTGGAATCTCTCTTCTCTCTGCCATATGAGGACAGTAAGACAACAGCCATCAGCATACCAGGAAGTGGACCCTCACCAGACACTGGGTCTGCCAGCACCTTGATCTTGGCCTTCCCAGATTCTACAGCTGTGAGAAATAAATGTTTGCTGTTTAAGCCACTCAGTCTATACTATTTGGCCTGAGTATAGTGGCCTGAGGTGACTAAGATAGCAGGCCAGGGGACTGGCAAACTAAAGTTGGAAAGGACAGGTTTTGGATGTGATGTTTTGGGTGTAATACATTTGAAGTACCAACATGGCTTTTTATAGGGTATTAGGAAATATGACTCTATTGTTTTTAAGATGGGCTGGGGCTACAGCTATGACTTAAAAGCCATGAGCAGTATGATAACTGATGTAAAAGACAGTCATCCAGGCAAATGTATATTTAGTGAGAATGAGGATTGGTAGTGATTATCTAGGGAGTCAGAATGTAGTACTCAGAATCTAACATAATACTACAGCTATTGCCTAACCTATACGAAGTTTACTGAGACAATTTTATTCTTTATTCTGGATACCATTAATGTACTTGGTGTCTGAATTTGTGTTTTTGGCAATTACATCACAGTGACATCTCATACTGTACTAGAAGTTAAAATCTGTGGATGATTTTCAACTCAACCATTATTCTGATCTCTTATACTGACTGCATCAAATATTATGTCTCTGTCACTCTTGTGTATTTATGATTTGTTTTGTGCCCATTTCCTCTTTGCATACATCCTTCTAAACGCTAAACTCATGTGAGAGAATGAATTAGAAAGATACATTTTCTTTAGTTGCCCTCCCATTCTTCTTCTTTTTCAGTATATTAGTGATTTCATTGGGAATCTCCCAATTCCTTTTAAATCCGGCTTCCTTTTAGTCTCTATCTAATGTTTCTTTTTTTTTTTTTTGAAACAGAGTCTCACTTTGTTGCCCAGGCTAGAATGAGTGCCGTGGCATCAGCCTAGCTCACAGCAACCTGAAACTCCTGGGCTCAAGCAATCCTCCTGCCTCAGCCTCCTGAGTAGCTGGGACTACAGGCATGTGCCACCATGCCTGGCTAATTTTTTTTCTATATATATTAGTTGGCCAATTAATTTCTTTCTATGTATAGTAGAGACAGGGTCTCAACCCTTGCTCAGGCTGGTCTTGAACTCCTGACCTTGAGCAATCGACCCGCCTCAGCCTCCCAGAGTGCTAGGATTACAGGCGTGAGCCACCGCGCCTGGCCTCTATCTAGTGTTTCTATGAACTTTGGAATTTAAAAAAACAACCTGCTAAGCATTGTCCAGATATGCATATCTAGCTGTGGCTAGAATGGTCTCCTTTTATTATTATGAACTCTAAAATGGCTATTTCATTCTTCCTGGTTGTAATTAAGTCCAGAGAATCACATTCCCTTGTTGCATTCTGTATTTTCAGAAAAGGGACTACTAGCAAGATTTAAAAAAAAAAAAAAAAAAAAAAAAGCACCAAATATTCTGCTTTAGCAGAATGTGATGCTTTCAGAGTATAAACACACGTTTCCAATCATGACTATCTACCTCTAGGCCTGATCTGAAACTTACATTAGGAGAGCAGCAGTTATATTCTTCATCTACCTAAGGTATCTGTATTTGGCTCTCACAGCATTATAGTTTGTGTGTGTTACCTTGTACTCTTTATACTGCTTTCTCCACCAGGTTTAAACGTAGTCGCTCAAAGATCTCCAAGCAAGGTACATTCTTCCACAGATCTCAATTGTTATTTCACATACACAGCACATAATCTCACACTGGTATAGTCCAGGAATTAGCTGTATCTCAGCAAGTCTGCCATGCCTAAGAGAACATAATCTAGTTCCACTATATTTTAGAGATGAACTAAAAATAAAATCCTACCCCCCACACACACACACACTGAATGGACCCATCTCAGCCAAGAGGACTCCAGAAAAGTCTTAAAACTGAGGTCCCAGCCAGTGCCAACAGGATGGGAGGTGTAAAGCACAACTATACATGTGTGTTTTCTCTTTATAAATATGCACAACTCCTATAGCTTGTTAAACACGTATATTTAGCTACCCCAGCTCAGTATAAAATCCTGTTCCCTTTTGTCACTCCCCTGAAGCACATACTCCTGGCTGTGGCCACAGAAGCACAGCTTCCAGCCTGCCAGAACGGCCACTGCAGGTTAAGACCCCCTCACAAGAAATAAAGTTTTTAAAAAATATAAACCTCGTGGTTTTTTGAAATCAGCATAGTTTTACCTCATTATCTTATCAACTCTAGTAAAGAAGTATGAGTGTTAAAAGTGTTAATCTGAGATTTAGTTGAAACATTTAAAAAAGAGATTTCAAGCAAAGTACTACAAGGCACCAGAGGAAGAAAACTTAAGGCAGATTTTTTTATTTAAAAAAATCATTTAATGAATAAAATAATAAAAATGGGACAGGATAAAAAAATCATTTAACTTTTCTATAGTAAAACTGAAGTTTTTTCTTATTTTCTCTTATGAATCAATGAGAGATTTTTATCAGCTACTGTGTTACCCCTAACTTAGGTTATGGCTGATATTCTCCAAATATTTCATTTTATCTGAGTATTATTCTTCCCTTACCTCAAATTTCAGTTTAAAGTTCTCCTTATCAAGTTAGCAAGATGCCTGCTAAATGCACTCTTCTCGGTTCTCAGGAGATGCACTCCATCTCTTACAGGGAGTCTGTTGTATTAATAGCGCAAGCTCTAGTTAAGAAAACCTAGTTTTGGTCTCCTTTTCCTGCTTCGGTATGGTGCTACTTGACACCCATTACCTTTTTATCCTTCTTCAAAGTCATGGCCTATACTGGAAGAAGAGATGAACCCCGCCCCCCCCCCCCCATTCAAGTACCCAAACCAAAAATCTCTGGTTTTACCATTCACCGTGATATGAACCAACAAGAATATGGTGTGGTCTGTAAATCTGATAAGTCTGAGGAGACCTAAGAAAATCTCTTATATCAGCTCCATCATGATTTAACTCAATATAAATGAGAAAGAAAGAAAGATCCCTTCCTTCTTTTCCCACATCTGGAGGATTTGGTTTGGATGTTTACCTTCTGGTTCTTAATTGTAGGTCTCTAGAGACCTACAGGTATTTACCTAATACATAAAGAATATGTTATAAATTATCAGTCAATGTATAAAAAGATTTAGATAATACTGTCAGGGACTCCTTTATAGGTCTTTAAAATACTCTTCCTTGCAACTTACTAGAGTGGAAAAAAAAAAAAAAAAAAAAAAAATACTCTTCTTTATTGATGATTGTTACCAACCACTAATATATGGGATTTCAAATCAGAGGTTAAGCTTCAAAGTGTGCCGAACACGAGAAACAAAAAGATGTTGTAATACTGTCTGCAGGAATTTGCAATCCAGTTAGTGAGCTGGCACTCCTGAACACAGCCATACGCACGTAGCCCTGCTGTGACATCAGATTCCCATAAAAGGGGTGGTGCAACCAACTAACCAACACTGAGCTCATGTGAGTGCTTTAGAGACTATTTTATAGCAACAAGGAAATACAAAATTGCTATTATTCTTGAATGTTAGAAAACTATATATCAACTTAATAAACATTTAATCAAACAGATTTCCTAAGAACTCACACATAGAAATAATAATCTGAAGTTATATGCATATGGAATTTGTATGATAAAGAATAACTTAAATGAAATCTTCTATCCAAAATACTAGCAATACTGAAAATTAAATACCAAGTTACTTACTTTTACTATGATAAGCCTAGCCAGTTTTTCACATCTCTGATTATCATTTTCTGCATACTCTACTTCAAACAGGGTATTATAATTTTCTAGGATTTTAGCCATTATCTTGTTGCAAAGGTCCTGTTCTTTCATGCCTTCAAGCCCAGATGGCACACTAGAAACAAGAGAAAAAAAACAAACCGAGATTTAGTAAAAACAAAAATGCCTACATAGCTGACTCAGGCATATTTCAAAATCTCCTGAATGACTTGCCTTCTTAATTCTTATATGAGATTTTCAACAAGCTCTATGGTAACATGCATGACATTGTTGGGACAATTGGTGAGTTCCCAAGATCTGAATCAATAGCTTGCCCTGAGTAAGAAAAGAACAGGCTGTTCAAGAAGAAGATATTAACACTGAGGCCAGAAATGTTTTGAATATATTAAAAACTATTACACATAAGATAACATTTATGTAAAAGCAAGAAAGAATGAGAGTTATCATGACAGAAATATTCAGCCACACCAATAATAGCAACTCACTCTTTATTTAAAGAATTCTTAGATAATGCACAAAAAGTACAACCCCCTCAAATAAATCCTTCTGGGAAAAAATACTGATAATTGTTGAGCTGAGTGATGGGCATGTAGAAGATCTATTATATAGATCTTTTATTACATATAGATCTATTACATGTAGAGAGATCTATTCTCTCTTCTTTTGAGTATGTTTAAAATTTTCCATAATAAAAATGGTTGAAAACAAATCTGAATGCAGAACACACCATAAACAAGGTAAAAAAAAAAAAAAGCCTATCTAAAGATGAGAAGATAAATCTTCTTCAGTAACATTTATAACTGATGTCAGATTAGTAGTTACACTATGTAAAGAACTCCTACTAATCAATAAGAAAGAGAGTAAATCCAAAAGAAAAAGAGACAAAATATATGAGTTGGACAAATCAAGGAAAAAAAACATCTGAATAGTCAATAACTTTATGAAAAGACACTTAGCCTCATTGAATAATCAGTGAAAAATGCATTAAAAAAGCAACATTTGGGTATCACTTAATATTCATCTGTATCATTAATAGTTTCCTATGGCTGTTAACAAATTACCACAAGCTATGTGTCTTAAAACAATAGAAATCTATTGTTGTCTGGTTCTGGAGGGCAAAATCAGTCTCACTGAGCTATAATCAAGATGTCAGCTGGGATACAATCCCTGTGAAAGCTATACAGGAGAATCTGTTCCTTGCCTCTCCTAGCTTTTGGTGGCTACCAGCATTCCTTGGTTGTAGCTGCATCACGCCAATCTTTGATCAAGGCCAGCATCTTCAAATCTCTCTGCTCTATCTTCACATGGCCTTCTCCTGTACATATCTGTCTAATTTTCCCCTGCCTCATTTCTACAAGGATATATGTGACTGTATTTATTTAACAGTACACCCCACCCCTGTGGAAGATCACTGTCTTAATCACATCTCCAAAGATTCTTTTTTCCAAATAAGTAACATTTACAGGTTCCAGGGACTATGACCTGTTATCTTTGGGGACCACCATTCAGCTTATTAGATGACCTGTGGGATACACATCCTAAGGTGCCTCCCGGTGAGTCACACCCTTGTATATACTTTCCCTCCCTTGGGTGTAGATAGAACTTAGAACTCATGACTTGCTTCTGACCCAGCAGGATTTAGCAAAGGTGACAGGGTATCACTCCTATGATCATGTTACAATGTATGAAACTCAGTCTTAACAGACTGAAGTGAGAGATTTTCCTGCTGGTCTTAAAGAAATAAGCTGCCATGTCATGAGAGCGCATGTAAGAGTGTCACGTGGCAGGGAACTATGGGGACCTCAGGTGGCACATAGCTGAAGAACTCAGTAAGGCTCCGGGGTCCTTTGGCATGCACCTGCAAGGAAATGAACTCTGCCAACAACCTGAATGAGCTTGGAAGCAAATTATTCCCCAAGCTAAGCCTCTAGATGAAAATGCAGCCCAGCTGGTACCTTGTAAGAAAGCACTGTAAGAAAGAAAGAGCAGAGCGTTCCAGTTAAGTTGTGCCCAGATTCCTGACCTATGGGAATTGAGAGATAGCAAAGGTTTATTTTAAGCCATTAAATTTGTTACACAACAGTAGAAAACTAAGAGTTTAGTACCAGGAAATAGGGGGCTGCTGTAACAAATATCTAAAATGTGGAAGCAGCTTCAGAACCGAACACTGGGAGAATTTGGGTAGCGTCACAGAGAAGGCCTAAAATGCTTTGAACAGATTATGAACAGACATCCGGACTTTAAGGATGCTGCTGGTGAGGGCTCAAATGGAAATGAGGAACATGGTATTGGAAATTGGAGAAAGGGAAATCTTTGTTACAGTGGCAGAAAGCTTAGCAAGATTGTATGCTGCAGTTATGTGGGAAGCAAAACTTACAAGCGATGATATAGTTAAAGAGATTTTCAAGCAAGGGTTGGAAAGTGCTACTTGGATTCTTCTTGCCACTTACAGTAAAATCCAAGAGAGAGAGAAAGAAATTAAGGGAAGAACTTACACTAAAAGGAAACAGGACTTGATTTTAAAAATTATCAGACTTCCAAGAGAGCAAAAGACACTAACATTAAGAGATCACCGTCAGGAAAGCAGGCTACAGAACAGGTTGAGAGTGTGGCTACATAACCTTTTGCTAAAACCTCAGAAAGATCAGAAGCTCACATTATTCAGTCACACAAAGGTCCCTTTCAAGTGACAAAGGGTGTGCCTCACAGATCCATTCGATCAAACCAGAGGGCCTCCAGGAATTTGAAGGCATTGTCCCTCAGTCACTTTAGCATGAACCCAAGATAGAGAAGGGATTTTGAAAAGATCTGTGGGATGTGTCTTTTTTATAATGGAGTGAAGCCCTGTGAAATCCACAAAAGACTCACAAAGTGTTTGAAAAATTTATTTCTGCAGGAACACTGCCAACTTGGAATGAAAGGAATAGAGAAGGTACAAAATGAAAGGAGACGACTGGAGCCCCCAAATTCCACTGGCAGGAAGCAGGACAGCAGGACCACTCAGTGGCAAATGTGCTGTTTCATTAAAAATGAAGCATGACTCAGAAGGGCAGAACCAAGAATCCAGAAGGCTGTTAAATAAAAATTATAGGCCATTGTTTTGGACTAAGCTTCTGCACTAGGCACCAACAGACCAGCTTAAATAACAAAATGGAGTCACCCATGCTTAAATTTCCACATCAGCAAACCAAAACTAAGTCATTATATGACCTTCAAATTCAAGAAAAAGAAATCAGGAGAGATAACAAACAGCCCAATTTCCCAAACAGGCCAGTTTCTATTGGCATGATAATGAAGTTACCTCTGCTGTAATCCTTTAACCTGAAGAATCCTAATGTTTACCAATCAGTTATTTCTCTATTGCTCTGTTTCCACATCCAACCTTACAAGGAAAGCAACTTTGAAATGACCAACCTGCTTTTCATTCTCTGTTTCTGCTTTCTTCAGCCCTTTACCTGTCTGTAAAACCAACCTCCTCTGCTTGATTCATTGGAACACTAAACTCCATTTTACGGAATGAAGTGTTGCCTGGTTCTAGAATCACAAATAAAGCCAATTGGGATATGTAAACTAAATTTGTTGTAATTTTGTCTTTTGACAGATCTGATAACCAGTGAAGTACCTGAAGGAGACTACTGATGACCCTGAGACCCCTTGACGAACAAAAGAAAGGTGCTAACCTCTTTTGGGGGGCTTGGAGGGAGGTTCCTCTGTCTTCCTCATGGTAATATCCAGGGATAAGGCAGAAAAGGAAGGTGGAGAAAGCCTGAATACAGCCACTGTGGCTGATACTAGATCCTAACCTCCCTGAACAAGGAAGTCGTCGCTGGCCTGGGACCAGCTGAGGGTGGGTGATTTATTAAGCCGGATGCCTTACAAACTGTTTGCACAAACCCCTTCTGTGACAAGAGTTCATGATTAATCTTTATGGCCTGACCACAAGACAATGCTGGTCACTACAGCTATTTCCTAATGCGGTTTTTTTTTTTTTGAGACAGAGTCTCACTTTGTTGCCCAGGCTAGAGTGAGTGCCGTGGCGTCAGCCTAGCTCACAGCAACCTCAATCTCCTGGGCTCAAGCAATCCTCCTGCCTCAGCCTCCCGAGTAGCTGGGACTACAGGCATGCGCCACCATGCCCAGCTAATTTTTTCTATATATATTAGTTGGCCAATTAATTTGTTTCTATTTATAGTAGAGACGGGGTCTCGCTCTTGCTCAGGGTGGTTTCGAACTCCTGACCTTGAGCAATCCGCCCGCCTCGGCCTCCCAGAGTGCTAGGATTACAGGCGTGAGCCACCGCGCCCGGCCTCTAATGCGGTTTTTGAACATTTAAAAACATTACCATTGCCCCATAAGGGATCTCCTTCCTGCTCAGGAAAGGATTCCTACTCTGTGGAGTAGGATCTGATGTCTCTAATAAATTTTCTGTCGCTAGTTCGCTCGCTCTCAAATTCTTTCCTGCACAAAGCCAGGAACCCACTTGGCAAGTTCAGGGGGCCTTCCTCCCTTCATTGAGACATTCCCTGCATCAAAAGAGCCCTAGGAGGCATGAGTAAGTCCCGCTTGGGTCTGAGCTGCTCTCTTTCACATTTGAGCAGTCTGACCTCTTTAGCTTACAGGGTAATAAGGGTTAGTTTGTGCTGTGGCAGGGCACACGATCTTTGCCTTGCGGTGCTGAAAGTCACTGGCAAGAAAACCCACGGTCTCTAACATAACTGTTGGCAGCTGCAATAAGAGGTTATTAATGCAGGGGCCTCTGTATTTCTTCTTTTGTTGTGTGCTGAGATCTCAGAGCCAAAGACATCTTGGCTCCCAGAGACCCCAAATCCAACATAAACATGAGATCTCTTAATTTCTAAAGATCTCAGCACTCTGCCTTCCAGGTACACCTTTTTTGTGTATAAGAATTATGGCCCCAGAAGCTGAAAATATTTATAAAGGTGACAAAATATTAGTAAAGATAATTCAGAATTACAATGGCCATTATATAGAAAATTCCAGGTGAACAAGACCATTCTTCTAAGAAGTACAATCCCAAATCTATGGAATTAGGCAGAGAGAACGGGATTGTTATTCTAATTGGCACACAGAAGCTTCAAAGAAACAAAAGGATTCTAAAACTGCTCTTTAAAAAATTTATTGTGAAGAGCCCAAAAAAAGCTAAAAAAGCATAAAAAGCCCATAAAAACCTTGGGCACTTCTTCAATAAGCAACCCCTAAAACAGCAGTTTGCAAAAAATTATTGCTACTGGTACAAACCACCAGGACAATGAAAATGGGATTGCCCCCAAAGATTACAGGGGTAAACCCCTAAAAACAGGCTGTCCACCCTCTGACAATCTTCATGTTAACCAGCAGGACTGATAGGCCTCCAAGGAAAGGTCTGCTAAGCTTCTGGCACTGTTATCCAATCTCAATAGACAACAGAACCACTATTTCTACTTTAAACCATTCTCTTACAGTAAAATCTCTCCCTTAAAATGAAAGGAAAATTTCAGTTGTGGAGGATATCAAATTAAGTTCTATCAATGAGTCCAGGAGTAGAAAATGCCTTCTTTGCCCTATTTGTCAAAGGGCTCCACCCCAAAGTCAGTAATCGAAGAAATAAGGGAAGTTGGGAAAACCACCCATCAACTAAATGGCCTCCAAAATACAACTTTCTGGCATTTAGCTGGTTATTTTGAAACTCTTTGTAAAATAAATTTACATCTATAAAGGAAACATCCATTTGTAAGCACATCTTCCTAACGGTCTTTGGAAGTAAAAATTTAGAGTTTTCTAGTGAACAACCATTTGGGGCAATGGAAAAGATAATCAGGAGACTGATCTAAAGGCAGGAGAGAAACTTTTTGAAAACTGACAAACGATAAATCTTATAAAAGCTATTCAATCTGCTTCTGTCTGTGATAATTTTCTACCAAAATATGTGAAAGAGCTCTAATTAATTGGCTTAAAGAAAAAGCACTTAAATATTTTATTATAAAAACTCATTCAAATGCCTTTTACTTCATGTGACTTGGGTAAATCTTTGGTAAATAAGACCATTTAATATTGTGGGGTAATGAAAACAAAACTACCCTGGGCAACAAAGTGGGAACTGTGGTAGGACCCAGAACTCCACAATGGTATAGGCATAGTTAAAATATACATATAACCACCCATTGTCCCCTGGTTTACTTTCCTATAATTGCTTCTCATCTTACTGTCATAGATAACATCACCCTTGTGAAACCTAAGGGCTAGTTTTTTAGTTATCTTCCAGGCCCTAAATTCCAGTGGAACAGCTGTTCCATACAGACCAGTGGCCCATACCAAGAATTGAATCAACTTGTGACCCACCACCCAGGAACTGATTTAATACAAGACGATAATTCCTACATCCCTATGGTTCAACCTGGAACTCCACCCATCAGCAGACACAATGGCTTAGCCCTTGGCCTGCCAAACTATCTTTAAAAAAAACCCTTCTCCCAAATTCTAGCGGAGACAGATTTGAGAACTTCCTCCCGTCTCCTCATGTACTGCCTGCAATATTAAAATTTTTCTGCTATAACCTCTGCTGTCTCAGTGTATTGGCTTCCTCTTGAGCAGCGGGCAATGAACCTGGTAAGGCTATAACAAAAACGACTATGTCTTCTAATCAGCAAAACATCAATGTATTTAAATTTAGGGTTGTTTCTTAGGTGGTGACTGCCTAACATCCACATGCCATAAAATGGTTAATGAAGAAATGACTAGAGATGATGGCTAGCTTTGTTTAATGAGCAATTCAAACATAATTTTTAAGAATAATTAGATGAATATAAGTGAAATAAAAGTTTATAAATGAACTTTCTAGATTCAAAAATCTTTTTCAGTAAATTAAAGTCATGTTATGATTAGGTAATAGATATTCAGGAAATGTCTGAATCATTTCTAAATTAAAATATTGAAACATTCTGCACTAAACTTTAAATTTAAAATATATATATTGCTAATGTTGAGATACTATTGGACTGGTTAGAATTTCTATAACTCTAATGAAGAAACTGATGTGTTTTTTGAAATTGCTAATGAAGATCATATAGAGCAAAAATTAATTACATGGGAATAAATGAATTGATGAAATGTATTATGGGCTTTTACATCTTTTTTATTCGAAATGTTACTATTTTTTTAATGCTTTGTTTCCCAGATTTAAGGAAACTTTTTTCCTCTCTCTTATAAGAAATCTATAGCTTACGGTAATTGGGCAAAACATACTTTGGTAAAGAAAAAATCGAACATTAGCATTTCTTCCCTACTTGATACTTCCAAAATTCAAAAACTATTCCTAAATATTCTTCTTATGGCAATATGGTTATTTGCATAAGTTCAATAAGAATTTTCTCTCTTTATAATAGTATATATAATTACAAACACTGGTTATGTGAAAGGTCTTCAAAAAGTTCATGAAAATTACATATTATGAAGAACTGCTATGCAGGAATTTCAAACTTCTTCACACAATAAACCTGTACTAACTTGTTATAACATGTCTAAACAGGTTCTAGTTTGAAGCACTAAGAAGGATCAATTTCAAAGAGTTCCCATCATATCAACATGAATTCCGCTAAAATTGAAGCAAGAACATCAAACTTATGGTGAACCTTGGGTAGAAGAACAGTAGGAAACTAATAGGAAACCACTAATGCTTTATGGAAAGTCTATGTGGAAATGTCTCAATGAAATCAAATGGATAACTTGGTTTTTGATTTTTTTTTTTCTTTTTTGCATATAGACAGGGGTCTCACTCTGTTTCTCAGGCTGGTATCAAATTCATGTCCTCCTGCCTTGGCCTCCCAAAATGCTAGGATTACAGGCATGAGCCACCAAACCTGGTCCAGATAAATTGTTTTAAGAAGGGATGAGAAGATGCTGAAGATGAAGCCCACAGTGGCAGACCATCCACATTAATTTGTGAGGAAAAAATTAATCTTGTTTGTGCCCTAATGGAAGAGAACCAACAATAATTAATAGCAGAAACAATAGCCAACACCATAGACATCTCAATTCACTCAGCTCACACATTTCTAACCGAAAAATTAAAGTTGAGCAAACTTTCCACCGATGGTTTCCACGAGATAAGCTTCTCCTGATGTCTGCCACTGCGGCATCTCAGGCCACGACCCCTCATTATGACCAGACAAGGGAACTTTCAATGGAAATTTTAAACAACTGGGATCAAGAGCCTGAAGCTGGAGAGAGGCCAGGAGACTTCGAGAAGGAAAGGCACAGGGAAGTGCCCCAGGCATTTTCCCAGAATGGGCCCAATTTGGCAACCTAGCTGCAGTGGACGCTGCAGGCATTAGAATGTCTTCGGCTGGAGATTTGAAGGTTGGAGCTAGAGGAGGGGAAGGATCCTCATGGCCAGAAATCAGCGCAGAGAGTAGAGCGTGTCCAACCCACAAGCACTGGAGTTGTGCTTTCTCCCTTCATAGGATCAGTACAGGAGGTTTGCCAAAGTTGCAGTTTTGCACAGGTGGTAAGATTTGCAGACAGGGATGGCTTTGCAATATAAAGCCAATCTGTGTGTGACTTAGTACTGAGTGCCCTAGCTCTGTCTCTTGGTCACAACAGGGGCATGAGCCCCCCCTAGGTTCTGAGGAATGAGAAGTAGGCAGGTCCCACAGTCACTTGCCTGGATTAGGAGCTTGGGTTATACTACCCTTCCTGTGCAAGAAACACAGTGCAGTAGGGGCTCTCCATTCCTTGTGTGGGTATTTAGTGACTGCCCTCTGGACCTCTGACCAGGTGTTTAGTGACTGCCCTCTGGACCTCTGTCAGAGCTAGTGCTTGAACCTGCTATTGGGGAGCCCGAGTACAGGTTGCCTGGTCCAGCTCTGCCCAGCTTCATCCTTCCTCCCTAAGGCTGAGCATGGAAAGTAAACCACTGTGTATTCCACAGTCAAGCCCATTACCTGGGACACCTAAAAGCTTCTCTTGGTTAAAAAAAAAAATCAAGCATTAACCCTACTACTATCACTGCAGCCAGTTCTTACCTATAAGCATCACCTATTGGTCTGGAGGTTGACCTGCACAACCCAATAAAAAACTGCTGACACAGTGCACAGGGCATAGGAATGAGATAAGCTTCTTGTGACTTCTGCCCCTGGGCTTCTCAGAAGGCCATGATCCTGCTCAAATGCCCAGCAGACTGCTACTACAAAGAGCATTTGAGAAAGCCACCACAATAAGGCTGTTTGCAACTAAGAAATTCAAACAAAAGTCTTCAACGCTGAACGCACCTACAAGCAAAGTCAAATGGCCCTAACTCAGTAAACCTTATAGTCACATCCCTCAAGGAATAAAATAATTCCCATCCGAATGAAAGTAAAAAAATGAGAAGTGACAGTTTCTCCAAATGAGAAGAAACCAGTATAAAAATACTGGAAGTATGCAAAAGCAAGGTGTTATAACACTCCCAAAGGATGACACTAACTCTTTACCAATGGATCCTAACCAAAATGAAATATGTGAAATGCCAGATAAAGAATTCAAAATATTGGCTGGGCGCGGTGGCTCACGCCTGTAATCCTAGCTCTCTGGGAGGCCGAGGCGGGCGGATTGCTCGAGGTCAGGAGTTCAAAACCAGCCTGAGCAAGAGTGAGACCCCGTCTCTACTATAAATAGAAAGAAATTAATTGGCCAAATAATATATATAGAAAAAATTAGCCGGGCATGGTGGCGCACGCCCGTAGTCCCAGCCACTTGGGAGGCTGAGGCAGAAGGATCGCTTGAGCCCAGGAGTTTGAGGTTGCTGTGAGCTAGGCTGATGCCATGGCACTCATTCTAGCCTGGGCAACAAAGTGAGACTCTGTCTCAAAAAAAAAAAAAAAAAAAAAAAAAAAGAATTCAAAATATTGATTTTATAGAAGTTCAATGATATCCAAGAGAAATCTGAAAACCAATATGAAAAAATAGCAAAGTCAATTCTGGATATGAATGAGAAACTTACCAAGGAGACAGATATCTTAAAGAAAACCCAAACAAAACTTCTGAAAATGGGCTGGGTGTTATGGCTCACACCTGTAATCCTAGCAGTCTGGGAGGCTGAGGTGGGAGGATCATTTGAGCTCAGGAGTTCAAGACCAGGCTCAGCAAGAGTCTCACTATCCCATTTCTACAAAAAATAAAAACATTAGCTGGGCGTGGTGGTGTGCACCTGTAGTACCAGCTATTTGGGAGGCTGAGGCAGGAGGACCACTTGAGCCCAGGAGTTGGAGGCTGTATAGTGAGCTATGATGATGTCATTGCACTCTAGCCATGATAACAGAGTGAGAATATGTCTCAAAAACAAAACAAAACAAAAAAACTTCTGGAAATGAAAAATTCATGGAAGGAAGTACAAGATAAAAATTCTTAAAAAAGAATGAATAACACCTTTAAGACATATGAGATTATATAAAGTGTCCAAACACACAAATCATTGGTATTCCCGAGGGAGAAGAAAAAGCAAAACCTATTTAAGGAAATAATTGAGGAAAATTTCACTAGTCTTGCAAGAGATGTAGACATGCACACATGAGAGGCTCAGTGATCACCAGGAAAATAACACAAATGACCTAAAGGATGACACAGAGAGCAATACAATAATATTGGGGGACTTCAACACCCCCTGACAGTACTAGACAGATCACTGAGATAGAAAAATCAACAAAGAGACACTGGACTTAAATTGGACTTCAGACTAAATGGTCCTAACAGATATTTAAAGAACATTTCACCTAACAAGCAAGGAATATACTTTCTTTTCATCAGAACACAGAACATTCTCTCAGACAGACCATATGTTAGGTCACAAACCAGTCTTCATAAATTTAAAAAAAAAAAAAATAGAAATCATGTCAAGTATCCTCACAGACCATAGCAGAATAAAACTAGAAATCAATACCAAAAGGAATTCTCAAAACTATACATAAAAATTAAATAATACACTCCTAAATAATCTTTTTGTTTGTTTGTTTTTTTGGTTTTTTTTTGAGACAGAGTCTCACTTTGTTGCCCAGGCTAGAGTGAGTGCCATGGCGTCAGCCTAGCTCACAGCAACCTCAAACTCCTGGGCTCAGGCGATCCTCCTGCCTCAGCCTCCCGAGTAGCTGGGACTACAGGCATGGGCCACCATGCCCGGCTAATTCTCTATACATTTTTAGTTGGCCAATTAATTTCTTTCTATTTTTAGTAGAGACGGGGTCTCGTTCTTGCTCAGGCTGGTTTCGAACTCCTGACCTTGAGCAATCCACCCACCTCGGCCTCCCAGAGTGCTAGGATTACAGGCGTGAGCCACTGCGCCCAGCCAATAATCTTTGAAACCAAAGAAAATGTAGATGCAACATACCAAAACCTCAAGAATATACAAAAATCAGTGCTAAGAGGGAAGTTTATAGCATTCAATGCCTACATAAAAAAAATAGAAAGATCATAAATTAATACACCAATGTCACAATACAAGGAACTAGAAAAACAAGAACAAGCCAAACCTAAAGCTAGCAGAAGACAAGAAATAACAAAGATCAGAACTATGAAATTGAGACCAACAAAAAAACCCACATATATACACACACACAAACACACACACGCATACACACACACATATATGGTCAACAAAATGAAAAGTTGGTTCTCTGAAAAGGTAAATAAAATCAATAAACTGCTAGCTTGACTAAGAAGAGAGAAAGCCCAAATAAACATATTCAGAAATGGAAAAGGTGACATTACCACTGGTTCCACAGAAATACATAAGATCATCAGGGATAACTATGAACAACTGTATACCCACGAAATAGAAAACCTAGAGAAAATGGATAAACTTCTGAAAACATGCAACCTCCCAATTGAACCAGGAAGAAATAGAAATCCTGAAAAAACCAGTAAAAAGTTGTGAGATTGAATCAATAAAAAAATCTCTCAACAAAAAAAGCTGAGGACCTAATGGATTCAGGTCTGAATTCTATCAAACTTACAAAGAAGAACTGGTACCAATCTTACTGATAGTCTTCCAAAAAATTGAGGAGGAAGTAATCCTAATTTATTTTACAGAATCAGTATCACCTAGTACCAAAGCCAGAGAAGTACACAACAAAAAGACAACTAAAGGTCAATATCCCTAATGAACATAGATGCAAACATCTTCAACAAAATACTAGCAAACTCAATCCAATAACACATTAAAAAGAGAATACACCACAGTCCAAATGGGTTTTATTCCAGGGATGCAAGGATGGCTCAACATACACAAATCAATAAATGTTATGCATCACATAGAATAAAAGATAAAAACTATATGATCATTTTAATATATGCAGAAAAGCATTTGATAAAAGTCAGCATCCCTTCATGATAAAAACCCTTAAACTAGGCACAGAAGGAATATACTGCAAAATAATAAAGGTCATATATGAAACACCCACAGCTAACATATTGAATGGGAAAAAGTTGAAAGCCATCCCTCTAAGAACTGGAACAAGACAAGGATGCACACTTTCACTACTCCCATTCAACACAGTGCAGGAAGCCCTAGAGCAATGAGGCCAGAGAAAGAAATAAAGGGTATCTAAATTGGAGAAGAGGAAGTCAAATTATCTCTGTTCACTAATAACATAATCTAAAACCCTGAAGATGCCTCAAAAAACAAAAAATAAACCACTTAGATTTTATAAATGAATTCCATAAAGTTTCAGGATACAAAATAAACATACAAAAATCAATGGCATTTATATACACCAATAGCAATGAAGCTGAGAACCAAATCAAGAAGTCAATCCCATTTAAAATACCTGCCCCCAAAAAAATATCTAGCCAAGAATATATTTAACTAAGGTGGTGAAAGATCCTCTATAATGAATACTACAAAACACTAATGAAACAAACTGTAATTGACACAAGCAAATGGAAACATATCCCATCCTCATAGATAAAAAGAATATCATTAAAATGATCGTATTGCCTAAAGCAATCTACAGATTCAATGTAATTCCTATCAAATTACCAAAGTCATTTTTTATAGAATTAGAAAAAACAATCCTAAAATTCATATGGAACCAAAAAGAGCCTGAATAGCCAAAGCAATCCTAAGCAAAAAGAACAAGGTATCAAATTACCTGACCTCAAATTATACTACAAGGCTATAGTAACCGAATCATGATTGTTCTGTTATAAAAACAGACAAACAGAGCAGTGGAACAGAACAGAGAACTCAGAAATAAAGCCACCTATCTACAGTCAACTGATCTTTGACAAAGTCAACAAAAATATGCATTGGAGAAAGGGCAACTTATTCAATAAATGGTGCTGGGAAAATTCGTTTGCTCTATGTAGAAGAATGAAACTCAACTCTTCTCTCTCACCATATAAAAGAATCAACACAAGATGGATCAAAAACTTAAGTATAAGACCTTAAACTACAAAAATCCTAGAAGAAAACCTTTTGAGACCAACCTGAGCAAGAGCAAGACCCTGTCTCTACTATACATAGAAAGAAATTAATTGGCCAACTAATATATATAGAAAAAATTAGCCGGGCATGGTGGCGCATGCCTGTAGTCCCCCCAGCTACTGGGGAGGCTGAGGCAGGAGGATTGCTTGAGCCCAGGAGTTTGAGGTTGCTGTGAGCGAGGCTGACGCCATGGCACTCACTCTAGCCTGGGCAACAAAGCAAGACTCTGTCTCAAAAAAAAAAAAAAAAAAAAAAAAGAAAACCTAGGGAAAACTCTTCTGTACATTAGTCTAGAAGAAGAATTCATGACTAAGATCTCAAAACAGAAGTAAAAAAACCAAAAATAGACAAATGGGACTTAAACTAAAAAGCTTCTGCATAGAAAAAGAAATAATCAACAGAGTGGACAGATAACCTGTAGAATGAGACAAAATATTTAAATATTATGAACATGACAGGGGACTGATATCAAGAATTCACATGGAAGTCAAACAACTCAACAACAAAAAAATCCAAATAATCCCATTAAAATACAGACAAAGGACA
Organism: Microcebus murinus; assembly: GCF_040939455.1. Lineage (NCBI taxonomy): Eukaryota > Metazoa > Chordata > Mammalia > Primates > Cheirogaleidae > Microcebus > Microcebus murinus. The sequence goes on along the minus strand of NC_134132.1, from coordinate 10,444,397 downwards.
TGAATAGACATTTTTCAAAAGAAGACATACAAATGGCCAAAAGGCATATGAAAAAATGCTTAACATGATTAATCGTCAGAAAAAGGCAAATTAAAACCACAATGAGATATCATCTTACATCAGTCAGAATTATTATTAAAAAGACAAAAAGTAACATGTTGGAGAGGATGCAGATGACAGGGAATGCTTATGCATTATTGGTGGGAATTGAAATTAGTACAACTTCTTTGGTAAATAGTATGGAGATTTCTCAGAACTAAACATAGAATTACCACTTGATCCAGCAATCTCACTACTGGGTATCTACCCAAAAGAAATTATATCAAAAAAATACCAGCACTTGTATATTTATCTCAGCACTCTGCACAATAGCAAAGATATGGAATCAACCTAAGTATCGATGAATGATTGGATAAATAATACGTGATATATATACATACCATGGAATACTATTCAGCCATAAAAAATGAAATCATGTCTTTTGCAGCAACATGGATGGAACAGGACACCATCATCTTAAGTGAAACAACTCAGATATAGAAGGTCAAATACTGCATGTTCTCACTTAGAAGTGGGAGGTACATAATGTGTACATATGGAGTCATAGTCATTGGTGCCTTAGAAGTGTGAGAGGTTGGGAAGGGGGTGAGGCATGAGAAATTACTTGATGGGTACAATGTACACTATTTGGGTAATGGTTACATAAAAGCCCAGACTTAACCACTACACAATATATCCATGCAAAAAAACTGCACTTGCACCCCTTAAATTTACACAAATTTTTTAAAAATTAATGGGGGCAGTGAGTGACCAGAAAAGTCTAAAAAGGATCCTTAGAAGGATAATGCAAAAAAAAAAAAAAAAAAGATTGAGAAATACTGATCTAATCCCTCCAGTACGTTACTATGAAAGATTAAAGTTAAATACTGGTTCATAATACAAAATCCACATGAGGGAGACTGAACAATGCAGAGAAGAGTGGAACTATCAAAGCAAGGGGCAAGCTGGAGGGGCCAAGGAAAGTATTCAGGATTCTGAATCAGAAAATGAGGGTACAGTTCAGGCCCTAGCACTACCACTCATATAGCATAGCTTTTGGAAAGTTGCTTAACTTTGAATCCTAGTTTCTTCACTTGTAAAACAAACATGTTAATAATGTTACAGGGATCTTGTGAGGATCAAATTTTTAAAAGTTATGTGAAAAATGCTTTGTGAAACTACGGGGTCAGAAAATAGTCAGGGTTGCCTGGGATGGGGCAAGGAGAGGAGTTGACTACAGGGAACATGAGGGAACTTCTTTGAATAATGGAAATGATCTGTATCTTCATTGTGGTGGTGGTTATGCTTATATGAGTATGTCAAAACTCAGAACACTACACTAAAAACGGTGCATTTTGTACCTCAAGAAACTTGATTTCTTAATCTTAAAAAATTCTTTGCAAACTATAAATAATTATAACAATTTTTTTTTAATGCAGAGTAAGATGATAGTTTCACAGGAACATTGCTGGCATACACTGAACTTGCAATTGCCTAAAATTCTCTAGTCTTTTTCATAGGAATTGGTACTAAAGTAGATCTTTCTGGTCCTGATTTCTCTTGAGAATCAAAGTTCAAGACTAAACATTTGCTAAGTTTCCACCCATTCTTTCCACCTAGGATAGAATAAAAACAAATAGTGAATAATATTTTTGCAGTCTTTTTCTATCTTTATTTATAACCTTGCTATTCAACATGTTAGTGTCCTCAGGTTTGTTTCATTGATGCTTTTTATATGTATAAAGCCTTCCGTGTGTTAATCTAAATCTACTTACAAAGGCTTAACGAGTAGGGAAAAAGCAGTAAGATACTTTATTTGTAACTTCTCTTTGGACTGACATTTGATTCATCAATACGCTTGGAATATTATTGTTCACCCAGGCCTGAATGTACCTAATTGCATTATCACCTGATCAAATTGCTCAGCCTTGTCCACAAAAATCCCAGGCAGACATTATGTCTTTAATGTTTTGCCATTAAAAAATACTGACATGCTGGGACATTTCTCTGTATGTAGTTCCTTGCCAAAGAAAAAAGAAAAAAAAAATATCATTGAAAGCAATCACTTGAGGCAAGGTATAACAACAATTTTAAAAGGCATAAAAGTTTGGAAATTTATACCGGCCCGTCTCTGGCTGTATTGTGATTGACCTATATTCATTACTATGCTATGAGTGAAAATTTAGCATAAATGAAGAGCTGGAAGATTTTTTAAAAAGATAACATTCAATAATAAAGTTCCTAATGTTTCTCAGAATTGAGGTGAGGCAGTGGAAACTAAAGTTTCCAGAATTGTTTATACCTGATCTTGCCCTTGGCAATGTTTCCCTTCTTAAGAACTACTGATGTTGGTGTTTCCAGGTACTCAATTTATATTATGTATATTAGCTTTCATTTTTTCTCTCATATTATACATTTTATAAACAGTACCATTTATTAATCTGATGAGTGCTTCTCAAAAGCACCAACAGGACACAAAATTTCACAAATGAAAGCTCTATACTACCATCAACAGTCATCTAGCCATGTCTATAAATAATATTTTGGATTAGTTGGAAAAATTTATATTAATTTTTCAGATATAGTTTTCAGATATTTGAAATCAAGTTACCAATCACTTGAGTGGATAATTTTTTAAAAATTTTATACTGGATAATTGGCTATGTTTCAATATATTGTAGGTACATGGTTTCAACCAAAATAGTGAAAAAATAGTAGCTATTATTCTTAATTATTATACCTACAATGATAAAAATCAGAGAGAATTTAACTGATATACAGAAGTACATGAAAATTGGTACTCATTATTGTCATTTTTAAGGGTTCTCAAAAAATTTATATATTTCAACAAACTATATCCTTATGTGTCTTTACAGAAAACCTGTCAATAATAACAGAGACAAGGGTAATACTAGGGTAAAGGGGTAGATGACTTTTTTACAAACCACTACCAGAACTAGAGTGTCAGTGTCTTGAAGATATAGGGATACTGTTTATCTGAAAGGGTCACAATTAGAAAGGAGCTGATACATTCTGGATGAAGAAAAGTGCTCCAATTCAAAATCTGCATGACATTTTTTATGATTCCCATTTTTATACAAGGATATGGCTGATGTTGAAGAAACAGATTAGATTAGCAGTGACGAGTCAATAATTTTTATGGTGGCAATCCTAGAAGAGTCAGCAATTCTGTTATAGCTATGAGCTCTTTTCAAATGGCAAGACTCAGAAGCAGCCAGGGCACCTGTGGAATTTGAGACAGCCCGCGTCAGACAGAAAGGCTAAAATATGACAAAGAAAAACACATAAAGGGAAGAGGTGCTCATGTGTTGGGGTATAAACCCCCGTGCTGGTTCCTCTGCTATGCTGTAGACTGGGAAGAACAATGGACTCAAGAGCCAAAACAACTGTGCTCCTGAGCTGCTTACGCTACTTCTTACATTTGTCAACCTGGGCACAATTTGGATTTTGTCTTAAACAACATTTTGGACCTCTTCCATTTCTGTAATTCTACTTTTCTTTCTTTCTTTTCTTTTCTTTTTTTTTTTTTTTTTTTTGAGATAGAGTCTCGCTTTGTTGCCCAGGCTAGAGTGAGTGCCGTGTTGTCAGTCTAGCTCACAGCAACCTCAAACTCCTGGGCTCAAGTGATCTTACTGCTCAGCCTTCCGAGTAGCTGGGACTACAGGCATGTGCCACCATGCCCGGCTATTTTTTTTTTTTTATATATTAGTTGGCCAATTAATTTCTTTCTATTTATAGTAGAGACAGGGTCTTGCTCTTGCTCAGGCTGGTTTAAAACTCCTGACCTCTAGCAATCCTTGGCCTCCCAGAGTGCTAGGATTACAGGCGTGAGCCACCACGCCCAGCCTGTAATCCTACTTTTCTAAAGAAATAGACTGATAGGGTGTAGTAAGTAGTAGACTTCTGATGACTTCAGAGCACCAGTTATGGAACAGAAGGGTGACTGTGTGCATGAGTTCTATCAACTTTAGCAAAATATAAGGATTTTGTAGAAACTCGACTTTAGATCAGGAGAACTTCTCATTTTAAAAGGAGGGGAACATCTCACTTTTTATTTAAAGAATTAATTTCAAGACCTTACTTATAGAAACTTTTCAAATTCATCATTAAAAAAGAATATGTCTTAGTCTTTGGCTTGGTTATAAATGTTATGCTCACCAAAAGATATCTGAATCAGATTGTTAGCAGTTTCAATGCCTCAAGTAACTTTTGGTCTTATTTTTCATCATGTTTTCTACTGCACCTTAGGGGTCAATGACACAAAAATACATTTTCAACCTCAGAACTTCTACCCATAATGCTTTTTTTTTTTTCCTGTAAAGTCTTTCCTCTCTTTCTTCACTTCCTAAGTCCTATTTATCTTCCAAGGTTCAACTAAGTTGTGCTCTATTCCCTGATCATAATTATTTCTTCCTTATTCAGAATTTATATAATCTTCTATCATAGCAGATTAGAATCTGTTATGTATCATAATTTGTGGTGAAGGAATTTTTATCTTTTGCACTATGTTTTAAGGGCAGGAAGTCTGTTTAACTCATATTTCCAATAGAGCCTACAACTATGCATGAGGGCACTAAAAAATCTGCATACTCTTAGCAGCCAATCTTACCTTCCTAGTCCTTTTGAATTAAAAGGTTACTTTCCTCTTTGTATATAAATGGGCAATATGATTATAATATGTAGTATAAAATATATAAAATATGCTATTATCATCTATATCAGAATAAATAGCATATATGACACATTTCATCCTCAATGGAATAGTCACCAAATCAACAAGGTACAGGCAAAATCAGCAATCTTTGATATAAACAAACCTCGAGATGGAACAACTGGAATGCTTCCAAATGGGCTAAGGAAACACTGGCAGGGCGTCAGGGTAATAAATACCAAGAAACACATGGTCTTTAACAAGAGCGTAGCCTGTAATGTTACTGGGGAAAAAAGGCAAAACTTGGATCCTTCATTGCTATGGAATCGATCCATTTGCAAGTTTCAACGGGGTTGCATAATGGTGGCTATCAAAACAGTAAGAAAACAGCTCAGTGTCTCAAAATTATCTCAATAATAGTTTGAAGGAAACTGTTCTCATACCGTGCCCAGCTTCATGGTATGTGACAGGAGTCTAGCTATAAACTCACAAGATCCCAATGCATCTTAGTTAAAACATGGTGAAAATGTACAGAGAAAGGAAAGCACATTACTCTTATTTTGTTCTATGCTAAGTATAGGTATATATAATTTTATTCTAAACTTTAGTCCACTGAATAGCATAGAAAAGTTTTTGTAAGTAGCAAACTTGACTAACTAGAATTTCAGCTTGTCTTTTTAAAAATTTTACAGCTTTATTGATATAATTCATATACTATACAATTCATGCATTAAAAGTGTACAATTCAATGATTTTTAGTATATTTAGATTTGTGCATCCTTCACCACAATTTTAGAACATTTTCACAACTCCAAAAGAAATAACTTCTTAGCCATCCTTGCTTTTTTAAAAAAAATTGTGGCAAAAAACACATAACTTAAATTTATTATCTTAATCATTTATAAGTGTGCAGTTAGTAGTGTCAAGTATATTCACATTGTTGTCAAACAGATCTCTAAAACTTTTTCATTTTGCAAAACTGAAACACTACACCCAATAAACAACTCCTCCTTTCTTCCTCCTCCCAACTCCTCATAACCACTATTCTACTTTCTGTTTCTGTGAGTTTGAACTCTTTAGACACTTCATATAAGTGGAATCATATAGTATTTGTTCTTTTTGACTGGTTTATTGCACTTACCATAATTTCCCAGGGTTAATCCATGTTGTAGCATGTGACTGGATTGCCTTCCTTTTTCAGGCTGAATAATATTCCACTGTATGTATATACCGTATTTTGTTTATCCATTCATTTACTGATGGACATTTAGATTACTTCCACCTCTTGGCTATTGTGCCTTGCCTCTTCTTAAGTGTTAAAAAGCAACCAGGTGTTTAAATAGCAAGATAAGAAAGAAGGGAATAAGAACAATTCACAAATTCTGAAGTCAGCCTTTACCCAACCGTAATGAGCCAAAATGTTTGGAAACAACATAAACATTTAGGGAGGCTGTTTACTTCTTTAAAAAAAAATAATAAATAAATAAAGTGTTAGAGTCTCTGAATTCAGTTTTTGGTTGATCAGCCTACAGCTACATCAAGGTGGAGAACCCAAAATAAGACAACCTAATTTGCACAAAACATTACAGGAGGTGCTATATACTGCTGTACTCTTCAGCCAAAGAGCATTTTGTCAATTTCTGGAGAAGCTTAATACTTTACCATTTGCAAAAATAAGAACGAATTTGTGACCACAAACTTATTCTTTCACCTCTAACATAGATAAATCAGATTCTTGCCCTAAAAGTTCACATAGAAGGTTGGAGGAAAAGTCAGAAAGAGGATAAATGTTAACAGGCTTAAATAAACTGTACAAAAAATTATGATAGGGATATAAAACAAAAATATGTTCAAAATGCTATGAGAACTCCAAGAACAGTAGTTGTTGCTTATTATTCTCACCACAACCATTTTCCTCTTTTCTGGCTCTTACTGTCTTGATTCTAATCCCATCGGGATATTACTCTGTCAGGTCACGTTAGGGTAAATTAATTCCAGAGAGCTTCTTTAATGTCTGATGGTTTTATGACTCCCACAAAGATTTTATTAAAACTGGGTATACTTAGAACAGCTGGGATTAACTAAATTATATTTAGATTATATTTTCATTATATTTAGGATTCTATATTTAGAATGTAGAATTTTATAATAGTTAGAATTAATCATCTTTATATTTTCCATCACTTTTTTGTGACAGCAGAACACCAGGGAAAAGACCTCTATTAACTTCAAATGAAATTCAGAACACTAATATCATCTATCTGAGACAGTCCCCAAGAAGCAAGCATCAAAAATCCACATTGTAAGTCAGTCACCTAGAAAATAGAACATATTCTCTCATAGAAAAAAACAATTTAAGCATGATGTTTAAGCTCTAATGCCACTCCAAAATATCTATTTAACACGTAAGTTAGTAGATTTATATTACTCACAACACAAAGATGACTAGAACAATGGAAATAGCATATTACATTGTGTGTTAAAATATATTTTAATGCATTTGCTCAGGAAGTTTAAGAAAACGTAACAAAAATACTAATAAGTAGTAAAAGAAGGAGGAAAAAATAACAGTTACTGACTATTTACTATGTGTTGGATTTATGAACTGATTTAATCCTCACAACAGCCCTAAAAGGAGGGTAGTGTTATTATTAATCTGTTAAAGATAAGGAAACATTATGCAAAGTGAAACAACCAGACTCAAGAGGTCATGGACTGTATGATTCCATTTATATGGAATGTCCAGAAAAGGAAAATTCAGAGACTCAGAAAGTAGATTAGTGCTTGCTTGGGGACTGGGTTAATTAAAATGGGCATGAGGGTCTTACTGGAGGGATGAAAATGTTCCCAAGCTGGCTTGGGGAGGGTTACACCACTCACTAAAGTTACTATCACTGACTTGTATACTTGAAATGGGACAATTGTATATCTTGTAAAAAAAAAAAAAAAAATACAGCCATGCACTGCATTATGAATATTTCAGTCAATGACGGACTGAATGTACAATGGTGGTCCCATAAGATTATAACAGAGCTAAAAAATTCCTATCACCTAGTAAGTAATGTTGTAGCACAACACATTACTCATGTATTTGTGGTAATGCTGATGTAAACAAACCTACTGCACCGCCAGAAGTATAAGAGCATAGCATATACAATTACCTATGGCACACATAACACATGATAATGACAGTAAATGACTATGCTACTGGTTTATGTACTTACTAAATTTCATCATTATTTTAGAAGAGTGTACTTCTATACACACACACACAAATAAAAATCTGGCTGTAAAACAGCTTCAGGCAGGTCCTTTATGAGGTGTATCCAGAAGAAAGGATTGTTACCGCAGAAGATGATAGCTCCATGCATGCTATTGTTGATGAAAATCTACCAGTGGGACAAGATGTAGAGATAGAAGACAGTGATACTAATGATCCTGACCCTGTGTAGGCATCGGTTAATGTCTGTGTGTGTGTTAGTTTTTAACAAAAATGTTTAAAAAGAAAAAAAATAAGATAATTTTAAAAATAGAAAAAAGCTTACAGAATAGGATATAAAGAAAAAATATTTTTGTGCAACTGTACAATGTGCTTGTGTTTTAAGTGTTATTTTGTTATTAAATAACACTTATATTTTCTACTTTAATTACTTGCATGTAATCAATTTTGTGTAGCCTGAGCATATAGTGTTTACAAGGTCTACAGTAGTCTACAGTAATGTCCTAGGCCTTCACATTCACTCACCACTCACTGTCTCACTCAGAGAAACTCTCAGTCCTGCAACTTCTAATCGTGGTAAGTGCCCTATACAGATTACCACTTTTTATCTTTTATGCTGTATTTTCACTGTACCCTTTCTATGTTTAGGTATGTTCAGTTACTACAGCTATTAGTACATTCTCCTGGAGTCTCTTTATAGACGGCACCATCTAGTAGGCATAGTGAACAACCAAACTAACACACATTCTGTTCTTTTCGGTAAGACAAAATATTAACATTTAACAGAAAATCCACACAGATGTAATTGTGTGCTGGAATTAGTTATCTTACATCCTCTTCAGACACGATGGGGGGAAAATCACACAGTGCAACTCCACATTTTTTACATCTTCGTTCCTTTTATAATAGAACAGGAAAGACTAAGGGTAATTTAGGCTTGCCTTATACAATAAATTCTACAATTTGAGCAGTTGCAGCAATCTTGTTTTTATATACAATGAGCATTAAGCCATCCCTCACCTTCAGTGGAAAAAAACAGTACCTTTCACTGAGGAAGAAACAGAAAAAGGAAAACATATGCTGATTATTCATGAACCACAAAGTGATCCAAAGTAACTCTGGGTTTATTCCCTGTTTACACAGCACTCTTGACTCCAGAATGTTCCTCTCTCAAAAAGATACTAGATTTCTCTCTCAATTAAACAAAATATTCCCCTTAATATTACAAAGGCCAGACATTGGGGCAGAATGAAAAGGCATATATCAATCAATTCAAAATATTATGAAGGAAGGAAAAAATGTTCAAATCACTTGAACACTACACTTGAAAGGAAAGATGAATATAGGCAAAACTATTTTATATGAAGATCTTTTTTGAAATTATGTTAAAAACATAAAATTTACCATCATAACCATTTTTAAGTGTACAGTTTAGTATTGTTAAATATACCCACATTGCTGTACAACAGATTTCCAGAATATTTCATCTTGCAAAACTTAAACTCTATGCCCATTACACAACTCATCATTTCCCCCTCCCCCCAGCTCCTGGTAACCACCATTCTACTTTCTGTTTCTATGAATTTGACTACTTTAGATATCTCATACAAGTGGAATCATAGAGTACTTGGTTTTTTATAACTAGCTTAGTTCACTTAGCATAAAGTCCTCAAGGTTGATCCATGCAGTAGCACGACAGGTTTCTTTCCTTTTTAAAGTTGAAAAATATTCCCTGTGCATATATGATTCGCACATATACACAGGACTGAGAGTTGTATGTGCATATATACCACATTTGCTGATCCATTCATCCATCAATGGACACTTGGGTTGTTGCCACTTCTTGGCTATTGTAATGTGGCTGTGAACATAGGTGTGCAAATCTCCGAGACCCTGCTTACAATTCTTTTGGAGATCTATCTATACACACACACATACAGAAGTAGAACATATAGTAGCTCTACTTCACATTTTTGAGAAACCAAACGAAGACATTTTGCATACTTTTTGACCACCAATTAAATGCTAATTAAAAAGAGTATTGGTATAAATTCTGGGTAATTGCTTTTCCAAAAGTATTTAAATATTAGAGCCTCGTGAATAACTCTCCCTCCTTTTCATAGAGTATTTAGAAACAAAACTGATCTTTCACATTCACTCATTCATTGTTTCAACATACATGCATTCAGGACCTACTATATGGTAGACACTGTGTGCTGGGCACTGGCACCAGAAAAACAAAACAAAACTGAAATTTTCACCTGCCCCCTCTCATCTATGCCCTTTCTCTAGCTATAGTCAGAGAATAATGGAATTAGAGGGACCATGGTTAATCCTTATACCTACCCTACCTACAGGTTGGACTATACCTAAATATGTCCAACAGAAAGCTATTTTATTTTTTTTCTCTCATATATTATTAATATCTACTTTATTTGTAGGTTCAACTAAAGTTGAATCCCTGGTATTCTGTTACAAAGTTCATTATCTTTAGTCAATCTTGACTTCTAGTCTACATTTAACAGGAATCACATTAATGCTTTTTCCAATGAACTACAAAGAAAAAAAAATCTTCATAAAAGTTATATCAGAAATGGTATACTGAATTAAACTTCACTGGTGTAGCTCATATACATGAAAACCAAAATATCCCAATCGTTATAGACAATTAGCCTGCTAGAAATTATCTTTTCTCTTTAGTGTTCTCTGACTCAGCACCCTGTCTTAGTGCTCCCTAACTCAGGCCTTGCTATATTTCATAGTTACAGTAGAAGACAAGAATTCAGGCTCTGAATTTTCTATCCAGGTTCAAATCTTGGCTCTCTATATTATTAGGCACATGACATTGTACAAGTAACTTAACCTATGTGGGTCTATTTCTTCATTTGTAAATTTGGGATAACAGTACCCAATTTACAGGGCTGCTACTAGGATTAAATAAGTTAATACATGTAATTTCCTTAGAACACTGAGCCTCACACCTAATAAACACTGTTGCCTATGATTATTATTATAATAATTGCTATTTATTTGCATAATTTTTTTTCTGTTTTCCTCCATAGAAATGTAAGCTCACTGAGGGCATGGAGCATGTATCTCTGGTTCATCCACCATATATTTGGTGCACAGCACACTGCCTGTGACATAGAATGTGCTCAATAAAAGACTCAGTGAATGACCTCATTCCCCCCACAATCTTATTCTTACATGACTTTTTTAAGGGAGTGTACCCCACAACCACCAGTATTTTCTATGTGACCAAGTGCCATCTAGACGGAATATACCAAATTCCTTTATAAGAGCTTTTATTAGTAAGTGCCATGTTGAACATTTTAACTCTTCTAGAGGGTCAGCTACAAATATTTTCAGGGTCTTCTTTATTTAATTTATAATGCATACTCTTTGTGGGATGCTGCTGAAGGAGTGTGCCTGATCTTTGCTCATTATAGAAATTAGAGGGAGTTCAAGATCAGAGTGGCACAAAATGGCCAAATAGAAACCTCCAGGGATTGTCCCTCCACAGGAACACCAACCAAATTCAACAACTATCCACGCAAGGAAGAATCTTCAGAAGAACCAAAAATCAGGTAAGCAATCACAGTACATAGTTTTAACATTTTATCAAGGAAAGAGGCACTGAAGAGGGCAGAAAAGAGTTTTGCATTTTCTGTGCCTGCGGTCCCCATTAAGTGGTGGGTGAATGGATCAAAGCTTCATCTGATGGGGAGCAGCACTCGTATCACTGCATAAGCTCTGCCTCCTGTTAGATCAGCAGCGGCATCAGACTCTCAAAGAAGCCTGAACCCTACTGTAAACTGCGCATGCGAGGGATCTAGGTTGTGGCTCCTTACCACACTCTAATGCCTGGTGATCGGGGGTGGAGCTGAGGTGGTGATGCTAGCGCTGGGGAGTAGCTGCAAGTACAGATGATCATTAGCAGAGAGGTCTGACTGCACAATAAATGTAACGTGCTTGCATCATCCTAAAACCAACCCCTTTGCTCAGGTCTGTGGAAAAACTGTCTTCCATGAAACTGGTCGCAGTGCCAAAAAGGTTGGGGACCACTGGTCTATGCCACTGCTCCCCTACCCCTGGCTGTGTTGCTGAGTTCATCAGAACTCAAGGCCGTCCTCTCACAGGGGAACACAGCAGAGAGCAGAATACTGCGGGTGCCCATGGAGGAAACATTTAGACCAGTCTGGCCAGAGGGAAATCCTCCACGCCAAAACCCGAGTTCTGGCTAGCCCCACCGCCAGCTGACAAAAAGCAGTCTGGGGCCTGGAATGAATTCACAAGGTAGCTAAGGGCTATTCCTGCAGCTGTGCTGGCTCAGAGCCAGTGGACTTAAGGTGCAGGTGACCCAGTGAGACACCAAGGATGGCAGCCAAGCCAGTGCCTGTGTCACCTCCTCCCCCAAATCCAGGCAGTGTAGCTCAAGGAGAGTCGTCTCCACTTAGCAAAAGAAAAGACAAGAGCTCAGAGGACTTTGTTTTAAAACTTGGGTACCCCCACAGCTACAGCAAAATAAAATACCAAGCAAACTCCCAATGCCCCTGATTCCAGGACTTAGTTGCTGGAGGGCATTTCTAGACCCACCCTAGGCCAGAAGGAAATAGGCTGCTCTGAATGGAAAGACCCAGTCCTGGCAGGATTCACCACCTGCTGACTAAAGAACCCTTGGGCACCGAATAAACCTCAGAGGTAGCCAAGCAATAGTCACCACAGGCGTTGGGTGAGACTGGGCTGACTTCAGGTGTGACCTGACCCAGTCCTAGCAGCAGGGGCGATGAAGGAGTAACCACATCCCTCCTCCCCCAACTCTGGCAGCCCAGCACACCAAGGGGGTGGGAAGAGAGTGAGAGACGTTCACTGGTAATCCAAGGCATTCTGCCATACCTTACCCAAGTCCACCAAAGTGACACTACTAGGAGTCTGCAAGAGTCACAGCATTACTGGAGTTGGGGCATCCTCAGTGCTGAAACGGCTGCAGCGACCAAAGACTTAGATCACAATACTCAATTCCCTTAGACTATCTGGAAAGCTGTCTCAAGAAGGACAGGTTCAAACAAACCGACACTGTTAAGATTAAAATAAACACCTAACTCTTCGATGCCTAGACATGGAAAACACCTACAAGCATCAAGAACATCCAGGAAAATATCAACTAACTAAACAAACTAAATAAGGTACCAGTGACCAACCCCAGAGTGATAGAGATAACCTTCAAAACAGAGAATTCAAAATAGCTGTTCTGAAGAAGCTCAATGAACTTCAAGATAACAGAGAGAAGGAATTCAGAAGCTTCTCACAGAAATTTAATAGAGAGATTGAAATAATAATAAAAAAAATGAAGCAGAAATTCTGGAGCTGAAAAATTCAATTAACAAACTGAGAAATGCATCAGAATTTCTCAATTAGTAGAATTCATTAAGCAAAAGAAAGAATTAGTGAGCTTAAAGATAGGCTATTTGAAAATACACAGTCAGAAGAGAAAAAGAAAAAAGAATAAAAAAGAATGAAGCATGCCTAAAAGATCTAGAAAATAGCCTCAAAAGGGCAAATATAAGAGTTACTGGCTTAAAAGAGGCGAGAGAGAGAGAGAGAGAGAGAGAGAGAGAGAGAGAGAGAGAGAGAGAGAGAGAGAGAGAGAGAGAGGAGAGAGAGAGGAGGGAGAGGAGAGAGAGGAGAAAGAGGAGAGAGAGGAGAGAGAGGAGAGAGAGGAGAAGGAGAGAGGGGGAGAGGGGGAGAGGGGGAGAGGGGGAGAAGGAGGGAGGGGGTGGGAGGGAGGGAGGGGAGGGTGGGGGAGGGGGAGGGGGAGGGGGAGAGAGGGGAAGGGAGGGGGAGGGAGGGAGGGGGAGGGGGAGAGAGGGGAAGGGAGGGGGAGGGAGGGAGGGGGAGGGAAGGAGGGAGGGGTGGGGAGGGAGGGGGAGGGAGGGGAGGGTGGGGGAGGGGGAGGGGGAGGGAGGGAGGGGGAGAGAGGGGAAGGGAGGGGGAGGGAGGAAGGGGGAGGGAAGGAGGGAGGGAGGGGGAGAGAGGGGAAGGGAGGGAGGGAGGGGGAGAGAGGGGGAGGGAGGGAGGGAGGGGGAGAGAGGGGGAGGGAGGGAGGGAGGGGGAGAGAGGGGGAGGGAGGGAGGGAGGGGGAGAGGGGGGAGGGAGGGAGGGAGGGGGAGAGAGGGGGAGGGAGGGAGGGAGGGGGAGAGAGGGAGAGGGAGGGAGGGAGGGGGAGAGAGGGAGAGGGAGGGAGGGAGGGGGAGAGAGGGAGGGGGAGAGAGGGAGAGGGAGGGAGGGAGGGGGAGAGAGAGAGGGGGAGAGAGATTATACAAAAAACCAAAAAATAAATAATAAAAAAAAAAGTTTATTCAAAGAAATAATAACAGAGAACTTTCCAAATCTAGAAAAAGATATTTACATTCAGGTACAAGAAGGTCACAGAACACCAGGCAAATTTAACCCAATCAAGACTACCTCGAGGTATTTAGTAAGCTCCCAAAGGACACAGATAAAAAGTCCCACGAAAAGCAAGAAAAAAAAAAAAAACGTATAAAGGAGCTCTAATACATGTGGCTGTAGACGTCTCAGTGTAAACCTTATAGGCTAGAAGAGAGTCATATGACATATTCCAAGTGCTGAAGGAAGAAAACCTTAATCCTAGATTATTATATCCTACAAAAATATTTTTCAAACATGATGGAGAAATAAAGAGTTTTCTAGACAAACAAAAACTGAACTAGACCTGTCCTACAAGAAATACTAATAGGACCTCTTCACTTAGAAAGAAAAGTATATTAACGAATAGTAAGAAATCAACCGAAGGTATAAAACTCACTGGTAACAGTAAGGACACAAATACAGAATACTCTTTTGCTGTAATTGCTGTGTATAAACCACTTATATCTTGAGTAGGAAGATTAAAAGATAAACCTATCAAGAATAATTACAAGAACTTTTTGAGAGAGAGAGATAGTATAAAAAGAAAAAAATACAAAAAAATAGATAAAAAACATAAATATAATCTGGAAATAACTCTAAATATTTGAATATTAATCAACACACTTCTAAATAACCCATGGGGAAGAATATTAGAAAACATTATGAACTGAATGAAATGGACAACACAATATATCAAATTTGTAGAACATAGCTAAAACAGGATTTCCATAAAAATTTATCACATTAAAAAGTTATGCTGGGGAAAAAAAAAAAAAAAGATATAGATGGGGCCAGGCGCAGTGGCTCACACCTGTAATCCTAGCACTCTGGGAGGCCGAAATGGGCAGATGGCTCAAGGTCCAGAGTTCGAGACCAGCCTGAGCAAGAGTGAGACCCCGTCTCTACTAAAAATAGATTAACTGGGCCCACTAAAAATATATAGAAAAAATTAGCTGGGCATGGTGGCACATGCCTGTAGTCCCAGCTACTCAGGAGGCTGAGGCAGGAGGATTGCTTGAGCCCAGGAGTTGGAGGTTGCTGTGAGATAGGCTGACGCCATGGCACTCTAGCCTGGGCAACAAAGTGAGACATTGTCTCAAAAAAGGAAAAAAAAAGATATAGATGGAAACAATAAAAAATTATAAATTGGGGCAGGGATAGAGTTAAATGCAGAATTTCGTTTAGATTTCTCTTAGTTTGTTTATTTGCTTGTTTGTAAGCAAAACTATCACATGCTTAAAATAATTGGTTATAAAATGATTTTTGCAAGCCTCCTGGTAATCTCAAATCAGAAAACCTACAACAGATACACACAAAAAAAATAAAAGAAATCATTTAATAAAACACACTACGAGAGAAAATCAACCACAGCAAAGGAAGATAGGAAGAAAAGATCACAACAACCAGAAATCAAACAACAACATGGCAGAAGTCCTTATCTATCAATAACAACACTGAATGTGAATGGACCTAATCTCTGCAATTGAAAGACAGTGTGGGTAAATGGATAAAAAAACTAAGATCCAACTATATGCCATCTATTGATTTTTACTCCCTTATAAACAGAGCTAGAAATATCCTTTGTCTTTTAGTGGTTCGTGGTGAGAGAATTACCCTTGAATGGTAGCTTTCCACTAATCAGCTTTATAACATTTATGAATTAACTGTAATCACTGGAGTTGAAGTGCCTTCTTTTCCCTAAAGTTCTAGATAGAATTTCAAGCACAAAATAAATCACTTCTCTTTAGAACTTAATCAGTAATTAAGGCAGTACAGAACTTAGACTGCTCAGTAAACACTATCTGTTTTAACTATACTCTATTTCAATGGGAAAAGTCCCTTACAGTGACTTCTAAAAGTTTAGAAATTTATACTAGTAGATTACAACAATGTGAATGTACGTAATGGCCAGTAACCTTTACACTTAAAAATGGCTAAAATGGTGTATTCTATGTTATGTATATTTTACAATGAAAATTTAGAAACCATACTAATTAGTAGAACCTCTAATAAATACATACTGCTTATTGATATTTTGATTGGCTACTAGAGCAGGTTACCAGTAATTCCAGATCAAGCCCAATTTATAAGTCAGTAATGAGGTAGGGATCTGTGTTTAACACTTATTAAATAAATGTTCTATTTGCAAATCCATTTCACCTCTTTTAGAACCTAGAGTTTCAAAATTATTGAGTAATCTTCTACTTACGCCTTCATTTTTCACATGTAGATCACCAACCAAAGGTTTATGGACAGATAGGAGTAAAAAGAACAAATACAGACTTTTTACTGTCACAGAGCTCCTACAGAGTAAGATAAAAAATAAGTCAAGCCTGTGTGAGACTGAAGTCCCTGAATTGCAAGATCATGCTTCAATATATCAATAACAAAAGAGCATTAAGGAATAAGAGGGAAAATAAAATATAAAGCTTTGTAGAAGTTCTTGTGGTCAGTGATATAACACCTACCAAAGCAGACTAGTTTATTTCTATACTACTTTATTTGTAGAAAATGAATAAATGAAACTGAGGTTTCATTTTTCTGTCACTGACATATTCTACTCATAATTTTCCACCTAACAGCAATAACTTTAACTCAATCACTATTAAAAAATTACTCATCATATTATGTTCCTTCCCTTTCTGTTAATCAGATTTCAGATTACAGATTTTTTTAAATGCCCTTTTTAATGGAAATAAAACTTATTTTGAGAATTTTAATAATGTTATTTGAATTACTGCAAATTATGGTTTCGTAAAAAGGCATACCTGCTTCCTTCAAATTTGCTATGAAAAAAAGGCCCAAGAACAAGATGAAAATTCTCCAACATAATCAGGTTGATTTTTCAGATTGAAATATGCTTCTATATCCCAGTGATTTCAGACAGTAATAAATGGTAAAGCAAAATTTCACTAACTTACTGAAAGCAATTTGGCCCAAACACAGTGGCGAGGTTGTGAACGTTCATGCGATTCTGCACGTGATGCTTGGCTACTTCTGTCAAGAACTGGCAAAGGTACTTGAGGAGGCAGTAGTGGGTGTCTGGCAGCTCTTTTATTAAGTCTCTTAAGCTGTTCTCTCGAGCATTATTTCTGCCATCTGGAAAAAAATAAAAAATGTTCTCAGGCATAATGCAGTAACAACAACAAAGCATGTAGGTGTAACAAATTCTAACATATTATTCAGGAAAAAATCCCTTAGAGACTGAGATAGGCCTTGAATATTTGACTTTCTTTTTATGTTAAAGAATTACTTATTCAAGAAATTCAGAAACCCACAAGCTCTATTCAGTGGGAAAAATTGTGTTTCAATTTTTTGTCTTCCTCCCCCAAATTAAGATAATGGTTAGGTTTTCAATCCAGAGTGGAATCTTCCATTTGATTTTTGTCTTCAAGTTTGCCAAAAACAAGACTCTCTTGGTTGAATAAACTTGATATAAGAGATCTTCCTGGGTCACCATGAGGGACATGATTAGGATATTGTGCCCAGAGAAAACTGAAGGAAACTTTTAAAGTTTTTATACAGCTTTTTAATCTTGACAAACCACCTCTGAGCTATTTTTTAACGAGCCCCTGTGTTGGGCATGTTCTCAAGAGACTACTTTTAGTAAGAATATTGCTAAGTCAGTTTAGCCAAAATTCCCCACCCTTGATATCTGATCACCTTTGATATCTGACCAAATTCCTCATTTCCCACCATCCTCCAGGTGTTGTCTGATCCCCTTGGTCTGCCTTCAGCCAGAGTCCTGGGAGGTCAGTTTAACAACAATGCCTCCTGATGTTTCTTCTTAGTAATTTTCCATACACTCAGTATTGCCCACCCTAACCCTGCTACTCGGCTATAAAATTCCCCCCTTTTCCTTATGTTGCAAGTTGAGTCCAATCTCTCTCCCCCACTGCAAAACCCCAATGCAGTACTCCCTATACCTATCATAATAGTCTCGAATAAAGATATGCCGTTCTTTAACAACTGTCAGAAGGAATAACTTTTTAAAAACAATAACATGTCATATAGTTCAGAATTTGATGTGTGACTCTCATAAAAAAAAAGCCTGATAATCTTGCATGCATCTCAAAATGTCTAACAAAGCACCAAAATTCATAGGCATACATATGAACCATTTCTCTTGATTCTCAAAGATTCACTTTGCCAATATTTAAACATATTAACAGTAAAGCTGCTAACTTATGTAACTTTGTGCACTGCTTTCTATCAGAGGAAAATACAAATCTTTTATAACAAATACAGTAATTTAGGGACATAATCACAATCCATCCTTTTAACAGATGTCTAAGAATGAAAATTTAATACAGGTATAATTAATAAATACACAGGATGGACGTCTTTGTTAAGTCAGCTTTAGTCAGTCAAATGAGTAAGAAACAGAAAAGTGAGGCAAATGAGATACAAAGGAAGAGGATTAGTCAATGTTATAAAACACTTGGTTAACATAATGCCACGGGGCAGGAAGCAAAAACAGAAAACATACAGAAAGTTATATACAATGACACGGAGTGGCTGCAGAGCTCAGGGTCAGAATGAAGGCTTGGGAGTCATTTCCTGGGTGAGGAACATGTGTGACCTAAGTGGTGCTGCTTATGATAACACTGTTTTCCACTGCACTAAAAGCTTAACCACCAGGGATATGTAAGAAATGGAAATAATTAAGTTGGAGTGATTAAAAATTAACTGGAGTTACCCGTTTCTCATGCCATTATAAAAATAAACAAATATACACCAAGAGAAAACGTAATCTTAGTTTGCCTTTTTCCCTTTTTATGGTGACTAATTCAAAGTGAGTCTGGATGTTTTCAAGGGCATGTGCTCTCTATTTAAAATTATGGTCTAATTCCCACATTTAAAGATATAAGCAATAACAGCATTCCAACAGCCTTGATTAATGGGCCTCTGGCCTCCTGGCTCAAACTGTCAGGCAGGCAATGTGTGAGGACACTGTATCAAATAAAACAAATATTCAAAATAATTATGAATTTATGACAGTAACATCTTTTAAAAAAAGCAGTTTCATCATTTACTTCAAATTTTTGGAACATGATAAATCATTTTTCCAGGAAATAAAATTGACAAAAAATGGGAAGGGAGACATACATTCAAAGAGTTTCATGCTTAACAAAATAAAATGAAATCCCTTATGGCATGAATGAAAGAATAAATATATTCTCAAAAGGCAAAAGTAATTGAGAAGGAAATATCTTATACCTACTCCCATCCAGAACTATTGCTGTTTCCTATGATGGAAGATGATTCTACAGACCCACCCGCTGGGCGAGAATGTGAGTCTCCTCTACATTAGCAGCTTTGACAGCAGCACACCTATATTTGAACCTTAAATATTTATAATTTACTTCCTGAATCCTTGTTCAAATATACTGACATTAAAGACCACAATTTATTATCATGACATTTCACCTCACCTCTTTTCATACTGATTACGTGCTAACATTCTGAGAATCTGTAATTTGTACTGTTTCCAGAAATATGTGGTAAGTATCACTCTCACCGCCAGCCTGCAGCAACCTTACAAACAAGATTTCCTACGTGTGACAATAACTGCTCAGCACCTTCAGAGGAGGCTTCTAGAAGGATGCCTAGGGCAGCATGCCCGGGAGCAGTGCTGGCACACATGTGCCTATTAAGAAGTAGCTTTCTGACACTTGTGAGAAACGAAGTTCATAATAATTACTTTATCACTGCTTGCATTATTTTTTGATTTGCTGATACCTAAAAATAACAAACACTGCCTTATTCATTCATACATGCTGTTTGTGGATTTATATTGTTAATTACAATGGCTTCCTAAAGGTCTCATATTATAAAAAAAAAGTTAGCAATGCTTATACTTTTGGGTCCATGTATTCAAAATGTATATTTATTGTACAAATGTGTGCTATCATGCTTTCATGAAACCTATGAAACATTCTAATCGAGGGGGAGACAGGCAATAATCAATTAAAAATAAATATGTGAAATGGTAACAGGTGCTATGAAGAAATAAAAAGCAGGGTTAAGTGGAATAAAGCAGAGTGATGTGGGGGTGGGAAATGTTATTTCACTCATCATGGTTGGGGGAGGGCCCTGATATAATGACAACTGAAGGAAATGGAGAAGTGTGTTCTAGTCAGAGGAAACAGCCAGTGCCAAGGCCCTGAGGCAGAGGTCTGGGACCTGGTGCCAACTGGTGGTGGGTGGAGAAGATAGCCAGAGATGAAATCAGGAGACAATGCAGAAGGGGAAAGGGCAGATCTGTCTTATCATAAGCCATGGTCTTTTATTTCCCCCCAGAGTGAGGGTTTTGAGCTGTGAGGAGACATGGTCTGACCTAAGAGGACCACTCTGGCTTCGGTGCTAAGCCTAGACTGTAGGAGGCACAGGTGAAAGCATGGAGACTAGTTAAGACACTATTGCAACCGTCCAGAAGAGAAAGGCTGGTGGCCTGCACTAGGCTGGCACTGGTGAGATGGTAACACAAGGCTGGATTCTGGATATAGGTTGAATGCTCTTGCTTGTTTCACATATGAAAGTTGTTTGCCTTATATATGGAAAATACATGTGTGAAATATTCATTCATTTAGCAAAAATTATTGGGTGACTACTCAGCTAAGCATCTCTTTAAGCATTTGAAATCCATCAATAAACAAAAACTGAAATCTCTATCCTTATAGAGCTTATATTCTAGTGAGTGAAACATTAAACAAAAAATAGAGTAACAGGGCTGCAGGAATTGGGAGTACTTAAACCGGGGTAAGGGCTGGTGATTGCAATTATAAATAAGATTGTCAAGAAAGCCTCAGGTGGGACGCAATGGCTCACACCTGTAATCCTAGCACTCTGGTGGGTCAAGGTGGGATGATTGCTTGAGCTCAGGAGATCCAGACCAGCCTTAGCAAGAGTGAGATTCCTGTCTCTACTAAAAATTGAAAAATTAGCTGAGAATCGTGGCCTGTGCCTGTAGTCTCAGCTACTCAGGAGGCTGAGGCAGGAGGATCACTTGAGTCCAGGAGTTTGAGGCTGCAGTGAGCTACAATGACACCACTGCACTCAAGACAGAGTAAGATTCTGTCTCAAAAAAACCCAAAGAAACAAAGAAAGTCTCATTGAAATGTATTTGATGTCCATAGTTAAAGTAAAAAAATCCACAAACTGACAAACTCTTTCAGAGTTGGAAGTTTTAACCATCTTTTAAATACTCTTTATGCCTTGCATATAAAAAGTGATCAAGAAATCATTTTAATAGAATGATATATATTTTAAAGACATACAGTATAACAAACTAGCATAGAAGTGAAATATATGTATATTTTAAAGTGAAATCAAGTATATTTTAAAGAAATACGGAAGAATTTAGTCCATTTAGTCCACAGAAATGTCAGAGTTAGAGTATTATTACATAGGAGTAAGATTACAGACAATATTTAAAGGAGAGGCTCATTTGGTGGTCACAGGGTAAGGATACTCAGCAATGAAATTCCACAGAAGGGGCTTAGTAATAGAAGTGAAATGTACCTCTGCATATTATATAAAAGTGGTTTTTAACTGTTTTAAACTTGTACTTCTAGAATTGTAATAAAAATTATAATAATTCATGAGTCCTAAATGTTTTAAGAAAATTTTGCAGATGGGAATAATGGTTCAAAATTGAAACAGTCACCATTTTCTTTAACATCAATCTTTTCCTAGGATAAGAACTCCCTTTTCTCCATTAGTGAAAAGTATCACTTCAAATTATTCAAGTTTTCTTGAGAGCTTTCATTTCTTGTTGACTAAATCTGACCCACACCTCAAGCTAAAATGCAAACATTCAACTAGCATAGTATACATAGTGTACAGAGAAATCAGCACTTGGAAGACTGTACCATACTTTTGTTCCAGGTTAAGTAGCAAACACTGAACCATGTGACAAATATTTGCTCTCCTTAAAAAAAAAGATTATGATCATAATCAGCAATGCTGCACCTGTATCATAGGATATATCACAGGATGGCACCTGACTCTAATCTTGACATTTCTCCTAGTGTGTGTTTGTCAGGTGCCTGGACTTTTCAATGGAAAATAAGTTATACTGTACTTCTAATCTTAGCCTCAAAGACAAAAAAAAAAAAAAAGGAACTGGCAAAATGCTATCCTCTATCGTGATATATCTCAGAGCCATGAGAAGGGCAGCCATTAAAACAATCAAAATGTTTAGCCTCAGGGTACCAGATTTATAGAAGTAGCTTCCCCCCCCCATTAAGCCTCACAAAAATATTTATGAAAACTTGTTAAAGTATTAGTACTGAGCTGATGAAGAGAGGTCGCAAACCTGAGAATGTGAGTAGTCTCTAGAAGTTGAGAAGCCAGCAAAGAAACAGGGACCTCAGTGTTAAAACTGCAAGGCTGAATTCTGCCAGCAACCTGAATGAGTCTGGCAGTAGATTGTCCCCCAGAACAGTCAGACAAGAGAAGTCAGACAAGAGCCTGGGCTGTCACCTTGATTTTGGCCTTTTGAAATCTGGAGTAAAAGAACCAGCTGAGCTCATGTACTTCTCACCCACAGAACAGTGAGATAATAAATTTATATTGTTTTAAGCCATTACATTCATGGTAATCTGTTAAGGCAGCAATAGGAATTGAATACACCCACAGTGAGAGAGGACCAGACTGGAAGAGAGGGTGATTTACTTGTGCACAGTCACCTGCCGACAAGTAGCTGAGGCACAATTCAAATCCAAGCAGTCTGACCCTCAGAGCGGGTGGTTTTATCATTGGACTCTAACAGAGGTAGCTATTATCATCATAGTACCTAATACAGTATCTAAGACATGCAAACATTTAAGAAATGTTCCCTCAATCAATAAGCAAAAATCGTTGAGTTGTGGGGGGACCTACAATCTTAATTCATTTGTGATAAACTATAGCTTCTTAGGTTCTAGAAATTTGTGGGAAAACATTTTAATAAAAACCTATAAGGATGTCTGGGCATAAAATGTTGTATAAACTGTGAGAATAAAAAAAGAATTACATTTCTTTTTAAATATGCAGTCACAGAGGAATGGGAAACATCATAAATGCCTGCTCACTGGATCAGACTGGGTTTTACCTCTGCCTTTCATTTCCCAGGGGTGGAACCACCTCTTCAGAGAGACAAGCAGCTTATGTAGACAATATAATTTCATCTTATGATTAATGGAATTGGTGTTTTCCTATGCAATAGGAAAGGTTTATATTTTTACAGATCCCTCAACAACCCAGGACTGTGACAAGGTTCTCAAAGTCCTCACGCAAATTTCTCATAGGGCAGGATGATAAAATAACTAATAAAAATTAATAAGTTACAGTCTCTTCTTAGATATTTTTAATGAAACTACCTATCTTATCATTCTGATTAGAGTCTGCAAAATGCAGAAGTATATTTACTGCCAAAGTAGCCAATATTTACACTGACAGTCCTGTCCCTAGAAAGAACCTACATGTTCAAGCAAGAGCAAAGGCTGCAGAAAGAATGAAGAATTAGGTAGTATTTTACATTTCAATTCTATATCCCCAAACAAACTCCTAATAATGCCTAAACAGTAGCTCAGCAAATTTATTTTGTGGGTATTAATTTACTGAGTGCTGAATGCTTGTCAGTGGGAGCAGGTAGCACAAATAAAATTATAAGAAAACTATAAAATATTCTAAATTTCAAAATTGGAAGCTCATATCTAGGTTAGATGTTAGCATTTAAGCATTTTAACAGCTGAAGAACCTGTTTGTGTGAGAATGTAAGTACACAGGAGACTGGGACAAGCAATCATAGCACATAGGAAAGGGAACCTCCCATAATATAATACGATAATCTTCAACAATGTGGGCAATATCCCAGCTAATAAAGCTTAGCTTTCTCCATAAATCTAGTGCCATATTAAATGGGCAAAGTACAATAAAAGTGTGTAGTTTCAGTTGAAGTCATATTAACACCAGTTGTTTTTTCCTAGGCAATACTGATTAAACACTCAGCTGTAAATGCCTGTAAGTAGCCTTGGTGTCATCCGAGTTAAATCAACAAGCCCAGAGTCATTTAAGCCTATTTCATACGTGCTCCCCTTCTCCCTCAAGGGCCTCAAATTGTTTATGGACTCATTGTAAAAGGCTGATTATTTCCATTGGCTCAGTAAAGCAGGTGTTCAAAACACACCTTAATAGAGTTAGGGCAGAGCTGTAGGTGGCTAACAAGCTAATCATTTGGCATCCCTTCAAATTGATATTCGTTAAACAAATTTTAATGTTTATTTTATGTGGGTTGATATTCTAATAAAAGGTTTATATTTTTTAAATAATTCATTGTTGGCTATTACGTCTTCTAGCATATTCTCCTCTTCTAGCATAAAAGAGCTATTCTCCTCTTCTAGCTTAAAAGCGTTAGTAAAAAACAAAGAACTTACTAAGGCTTTAACCCAGGTCACCATGATTCATTCCAAAACTCCCAAATAGACATTATCTTCTTGGCCTTGGAAGCTGCTAGTTCTCTGCTCTATTTTTCTTTATCAAGCCTATAATCTTCTTGCTATTATAAAATTCTATTGCCTTTAATACAAGGATGGATACAATAAAAAAGACAAGACATAAACAGGTGTTGGCAAGGATATGAAGAAACTAAAATTTTCATTCATTGCATGATGGGAATGTAAAACAGTACAGCTATGCTGGAAAAATAGCTCTTCAAAATGTTAAAACATAAAGTTACCATATGACCCAGCAATGCTATTACTACTAGGTAGATACCCAAGAGAAATGAAAGCATTACGTTGGCAAAAAAACAAGTACGGAAATGTTCATAATAGCAAAAAAGTGGAAATAATCCTAATGTCCAGCAGCAGATAAATGGATAAATAAAATGTGGTATATTCATACAAAAGAATATTAACTAGCCATAAAAAGGAATGAAGTACTTACATAAATGCTACAAGGATGAACCTTGAAACATTACGCTAGGTCAGAGAAGCCAGTCATAAGAGACCACATATTGTATGACTCCATTTTATGTGAAATGTTCATAATAAGCAAATCAATACAGATAGAAAATAGACTAGTGTTTGCCTAGGACTGGGGGTGGTGGGAGGAGGGAGGAATGGGAAATGACGGGTAATAGGCACTGGGTTGCTTTCTGGGGTCATACAAATGTTCTAAATTTAAACTTTGGTGATGTTTGCACTCTGTGAATATCCTAAAAACCACTGAATGGTACACTTTAACAGAGTCAATTTTATGGTAGGTAATTTATGTATCAAAAAAGCTGCTATAAAGAAATTCTGTTGACTTCGAAAATCAAGAACATCGGAGATCTTTCAGTTAAACATGACATTATTTCCACTGAAGATGAGTATATACTTTTCCTCCTGATACCCCACTAACATGACAATAAACATTCTTTTAAAGGAATAGGACCTCAAGGATAAAGAAGACAGCCTAAAAGACGACAGTTATATGAAGAATTCTAGCAAATTTATATACCCACGTGCACACATGCACTCGTGGCCTTCAAGATGAGTTGTTCTTATAAGGAGTAATGTGCTTGGTCATGGCTCTCTTTCTAGGCTTGCACAACCTCACCCACTATTTATTATCTCACAGAGTTAAAGGCCATTATAAGGAAAATAAAGACGTGCACTTGTAATCAGCAAAGAAAAGATCGTCCAGTTATCAGGACCTACAATCTTAGAGGTCATAGAGCCTTATAAATACAAATAATGTTTTTCCTGTCACGTGGAACTGGATGAAGACAGGCTCACTGAAACGTTGCCAAGACGTATGGAGTCACGTGTGGACACCTGGGTTTCCTGCCACCACATTTCCAATTTACTCCAGTGCAGGCTTTGCATATCTCATTGGCATCTTGGGCAGACAGGTAGATGTCAACCTTTTAATTTTGCTCTGGGTTTAGGTCTTTACAAAAAAAAAAAAAAAGAATAGTTTATACATTTGGCATTGCTTATAGAAAACCTAAAAGGCACACACTGAAAATGGAAAGGACTAAAACTTGGAGTTTAATATGATTCTGTTTGTCATAGAAACAGAGTTGTGAAGGTTGAATAATTTCAATAAAAAAGAAGCTTCTCAGTAAGGAATTAACCTAGGGGAGGAAATATGGCATATGCTTTTTATGGATCGCATGCTATTCAAGGAATGACACTTAATAACCAGCATTTAGCCAGCATTTATTCACATGGTACTTTAAAATCTGCAAGGCAAAACCATAGCTAACCTCAAACACCACAAATGGCATCATAATAGTTGGATAAAAGAGAGGCTTACCTCCAAGTTTACCTAGTGAGTTCCTCGTGTAAGGAGGAAAGAAACTCAAGGCTCAGATGTGGGCTAGTTTATTAAATTTCTTTATAATTAGCCATGGTACTGATTAAAATGCCCCTATTATTAGGGTGGTGCCCCTATTATTAGGGTGGTTTTCTTAATAAAAATATTAATAGTTGCTGTCTAAATTATCAAATGCTCATAAGCTAAAATTCATAGGCACTTAACTCTCAGATATTGTTTGCACAGCTGCTATTATAAAATTCTGTCCTGTTTAAAATCAAGTATGGGGTGGGGAGTAAAAAAAAGCGAATTTCCACTTAAAGAGACAGATTGATCATTTGCATTTGTCTGTCTTTTACCAAGACTTCATAGAAGTAACAGTAAAATAATGCATAAAAAGTGTAAGTCCCACAGGGCAAAAAAAAAGAACAGTAGAGAAGACAGAATTAGATAAGATTTCAAAGACATCTGGAAGTGGATGCAAGCGACTGAAAACAATGTTTCAAAGCCTTTCAGACTTAGGGAGTCCTCCAGCACATCTGCTCCCGGCAAGCAAGCTCTCAGGCGGGAGTGCTGAGGCTTAGTCTCTTGGTAATAACCAAAGGATTCTGGGAAACCTGAGATAGCTAAGGGCTAGAGTGAGGAACACAGTTGAAAACGTAAGATTAGTGGAAGTAATAAGAAGTAATAAGCCCATGAGCAAGCATACTTCCCACCTCCCTCTCACTCCTGCGCTTAAAAAACTCAGACGATGAAGAGAAAAAATATGTTCACATACTGACATTGGGATCCCCAAATGAAATAGCTAGATTTCTCCTGCTGTACTATTTAACCCTTCTAAAATAAAGTGCACCAAGAGACAAACTCCTAGTCTCCTTTAAATCAAAACAGCTATAAATCACTGTATGTTTGAATTAAGAGAGACAAAAAGAAAACCCACAGATCACAGAGAGAAAAGAAAAACTTAAGCAACAAGAATAAACCCATGGCCAGTTGATAATCAATCCTTAATCCCTCTCGTAAGCACTGACCTTCATTTTACTTGTCCGTTTAAAATAAATTCTTCATCATGGCCTCCAAATAATCTTCCCCGTTTAACGTCTATTATTTTTATTCAGGGATCAATTGTCAAGATGCCACACCAGGATCTCTCCCCTTTCTTTGATAAAAACAGCTAGATCTCTGAGGAAGGCACTTACTAAAGCCCCTACAAGATCATCAGATCCTACTGTGAAATTAAGTAATTCAAACTTTAAGCTGTTGGAACTTTAAATTACTTGAGCCTTGACAGGAGTGTGACTATG
Organism: Microcebus murinus; assembly: GCF_040939455.1. NCBI lineage: Eukaryota > Metazoa > Chordata > Mammalia > Primates > Cheirogaleidae > Microcebus > Microcebus murinus. The sequence continues at coordinate 10,416,442 of NC_134132.1, read as the reverse complement.
TGGCCTCAGTCACGTAGCATGTAGCTTAAACTTCTGCTTCTCTTATTATAGATTAACTCCCTTCCTTATTCTTGTACTATCGATTAGAAAATATTGAAAGGTGCCAGAAATTAGATTCCCCTTAGGGAATGTTAAAGCAGTCTTCCTCCGGCTTGCTATAGCAAACTATAATCAAACAAATCACTATAACGTATATACTGACCTCGTAGGAAAAATGTTGTAACCCTGCTAAACATCTCTGTCTCTGCCTGTATAAGTGAAACTTTAACTTTTCTATTTTGGAACACTGACCCTATTCCTTTGGGGTCTGTTTCCCAGGTAGCTATTCTCAAGCTTTGTATTTGAGTACACGCTATACTTAATCATATTTTCTGAATCTCATCATTTAAGACTGACATTACCAAGTTTAACAGCATCTGAGCCTTTGGAATAAATCCCAAATTCACCTGGAGGTAAGGAAGGAGTATTAGTCAGCTACAGAAGGTTCCTAGAAAGTTGAAGACTGTCTCTTCCTTTCAGGACAAAAGATCAGGTCTGACAAGCTGAAGCATTTTAAAATGTAAGGGCCCCACCCTGGCTAAGATGGAAAAGAGAAGATTTGAATTACTGAAGATAAAAGAACAATAGTTGCCCCAGGCCTTGTCTAAGCATTAACTTTGCAAGGTGCTCTCCCTGGTGCTAACTACAACCTTGCCTCAAAACTTTCTTCCTGGATCAAAGTCACAACTAATGGGTGCAGAGTGCACCCTCTGGCAGATGGGCACGCTTGTAGTTCTGGCTTGGGGGGTGCAAAGGCAATATATGTAACCAAAATGTTTGTACCCCCATAATATTCTGAAATGGAAGAAAAAATTTTTCTCTTGATTTATTAGCACACGTTCACAACAGTCTGACAAACTGGCCGTCCGCCACCATATAGTTCTGGGGGCTCATCAGAGATATGGCAGTACTTGCATGTCAAGTCCCCAGACTCAGTTCTCCCCTTGGCATTAGTTTTGGGGGTCCTGAGACTTTTATTTTTTCCTCCATTAACCTTCCTTTAAAATCCCATTACCAGTTTCTATTTTTAATGATGAGCAAGCAAGCTTTGGCATCGGATAGTGGTGATGGTTGCAGAACACTGCAACTGTACTTAATGCCACTGGATTTTACTTAAAAATGATTAAAATGGTAAACATTATGTTATGTATATTTACCACAATTTTTAAAATTCCATTTCCAACTCTTTATCTTAGACAGGTCTTAGGACCATGACCTAGATTTCTGTTAATCTTCTAGACATTCTCCCTACACCCAGCATCTTCCCATCCAACCACCTTACATAGCACTGCCTAAAATACTGCTTCTATTATATGAACTATTTCTTCAAAAAATTTATTACTTATAAATATACATTCCTGAGACAAATATTCAAGACCCTACCGCCATCTGGTCTCAATTTACTTTTTGATCGTATCTTTTGCAAACCTCTCTTAGCTACAAATAGCTTTGTCAGACAATTCTTAGTGTTTCTGCTCATGCTTTTTCCTCACCTAAAAGGTTTTCTTCTCCATCCTGGTTAATCTTACTTATTACAATCTTACTGGTTCTATAAAATGTATTCTGACCATCATAATCCAGATTGATTTCCTTCTCCCCTCGTTAGTTATGAAGGAGCTCAGGAAATTTCACCAGAGAATATGACTCCTTGGTATAAAGAGTATTTTGAATTAAAGCCCTTTACAGATCAACAGGCCCTTGGAATGGGCTTTCCCTCTATCCACATAATCAGACAGACCCATAAAAAGAACAATCAGCTTCCCTTTCCTTCCCTATTATCTCACTATATTGCAGAAAAGAAAATCGAGAATGCAACCAGACCTGGCCCAAATCATTTTAAACATAATACCTGTCTCTCAGGATAATTTACAAGCCACAATGTTTCCCCCAGCCATTCATCCTCCCTAGCAAGCCAACATTTATTGCCCCTAAACAAAATTACCTATATTCCTCATCTCCTTCTCCCCTCTAAAAGGAGGGTATAAAAATAAAAATATCTGGATCCTTCAGAATATTGGGTAATTACTCTGTGATTCTCCCTGTACACACAGTAAATAAACCTCTGCCTCTTATTAATCAACCTTAATTGCGAGTTGATATTTCAGCAAACTTTCTCCATTGAAAGTTTGCTGAAATATCACCCCGACAGTTACCACTGACTGGACATTCTTATTGCTTATTTGAAAAACTGCATAGAATACATAGAACACAAATTCTACCTCAATTAAATCACACACCCCTTGAAATTAAGATGTGTAATCTTTTATTTCTCTGTATATCCTAGTATCTATATAGAACTGCGGTCCCCAAGCCCTGGGCTGAGGCCCAGTTGTGGTCTGTGTCACGTCACCATCTGAGCACTCCCCCAATCCCTTGGCCATGGAAAAATTGTCTTCTGTGAAAATTAGGAGCCAGGCCACATAGCAGGTGAGCAGTGAGTGAGCAAAACTTCATCTGTATTTACAACCAGTCCCCATCACTTGCCTCACCGCCTGAGCTCCCCGACCCCTCCAACGGAAAACTGTCTTCCATGAAACCGGTTCCTGGTGCCAAAAAGGTTGGGGACCACTGATATAGAAGGTACTAAAAACAAACCAAAAAAAATGATGGACTTATCTAATTCCAAGTCATCAAATAACAATAAAAAATATTCAATTACAAGATAGAAGGAATTATATTATAGAAGAAGTTTTCAATATGGAACATTCAAATAAAGAGATTTTCAGTTAATCCTAAATTAAATGAATCCTATTCTGCCATCTTTTCATCACTTATAATTCATACCTATTTCCAAAACACACCTGAGATTATAAAAATAGAAAGTACAGACCTGAGGCCAAAATGGCTGACTAGATACAGCTAATATGTGCCTCTTACACAGAGAGGAGCCAAAATAGCAAGTGGTTATTCACACTTCAATTAGATTGTCTAAGAGAGTACACCAGGATTAATAAGCCTCAAATATGTCACTTACCAAATGTCACTTAATGACATAGAAAGCCAAAGCACTGTAGGTAACCAGAGCAAACTGTTCTGTAATTTTTGCTTCCATATTGTATCACTATTTCCAATATTTAATAATTTTATAATTTTATCTGATTATATCATGCATTTTTCAAAAAAACAGAATCATTTTTTTAAAAAATAAAGTGGCCAAATAAGATTACAAACAAAATAATAATTGTTCCTGTTGCATCACTGTTATGGATTGAATTGTGTTCCTCCAAAATTCCTATGTTGAAGCTCTAACCTCCAGTACCTCAAAATGTATCTGGGGCCTTTAAAGAGATAATTAAAGTTAAATGAAGTCATAAGGGTGGGATCCTAATCCAAGAGGACTGGTGTCCTTATAAGAAGAGGAAGAGATATCAGGATATCCCACACAGAGGATAGGCCATAGCAAGAAGGTGGCCATCTGCAAGACAAAGAGAAAAGCCTCACTAGAAACCAACACTGTTGGCACCTTGATCTCATACTTCTGGCTTCCATAACTGCGAGAAAATTAATTTCTCTTGTTTAAGCCACCCAGTCTGTGGTATTTTGTTAGGACAGGCCTAGCAAATTAACACAACTAGGGGCTGAGGGGCCCCAAATATAAAAAACAAAGGTGTGACAGGCCCACCCATTCTAACAAGAGGTGCTAGATTAGCTATACAGAGCTTGTTAAGGTGAGACCAAAAACAGGTCCGGAAGCCTTGGGCTATCCCATCTATCACCAACCTCAAGGACATTGAAACAGAACAGTGAAATTTAAAATCAAAGATTAAGAAAGTAAGGATTTATTTAAAGGGAAAGTTGGTGGAGAAATAAAACGCTTCCCCTGACTTTCCCGAGGCCAAGTGAGGGGGCATCAGATAACCACATGGGAAGTTTGAACAGTCTACAAAACTCCTGAAAGAGTCGGAGACATCTGAAAGAGTCTAACACAGACAGGCTGGTTAGAGGTGCCTTGGGTGGCAATACAAAGAAAGGCTTTGGGCCGGGCGCAGTGGCTCACGCCTGTAATCCTAAGTACTCTGTGAGGCGGAGGCAGGAGGATCGCTCAAGGTCAGAAGTTCGAAACCAGCCTGAGCAAGAGTGAGACCCTATCTCTGCTAAAAATAGAAAGAAATTAATTGGCCAACTAAAAATATATAGAAAAAATTAGCCAGGCGTGGTGGCACATGCCTGTAGTCCCAGCTACTCGGGAGGCTGAGGCAGAAGAATTGCTTGAGCCCAGGAGTTGGAGGTTGCTGTGAGCTAGGCTGATGCCATGGCACTCACTCTAGCCTGGGCAACAGAGAGAGACTCTGTCTCAAAAAAAAAAAAAAAAAGGAAACACAGCTCTGCCCTGAGACCAACCTTCATTTTAAGAATTTGGCAAGGACATGCATGTGTTGTTTCCTGAGGACCACATAGGAACGCTGAAGAAAGAAACAAGATGTAGGTAATTTTCTAAATGAACTACCTGGTGAAGCCAGGGGCTGTGGAGGAGTGAGAAGGGGCCAGGCAAGAAGGCACAGCTGACATGGGGACCTTGGGAAGCTACCGATAAATCTCCCTCCCTACCGTATGCCCAGTGGGGGCGGGGCGGGGGGGGGTGATCAGTGTAATTTTCCAGCACGACCTCACCACTTTTACCTAATATTTGAAAATGATCTTTCGTGGGGTAAAAACATTTCTGGCACCTTCCTCCTCATCCTATCTTGCCTTCTCACGTGTCTCATTCTTTACTACATGTGAATGTTTATACCACCGCTGTACAGGAATGTGGCTTTTTTAAATTAAATTAAAAAAAAAAAAAAGAAAAAAGAGGGTCTTGCTATACTGTTTCCCAGGCTGGTCTTGAACTCTGAGCTCAAGCTGGGAGCATGGGACTACAGCTGGGACTATAGGTGTACACCACCACACCCAGCTTAAGTAACATCCTTAATCTGGCAACTAATACTCTTAGAAATACATTTTTCCCTTTCCTCTTTGACTTGGGAAAAATAAGGAAAGAAATAGCACTTCAAGGATAAATAATTTTTCTCTTACCATATTTAGGAAGGAGAACTCAATAATGTTTATGGCCATAATTATTACACTTAAAGGAGTTCCTTCATATAAAAATCACTTCATACCTCCATTTTTACCTCACAAAATGAAGACAATTATTTTAGGACTCAATCTTGTTTATGAGAAAAAGCCAAGCACACCAGAGAGCTTTCAGTCTCAAAGGTCACTAACCAACCACAATTTAATTAATATTTTCTAAGTTTAGAAAATATTATAAAAAATATTATAATAAATAATATTTTCTAAGCTTATTCTCTAATATTTTCGAAATTATTCTTCTTCTCATTCCTTCTATGGCAGTCACTAGTCAGAAAAGAATTTCTTTTACCCCAAAGCATCAGGGCTTCTCAATACTATATTACCGAAGTATTCATATGCCAGTGGTCTCAGAAATTCCATTTAATAATGGTAGTTTATACTCAGTTTAGTATTATTTTCGGTAAGAGATGAGGGCCTATAGTAAAATAGCAAGGTGGTAGTTATGGAAAGACCATAAGTATTTGAGAGCTTATTTTCACATTTAACTTTTAAGTATTTAAAAGCTTAGTTTTCAATGTAAAATATAATTGTTTTAACTCCTGAAAGGATTTACCATACTAACCCTGAAAGAGCTGCACGAATCGAGGATGTAACGCTGAGGTGATCACCCCATCTGGCAGCTCCCTCAGGAAGAGCTTCAACAGACTGGCTGCTGAGCAGACGTCGCCGTCTCTCCCGAGCTCCACGGGCTCTCCGCGCTCAAACTTCAGTCGCAGCTGTTCCACCACCTTCACGTTGCCATTCACCCTAAAAAGGCCTTCTTGAGAGAGTCCTGGAACAGCAAAGTAGACACAGAACATAAATAGAGCTTTCTCACAAACAGATACAAAATCTAAAGAATAACAACAACAGGAATAAATAAATCTCAGCATAGGATTCTCTGAATAGTAAGTATATTTATCAATCATTGGAAGATTTTTGCATTTTATAAAAATGTTTTCTTAGAACAGTAAGTTTTCATACCCACTACATACCAACTAAAAAGAGCATATGATTATTACAAAAGCTGACCTCTAAAAATAAGGCCTATGCCATACATAAACATAGAACATATAATACTACACAAAGAAATTTAATTTATATAATCACAGTACATAACAGAAACTTACCCTGGGCTCTAATAGTAGGTTAGCATTTCATGGACAACTATTTTAAAATATGACATGTATGTAAGAAACTTCTGAACTATATGTGATTATCTTTGTAATAGTTTAAGAAATAAGCAATATTTCTTCAGTAATCACTAAATTCAAAATGTAAGAGTGCAGGAGACTACAGAGCAGGCATCCTCAAACTTTTTAAACAGGGGGCCAGCTCACTGTCCCTCAGACCGCTGGAGAGCGCGCACTGTGGGCCCAGGACGAGTTGGCTGCTAAGCAGGACAGGCAGCGGTGGCAAAAACACCCGGCAGGCTGGATAAATGTCTTAGGCAGGCAGCATGTGGCCCGAGGGCCGTAGTTTGAGGACGTCTGCTATAGAGTGACAGAAGACTGATCTTTAAGTCAATTGACAGGGATAGCAGTATCAGCTGAGGTTAGCAGAGAAGGCCTCCTGGAGGAGGTAAACTTAACATTTGGCTAAAGCATAAGCAAAATGGAAGCGCTGGGGCTGATGTAGTGTGAATCTAATGTAACTTAAGCTGTAGGTTTCCTTGTTTTCTTGGGTCCATTCTAAGCTCTGTTCCTAATTCTGTATTCTTCATGTTGTGATCTTTTTCGTAAAGAGGTTTCAAAAGGATTAAGCATCTGGACCTACATAACCTTGATCTGTCCTTGACAAAGAACCAAAAATATCTGAATTAAGAAACAGAAACAGAATAGCACAAAGAAAGGTAGGCAGATGAAAATGTGGGCTGTCAGGTCAAAGACCGATAGGTAATAAAATGGAAAAAATGGGATAGGGCCTACGAATGCCAAGTTAAAGAGTGAAGACTATCACTGGAGCATTAAGTGGGGGAAAAGACACAATACAACCAGGGTTTAAAGGAGACTCGTTAAGAAATAGAGACTAGTTAAGAAATAGAGAATGGAGAGGGCAAAGAGCTTGCCTTAGGGAGACTGTCTACTGCAGGGCAGTAAGACTGAGATTATGGTGGAAAAGTAGTAAAAAACGAAGAATAAACATGACTTGGTAAAAGGGTAACCTTAAGGTTTGAAAAATAGAAACCCAGGAAATAAGCACTGTAAAAGATAAGGTGAAGGGGTAGGGATGGAGGGAGTAGCTGGTTTAGGGCAGAAGATAATGATTTCCAGCTCAGCATGTTGGGTTTAAGGACACAGTACACCGCATGAGCAAATGTGTCAGTGGAGGACTCTGAAGGTGTAGGAAACAATATTTCTAAGAGTAGGCCAAGGACTTAACTCAACACTATTCTTTTGAGAGTCCAATGGTGAATGTTAGCAATGACATAAGCATTGAAGTCTATTAGAATTTTGGGGGAGATGACTGTTTACATCACAGCCTGTATCTTTCTCATATCTGGTAATTGTATTGCTCTTTTAAAAGCAAAAGAGGAAGCTGATTTCATTTTAATTTATAACTTGATGAAATATTTTATAAACTCTTTAATTCAACAAATATGTAATGGGTGTCTGGCACTATGTTAGGTACTAAAAAAAAATGTGAGAAATATATTCAAACACTACCATTATCCTTACGGAGTCTGCAGTCTGGTAAGATGTTTGTGTTCTTCCACATATATATATCATTTGGCTGTGAAGAACATCAGTATCAAAAGTTGGCATGTGCTGGGCGAAGTTGGCTCAGGGCTGTAATCCTAGCACTTCGGGAGGCCAGGGCAGGAGGATCACTTGAGGCCAGAAGTTGAAGACTAGCCTGGGCAATATAACAAGACCCTCATCCCATCTCTAGAAAAAATTTTAAAAATTAGCCAGGCATGGTGGTTCACATCTGTAGTACTAGCTATTAGAGAGAGTGAGGCAAGAGGATCGCTTGAGCCCAGGAGTTTGAGGTTGCAGTGAGCCGTTATGACGCCATGGCACTTTAACCTGGGCAACAGAATGAGACTCTGGCTTGCTCAGTCCGATGAAACAGCCACCGAATTTACTTTATTACCTACCCTAGGGAAAGGACCATGGGCAAGGAACTAAGAGTGGTCTCTGGCCAACAACCAGTAAGTAACTGGTACCCTCAGGTCAACAGTCTAAAAGTAACTGAATCTTGCCAACAACTACATAAATGAGTTTGCCAGGGAATCTTCCCCCTGCCTTTCGAGTCCTGATATAACTGAAGTCTTGGCTGATACCATGATTGCAGTTTGTCAAAGACCCTAAGACACGCCGGGCGTGGTGGCTCATGCCTGTAATCCTAGCACTTTGAGAGGCCGAGGCGGGCGGATTGCTCAAGGTTAGGAGTTCGAAACCAGCCTGAGCGAGACCCCGTCTCTACCAAAAATAGAAATAAATTAATTGACCAACTAAAAATATATATACAAAAAATTAGCCGGGCATGGTGGTGCATGCCTGTAGTCCCAGCTACTCGGGAGGCTGAGGCAGTAGGATCGCTGAGCCCCAGAGATTGAGGTTGCTGTGAGCCAGGCTGACACCACGGCACTCACTCTAGCCTGGGCAACAAAGTGAGACTCTGTCTCAAAAAAAAAAAAAAAAAAAAAAAAAAAGACCCTAAGACAGAGGATGCAACTAAACCATTCCCAGATTCCTGACCCACAGTAACTGTGAGATAGTAATAATTACTGTTTTAATCTACTATGCTTTGGGGTAATTTATTATACAGCAGTGGATAACTAATATGATATGCCATTTCCTTAAATTCTGCGGAGTATCAGGTACCACTGGGAGATTTCAGCTGTCACTAAAAGCCTTCATTCAAGGTCTGTTTCCCCCTATTACATAAAAGTTCATCTTTAACTTCAGGAACTTGTCCAGGTATCAGTCAGCTAGCATCCAATAAAAGGACATTCTATCTCTGGTCAAAGCTCAAATCTTGAAAATCTAGAATTTTGTGTCCTGCTCCCATATTTACCAAGTTCCTTAACCTAACCTTGCCTTCTGTTTTTGGCCAAGCAAATGCCCCTTGGATCTGATTTCATATGGTGTTTTTCTAGCTTTGACCTTAGGCTTTCTTTTCCAACAAAGTTTTTTTGAACCTTCCCTTAAATAAATATACTTCCAGCAATTCCAAAATAACTACCCAGCTCTAAGAACTGTGATCCTCAAGCCTCCTGATCCCACTGGACCACACTATTAATATCAGACAGATACGCTATAAATGGAAGTCATTGAACTTAATGTTTATCAACTAATTTTTTCTGCTTCCATTCCATTTACTGAACAACTCTCTTCCTTCAGGGATATCTCCCACAGAAAACAACTCTTATGATACTTAGTGATATTCAACCAGGGGAAGTTTACTCCTAGACGTGGGTATGTTATATTCTGGGGAAAATAATCCATACAGTTTTTAAGAGCACCTTTATGATGAAAGAATATATGCAGTGCCCATATGAGGGTAAGCAGACTACATAACCTTTAAATTTTCCTACTCTAAAATTTTAGAAAGTTATGGCTATAATAGAAATGTTCAGAAGAAGGAGATATTTAGATGATTTCATGAAGTAGAATTACTCTCATACGTTTCAGAATTCCTGTTATATTTGAGTTCAGGAGATACACTGTGCTGTCACAAAACAGCAACTTAATAGTGGCTTAGAAATGACAGAAAAATTATGTAAGTTAACGTCTATATAACTGACAGCTACTTTTTTGTACAACTGAAATATTTCTTTCAAAATAGTATGAATATTATCATTAGAAACTAAATATACCAGAAGTCAGAATTTGCCTAATAGCACACTTTGGCTCAGGAAGTATATGACAATATGTAAGTGTATTCTGACACCTGGTGGTAGCTTGAGACTCCTACACTGTTTAAAACAGCATAACCCACAGTACCTTCACACCCTAAGGAGAAGAAATCTATGAATATTGGCAGCAAAATTATTTTAAAACACTTTAAAAACTTATAAGTTATACTACATATTTTAGAGGAAAGAGTCCAAAGTCAGTTTAAAGGCCTTGATATAGGTTTTTTTTTTTTTTTTTTTTTTGAGACAGAGTCTCACTCTGTTGCCTGGGCCTCAGTCAGCCTAGCCTCAAACTCCTGGGCTCAAATAATCCTTCTGCCTCAGCTTCTCGAGTAGCTGGAACTACAGGCATGTGCCACCATGCCCAGCTAAATTTTTCTATATATTTTTAGTTGACCAATTAATTTCTTTCTATTTTTAGTAGATTTGGGGTCTCACTCTTGCTCAGGCTGGTTTCAAACTCCTGACCTTGAGGGCTCCACCCCTGCCTGAGCCTCCCAGAGTGCTAGGATTACAGGCGTGAGCCAGGGCACCTGGCTTGATATAGGCTTTGGCAAATCCTTTCTGTCCTAAAATTCCATTATAATAACTTTCCCTCATGTGAAGTTGTTTTTGTCTGACAAAAACTATGAAGTATGATGAAAATCACAAGTGTACAAAAATATTTGTTGACTTGAAAAAACTACAAAATAATTAAAAACAAAATGAACATTATACCACCCTTCAAACTTATACAGGTTCTTTAGTTTACTAACATAATAGTTTCAAATACAAGAAGGGGTGTCTGGTTGTATACGTAGTAATTAACTATATAGCATTTCAAAACGTAGGTGCCAGGCCCTACTTCAGTTTGCCCCATCAAGATTCTGATTCAGTAGTTGTGGGGTGTGGCCAACGCATGTGTATTCTGAAAAGACTCCACTGGCTATTCCATTTCACAGCTCCAATTAAGAATAACTGACAGAACCCACTAAAATGTTTAGTTTGCATTACCTGACTACAACCATTAAAATATAACTAAAAGTATGCTAAAGAGGGGCAGAAGAAAACCTATAACCCCATTTGAAATTTTGCCAAAATTCTCACAAATTGATGGTGTGAATGTAAACTGGTTTACTTCCTATAGAGCTCATTACAAATGTACATGTCCTTTGACTCAGCAGCCCACTTCTAGGAGGTCAGTCTGTAGTTATATGTGCTTGAAATGACACAAGTTAAGGGTTAGTTATGGAATCATTGTTTATAAACATAAGACTAGAAACAATTCAATGCCCATCCGTATGGGACTGCTTAAAGAAATGGTACATACATAGAGCAGAACAATGTGCAGAGGAAAATAAGAGAATTAAAACTGAGTAAAGCTCTTTATGTAAGATGGAACAATCTCCAAAATACACTGAAAGATTTTTGTAAAAACATTCAGAACAATATGCATAGTGTACTATATTTGTGTTAAATGGGAAAAAAGAACACATACATATATGCTTTAATTTTGCATGAAATATCTTTTTAAGAAGATACCAGAAAATACTAGTATAGTAATACTGTTCTGGAGAGGGGAAATGATGGTCAGGAGACAGGGTTTGGAGGGAGAGACTTTTCAGAGTCCACTCATATTTTGAACCACATAAGTTTATTAGGCCGGGCGCTGTGGCTCACGCCTGTAATCCTAGCTCTTGGGAGGCCGAGGCGGGCGGATTGCTCAAGGTCAGGAGTTCAAAACCAGCCTGAGCAAGAGCGAGACCCCGTCTCTACTATAAATAGAAAGAAATCAATTGGCCAACTGATATATATATAAAAAAAAAAATTAGCCGGGCATGGTGGCACATGCCTGTAGTCCCAGCTACCAGGGAGGCTGAGGCAGAAGGATCACTCGAGCCCAGGAGTTTGAGGTTGCTGTGAGCTAGGCTGACGCCACGGCACTCACTCTAGCCTGGGCAACAAAGCGAGACTCTGTCTCAAAAAAAAAAAAAAAAGTTTATTAACTATTCAAAAACATATAAAATTTTAAAAATTAAAGACATAAAAGATTTTTACATGATAAGAGTAAAATCAAGAGACTATTATTCAAGCAATCTTGGGGAAAGGAACACTGATTATGCCAAAACCAAATTATTATTTTAGGTAGTCACAGTGGGGCATACAAATGAATACTGAATAACACTATTTAACAGATCAATTACCTAGAGATTCACTTGTATCTAACTCAGTGGGATGCAGTTTTACTCAATACTGGATATGTAAATGAGTCCTGTCAAAGCTCTAACTTAGTAACACCTGGCTTCAAGATTTTGTAGGCTAGGCTCCCATCTTTCCTGCTGTGCTATGTATAACACCTTTCATGTTTAACTGTTTAAAGTATTTCAATAAAGCCACAGCTGTTTTCTAAGAATCTGGCACTTCTGTAGCTTATTTTCCTTCCAAAATAAGGAGAGGAAAGAAAACAAGTTTGGCTCTTCGGTTTTCAGAACAAAATATCATTTTGTCCTCTACACACCTGGTAACCAGAGCACACAGATTTTTTTTTCCAACTAACACAAACACCTGACCTTCTCGAGGAATGAACCATCTGCCATAGAGTCCCCATCAAAAGGTGATACATGTTCCCATAAAGAAGCATATGATCAGCGCTTCTCACTCATTTCCAATGAAGGATCCTTACTGGGAGGGGAATGTCATACTGGGAAGATACGGGCCTGAAGCAAACTGCACAGAGGACAGTAGCCCCCTTATCCACACAGAACACACTGCAAGAGCCCCAGTGGATGTCTGAAACCTCAGGACCAAACTCTAAATATACTGCTTTTTCCTATAACTTATAATTTGGCACAGTACGAGATTAACAACGATAACTAATAATAAAATAGAATTGTAACAATGTACTGTTCGTAATTTCATGGAGAGATTCGTTCTCACCATAGATCTTAACAATCTCAGCATTAGACTTTTTTTTTCTTTCCTTACTACATCAAGAACTTTCATCTTTTCGCTGAAAGGAAGTACTTTTTGGCTTCTCTTTGGCATAACTGAACTGCCAGCATCACTACTGTTGCACTTTGGAGCCATTAGTAAGTATCATAAGGGTCACTTGAAAACAAGCACTGCCATACATACCAAGACAGTCAATCTGGTAACTGAGACCAAGACTAAGTGATTAATGGGCAGGTGACCTATACACGTGGATATGCTGGACAAAAGGATAAGTCACATCCTGAGTGGGGACAGAGTGAGATTTCATCATGCTACCTGGAACAACAGGCAACTTAAAACTTATGAAGTTATTTATCTCTAGAATTTTCCATTTAATATTTTTGGACCTTGGTTGACTACACATAACTGAAACCCTGGAAAGCAAAACCATGGATAAGGGAAAACTACTGCACAGAATTTATTTTGAAGTCTCAAGTTTTACATTTTAAAATCCCTACAAATTTTATGTTTTGAAATGAGTCCATTCTTATTTTAGCACAGAAATGATAAAAATTCCAAACTTTTCCCTCAGAATGTTTCCCTCCCAAATCTCCCAAATCTTTTAAAATTCACTGATATTTATCATGTAGTTTAGAGTTCTCCATCACACCACCCTAGCTCCAAAAGGATGTAAGAGGGATATGGAAGCATTCTTTCAAATTATCCAGTCTTGTGTTTTGTTTTAAATAAAATCATCAAAAAGCTGTGGGCTACAAGTTTTCAATAACAGACATAATTTACCTTTTATATATTACTATATTATTCTCCAAATGCTTAACATGCTTAATTTTATCACTCCAAAAATAAATGACACCCCAATAGTAGAGTAAACATCATAATTTTTTAGTATCCCTACTAAGTGTCTGAAGACCATCAAGGCATTCAGTAAGTTCATGATTGGTCTCAGGTGAAAGAGGTACCCAGAAAGTGTTCGATTACATTAAAAATTAAAGACTATCAGTTGAAATTTAATTAACCAAGAGAACTCACTATTAGTATTAGAACAGTGTATTTTAAGTGTATTTAGGCAATTAAAACTAGAAAACATTCCAAACTAGAAATCTAAATAATTAAAGTGATTGTTCTATTGTTAATCAAAGTAGTATTGTCAAGATAATGTTGACAAAAGTATCATCAAGCAGTAATGTCGTCTTTTTTTTTTTGAGACAGAGTCTCACTTTGTTGCCCAGGCATGAATGAGTGCCATGGCATCAGCCTAGCTCACAGCAACCTCAATCTCCTGGGGCTCAAGCAATCCTTCTTCCTCAGCCTCCCGAGTAGCTGGGACTACAGGCATGCGCCACCATGCCTGGCTAATTTTTTCTATATATATTAGTTGGCCAATTAATTTCTATTTCTAGTAGAGATGGGGTCTTGCTCTTGCTCAGGCTGGTTTCGAACTCCTGATCTCGAGCAATCCGCCCGCCTCAGCCTCCCAGAGTGCTAGGATTACAGGCGTGAGCCACCGCGCCCGGCCTATAAGGGAAGAGTATAATATATTACATAATAATTTGATATTCTAATTAAGGTCTTTTAGAAGATATTCTAATCATACATTATAAAATAATTCATACAAACTCCCTTTATGCAAGAACTATAAGAACAGAACTAAAACATGCCTTAGCTTACCATGCTGGGTCAAGTATTCCACTATGTTCCACACAATGGCTGGAATACCATTCTCAGTGAGCCCCTGCTGATGAAGTTCTTGGAGACTGACTCCAAATAATTTCTTACAGGTAGAATCCCTCTGTTCATTTAATGGCACCGCCACTATCTTTTTCATGTCTTCTTTCAGCCGAACTGCTGCTTTACTTTGCTTAAAAGAGCGGAAGAAAAAAGAGCAGTCAGTCATATTTACCACAGGAGGTTGCATGGTTACAACCCGAGCACCTGAATCAAAATGTAAACGTTTGGAGATAAATAGCAGTGGTCTTCGCTTATTTTTACTTCAACTCAAATAAAAATCTTTAACATCTCTCATGTGTTGCTCAGTGTTACAAAAGTCACAGACTCATATAATGGTTAAAAAGAGTAGAATATAATGAGAAACCTGAAGCCACAACTTAAGTGTGGCTTAGCAGGGAGCAACACACTGCAGTATCTAAGAGATATTACTACAGTAACCAAGGGGTGTGACTCAGAAGTACCTGGTTAACAGGAAAATAAAACATTTTTAAGAACCCCACGAAACCCTCGAAACTCTACGCAGACCCAGAAACGCTGAGATGTTTTTAAAGATGAAAATTTACCTAGATGTCATTTTAAGGTAGCTTTTAAAGAGTCAGAAGAAAAATTTCAAATGTAGAGTGAACATTTTATTTCTCTGACTTCACTGCCTCTGTATGTATCTCAGTAATTTTTTGGCACATAAAATCAATTTGATTCTCATTGAGGTTCAAAATGCCATGTCTTCGAAATAGCAACATTTTGGGTAGTCACAATTTTAAAATTTTCAACAAGACTATGTTATAAATAAAAAAAATGAAACTTACATTCAATTGACTCAAGTTACTAACAATGAAAAATCCATGCGTTTGTTTCTTCCTTTTAATAAAAATTTGTATCCCAAGGAAGAGAACATTTTTTTAAGCATGTATCTTATCTAAATGTTAAAAATGTATGTTAGTAAAATCCAAACACTGAAAAGAAAAATGGCAAAATGTAAAAAAATGTACTGGGGGACAGAGGCAGCAGTACCAGGGGAAACTTTCACTTTTTGTGAATGAATGTAACAACTAATCAAAGTGTAAATATTACTAAGTGACTACCATTTAGTTATTATAGACAGTATCCTAAGAGTAGAAACATTACCTCTAATCTAGAGTTAAGGAAACAAAACCACAGTTAAGTAATTTGGTAAAAGTCACAGAAACTAATAAAAGACAGTTTCCTCTTGTTCTGGGTCTATGTTCCTCTCCTTGATTTAGATTTAATGTTATAGAGCAGTTGGCATATAATTATAGTAACAAACTATGATAAATGCTATATATGACATAAGACAATTACACACAAGTAGTTAATTCTACAATCATTATGTTGAGTAGGATACTTGTAATCGTAATTTGATTTTGAATTGCATAATCTATAGAATCAGGTCAAATTTCACTGACATATTTGCATCTTTTAATAGGTCAAATTAATGCTCTGTTAATAGCCCTTCCTCTTCATTCTCCCCATTGGTTAGAACTGCAGACAGTAAGTTGTGTCTCTGTAAATAGGGTAACAAGCAATCTTGGCATGGTGACTCAGAAAGTTTTCAGGTAAGAGACATAATTAACCTCACACATTTTGAAGTGACTGCAATTTAAACTACTTACTCAAAATAGAGCAATACTATATAACATCTTCATACACAATGACAATAATAAAGGAATATCTGATTATTGTTTTTAATTGGCAATTTAATTCAGGCTAATACTTTAAAGAAAAACAAATATTGGCTAAAAAACAGTGAAATAGCAATTATACTTTCACTAAGAATGGAAGATTTGATTCTTGTTTTTAATTGGTAATTCAGGGTGACATTTTTAAAAAAAGTAAACATTGTTTTAAAAGCAACCACAATGAAACATAATAGTTGTATTTTCAGAGACATCCCAATTACTCCTTCACGTCACCATAAATACATATCATAAGGTTTTGCTCTTCTTAGTTGGAGAAGGAGACATGTAATAGAAACTAATGAGATGTTTTTAGTAGTTTATACCTAAACTATTAAAGAGTACACAATGGCTTAGAGCAAATATAAAATATCCTTTCCAGTAAGTAATAATAGTCAATAGTCCTCTAGTTATTGAATAAAAATAACTATAGAAATAAAAAACTATAATTAATTCCATTTAAACTGAAATTATTTTGTATTGTAATACAATGATACATTACTACCTTTTTGTAAATTTAAATACCTGTAGAGTTTTAGCTTCCCTTCAAATACACATCTCACCTTTCTAGCCTTAATATTAATATTGCCTTTATTATTGATAAAGGCATTTTTCTGTCTTTTGACAAGCCACTCAAGCTTCAGCTGCCTGCAGGATTAAGGGTCTGATTCACCGATGTGCATACTGAACCCGCTGGTTTATTAGAGGCAGGACAATCATTCTGAGTTACAGTCTCCTTACAGCTGTTGACAATGAAGGTGCATCATTCCCCAGGACACAGTCAGGATTTTATATTAGGAAAAAAGACAAGCGGCGGCCCCCAACCAACAAATATTCAACAGTAACAAGAGTTACTAATTAAGGTATTCTTAGTCTACCTTAACTTTTTCAAGGTCAGACCTGGGGCTTCTGGATCCTTGAGTACAGCCTTTTCACTGAATCCAAATTTTACAGAACAAATCCTTCTAATAAAGGGATTTGTTATGGGAAGTTTGGATTCAGCTGAGGGGCCACACTGGGGGATCTTGAAGCCACAGGTTCCCCACTCACTCCTGGCTTTTGTTTGCACATGAATTCCCACACATCACTTGAGTTTGAAGACTGGACTATCGAGTGTTTTGTGTATGTCTGTGTAACAACAATACAGGTTCCCACGTTAAATGCACAGAAAACCTTAGGATTTTACTGTTAGAAAAATCCTTAGAGGTCTTTTAGTGCTTATGCCATAACCTTAGGAATAAGAAAATCAGGACCACTGTGGTAATCTCAGTGAGAAAGGGCTGCGCCTAAAGCCCAGCTCTCCTGAGTTTTATACCAGTATTCTTTTTTTATAATTAAGTGCTGGTGACCTTGTTTATTTACACCTTTATTTTTATTCAAAAATTAGTTAAGATAGTTAACAAATTGCAAACACTAGGAATGTAGTTAATATTTGCTCACCCTGTCTGTCTGATCTTTCTTTCCTGAGCAGCAGGAAGGACTCTCTCTGGAATTTCCTCACCTGATTAAAGAAACTTCTTTCCAAAAGAAATGCAATAGTCTTGAGACCTCCTCACTAGGAATCTCATCAAATAACCAGGGAAGATTAACCATCAGAGAAGAGACTCATCTACGCTGAGTAGTTTCTTAAACAGTGATTTTTATGTCAACCTTAAATGAAGTTTTGTTCATGTTTTGGATATAAATTAAGGAAAATCATGAAGTTTCACAGGAGTCAAAGTGTATTTCAGTTAAGGTAGAGATCAGTGTATTGTGGGCCAAGGGCAAGAAGACAACCAATCAGAGATGACTACAAATCTGCAAGACAAATAGGTCAATCTGCAGCCTCATTCTACACATTTTCCATTCTATATTTTCTTTTATAAAGCTAACAGAAGATTTGTCTTTGTAACAAAATATAAACATCAATATTTTACACATAAACAAGTCAGATTTTGAAGGAAATTCTCTGGAGTGATAAAAAGATGCTACAAGCCTCAGGGCTAAAAGACAGACAGCCTGACACACAGGATGCTGAAAAGTTCTGAGCCTGGAAACAAGAAAGTCATCCTGCAGAGTTTTACTAAGAAGATGCAATCTGTGGGGATGGACGGTCCTCCATCTGGTGACCATTCAATGTCTATGTGTCAAAATTGCCCAGATTTCTGGATATTTAAGGATGCCATCACACATCACACCCACAACAAACTGCAGCTCTTTCTGAAACTCAAAAAATAAAAAAATAAAAAAATAAAAAACAATAAGTGAACAGATAATGAGTAGTTAAGGTAATAATAAAGAAGAAGAAGGTTCTCATTTAGTACCTCTCTGGACAAATAAAATGCCCCACGGAACACAATATGAACTTGAAATTTAAATATATATAATTCACATATAAATCTATGCATTTTCTATAGTGAAATAAAAATATAAATTACAGCATTCTATAAATTATATAATTGACAATATTTGATTATTGTAAAAGGTTTTTTATAAGCACCAGAATTTTTTAGAAATTCATGAATTTCCATCCTAGAAATATGCACATTTCCCTACAGATTTTATATTGGTGTTGTTTACTGATGCTCCTGTATTATAAAAACCATAAGTTTCCAGTTGATTAAGGATTCACATACACTAACCAAGCTTTTCCACCATCACTTTCAGCAACTGTGCTAAAACAAAACTTCTCGAGTTACTAAACAAAAATAGTTACTAAACAAAAATATGAAATAGAAAAATGTCATATACATACTCAAAGGTTAATTAATGGTTATTTCAATTCTTTCTCAAGCTAGCCACAGGATTTTTCCACTAACTACAATTAAACATTCATATTTAACTCTTTAGGAACAAGAAAGTCTAAACCACTTGGGTATACTCTACTTTAAATCAAGCTGACTTAGCCAAATCAACTAGGCATGTGTTTTCCTTCACGTTTTTTTGGAAACTGAAAAGCACAAAAATGCTGAATGTCACCCCAAATGCTGGGTAATACCCATTTGAATAGTTAGGAGTTTAAGTAACAGCTATTTCCCCCCTCTCCTAGGAAGGAAAGGAAAAGTTACACAAAGTTCTCATCAAAACAAGGAGGGCAAAGGCCTCCCCTAAAAACTGGCAGAATCCACAGAAGACAGAAGGAGGCCTGTACTTACACAGATGGCTAGAGCTCCTGCCCCCATTCTCTCAGGAAGTGTTTGGAGGAACTGATGAAGGCCAGATGAAAACATCAAAATGACAGCAAAACACTAAAATTCCATTCAGCAGATATGCTCTGATTTGAAAAACAGCTCCTCGATCCAAAGGCCCCACAGTAAGCTTAGAGCAGCTCCTAACATGTTAGGAAGTGTGGTTTTGCTTTTTATTCGGCTAAACCCACATGGCTGGGAGGACTGCCTGGAGTTGAAATTTGATCCACAGCCTCAGTGTCGGCAAGTAGAGGGAGTCATGTGACGCCGGTCTTAAGTCACTGACATCTTTTTCTTAAACCTGACTTTCTAGATCCCACGCACAACGCTTCTTCAGCTCAGAAAACTACCAGTCACCTGCTGCTATTCATTAATAGGACTAACAGTGCATAAGGGAAAAGCACAAACTTGCTTCCTAGTCACTGCTCAGCTCTAAGAAAAATTTACACATTCAAACTCAGCTTTAAGTCTGCAGGCACATTCCTCATTTTTCTGAGGTAGTTTTCTCTTCCACTGGACCCTAGAAACCAGCTAAATTCTACCAAAATTTTCTTCCTTCCATCCTTATTCTATCAGAATTGCTTTAAATAAAAATGCTCTATTTTACATAGCTGTTAACTGCTTCTAAATACTTTCAAATTATCTTATACACATATACTGATGAACATAAGCATACTTCTAGACATCCATAATTCTACATATGTGATTTGCAGCAAAATTAGCCTCTAACCCAACTTTCAGTAACTTTCTACTCCATATGCTATGTCATTAGAAAATTTGATAGGTTTTACGATTTCCAAATATTTGAACTGATAACTAAAATATCCATTTCAGGCAAGCCAGAAGGAAACTATTATGCTCTTTTTATTTTTGTAAGCACTTTTTCTGCCAATTTTTAATATATTTGGCATACTTAGAAAATGCTGATATTACATGTGCAGTGTCACTTGCCCCAGCTTTAAAGCATTTAAATTGTACAAAGGCATAAAAAAGTTACACCTGAGGAGAGGAGGTGGGAGGAAAAGGGAAAACCAAAATCAGCTCTCATTTCAATACTTCCCTTCAAACCTGATATTCCTTGTGTATCTATAGCTAACCAGCACCACGTGCAGCAGAGCCAAGACACCAAATCACGTTAAGCAAACCACAGGACATGACAGAGTGATAGAGTACATTTCATTTCTATTTATGCAGGTAAAAGATTGTGCAGACTCTATTTCCACAAGACAGAATCACACAACCCAAGTATCATAAAATGGAATGGAGTTGGGAGAAAGGACATAATCTCCCTTCAAAAAGAAAAAAAATGTTTCTACTTCTACCTTTATGTAGATTTTATCACGTATGCTTCCCATTCACCCATTAGAAAACTGGGCTGATTACTAGAGAACATTATCATAACAGAAACCTTTCTAAAATTTGTCTTCTTTTTCAGATAATACATGTATTGTAGGTCCGTCACGAAAAATAAAGCTATAGGCCCATCACCCAATCAGTATTTTTGCCAACACTGGGTCAGGCATCACACTGCATGCTGTACAGGCACTAATACGAGAGACATGGTGCCTTCTCCCATGAATAGTCCAGTGGAGGAAGGGAAGTAAAAACAACAACCCTCTGTGATTATTAAGTGCAGATAATGAGGTTCAGGACACACTATCCCAAAATATGGCACTTTGGCATATTGAATAATTTAAGCTAAAGGAATCCGAGAAAACTGCAGAGGCAGGAAGGCCACTCTCAGCCTCTCCCACCTTTCTCCCCCAAAAGCAGGTCATAGGATTTAGGAAGGACTTTCTGAATTCCCCCTGAAGCATGTCATAAGACCCTGATGTGAGACATGTCCTCCCTATATGAAAAGAATATCCTTATATCTGAAAATGAAGGGTCACAGAGAAGAATCTGAACAGGCGTTGATAAATTTCCTCCAGTTTATTACTATTAGATTATACTCTCTTTTTCCTATCATATTTTTCCACGACTGTCCACTCTTCGTTAAACCTAGCATAAAAATACACAGATTTAACCATGTCTTCGGGTCTTTCTTATGATGGCTCCCGTCACATAAAATTTATTAAATAACTTTGTATGCTTTTCTCTTGTTAATCTGTCTTTTGTTATAGGGGCCTCAGCCATGAACCTAGGATGGGTTTTCCTCCCCTACATGGATGTGCTATTAAAGCAGCAAAGATAATAAAAGAACAGAGGACCCCAACAACACTTAACAAACATGTTTCCAGAATATTTTCTATGCTTGTTAAAAAACATAATTTATTAGTCACCTTACAGTGTCTGAAAAGAAAAAAAAAAAAACATAATTTAGATCTGATTTATGATAATTTTATGTCCTAATTTTTTTCACTTAAGATTATATCAGAGGCATGCTCCCACGCTAACACTATAAACAAATCATATTGTGTTCATATAGGAGATTCCTCAGTTATTCTCCCATGTGTAGACATTTACATAGTTTGATTTTTATACGTATGTGACTGCAAGTAATGCTTTGTCCTCATTCTGATTATTTTCTAGTAAAGATTCCTGAAAGTGAAACTTCTGGATCACAAAGGATATGAACATATGCTAAGGCTCCTGACATACACTGGCTCTGGAAGTTTATATTTTATAACTCAACTTTCCCAACTTTGAATATTTTATAAAATATATCCTAATTTAGTAAGTGAAAATGATTTCTCATTTTAAAACCGATATTTCTTTTTATTATCAGTAAAATTAAAGATTAAAAAAATCCTCATTAGCCATTTGTATTTTCTGTTCTATGAATTGTCTTTCATCCACTTTTTTTTCTGTTTATCAGTTTGAGTCTTATCAGTTGAAGTCTCTTTTGTGAGGTATTAAATCAAAGTAAATTTGGCCTGAGAAAGCCTCTGTTCTCCCATATTTGAGTTCTTATGTATGAACTGCAACCTAATTTAGTACTCAAGCTAAAAACCTAAACTAGAAGTATGCTTTGGTAACAACAGCTGAGTTTCAGCCAATCACAGCAGCCATACTTCAAATACCCACAGGCAACCAACTGTTCAAATCGAGCTCAAATAAGGCAAATGCCAGGCTGTAACCAATGCAGCTGTTTATGTATCTTCACTTCTGTTGTCTGTATATCACTTTCCTTTTTCTGTCCATAATTCTTACCGGATCTGTGGCAGTCCTGGAGTCTCTCTAAATCATTTCTGATTCTGGGGGCTGCTTGATTTGTGATTTTTTTCTTTGTTCTTGCTCAATTAAACTCTGTTTAATTTAATTTGTCCAAAGTTTTTCTTATAATAAATTTGGTGTCAGAAGTGAGGATCTGAAGTAATACTCCAGAGGCCCCTAGGAACACTAGGCAACCAGGTGAGGTACCTGTGGAGCCAGTTGGGCTCACTGCTCTTTTTGTTTGTAACAAGAAGTCATGGGTGAATTTTCTCATGCATTCCAAGCTCCACTAATTTGGGTCCTGGGCTCTCCAAGTTTATTTGAGCAATATTTAGACTGGATTGGGTCCAGGATCAGATTGGATTTGACAATTAACTCTACTAGATTTGGTTAGAGGTCTTGAGCCTCAGGTAGGTACGTTTTTGATAATGTATTGTTTTAACCCAAGGAGTCTGGAACTCTAGATAATTTTATGTATAAAACTTATAGGCCCAGAACTTACATACATTTTGACAAAAGTGGGTTCTTACTAGAGACAATGTAGAAATTAAGATGGCCACAATGTGGAAGTTTTAATTTGGATAAAACTATTTATTTGTAAGGCATATCAGGAAAAAGAGGATCAAAACCCCCACAAAAACAGTGGGATACATACAACAATTGGTATGTGAGGCATCTAAAAGAGTAATAAAAAATTGCCTCCTTAAAAGATTCTTTGCAAAAAGCAAATGAAAAGCTTAAGCAACCGATGAAGGATAAGTAAGAGGACTGTACTCCCACTGAACTAACCTCAACTGTTCCTTCTCTTTATGCAACTTTACCTAAATACTGAGTCCACTAACTTTTCACTAAATTACCCTCTTACTCAGAAGATGATGAAAAAAGAAGTTAGATAGATGCCTTACGAAGTAAGACCTTCTGATCAGTCAGGCTTTTCTGCTGTAACCACCTCCACTCCATGGTCTAAAACAGCTTAGAGCTATTGTAAGGGACTTCCCTAAGCCAAGGGAAAATCCTCAAAATTTACTGAGGAATTTAGAATTCCCATAGTGTTGCTCCCAACCAGGTTCATATGCCTGCCGCCCAAGAAGCAGCCAAACAGGCTGAGTTAGCTGGGTTTTATAAGGCAGAGAGAGTCTTTATTCCACATAGTGCTAAGTGAGGAGACAATAGAAATTTCTCAAATCCGCCTCTCTGAGAATTTGGGAGACAAAGTTTTTAAGGGTAGTTTGACAGGCCAGGGATTAGGCAATTGGGTTTGCTACTTGGGGCAAAATTACAGAAATGTAGAAATCATTTTCTTGTTTCAGTCCCTGGGGTCACAATTCCAGTAGAGTAGGTTTCTTGGTATGGGCCACTGGTCCACTGGGTGGGTCAACCAACCCACTGGAATGTGGGCCCTAAAAAATATCTTTAAAAACTACCTTTAGGTTTCAAAAAGGTAATGTTATCTATGGAGAAAGTTAAGAATCTTTATGGGCAGCAACTGTGAGGGGAAGTTAAGAATCTCTATGACCACCAGCTGCATGGCTCAAGTGGCAATTATAGATAAACAAGCAGGGGGACAATTACTAATTATTACCATTATTTTTAGCTAGGCCCTTACAACAGGTCTTGCCTTGCACCCTGTTATTGATTTGTGAAAAAGGCAGCTGCAGTAGGAGCTTGCGATCTAGGATTTCCTGACCTTTACCAATTTATTCATGTCATATTGGGGCATGGTGAAGCTCAAAAATAGATGACAGCAGTGGAATGAGACAAACCTGAGGATATTAAAGACACTTCTAAAACCTAATGAGAAGGGCTAAATGAAGCTAGAAAAACTGAAAACGTTTAGATTCAAATTACGAGATTTTTCCACAAAAAATCTATCAGTCCATAATATAACCTTACAGACCAAAAGAAGAAGAAGGATGAACCAGTTTCAGAGTATGGAACTGGCTTAGAAACACTGTGAAACATTCTGGGCTCAAAATACAGCAAGGAGTAGCTCCCATGGGGACTGAAACAGCATCAGCTACTCTATTTATAAATAGATTCCATCCTGAACTTAGCAGTTTAATTAAAAAACATAAACCAGGACAGGCATTCAGAGATACGACCGAATTGGTGCCCTCTATTGAACAAAAAGGAAAAACCCAAAAGGCCAAAAATCTTAGTCTCTCCAATTCCAATAGCGACTGACATCAAAGACATCTTCTTTCTTATTTTTATTTAAATCACAACCAAGAGGTCCTTCAACAAGAAATTCTTTAACCCCAAGCACCTGCCTTCATTGCAAACAACCAGAACACTGGAAAAGACAGTCTGCTTTTTAATCAGTCCCCCAACTCCCTCCCTTTAGCTTGGACTGTGTCGCCACTAGAGGGAGCCCAAGATTAACTCTGCAATCATAATCAACACTGATAACAATCAACAGTGGTTGATTCTCCAGTAAACTGTTCCAAGATACCCGTAAACAAACATAGAAAAACAAGGTAAAATAAAATGTGGAATCTTGTACAATTCTAGTGGACACCAGAGGCACCTTATCTATTAATACCATATAAACTCAACTTTAATAAGCCAACGAATCCCTCAGAGTAAAAGGTTATTTATGTGGCGGGGTTTTTATTCGCGTTCAAGCAGTTCCCACGTCTGAACCTGTCCAATTGACCTTAGGGTCATTTTCAGAAAAAGAAAAAAAAAAACATTTTTATTATGTGATACTGCTCCAGTAAACCTGCTAGGGCGATACTTACCTTCAAAGATAAAAAGGCATATAAAATTCTCAAGAGAATAATCTTAGCATTTCCTGACTCTCCTGAACCAGTACTACTATGCTCTCTACAAGCAGAAATTGGTAAGATTGAAATTCAGGCCCATAATACCCCCTGACCTATCTAAAATACCTGAATATTTATGGGCCTCAACTGATATAGGAAGGATTAAAAGTGTGGAACCTATAAAGGTCCAAATAAGTCCTTATAAACCTGCAGTCCCCAACCCCTGGTCCGTGGCCTGTTGGAGACTGGGTGCAGAGCTCCACCCACCCCCACCCCACTGTCGGTAGAAAAATTGTCTTCCATGAAACTTAGGAAGGGGGGGGGCCACACCCAGCAGGAGGTGAGCAAGGGAAGCTTCTTAACATCCATCTGTATTTACAACTCCCCCTGCCATTCTGTGGAAAAACTGTCTTCCATGAAAGTGGGAAACTGGTCCCTGGTGCCAAAAGGCTGGGGAACGCTGTTCTAAATCTTTTCCTAAATCACTCTAGTATCCACTAAAACCTGAAGCAATTCAAGGGCTCTCACCAATAGAAGATTTAATTAACCAAGAATTTATAAGTAATTCTCTGTACCAGTCCTTGAAATACTCCAGTCCTACCAGTTAAAAACCCAAATGTGTAAGGCTGCACATTTATTCAAGATTTACAAGCAATTAATAAAATTGTAATAGCAAGATTTCCTGTAGTCCCAAATGCTAATAATTTATTATCTAATAAAGTACTTGCTGATTCAAAGTGGTTCATGGTAACAGACCTCTGCTCAGCCTTCTTTAGCATTCCAGTTCATAAAGAGAGTCGACACTTGATTGCTTTTACTTGTAAAACAACAACAAAAAAAATCAGCTGTACACCTGGACTTTAATGCCATAAGGCAGTAGGCCCCAACCATTTTGACACCAGGGACTGGTTTAATGGGAAACAATTTTTCCATGTACCTGGGAGGGTGGAGGGGCATGGTTTTGGGATGATTTAAGCACATTACATTTATTGTGCACTTTATTTCTATTATTATTACATTATGGTGAAATAATTATACAAGTCATCATAATGCAGAATCAGTGGGAGCCCTAAGCTTATTTTCCTGCATCTAGACGGTCGCATCTGGGGGTGATGGGAGACAGCGACACCCAAAGTGTGTTGCTTATGTCCAGTCTACTCCATAATCTCGTTTTGGTTGCTGTCACTGCAGAAAACCCTGCTTCCCAAAGATAGGATATTGGAAATTGAAGCAGGCTTTTCAGTGCTTTTGTGGCAATCTCAGGATATTCCACCTTGGCTTTAATCCAGAGTGTATGGAGATGTGAAATTGTTTCTCAAAAATACTTTTAAGGCCACCAGCATTTGCTATCCAAGCAGTTAATCCTCTTCTAGCACGAACAAAATTGATTCACCTAGCTTATTCACAAATGGGTCGCAGTTCAGGGATCTTTTGTGGTTGGGAAGGAATGCTCAAACTCTTTAGAAAGCTGAGACAGGTGACCGTGCACCAGCCAGGAGAAAGAAGGCCCTGGCTCAGTCTCTTTCAAATTCTCTGCTGATGTTTGAAACATGTCAAAAATCCCAATGTTCACTCATCGCCCCCATAATTCCAGTCCGGCTTTGAATGCAGCCACATTGCCTGCCAACTTGAACACAGCTGTCACTCTCCCCTGAAGTGACTGACTTTGTTGAGCAGGTTGATTATGTCACAGAAGCAAGTTCTGTGACCCATTCTGTGTCACTGCCATGTGCTGCCAGTGGTGATTGTTTTTCTAAAAGAAATCTCTGGAGCAGCTCTCATGACTCAAAAACTCTGGCCAGTGACCTACCTTTAGGAACCCATCTCACTTCTGTGCATAAGAGAAGACTTTAGCGCTCTGTGACCATGTCCTCAAAGAGTCATGCAAATAGACGCGAGTTAAGGGCATGTACTTTAATGTTGATAATTTTAATCACATCCTACAAAACACTGTTTAGTTCAGGTGACATTTTTCGGCTAGCTAGCATTTCTCTATGGACGGCAGTGTGTAAACTCACATTCAGAAGCGACCTCCTTAACAGAAGTAGTGAAACCAGAAAGCCATCCAGTCATGGCAGCCACTTTGTCCGTGCATATATTGACACAAAATGACCAATTTAGTTTTCCTGATATGTTATCATTTAAAGACTTGACTGGTTCTGCAGCTGTGGTGTTGGCTGGCAACAAAAGCACACATCCTCAGGCTCATCCTTCTGAAAAACATCGCACAAAAACAAGCATTGCTGCTTTGTTGTCAACACTGGCAGACTTGGATGCATACCACAGTGACTTAATAATCCTAACAACTGTGTCTCAATATCCTCTGCTATTTCATCAGTTTGTCTAGTTATGGTGCTAGTTTGAAAGAGGAACACGTGCTACCTTTTGAACTGTAGCCTCTCCTAAAAGTTCACTGCAAATGTCCTTAGCAGTAGGCAGCATCAACTCTTCACCAGTACCTTTAGCAATGCGGTTAGCCACTAAGAACGATGCTCTCAGTGCAGATATATCTGATGAAGTGGTGGCCTTCAATAATTGCTTCTGGTCTTTTTTTTTTTTTTTTTTTTTTTTTCTTTTTTAGAAGCAAAGACCTCACTGGCAAGCTTCTGGTCTTAATGTGCACATTTTTTTCTTTTGGAAAAACTCCAAAGGCTTGTCTTGTAATGCAAGGTGCTCGGTCTCCACATGGCAAAGCAGTTTTGAAGGTTTCACAGCTTCCTTGGATAGCCGGTCCCCACATATTATACAAAGCAGGTTTGGAGAATGTCAATCACCTGTTGCAACAAGCCCATCATTTCAGTAGGACTATTGTTAACTTTAATGCAGCTTTCATTTTGTTGGCAGTCTTGAGTCTTCTGCCGTCTCATCATTGGGTCTTTCCCCCTTTTCAAAGAAGTTCTCCAGCAATGTTTGGGTTTTTTTATTCATTTTTGCTAGGGTTAACTTGTGGGCTTACCAAAACTGTGACTGAGACAAGTTGCAGGTGCAGGAAAGAGGTGCAGACAGAAGTGGTAAATAAAAGAATGGATGGGCCATGCACCAACTAAAATAAGTGTCAGATTCTGACTTAAAGTCCGCCACCAGATGCAGCTGTACAACTAAAGTACATCACTTACTTGCCACTGTAAAGCCTGCCACCAGATGCAGCTTGTCACTTGCCACTTGCCACTCACGGATAGGGTTTTGATATGAGTCTGCAATTGATTTATTATGGTCTCTGTGTAGCCAAACCCCCTCTGCTAATGATCATCTGTATTTGCAGCTGCTCCCCTGCGCTAGCATCACCACCTCAGCTCCACCCCCGATCGTCAGGCATTAAATTCTCATACGGAGTGAGCAACCTAGATCCCTCGCATGTGCAGTTTACAGTAGGCTTCGCGCTCCTGTAAGAACCTAACACCTCCTCTGCTGACCTGACAGGAGGTGGAGCTCAGGCGGTAATGTGAGCCGTGGGGAGTGGCTGTAAATGCAGATGAAGCTTTGCTCCATAGCCCGCCGCTCACCTGCTGCTGTGCGGCCCAGTTTCTAACAGACTGGAGACTGGTACTGGTCTGCAACCTGGGGCTTGGGGACTGCAGCCATTAGAGTTTACTGAAGCCGTTTTGTATTTTTCCCAGGCTTTTGCATCAGGACTTCATAAAAGCCAGTAGTTTCCTCGAATTCTAGTCTTACTCAGTATGTGGATAACCTGTTATGATATCCCACACTAAAGATCTCCAAAAGTGACTCAATTTACCTTTCACAGCAACTCACATTAAGGTCCCAAGGCTTCAATGGAAAAATTTTAGTTTTCAGAAGAAAAAGTCCACTACTTAGGACACAACCTGACTGCTGAAGGGATTTCCCTCTGACTCGAGAGTATAAAAACTACTGAAAGTTTTCCTTCGCCTGCAACCAAAAGAAAATTAAAAAGTTTTCTTGGTCTTGCAGGTCCTGGGTCCCAAATATTTCCATAATGGCCTCACCATTATATAAGCGTTCTAAAAATGCAGTACCACAGCCCTTACCTTGGAAGACAGTCATGAGTAGGCTTTCTGCCAACTGAAATTGGCCTTACAACAGACCCCAGTTTTAGGACTTCCAAATTACATTACATCTTTTATCTTGTTTGTTCATAAACATAACAATCAGGCATTAGGAGTTCTTACCCAAGAATATGGGGGAAAACATAGGCCTACTCCATATTAGAGCCTTCAATGAAACCTACTAGCTAAGGGACATCTTAATTATTTAAAAGCAGGAAGGGCAGCAGCCAAGTTGATAGGAGCTTCAGCTGAGCTGGTTTTACTGCATGAACTTAATTTGCAAGTCCCACATGCTGTGAAAAGTCTATTAAATTCCAACCAAACTCGCATTTTTCAGCAGGTAAACTAGCATTTTATGAAATTCTCCTGTCTCCTCCTAATCTCTTACTTGCTACTCTATTCCCTCTGCCTGATGATGGTAAAGACCATAACCTTGTAAGTGTGGTATTGGAAATGTCGGCCCATCGTGTTAAGATACTCTGTTGACTAATCCTGAATTAATACTTTTTGTTGATGGGTCCAAGCCAAAAACTCAGAAGGAAGATATCAGGCAAGGCATGCCATTACCATCCAAAATGAGCTAACAGAGAAGAAACTTCCTCAATTTAAGTCAGCTCAACCCATGGAGCTTTTTGCTCTCATTAGAGCTTGTTATATGGCTAAAGGCAAGTTAGTAAATGTTTATATAGATGGCATATATGCTTTTGTAGTAGTACATGATTTTGACATGTTACCAAAAAACAAGAGTTTCTCACTTCTTGGGGGACCTCCGTTAAAAATGGACTCCAAATAGATGAACTCCCTTCCACTATCCTGTTACCATTACAGACTGCCATTATTAAGATTGAAGCTCATACTTATAAAACTGAACCAGAATATCAAGGAATGCCCTAATAGATTTTTATGCTAAATTAGCTAGTGATAAAACTGTTAGGTCATGCAATTTGAATGAACTCCATAAGACTGATCCAAGTCAACTCCCTTATGATGACCTATTTAATAAACAGTACAATGTACCTGGATTTGGAAAAACAAAATTGGTATCTAAAAGGATATAAATTCCATGTTAAGTATGGACTCACAGAGGGCCTGGATGGCTGCCTGGTCTTTGAAGCTTCCATTGTTAATATCTCCGTACTCCACAACTCATTATGGAACAGAAAAAATGATCCAAATTATGAAAAACTATTGGTGGGATGACCATTTTGAAATTGTGAAAATGGTTCATAACCAATGTTTAGTTTTTCAAACTCATAATCCTGGGAAAACGATCAAAACTCCAGGCGGCATACTTCTTCCACCTGATGGACCATCTGTACATTTACAGATGGACTTCATTCAGTTGCCACCCTCAATTAGGTATCAGCAGGTTTTTGTAGTAGTTTGTATGTTTTCCGGTTGGGTAGAGGCTTTCCCATGTAGGAAAACCGATGCTCTGTGATAGTAGCTAAGAAATTATTAGAAAAGGTATTTCCTTTATGGGGTATCCCTGCAGAAATCTCCAGTGATAGGGGTAGTCATTTTACTGGGTAAGTTATAGAGCAGTTAAATAAGGTATTATGGAGACAAGGGCACTATCATCGCCCCTGTCACCCTCAGTCTTCTGAAAATGTTAAAAGAGCAAATGTCATCTTAAAAATGAAATTGGCAAAGTTAACTGAGTCAATTGGGTTGCCTTGGTCAAAGGTATTACTGTTGGCTTTAATGGAAATCAGATCTACTCTCACTGAAAAACATAAGTTGATCAATTATGAAATAGTAAACTGGAAAACGTATGCCTCTGATAAGAGAACCTCATGCATTCTGTACTCCCCTGAACTCTGCTATGACTACACACTGCAAGGCTTTATGCTGAAGTATACTTTCACCAGGGAAAGGAAGCTTTTCGTGATCAACCAATTGAGGACAATCAAAGCCTTTACAGTCTAGAACCCTGAAGATTGGGTCTTCTGGAAATTATATCAGAAGATGACTGCCCTTGAACCCCTTTGGAAGGGACCATGCCAAGTTCATCTCACTATCCACGCTGCAGTGAAGCTCCAGGGCCTCAAAC
The DNA here is from genome assembly GCF_040939455.1 of Microcebus murinus. NCBI lineage: Eukaryota > Metazoa > Chordata > Mammalia > Primates > Cheirogaleidae > Microcebus > Microcebus murinus. The sequence continues at coordinate 10,384,965 of NC_134132.1, read as the reverse complement.
CTTGGTTCCACATCTTAAAACTCAAAAGGACCCCTTTAGACTCTTGGAACTGTATACCTGTTGGAGACTTTAATGCAGGGGTCCTCAAACTTTTTAAACAGGGGACCAGTTCACTGTCCCTCAGACTGTTGGAGGGCCATTATAGAGTGCCGCGCACATTCCACACATGTGCACTGTGGGCCTAGGACAAGTCAGCAGCTAAGCAGGACAGGCAGCGGTGGCAAAAATACCCGGCGGGCTGGATAAATGTCCTTGGCGGGCCGTAGTTTGAGAAGCCCTGCCAGGTAAAGCTAACCAGAAGCTTCTTCCAGAAGCTAGCCAGAAATTTCTTCCCAGAAGCACATGGCATCCTAGACATGGACAGCTTTCCCAAAATCACAGATGAAGCCTTTTCTGCCACCATGAAAGCCTTATGCTTTGTAATTTATTTTCTTATTTCCTGTTGTCCTAATCCTTTCCTTTTGCCAACATGAAAATCCATGGGATGATAATCAGTAGATGACGTTAGCTCAAGCTTATGCTCTAGCACAAAACCAGAGCAATTGTTGAGTTTGTGCACTAATACAAAAAAAAAAAAAAAATCAGAAAACAATTCTGATACCAATGCCTCTACGTGTTCCCAATGAGAATCATCCTGAGACTCCAAACAAAGAGTGAAAAATTACCCTTGGTATTCTAAACATCACTGTTGCTATAATGAGGCCATGAAAAAGTAAATTTCCCACTAGAACTTGTTCAGAAGCTATGCATATTTACAGGTAAATAGATTTAACTCTAATCAAACACAACTAGGTTAACTCTCTTTTCTAACCCCCAAGGACCTATATAGGTCTGTGAATAATTTACTTACTATGTTCTATCTCCTCACTAGTTCAGATCTTGCTATTTGGTCTGGCTCACTTCCTTGCTTTTGAATAGCATCCTCTGAAAATTCCCACAGTAGCTCCTGTGATGAGAGGCCAAAACAGTCAATCAAAATTAGCACGAACCTTAAAACTGAATAAGATAAGCTCGTTTCTACTAAGATTCCTCTAGGGTTTCAGAGGTTTACTTTTGGTGGTAGTGGGGTACCGGTAGTATGAAATTTAAAGCTAATCTGTAAATTGGGAAAAATCTTAGATTTTACAGTCAGACCTCCTAGGGTTTCAGATTGGGTAGAAGCCACTCTTTGAAAAAGGTGGATAACATATGCATTCAACAAAAACACTTAATGGAACATCATGCAGCTTTAGATATTTTTGCTCAAGTTGGGGTCTTATGTTTGTACTAAACAAAACTGAATGTTGAGGCCGGGCGCTGTGGCTCACGCCTGTAATCCTAGCTCTTGGGAGGCCGAGGCGGGCGGATTGCTCAAGGTCAGGAGTTCAAAACCAGCCTGAGCAAGAGCGAGACCCCGTCTCTACTATAAATAGAAAGAAATTAATTGGCCAACTGATATATATATAAAAAAATTAGCCGGGCATGGTGGCGCATGCCTGTAGTCCCAGCTACCTGGGAGGCTGAGGCAGTAGGATCACTCGAGCCCAGGAGTTTGAGGTTGCTGTGAGCTAGGCTGACGCCACGGCACTCACTCTAGCCTGGGCAACAAAGCGAGACTCTGTCTCAAAAAAAAAACAAAACAAAAAAAAAAACTGAATGTTGTATCCATGTCCCCTGATTTTGTTACTACAGAAAGCTTAATTAAAAATGTGGCCAATACTGCTGTTTCCTTAGACACTGCTGCAAAATACATTAAGGAATTTTCTCAAGAGAAAAACACACGATATGTTTATGGAAGCAACTAACAATTGGTTTGCAGGCATCCTAAATGGTGAATAGGAGGCTTTGGTTTTCCAAGGTTTTCTAATCTTTTATGTCTATGTCTTCTGTAATAATAGGTCTCAAGGTTTTTATGACTTGAGTTACTAGGCTAACAAAATGGATACCTCTTTAAATTGGACAAAGTATGGTCCTTAATTGCCATCACACTCTGAAGTAGGACTATGACCTATTAGACTGAAATACTGTTCAACTGCCAGTAGTGCCTGAACCTTGAACTAATTGATTTGGTTCAGTTGTTTCATGAGGACACTTGTTAATGAATACACTTTGGTGTCTTGATATTATCCTCTTGGTAGTCATCATAATAGTCCCCTCGGTGTGTTATATCCTCTCAAGTCCTAAATGTTTTTTTGTATGCAGCCATCCATCCACTGAGTGGTCTCCTTTCAACTCTATCAGCAAGGACAAAGAATTGCAAAGAATATGCAACTGGTGTGGGGTAGTGACTTGTGAATTCCATACCGAGGCCAAATAACTCACTGACAGTGGTGACAGAGAGTGACATCAATGTCCAAAGTTTTGGCCAATCTCTCAAAATGATAGGCTGACCAAAAGGGCGAAATTGTTAAATCAAACTAAATTTGACTTGAAAAGTCTCTGTACTCATACTTGAGTTCTTACAATAGAATTGCAACCTCACTTAGTACACAAACAAGCTGAAAACCTATCCTTGTTTGACCATGATATGATCTTGTTTCTAGAAAACCCTCAAGACTCCACCAAAAGACTCCGAGAATAATTTAGTAAAGTCTCAGGTTATAAAATCAATGTACACAAATCAGTAGCATTTCTATACACTAACAGTCAAGCTGAGAGTCAAATCAAGAACTTAATACCATTTACAATAACTACAAAGAAAATAAAATACCTAGGAATATACTTAAATCAAGGAGGTGAAAGATCCCTACAAGAACTACAAAACACTGATGAAAGAAATCATAGATGACACAAACAAATGGAAAAGCAACCTATGCTCATGGACTGGAAGAATCAACATTGTTAAAATGTCCATATAGCTTTAAGATTTACCAATTAAATGCAATTCCCATCAAAATACCAACATTATTTTTCACAGATAGATAAATTAATCCTAAACTTCACACGAAGAAAAAAAAAAAGCCCAAGTAGCCAAAGCAATCTTATCCCAAAAGAACAAATCTGGAGGTACATTATCTGACTTCAAATTATACTATAAGGCCATAGTAACCAAAACAGCATAGTACTGGTAGATACACAGAACAATGGAAAAGAATAGAGAACTCAGAAATAAAACCATATAGCTATGACCAAATAATTTTCAACAAGGCAGACAAAAATTTACACTGGGGGAAGGAAGCCTTAATCAATAACTGGTGCTGGGAAACTGGATAGCCACATGCATAAGAATGAAACAGGATCCCTATCTCTTGCCATATGCAAAAATGAACTCAAGATGTATTAAAGACTTAAATGCATAGTATGAAATCATAAAAATTCTAGAAGAAAACTTAGGAAAAGGTCTTTTAGACATCAACCTAGGCAAAGAACTTATGCTTAAGATCCAAATGGCAAATATGGCAACAACAAAAATAAATAAATTGGACTTAATGAAATTAAAAAGTTCCTACACGGCAAGGGAAATAATTAACAGAATAAACAGACAACCTACAGAATGAGAGAAAGTATTTGCAAACTACACATCTGGCAATGGACTAATATCTAGAATCTATAAAGAACTCAAACAAATCAGCAAGAAAAAACCAAATAACACCATCAAAAAGTGGGCAAAAGACATGAATAGTTGTTTCAAAAAAAGATAGACAAGTCAGCAATATATGGAAAAATGCTCAACATACTTATCAGGAAAATGAAAATGAAAACCACAAAGAGATATCACCTTGCCCCTATCGGAATGGCCATTAATAAAAAGATAAAAACAATAGATTAGTTATCATGAACATGGTAAAAAAAAAAAGGAACACTCGTACACCTTTGGTGGGAATGTAAATTAGTACAATCTCTATGGAAAACAGTATGGAGAGTCCTCAAAGAACTAAAAGTAGACCCACCATTCGAGCCAGCAATCCCGTAACAGGGTATCTAACCCAGAAAAAAAGAAGTCATTATATCAAAAAGATGCCTGCATCCAAATCTTTATTGCAGCACAATTCACAACTACAAAGATAAGGAATCAACTAAGTGCCCATCAGTTGATGAGTGGATTTATGTGTATATATACACACACACCATGGAGTACTTCTCAGCCATAAAAAGAAAATGATAGCTTTTGTATCAACTTAGATGGAACTGGATACCATTATCCTACATGAAGTATCTAAGAAATGTAAAAACAAACACCACATGTTCTTACTAATAAGTGGGAGCTAAACAATGGGTATATATGATCATAGTGGTGTAAAGGAAGTTGGAAACTAAGGAGGTGGAGAGTGGGGGAGGGACGAGGGATAAAAATGTACCTATCAGATACAATGTACACTACTCTGGTGACAGGCACACTAAAAGCCCTGACATCAGCATTATACAATTCATCCGTGTTATAAAAACACTTGTACCCCTTTAATATTTTGAAATAAAATTAAAAAATCCAAAAAAAAAAAGAGAGCTTAAACATGCACCTATCCAAACAGGAAAAAAAAATTATCACAACAATTCAACAGTAAAGTACAGGTATTATTATTCAAAATTGTCAAATGAAAGACAGACTCTGGGACATTCAGACTTGCACAGCAAGACACGTTTCAAGTCCATGTTTCTCAACCAAAACCTGTGTTTTCACAAATGCATTAAATTAGTATCAGTAAATCTCTCTCTTTGGAATAAACCTGATTTCCAGTTATGATTAGGCTGAGGGTAATGATATATAATAAACATCAATGCCAATTGAAATTGGGGACCAATATCCCAAGTGAAAAAAATATTACATATACTAATAGTAGTAGTAGAGGTGTCTTCAGGAGTTAATTTTTTAAAAATATCAAGTACTAAATACCAAGGACTTTTACACATATTATCTCAGTCAATCAACATGAAGAAAGCTAGGATATAAATGCCATCATTCCCATTTTTTGATGAAAAATATCTGAAACTCAGAGAAAGCAAAACACTTGCCTTATCACACAGGTAGAAAGAACTTATAAACAGAGTAGAATAGAAATTCAAGACTTTTATTAATTCAGCAATCAAATATTTACTAAGAGCATACTCTATGCCATGGACTACTACATAAACTATGCTCCTCTACGTGGATTTTTAAAAATAAAATTTATAATCCCCAAACACTTAAAACTCATATGATTTATAATATACTAGGTTATCAAGGACTGTTAGGAAAGAACGAGGAGGCATTGCTTTAGAACTCTTGTGCATTCATGGGGCAGTTGTTGTGGTGCAGAAACCAATACCCCAAAACATGGTGCTTTGACATGCTGAGAAAGCACCCTCAAGGTCTGATTCCCCCCATCACCTGCCTCTCAATTGTCTGCATCAAAGTACAGGACAAAGTCATTCTCCGAAGTTCCCTTATCTGCCTAAAGTCCAGAACTGCCAAAGAAGAAAACAATTACCTCTGTTCCTCTCCCTGAGTTTTCATTAACTGAACTCGTATGGCAGAGAGAAAGACTGAAATCTGTCAACACACTTGGACAGACTTGTCACAAGCCACTGACTCCTCTGCAGGCCATTGCATGTTCTTCAAGCCCACTGAATTTTCTTAAAAGTAATTTACTACCCCTGTAAAATCATCCACACCTCCCCATCTCCCTTTCCCCTAAGTAGTATATATAACCATATGTACCCCATTGGCTGGTGGGGTAATCACTTGGATTCTTCCCCCTGTGCACATTAATAAATTTGTATGCCATTTCTTCTATTAATCTGCCTTTGTCAGCTTATTTTCAGTGAACTTTCAGAGGGCAAAGGGGAAGTTTTCCTTTCCCCCTACACAGTTTAACTATTTAATAACAACATTTCACATTACTATTTGCACAACAGTTTTTTAAAGACATGAATTGCTGCTAAATCTCTATTTTATAACAAGGTTTGTTACCCTTCCTTGGGATACAGCAAAACTCCTAGTGGCCAAACAATTATTTCAGCTTGTGATAAATCAATTTCCTAGTCATTTATATCAAGTCCCAAATAATGCAAAAGGAAGGGAATCCTTCAAGTCAAAAAGTGGAAGGGAGGAAGGAAAAGGCCTCACCACGGCATGTGAAAGATCCATCAGAGAAAAACTAAAAACTTTTGTGACTGTAGCAATGATAAATTAACTAAAATCACCTATTGGTAAAACAAACAAAAAACAAACTTAGAAACAAACACAGTTAGTACCATGATGCTGTTGTATAAATAAGTAAGCCTGTTTTGTTTCTATTTAACACTATTGGAAACAAAACTAACAAATGAAAGGAGAAAAATTTTAAAGTCCCAGGAGGTTCAAATTGATGGATTTAATAATCCCATAAACTTCTCCTAACCACAGCAATCATGTAATCAGTACATCAATTCTGGCACACTGTTGATAGGAACTTTCCAAGTTGTTAACCAATTCCACTACTATATCCCCAAGGGAAAAGAACACAATGTGGAAGGGAAAGAGGAAAAAACAAATTTGTGAATACTACAAGCTTAAATGTAGAGAGGAAAGGGTGGGGAAAATAAACATATATAACAAAAGAGGAAAAAATATGAAAATCCAAGAAAAAAAAGAGACAGTTAACATCATTACTTTTCAGAATTAAGGCGTCAGGGCCTAGGTAAATTGAGAGACACAAGAAATATAAATAAAAGAAATGGCAGAGTTAGGTCCTTCTCTCCAATTTTTATGATTTTTTAACCTTAAGATACAAAGTAGAACAAAGATAATTAAAATATATTTCAAACATACTTCCAAAAGGATGACTATTTGAAGACTTTCAATTGCATTATACCCATATTTTATATCTTTACTCCCCTTCAGATAATTTTAGACAGGCTAACAGTCTGCCCAAAACACAGTATAAAATGTGATGTGATTTGGGATGAAAGCAGAGGGAAAATATTATATACTTATTTTGGATAAATGAAATAAAAATTTTTCAATAGGCAATCCTGAGGTAGTTTGATGAATCCTCTTATAACCAGATATATAATCCACTCTTGTAAATACTCTATAGGATCATTATGTATGTGTGACTGGATCTGGCTTTTCTATAATTTCTTTTACTTATCTGTATCTCCTTTCAAAAATCTCCTTATTTTTTTTTTTTTTTTTGAGACAGAGTCTCACTTTTGTTGCCCAGGCTAGAGTGAGTGCCGTGGCGTCAGCCTAGCTCACAGCAACCTCAAACTCCTGGGCTCAAGCGATCCTCCTGCCTCAGCCTCCCAAGTAGCTGGGACTACAGGCATGCGCCACCATGCCCGGCTAATTTTTTGTATATATATTTTTAGTTGGTCAATTAATTTCTTTCTATTTTTAGTAGAGACGGGGTCTTGCTCAGGATGGTTTCGAACTCCCAACCTCGAGCAATCCGCCCGCCTCGGCCTCCCAGAGTGCTAGGATTACAGGCGTGAGCCACCGCGCCCGGCCAAAAAAATCTCCTTATTTTAAGAGACTGAGAGAATGTATTACCTTTTAGTCAAAAAACACCTAGGAAAATCACTCAGTGCTTATCATGTTTTCAACACTCTGCAAAGCAATTTATATATACCATTTCAGCTCATCCTTAAAACAAAACCATACAAAATCAGTATGATTTTTATTCCCATTTCCCAAATACGAAAGATTTTATATAACCAGACAGAGGTTCCATGGCTGGTAGGTCACAGTCAAAAAAACAAATGAAAGACTGTGTTTCAGAAACCAGTAAGTTTTATCACAAAGATGTACTGCCTGAAAATCATTTAATTTTACAGTTTATCCTATGTGCTTCCAAACAATGGTTGAGATAATCATAAAGAGAATTACAATTAAAACATAAAATTAAAATAGAACTCAATCAATGGATAACAAAAGTACTAGAAACTCAATATGAATTAGTTATAGCAAGCAAACACAAAATTAAGCTCACAGATTTGTGGAAGTCAATGCTAAAATAGACATATCTAGCTGTGTGTCAGATAAAAGTCAGATTTCATCTGGAAATATTTTTTCCCTGACATTAATCATAGCCAGGATTTATCACATGAATCCTTAAGTAAAGTGACTGAATATATCATGAGTAGTATCTTCAATATCAGTTGGGCTAAATGCAGAGACATGTATCAGAAGGTTTTTTCTTATGTTTCCCCTCTCTAGGAAGCCGGTAGGGGGAGCGAATTTAACATTGTAAATATTACAACCCAAATGACGACTGGGCAAAGGATCTGAATATTTCTTAAAAAAAGACATGCAATACATCTAACCAGATGAACTAGGGATAGCTTCAAGCCTGAATGAGTTAATCTATTAATCAATGTTAAACTTTTTTGGATCATGAATCCTTTAAGAATATGTTAAAAACTATGAACTATAAGCTAAGCACATAACATGAGGCTCAATACATCATTAGCCATCAGGGAAATGCAAATCAAAACCACACTGATATACTACTTCACACCCAGTGGGATGATTATAAACAAAAAGACAGATAATAACAAGTGTTGGTGAGGATGTAGAGAAACTGGATCCCGCATACACTGTTTGTGAAAGTGTAAAATGGTCTAGCTGCTTTAGAAAATAGTTCCTCAAAAGGTTAAATGTAGAATTATAATATGATCAAGCTATTCGAATCCCAGTCACATACCCAAGAGAAATGAAGATATATATCCACACAAAAATTTGTACATGGATGTTCATAACCAAACAGTGGAAACCACTCCAAATGTCCATTAACTAATGAAAGAACAAATAAAATGTAGTATATATCCATATAATGGAACATAATTCAGCAGGAAAAGGAAATGATATACTGATACATGTATACATGATCAATCTTGAAAACATTATGCTAAGTGAAAGCAGGCAGACACAAAAGGACAAATATTGTATAATTCTATTTATATGAAATGTCTAGCATAGAGGCAGAAAGTAGGTTAAGTAGTTGCCAAGGCAGGGAGAGAGGGGTTGGGGGCAATGGTGTATTACTGTTAAAGGTGTAGAATTTCTTTTTGAGTGAAGAAAAGCTGTCTAAAATTGATTGAAATTTGAGAAACCCTATCATGAGGCACTGAAGGGATTATTTTATGTATAAGCATTTAAGCCAGGTGTTAATAGTCCTGCACAACATTTGAATCAACAGACTGCCTATAGCACCAATTTCAGATATAGGTGGTCCCGTAAGATTATAATACCATATTTTTACTGTACCTTTTCTATGTTTAGACACACAAGTACTTACCACTGTGTTATAACTGCCTACAGTATTCAGTACAGTAACATGCTGTACAGATTTGTTGCCTAGGAGCAACCGGCTATACTCTATAGCCTACTAGGTGTATGGTAGGCTATACCATCTGGGTTTCTAAGTACACTACATAATGTTCACACAACAATGAAATCATCAAAGGACATGTTTCTAGGAACACATCCTCATGTTAAGCAATGCATAATTGCAACTGGCTTTCTCAAACACAAAAGAAACTCACTAAGGTAAAATTACATCATAATACATCTAACCAGATGAACTAGGGATGGCTTCAAGCCTGAATGAGTTCATGTATCAATCACTGTTATTTTTTGGATCACGAATCCTTTGAGAATGTGTTAAAAACTATGAACAAGACAGGTTTCATATGGTAATACCATGCCTAAGTAACTTCACAGAACACTGACATCAAGACAAGGACTCTCCATGACTGTGGTGAAACAAGACAAAAACAAGATCATACCATAATCCTGCCTGAATAGAAATTTAACAAGGGGAGAGGTGGGAAATACTGTGCAACCTCAAAAATAACCAAACATCCCCCACTCCTACTTAACCGAAGTGACTACTACTTCTCCAAGGACAGCTCTGGCCTTTGTCTTTTCCCCTAGCTTCCTAGATAATTACGATACTCAATACCCAAATTGCTCCTAATTTCTGACAGCACCCAATCTAGAATGGATTCTTGAATCTTCCCTAAAATCATCTTAGCCAAGTCCAACCCTATAAAGCCCCTCCTGACTTCCTCTTAATGAGACACTCATTGTTTTCTAAGGGATGGATCTCTCTTGCTGTAGTAAGCCCAATTTCAGATGCAGGTGTGATCCTGGTGGTATCTGGCTGATGAGAATCACAATATGATGTTTATAATACATAACTGGTAAGAGCATAAAAGTGTATGTATATTATGGCTCTGTTTTTTTCTTAAAGTGTATACATGTATAGAATAGTTACACTGGTATGAGAAAGAATGGACACACACTAACATGTTGAATAGTTATTTCTAAATGTTGGTATTATTTTCCTTTTCGCTTTCCTGTATTTCACATTTTTCTTCAAAGATTGTGTACAACTTAATAAGATGGAAGAGAAGGAGGAGAAAAATTCCGTCCCAAAAGAATATGTTATGAGGGAGGAATATTCTATTCAAACAGCTGTCGATCATACAAAGTTTTCAAACTTTAGCATAGTAGAATCACTTGGGATACTCACGGAAATTAGAGATTCCTGGGCTTCATCCTGGTGTGGGCAGGCAATCTATATATTGAACCCGAGGTGATTCTAGGGCCTGAGAGGCAACCTCGAGAAACTGGGAGATCTGGCTTTTGGGACAAACTAGAACGTGAAGGATGGACAGATTTACAGAGGAAAGAGACAACTTCTCAGGTTAAATGAGAAGCATGAAGAGCCCAAAAGCATGCAGCTGCATGTGCCGAGGATGGGGAGAATGAGTAGTCTGCTGCACGATGGGCTCTCAGTCAACCTGATTTGACCAACCTGATGGAACTGAGGGCTCCTCTAAAGCACAGTTGAAAACTGGGTAAACGTGAGAAGGTAAAGAGGGTGTATGCATTTCACTCAAGCTTCCTACCCACGTTTCTGACACCAATCAGCCAATTCACTGGTTTCTTCAATTTACATCTAAATGTTTTTCAAGCAAGTCTAACTTTTCCTTAAACATTTCCACCAATAATTTTTTTTTGGATCCCACTAAATCTTTTCTACCCTCCTACAAAAGATTTTCTTTGCCTATGTTTCCAGAAATCTGAAAACCTATCACCAGCCCACTAGGAAACACAGAAAACAAAATTAAGTTTAAAAGTGCCCCCACTGGGCATCTCTATGACTCAAGAGTTTAAGAACTATCTTTCAATATCATAAGTTACCAACTTTTTAATAAAGATATGGGATTTTTCCAATGACTAGTGTGGCCTTTCACTTGGATCCAGAAATTTTCAAGTGGAAAAGTGTTCCTACCTTTAACTATTTAAAAGGATATTTTTTAATATTAAAAATGAATAATTGGGGCTCATGTCTATAATACAAAGTAAAATAATTTTAGAGATGAAAGAGACTTCAAAGAAAAAGCTTTCATTTTACTGATGAGAACTGTTTCACATCCTGTTTTCCCTAAAACACACACATGTACACACACTTCAAAGAAAAATAAATGGTATTTTAGCTGGAAAATTCCCCTCGATATTTTACATCCCTTAAAGTAGGTGACAGTAAATGGTTTTGTGCAAACATTTTCAGAAAACTCTCGCACTTCAATGAGCCAAATGAACATTGTTGCAGACTTAAAGTGTTTCATGACTAGAATGCCTTTTTGGTAGGTTAATGTTAAATTTTAGTAAATGACAACATTAATTATGAAGGAATAAATAATCAAAGTACACTTTTTCATGTCTTTGACTCAAATACTTCTGTTGCAACAGTGTGGGCAGAGCATGAAGCCTTAAAGCTAGATGGACCTGGGCTCAAATCCCTCTTTGGCCACCTGTATTTGGTGGAGTCACAGGCTTTTTTTTTTTTTTTTGTCTTTGTTTTCTTGCATATAAAACAGGTAACATCTACCTTATAGTACTGTTACAAGGATTAAGAGAGTTACACATGTGTAGAAGGAAAGAAATACTGGTGACAGAAGTCTCTGAGGAATGAAATGTCTTTTGATTAGAGAATAAAACCACAGTGAATGGGAAGTGCAGTTAGAAAAATAAAGAATTGCATAATAAAGTAAAATTTTAAAATTGCGTAATAAAGTATATAAAAAAAAAAAGCTTAACTTTTCCCAAGCAGCTGGAGGGAGGGAGAGAGGAGAGAGGGGACCCTGAGATAGAAAAATGTTGGGGAGACAAAAGAGAGGAAGGCATAGGCAGATGGAGGGAGGCTGTGACTCAAAAAGAACAAGAAGTTTCCTGTGGCCAAACAGGCTTTCAACAAGGATGCTGAGGTATCACATGAACTATGTTTGGTCTTTGTCCCCAGTTCTTGCCACAGAGCTCCTAAAACCCTCGGACTATCCTGAATGTTAGAGTGTCTTTGTTACTCATAATGAGCCCCTTTGGATTATACCTGAGTTTCTGCTAATGAGATAGATGACTTAGGGTGAGGTCCCTAGATAGCCTGAGCGTGGGGCTGGTCACTGGAAAGACCAAGCAGTTAGAAGGATGGAACTTTCTGGCCTACCCTCTCACCTGGGAAGGGGAGTGGACTGGAAATTAGGCTCCATAAAAAAAAAAAAAAATTTTTTTTTTAGACAGAATCTCACTCTGTTGCCTGGGCTAGAGTGCCGTGGCATCAGCCTAGCTCACAGCAACCTCAAACTCCTGGGCTCAAGCTATCCTTCTGCCTCAGCCTCCCGAGTAGCTGGGGACTACAGGCACGTGCCACCATGCCTGGCTAATTTTTTTCTGTATATTTTTAGTTGGCCAATTAATTTCTTTCTTTTTTTTTTTTAGTAGAGACAGGGTCTCACTCTTGCTCAGGCTGGTCTCGAACTCCTGACCTCGAGTGATCTGCCTGCCTTGGCTTCCCAGAGTGCTAGGATTACAGGTGTGAGCACCGTGCCTGGCCCATAAAAATTCTTGAACAACAAATTTGATGAGCTTCTGTGTTGAACACATCCAAGAGCAGGGCAGGTGGCAAGCCCAGAGGGCACGGAAGCCCCCAGCCTTCCAACCTCCACACCTTGCCCTATGCATCTCTTCCCCCTGGCCGTTCCTGAGTTATATCCTTTATAATAAACCAGTAAATGGAAGTAAAGTGCTTTCCCTGAGCTCTGTGAGCCATCCTAGCAAATTAGCAGAACCCAACGTGTGGGTCGTGGAAACCCCAATTGATAGCTAGGCAGTCAGAAGTACAGATGGCATCCTACTTAAGAGTGGCATCCAAAGAGGGAGGGCAGTCTATGGGACCTGAGCCCTTAACTTGTGGGATCTGACACTGTCTCCAGGTAGATAGGATCAGAACTGAATTGGACCCAGCTGATATCCAATGGAGACTTGCTTGGTGAGTGGGGGTTGGAGGGACTGACCCATCTGGTCACAGAAGCGCTCTGTGTTGAGATTATAGCAGGAGAGACACAGAGTGTGTCTCCTTAGAGGCCCAACGCTCTTAATTTTTTGTACCTATTTTTTTTTTTTTTTACAAAACAGACTATTTTTTAGAGCAGTTTTAGGTTCACAGCAAAATTGAGTGGAAGATAGCTTTCCCACATACCTGCTGCTCTCACACATGCATAGCCTATAGCCATTGTCAATATCCAACTTAGTATATTTGTTACAACTGATGAGCCTACACTGAAACATCATTATCACCCAGAGTCCACAATTTACATTAGAATTTCCTCTTGGTGTTGTACATTCATTCTGTGCATTTGGACAAATGTATAATGGCATGTGTCCAACCACCACGAAAGTATCATACGGAGCAGTTTCACCACCCTAAGAATCTACTGTTAACATTCTAAGTACCTCTCCCACGCCCCCCCTACTCTGCCACAATTAGTAAGCCCCTCCGCTGTAGCAAAAAAAAAAAAAAGGAAAAAGTTTACCAGATGAAACTCTTTTGTGTGAAGACACAAGTGACTTGAGTAAAAGTCTGCTGAATACAATTGCCTTGAGTGAAGTGGCCTTTCGGGAGAACCAAATGTGGACGGCATCCAGATTTGAACGTATGCAGGTGATGAAAAGAAAACAGCTGTTAGGACATAAAGACACCAACAAGGTGGAGAATTCAGGAAAAAAAACAGAGAAAACCTGGGAGCAGCAGCTAGGAGAAAATTAATCCCTTAGACGTACTGGGGAAGGGAAATAAGCAGCAGGATTTTTATTTAAGTACCAGGGGACACAGTGACCCTGGAGGGCGAAGGGGGGAACGCCAGGCAGCTTAGGACATCTGCTTTACGAGCTGCCTCATCTCCACACAGGTGACACAACCTGTAAAAGTCAGGGCTCCCCCATCAGACGCGAGGGTTTCACGCCCCTTCCAAATATCAGGCAAAAGAAGAAAACTTTTTAGAGTGCTATAAACCTACCACGAAGCTGCACTCTACCCAAAACAGTCCCCAAGGACCGCCAAACCAGGCACGGTCTGGTTAATTGGGAGCTACGGTGGGGGAGAGGGGGTAAGGAGGAGGGGAAGGTCCACCTTTGGGGACAGCAGGTACCCGCCAAAAGCCACTTCTAACCTCCTGACAACCAGATTCAAGAATTTCTGCCGTGGCCGGGAGTGAAAGGCTGCAGAGCGCAGCGGAGTTTTGGCGCGGGAGAGGAAGAGAAGGCTTGCAATGCACGCCTCTCCCCTGCAGCGCGCTCAGCGCGACTTCCGTCTCCGCGTGTCCCAAACGCTGGCGACACTGCACGGCACTGTCGAGTACGCTACTCATCACTACGTTCCTCTGAGTTAACGGAAAGGTTAGACACACACGCTTGACTGACGACTTTCCCTTTCTTTAAAAAAACACAGTGTCATTCTCCCCACGCGCGCGCGCGCGACCTCGGTGAGCAGGTGCGGCGGGACGGAGGTGTGGCCGTCCCCTCCCCGGAGGAGGTTCCCGCGGGCACCTGCGCTGGGGACAAACGCAGGGCGCCTTTGTCACACCGCGACTCCCTCACGGCGGCCGAGGAGCAGGGAATTAGCGACGGGGGCCCCCCGCAGGCTCGCGCGCGCCTCCCCGGTGCTGTCGGGCTTGCACCTGCCCCGAGACTCCCCACCGAGCGCCCCTGAGGGAAATCCTGGAGCTTCGGCTCCGCGGAGCGCAGCCCCGACACCCCGCTCGGCCGCCGCCGCGCCCCGGCCGCGCTCGGTTGGCTCAGCGGGGCGTCGCAGCGCGGGAGCCCCAGCCCCACGCCGGGCGGGACGGCCGGCCGTACCTCATGATGCTCGCTCGGGCGCGTCCGGTCCGGGCCGGCGGGCGCGGCGCTCCCGGGAGAGGGCGCCGGGAGGGGCGGCGGCGGCTCCTGTTTACAAACACGCTCCACGTGCGCTCGCCCTGCCCCATTCGCAGCCCGCTCTCGGCTCCCGTCGACGCGCGGCTTAGCGACCAGCCCTCAGAGGGTGCGACTTTCACTCTCTCTGAGGGAGAAGGGAGTGTCGCCCGCAGAGCCGCGCCGGGTGGTAAAAAAAAAAAAGCCAAGACAAGGCGAGTTTATATCGCCCCCTGCCGGCTGGTGAGGCGGGCGGCGGCCCGAAGCCTCCCGGCTACTTAGCGGAACCCACACGGCGTCCAAAGGCGCCGCCGACGCCCCGGCCAGGCCCCGCCCCCGGGCAGCGCGCCGCCGCAGGCCCCGCCCCCGCTCGCTCGCCCGCCCGCCCGCCGCAGGCCCCGCCCCCGGGCCGCGCGCGCCCGCCCGCGCAGGCCCCGCCTCCCAGCCGGGACAACGTTCCTGCGGGGGCGCGCGCGTGCTCTCTAATCCCCCGCCTTCCGGCTCCGGCGCCCGTCGCCGCTGCTGCCGCCGCTGCCGCCGCCGCCGCGCCACCCGTGTCAGCCTCCCTCAGGGGGAGACTCCATTTGCCCTTGGTGCGGTCTGGCCGCCGTGCAGGCGGGCGGAGAGCGATGCCCCCGGCCGGCGGACTGGCGGTCCCGGCGCCGAGCGACCGCTCGCTCGCTCGCCGGCTGCGGCGGTGACACCCTGGTCGCCGGCGTCCTCGGCGGCATCCGGGCTCCCTCCGCGGGAGGAAAGACGTCCCGCGCTCTGGAGCTCGCCGGGCGGGGAGAGGCCTCGCTAACACAGCTTCTCTCTGACCTCTTAATTTCGGGAGGTAGGCTCCTCAGGTCCCTCTGTCGCCCCAGATGACGCCCGGAAGCGTTATTGTCGTGTTTAGCTGCCTAGCACATGAATAGGAGGCGATAATTTTCTCAACATAGTTGCAGGAGAGATGTGGGTCGTGCCACAGATCCCGGTACTGACTTGAAAAAACAAAAAATGTTTTTTGGTATTTTCCTTTAGGTTTCGGAGGCTCCGAGTATCTATACGGAGGAGCTACTTCTGTTGGCCCATCGAGGATCGTCTTTCACCAGGATTACTGTGACATCGTCTTCACAGAGCCTTCCACCCCATAGCCTCTGCGTTGGGTCTTAATTTCCACCCGTGAAGTTTCCCGATGCTTTCCTTAGCAATGTGACATCGCCTCTTGTCCACCTTCCTCCTTGGCAGTTGCCAAATCCATTAGGTATAAGTCGCCTTACAGTTCAGAGTTTTCTGCCTGTGTCCACTTTCACCTTGGTGGCACCGCTCGCTTCTGTCCAGCTCACCTTGCCTTGCCTGCCTGTGATTTCCACAAGCACTCATTTGCGCAACATGTAGCAGCCCTTGCCCAGAGAGACCGCATTCCACACAATCCAGCTTGACAAAGATCCCATAGTCAACGGGTGAGCTTTCCCATTTTATTTTCCTGTGTGTCAAGCTTGCAAGTCCTCTCTTGACTTAAACTATTTATTCCCTAGCACATTTCCCAAAGTACTTCCCTGAGTCCTAGTGGCTTGATCAAAGAACCTTACCTGCAAGGATGGCAAGAATTGAGCGTGCAATAGTACTGTTTCGGAGATCTTGCTAGTAGAGTGTTGATTCAAATCCTAACCTCCAGTGAGGTTGCAGTTCGTGAAAAGACCTTAAACTAAGTAAGGAGGAAGAAAGAAGATAAGGTTAATTAGAGATAGGGCTTATTGTAGGAACTTTGTAAGTTTTAAAACAGCACGACATGGAAGGATTCATGTCGACCTTGTCTGGAAATTGCCCATCACCCTATCCATCTAGGTCCTAGGAGTGAGAGGAAGAAAGTCTTAAGACCTCTTTTTCTATTCCCTTTGTGTTCAAATCTAAGTTGTTAATTATCTTGTAACTGTCTAAAACATTATACACTTAAAATGTTGGGGAA
This sequence comes from Microcebus murinus, assembly GCF_040939455.1. Classification (NCBI taxonomy): domain Eukaryota; kingdom Metazoa; phylum Chordata; class Mammalia; order Primates; family Cheirogaleidae; genus Microcebus; species Microcebus murinus. The sequence continues at coordinate 10,367,881 of NC_134132.1, read as the reverse complement.
ACGTAAGCGTGTGGTGTTGACAATTAAGGAGAAGCTTGACATTATTAAGAAACTCGAGGAAGGCATCTCTTTCAAAAAACTCTCTGTGGTGTATGGAATTGGTGAATCCACCGTTCGTGATATTAAAAAGAACAAAGAAAGGATTATAAACTATGCAAACAGTTCAGATCCTACTAGTGGGGTATCCAAACGTAAATCTATGAAGTCATCAACATATGAGGAACTGGATAGAGTGATGATAGAGTGGTTTAACCAACAGAAAACAAATGGGATTCCAGTGTCTGGAACAATTTGTGCAAAACAAGCCAAGTTCTTTTTTGATGCTTTGGGGATGGAAGGCGATTTTAATGCATCATCTGGCTGGCTAACTCGATTTAAGCGGCGCCATGGTATTCCAAAGGCTGCTGGTAAAGGAACAAAGTTAAAAGGAGATGAAACTGCTGCCAGTGAATTTTGTGGGAACTTTCAGGAATTTGTTGAGAGAGAGAATCTACAACCAGAGCAAATTTATGGTGCTGATCAAACTGGATTGTTCTGGAAATGTCTACCATCAAGGACATTAGCTCTTGAAACTGAGCAAAGTACTTCAGGGTATAAGTCAAGCAGAGAGAGAATCATTATTATGTGCTGTGCAAATGCCACAGGTTTGCACAAACTTAATCTTTGTGTTGTGGGGAAGGCAAAAAAACCCCGTGCATTCAAAGAAACTGACCTTTCAAACCTTCCTGTCACTTATTTCAGTCAAAAAAGTGCGTGGATAGAACAATCTGTTTTCAGACAGTGGTTTGAAAAATACTTTGTGCCACAGGTACAGAAGCATTTGAAATCCAAGGGGCTTCTAGAAAAAGCAGTGCTGCTTTTAGATTTCCCACCAGTACATCCAAATGAAGAATTGCTGAGTTCAGATGATGGCAGAATAATTGTGAAATATTTGCCACCAAATGTCACAAGTTTAATTCAACCTATGAGCCAGGGAGTTCTAGCCACTGTAAAAAGATACTACCGAGCAGGACTTCTCCAGAAATACATGGATGAAGGAATAGACCCAAAAATGTTTTGGAAGAACTTGACAGTGTTGGATGCAGTTTATGAAGTATCAAGAGCTTGGAACATGGTAAAATCCAGTACCATAACCAAAGCTTGGAAAAAACTTTTCCCTGGCATTGAAGAGAATTCAGGCATGAACATTGATGAAGGAGCCATTTTAGCAGCTAACTTAGCAACAGTTTTACAGAATACAGAAGAATGTGAACACGTTGACATTGAGAATATTGATCAGTGGTTTGACTCTCGAAGTAATGACTCAAGCTGTCAGGTGCTGCCAGACAATGAGAATGCTGGGGGCCAGGCCAAGGCTGCTGAGCAAAAGCCTTCCAATAAGACTAGAAAAACAGAACTGAATCCAGAGAAGCATATTAGCCATAAAGCTGCACTTGAATGGACTGAAAATTTACTGGATTATCTAGAACAACAAGATGACATGCTTTTGTCAGATAAATTGGTATTAAGGAGGCTTCGGACCATAATAAGAAGAAAACAGAAGATCCAAAGTTACAAAAGTCATTGATAGGGCTCCTAAGTGTTTCAGTATATTTGCATCTTTGTGATTGTATCTGCAGTGAAACTTAATTGAAGTCCTATGGATTCCAAGGCCAAATACATTTTATAAATGATTTTAGGATTAGATGCCATTTTGGATTACTTAAATTACAGCTCTTTAATGTTCACTCTAGTCATTGAGCATTGACATGTAATTGGTCTGTCTTGTGTTTCTAATCTGTATTATACTAATTAGATCATAAGGTACCTGAAGTCAGGGATCTTGTGTCTGTTTTGTGCCTGAATTTTAATATGTCTAATAAAGGGCCATGTGCACTATAGGCACTCAATAAATCTTACTTAAATTGAATTTTTATGACTTTCTCTTAACTTCAGTTTCCAAATTGAAATAATGTTGGGGGTAAGTTTCTATTTCCACAACTTTTCCACTACTGGAAGTCTTAAAAGAGCTCAGCAAAGATTGTGCTTAAAGTATTTCACTGTGACTGAAAAGAGAACTGAAAAGAAATAGTCTCAAGCCTTAAATATGGCATTTCGGTCCTAACAGTATTTAGGCAATCAGCAATTCAGATGGGTCATTTCTGAGTATAGCGAGGGAAGAGAAATAAGGTTAAAATGTCCCCGGAGAAAGTGTGTGCCCTTCGCTTTTATTCATCTGACAATTGAACGAGTTCCTTCATGGTGTGGAAAGAATGCCATTCCTTTTCCAGGAAAGTATATTTCACTTCCCAAACCCTTGCAATTAGAGGAAGTGAGGATTCAAGTTTATTATCTGTCATTTTGATTGTTTATTGATGTCAGCAGTTTTTCTCTTTAATAAGCTATGTAACATTTACGTAACACTTTAAAGCTTACAGAGTATGTCATTTGCTTTCTGTGAAAACTAATAGTGAGAATATAAGCATTCATGTAATTTGTAGAACCTGCACATGAACAGTGAATTAACATTAAGTAGAACATGGAAGGGGCAGTATAAAAGAGCCCAGCTGCTATGTGACCGTGGGCAAGTTACTTAACCTCCCTCTGTAAACTAGGAATGATACCTGCTTCAGAGAGTTTTTGTGAGGAATAAACGAGTTAGCATATGGGTTTGAAATAACACAGGCTTAGAACAGGGCCTCGCTCAGACGGCGTTTCAGAAGTATGCCAATCAGATCCAGCGTGTTATTCAAAGTGAGGTTGCTGCATTAGGAAAACCCTTCCTAGGGAAGTGAGATAAAAGAGATACGGGTACTTAGTTTCAGCTGAAACACAATAATGATTTATTTCAATGAAAACTGAAGGGTTCATGTAATTTAAAAGCATTTACTGACCATCCACTGGTAGGCATTGTGAGGTATGCGGGCATGTTTAAGACATCTTAGGGTGGATATAGTAAAAACTGGGAAAGGAATTGTAATTTCTTTGCCCCAGGCTTATTAGCACTTTGCTGATAATATTAAATAGATGTTGGCTTTGTTCATAGAAGAAAACCTGTATTATTAATATTGGCATAATTCGATGAAGTACTAAAATACCTTTAAAGTAGATGATATAGCAGTAAGCAGGACACTTGGAATATTTTATCAAACTAAAGTAATACAGAAGCAGTAGAAAATCAGAGCTAAAGAAAGGTCACAGGAAGCACTGGTTATAGTAATTAGGCCCAGCCATCCATAAGAGCTTCATTGTTATTTGACTTAAGGAGACTTTATAGCCCCTATCTGAAAATTTTCTTTCATGAGGCTATCATTAGCACTCAATTCTGCCTTTTGAGCTGAGGCTTTGGATTCTAGAATGGCTTTTCCAGAAGATTCCTAAGAATATGCTCTCTTTGGGAGAATTCATACACCATTATTAAACACACCTTCCTCAGTTTACACAATTATTTCACCACTTAAATGAAAGGCTTGAGGAAATGGAACTCTGCGGATAAATCCCGAGGCCCCATTTGGCTTCCTGAAGACCTCGGGATTCTGAAACTTGATAGTGGTAATGACAATTTGAGTACAGCTTTGCATTTTCACAATGCTGTTTGCTAACAAAAACTTCACAAATGTCAATCATGTCATTGAAATGGTTTAATCTTGTGTTTTATCATAAATGCTGATATAAATTGTGCATTCTAATTCTATAATTCATTGAAATAAAATATTCTCTCTCTTCTAGATATTGTAATATATTAGATCCTCTAGGAAGATACATTGTGGTTATCTTGGTTTATCGTATGTCCCTTACATGTGCCCTAGTTTGAAAAGCTCAGACACATGTACTTTCATTTGACTTTGCACACCTTTTAAAGAAGATATACACAAATTCTGATCGCTCGTTACTATTTATAAAAGTGGGTATTTTTTAGAGGAAAAACTAACAGAACTCAGACCATATGGGGAAAGTGTTTGGTAACTAAGAGTATGCTTTTATTAAAAATTGCATAGTGGGAATATTTACTATTTCATAATTCAATATCAGATTAATAAAGGGATTGATTGGAAAACTTTCAGTGCAAAATAAATATAATAGATTTGGCAGGGCCCAGATCGGAATCCATAGTCTATTCAAGCAGAGTTATGGTGTTATAATAGCTATTTTTGTTTTCAGTCTTCAGACTGAGCTGTGCAGTCACTTCGTCAGGAATTTTCTGGAGTCAGGAAGGATCATGGTGGACTAAATAGCACAGCTGACATGAAGCAGGACACAGCTACTCAAGTGACAGGCTCAGACCCTTCTCTTTCCATGCTACAGCTAAAGCCACACAACCAAAATGTTAGAAATCAAAGCGAGGGCCTGTATTCCAAATTTAGCCCTGTTCAGGAGAGCTGTGTTCACTTATTACCTTAATATTTTGACAAAGTTGACCTTTTCTTAAATATATACATTATCTATACCTTAGGGATAATATCTGCAAAATCACAGATCTTGTATGCCAATTGTGGTCAAGTTCAAATAAACATAAAACAGGTTTTTTTTTAAAACAAACAAACAAAAAAACTTACCCAACTATAAAATCATCTTGCATACCTCATCTGCACACTTTAGAAACACTAGCCAAGCAGAAGAAGTAGGATTGTTGAAGGTTAACAGATTGGAAAGCAAACATGAGTTTCTTCACTCTTCCCCTAGATAACCTTGGTGTTAGGTTCTGAGCCCAGAGGGAAACACACAAAACCTTACGTGTGGCAAAATGCTGTTTATTTTGAGCACCTTGGTACAGGCCAAAAGAGCATCCACCCGAGAACAGGGGAGAGTAGTGGGTTTTATAGGAGGTTTGGATGGAAGTTTGGGGAGGGTAAAAAAAAATTTTTTTTTCTGAACATGAACTGGTTCCTCAACCGCCTGTGATCACAGTTAGATTTACAACCTCCGAACTCTCCAGACTCCTGCGGCTATTGTTTCACGGGCTTTATGATCGCTAAGTTTTCCATTAACCACATTCCGTCCTATACATACTTTCCGGGTTCCCACCCTAAGCAAGCCTAACACATGGCAGCTTTCTGGTCTTCTCCGAACTTCAGATTTTTCATGTGTGAAAGGGTGGGAGGTGAAACAGTCACAGGCCAGACATTCATAAACACGAGGTATTAAGCAATCCCACGGCTGTTCATTGAGAACTCCTGGTCTCAAGGCTTGTCCTGGGGACTGAGTCATAGCCCTTCTGTCACAGGGACTCTATGCAGACCCCCAGGAGGCCTGGGCACCCCAGTTGAGGTCTGGGCACTCACCCATCTCTGGGAATGCTGGCTGGGGCGTGTGTTCAGGCAGGTGGGCATGGCTGAGTTCCCCAGCCCCTTAGGGCTACAGCTGTCAATATCCACAGGGACCCAGCAGTCAAAAACAAAACAGGTGGGGCCGTACCAGCGCCCCAGCATGGCCCACCCTCCACCTGATGAGTCTAGTTTGCCCGGCAACATCTAGTTGATACTTGTCACCCCAGGGTAAGTATTGTTAGCTTTGTTCCAGGTGGGAATTCAAAAAGTGTGTGTGGGACGGAATGTGGTTAATAGAAAACTGAGGTTTGTGAAACAACAGCCATGGGAATCTGGAGAGTCCTGGAGGTTGTAAACCTAACAGCCAGCTGCAGCCAGCATGCCTATACCCTCCTCCCTTATCTCTACAGCAGGGGTCCTTAAACTTTTTAAACAGGGGGCCAGCTCACTGTCCCTCAGACCGTTGGAGAGTGCGCACTGTGGGCCCTGGACGAGTCGGCTGCTAAGCAGGACAGGCAGCGGTGGCAAAAACATCCAGAGGGCTGGATAAATGTGCTAGGCGGCCTGCATGTGGCCCGAGGGCCGCAGTTTGAGGACACTTGCTCTACAGGATGAGACTGATGCAGGGTCCCAGAAACTGGTTGTTTAAAAAAAAAAAAAATTGCAGTGGCTGTTCTGACCCTGGTACCCACTCCCTGCTGAGAAACCCTCCATAAAACCCAAGGCTTTCCCCTCCCTCGGAGTGGATGCCCTTTGGCCTCCACCCATCTGCACCCGGATGCCCAAAATAAACAGCATTTTGCTGCACATGAGACTTCCTGTGTCTCTAGACTTCGGACCTAACAAGTATGACAGTGCCCCTTTCACTCTCAGGTATCCCAGTTTAGAAATTAGACAGCGTCCCTAGCAATGAAGGTATTAAAGGCCAGAGAAGGAGTGTGATCTGCCCATGGTCACACAGTCACCAGGGGCCGAGAAAGGAATAGAAGTTGCGTCCCCGAGCTCTGGGCAATGTGGCCTGCTGACCCTTCAGGCCACGAGCCTCTGAGGGCGGGACTGCGATCCCAGTCTCACTTCCTCCTGGGCTCTGCGCACACCTGCCTTACGACACAGGCGGGGAATCTCTTATTGTAAGTCTGTCTGTCCTGGAGGGTAAGGAGTACAGCCAGCTCTAGTGCTGAATCTGCTGTGCGCCAGGCAGATGTCAGTGTCTATTTTATGATCCTCAACAACGATCCTGCGAAGTATAGCACCTTTCCAAAGGGAGCTCTAAAAAGCAGCTGGCAGAGACCCAAACAACAATTCTCACCTGAGACAAGGACAGAGATCTCGGGCCTTCCACGAAGCTGCGGTCCTCTGTCCCCCGGGGGCATCCTAGCTGCAGGAATCCATGACGCACTCGGTCAAGGCCTTCCCTGAAAACATGTTTAGCATCCAGAAATGTGCTGGGGGTGTGTGTGATTCCAGAGAACGCTCCCTCCAGCGTTGTTCCCCAGGCAGCCAAATATCATTGCAGATCCATCAGGCTCCGAAAATCCTGGAATGGAAGGATTCATGCAGCTGACAGGCACAGTCCTCATGAGGGGCATCTTTTCAATTCCCTGCTGATGAAAAAATCAGGTCCGGGGGTGGACGGTGGATCTAGCCATGTCTCTACAGGTCACCAGGGCCACCGACATCCTTTCTGCATGGAAATCCACTTGGGCAGTGACAGGGGTGCCAGGGCCCGTTCCTGACTCCTTGAGGTTTTATTTGCTCATCCAGGTCTCCGTAGGTTGGCCTGGAGCACAGGCCCATGTCAAGAAAATACTTAATTGGTATAATTTGGAAAACAAATTTAGAAACAAAACATGTTATAAGTACATAACGAAAAGTGTAAGGTATATTGTCTTCTACTTTTGTGGCCAACCTAAAGATAGATATGAACATAGTTAGTGAAGGTCCTTGATGGAATTTTAGGTGTGATTTATTTATTTATTTATTTATTTATTTATTTATTTATTTATTTATTTTTGAGACAGAGTCTCACTTTGTTGCCCAGGCTAGAGTGAGTGCCGTGGCGTCAGCCTGGCTCACAGCAACCTCAATCTCCGGGGCTCAGCGATCCTCCTGCCTCAGCCTCCCGAGTAGCTGGGACTACAGGCATGCGCCACCATGCCCGGCTAATTTTTTCTATATATATTAGTTGGCCAATTAATTTCTTTGTATTTATAGTAGAGACGGGGTCTCGCTTTTGCTCAGGCTGGTTTCGAACTCCTGACCTCGAGCAATCCGCCCGCCTCGGCCTCCCAGAGTGCTAGGATTACAGGCGTGAGCCACCGCGCCCGGCCTAGGTGTGATTTATTAATAAATATCCCTAGTACTCTAACATAGAACTTTGGAGACTTTTTTATTTTCATAGTGATTTTGTAATGATATCAACTATTACCACTGTATGTATTTAAATCACCTGGTGGGATATAATATTTTTGAGTTATCGTACAGTTATTAAAGAAATCAGTAAGATTTTAGAACATTCAACTTTTTTTTTTAAGTTGCAAGAGGACACTTCACTGTGAAACTCAGCCTCTTTAATTTGTGAAGTAATCTCTACCCAAAATGCTTTTGTTCTTAAGGAAAATCTTAACAGCTTAACTTGTAACATCTAGTTTCTTCTAAGACCAACAAAGATAAGACCTAATTCTTTCTTACATTTCAGAATATGTTGCTCTTCCAGAACTTATTTACAAAGAAAGTGCACTTACCTTTGAGCCTAAAAAAAGACAAAGTAAACTCAAAGCAGTTTTTATCATTTATTGAAGCAATTAACATTTTTAAAAAGTCATATAACAGAATAAGGCTTTAAAGATACTTTTTTTGGCTTAATGAGCAATGTCCAGTGTTATATGTATAAGCTTGGTGTGTTCATTTAAGATGACAGAACCCAGAATTTTTTTTAATTCCCTTTTTGGCTTTAAAAATTAACTCAAAAGTTGAATTCAACAGGAGTTTTGATAAGCTACGTGAAGTGATGTAAACAAATATACTTTAAGCTATTTCAAAATAATAATCATAACAATATGGTTGTATTTTTAAAAATTATTGCTAATTGTGGGACAATATTAGGGATAGCATTTGCATTTTCTATTAATCCGTTTTTTGGGCTATTTTTCAGTTTACTTTAACATTTGGAGGACTTTGTGTCTCCTCAGTATATTAATAAGATAATTTCACCTACATATTGTATATAAAATACTTAAATTATATTTCCATAAAAACTGGAGAATGCAGGGATTTTTCTCTGTACTACGCAAATATTCAGTACTGTAATTGGACTAATCAATTAAATTCCCACAACATATAATAAAAGCACTTCTGCCATTGAGAAAAAAACTACTGCATTTCATTGATTTTAAAGATACATATGTGTTCACACTTTAATACATGTGAAATTGGGATACTCCTTACAACCAATTGCATCTTGCAATTATAATTAACAACATTTTTCTCTTTCTTAGTGATATATAAAACATTGATTTTAGATTCTATGAAATATGACTAAAAAAGTTTCTGTAAGCCTTGCCTTCCTTTTGAAAAATAGAGTTAAAAGCAATAGTATTCACAAAAATTTCCCATCTATTAGATTTATATTTATAAAAGCATCATTATATGTTACATATGAATATGCAAAAGTTATATATCTCTTTTAAAAAGATAATCTAGCTTTAGAAATCTTATTTCATAATACTGTTAATTGCATGGACACATACATATGTTTTACTAATTTAGAGCAACAGGTAAGATAATCCTTACTAAATTACTCAAAATCTGTTTTTTAAAGACATGCTGCTTTATTCCTCTTAAATATCTAAAGTAGATTGAAGAGCTAACAAAGTGTAGCCGAATAGTTGTTCTACTAGTCATACTCTAATGATTTGTATGTGTATGATTTGTATTTCCCAGTAAGAAAGTTCTAGATTTTTCAAGAACAGCTGTTTGCCTTGCTTATATGTTTTATCCATATATTAAACAACATACCATGATGGGTGTCTGTTTGTATGTCTATACTTTATCCAGATTGCCTTAGTTTTAACGTAATGTCCTCTTCCTGTTCCAGGTTCCTACCCAGGATGCCTCGTTCCATGTGGTCATCGTGTCGCCTTAGGCTCTAACAGGCTCTTGGCTGTAATAGTTTCTTAGAATTTCCTTGTTTTGATGACCTTGACATGATGACTTTGGCAGTTCTGAGTAGTACTTGTCAGGTATTTTGCAGAATGTCCCTTATCCTGTAAGAGAAAAAAAAAAATTGTTTTGGTTCTTTGTGCATTTCTTGCCCACTGTAACACAAAGCAGACTGTGAAAGTGTAAAGGATAATATAAACTGGAAGTATAAGAGAGTGATAAATTCTTTCTTTCTTTTTTTTTTTTTTTGAGACAGAGTCTCATTCTGTTGCCCAGGCTAGAGTGAGTGCTATGGTGTCAGCTGTCAGCCTAGCTCACAGCAACCTCAATCTCCTGGGCTCAAATGATCCTCCTGCCTCAGCCGCTAGAGTAGCTGAGACTACAGGCATGCGCCACTATGCCTGGCTAATTTTTTCTATATATATTAGTTGGCCAATTAATTTCTTTCTATTTATAGTAGAGACGGGGTCTTGCTCTTGCTCAGGCTGGTTTCAAACTCCTGAGCTTGAGCGATCCTCCCGCCTCGGCCTCCCAGAGTGCTAGGATGACAGGTGTGAGCCACCACGCCCGGCCGAGAGTGATAAATTCTGATAAAGATTTGGGAAGGCTTCTCATCACAAGTAAGCTTGCCCTGTAAGAAATTTGTCGTGTTTGTGGTGGGGTGGGGAGTGCAGGTCATGTTCTAGTGACAAACTAATATGATTGCAACGAGAAGTTTATTAAAGGTGTAATTAGAAGTAACAGTGGGAAGTTTGGTAGGGTCCTGAAGGTTTTTTTTCTCTCTTGACACCATATATACAGTGTCGTTTCCAACACCACTTCTCTAACTCTCAGGCACCAACTAGGTGTCCTACAACTGTGATCCTAATGACCCAGAATTAGCGTCATTAACATTAGCCTGATTAATTAACATGAGGGAGTCTGAGAGAAAATCTCCCTCCACATTTTGAGCAGGAAGCCAGAAATTGTTTCTTTTGCTCTGGGTCTTGACTATCCACAGTCACTATCCTTGTCTTCTGGGATTTAACTCTGAAGGGGTAGACCCATGAATCAGGCCCTACATTCAGACCTAAACCATTTGTCTCTCCTTTTCTTCTCTTTAGAAGGGCAAGAAAAATTTTTCCTAATTATTACTTTATAGGTAGACACTATCAGGGAGGAAAAAAACTTTTCTTCTACCCTTTTGGGTTCAGTACCTGAGGGTCTGCGAATTAAACTAACAAATTAGCAGACAAATTAACAGAAAAAAAAGGTATACAATCTTGGTTAATATTTATGTGCATCAGAGTTCCCAGAAAAGAAGTAAAACTCAAAGTAGTGGCTAAGACTCAGGAGTTTATATATGATTTTAACAAAGGAAGGGAGTTTGGGGCTTTAAATTATGGGGAAGTAACTAGGAAATATATGAGGGAAACTAAAGGAAGATTAGGGTTACTTTAGTAAGACTGGTTTATGTAGATTCATCTCAGTGTCCACTGTCTGTCCCCAGTGAATAGAGTAGCTCTCTTCTTCCTGGTATGGGGTACAGAGGTCACCTTCCAAGGGAAGCTTATGCCCTGCCTCTAGGTGGACAAGAGGAGAGCAGAGAACTCTTCCTGCCCAATTGATTCTCAGTTGCCTTCAGCTCAAAATAATCCTTACGCCAAAGTGGCATGTTTTGGGGTGGCATATTCTGTGTCCCTTCAGTTCTTAGCCCTCTCCAAACTGTAGTTTCTCAGTTTCTTAAAAATCACAAATCTTTTTTTTTTTTTTTCCCCTTTTCCTTTTCCTTGTCAACTAGCTTGGCTCTTGCAAGTAAAAACTTTGCTTTCCTGATTATTGTTTCTGCTGTGCTTTTTTTTTTTTTTAAAGTCTGTCTGGAAAGTCAAAGCTAAGCAATGACTTCTTTGTTCTCAGCTTTATTTATGTTTCCCCTGAAACAATGAATCTATATGACAAGAATTACTAGGAATGAAAAGTATGTTGGCCTTTCTTTTGAAGATGCTATTTTGTATTCTCACTCAAAAAAAAAAAAAAAAAAATTATGTCACATCTTGTGAATTTGAGCCTCCAAAGAAAAGCTACCCAGAGTGTAGTCTTCTGTCATCTCAGGGAGAATCCCTCTCTATTATATTTTTCACTCTTTCAGCAAGACAAATTCCTTTCCCTGTCTTGTGCAAGTCAATGTTTTTTGTTTTTTTGTTTTTTTTTTTAGACAGAGTCTCACTTTGTGAGTGCCCTGGCGTCAGCCTTGCTCACAGCAACCTCCAACTCCTGGGCTCAAGCGACCCTTCTGCCTCAGCCTCTCGAGTAGCTGGGACTACAGGCATGTGCCACCATGCCCGGCTCATTTTTTCTATATATTTTTAGTTGGCCAATTAATTTCTTTCTAATTTTAATAGAGATGGGGTCTCACTCTTGCTCAGGCTGGCTTTGAACTCCTGACCTTGAGTGATCCTCCCACCTCAGCCTCCCAGAGTGCTAGGATTACAGGCGTGAGCCACCGCGCCCAGCGGTGCAATCAACTTTTAATGCTTGAGCAAGTAACATTTGTATCTTACTCTCCCCCAGGTGGCTTAAAAAGGTGTTTTTTTCTTGATGAAGACAGTCATCTTGCAAAATTCTAGAGCTCCCTCTTAAAAGAAACTTGTTCTCCACTTCCTTATACTTCGCATGTGGGCTCTCCTATTTCAGTGAATAGAAAAGGCCTCAGGGCTTCATGGTGCTGGCTCCACCACACAGAGTTGTTGGAAGTCTAAGTGGCATTGCAGTTGAAAATATCATTAGGCAAAGAATTCCGTGTGCTTTTCTTAACATCTTAGTAAAATATCCTTTCAGGCACGGAAAAAGACAAAAGCTCTGAACAGCTCTTCAAAATAAGTAGATCTGTAAATCATTTCAAAGAGAATGGGAAGTATTTCCTTTAATTCCAGTACGGCTGATCCTGGACTGAGAAATACAGTAGCCATTAATTTGGACCAGCAATTCCCTTCAAGGAAGTGAATATATATATAGAAGGAGTTTGACTCTCTCCCAGACCTGCCTCTAACTCAGAGATGCAGAAGTCGGGAAATGGGATTATATCCCATCTGTGGAGTATTTACCGCCTTTGGGGGTAGCAAGATAGGGGCTCACTCTCCCCGCCACTAGGACCAGCTTTGTCAGTGTGCGACCAGCGCAGTTGCCCAGGGCCCCGTGCTCACGAGAGCCCCATGCTCGAGGTTCGATGCTCTGTGGCCAACATCTCGAAATTCTCAATAATTTTATCTTCAAGTGTGTTTTGTAAATTAAGTCTGATGGGGCAATGGAGCATGCGCTGGGGCTCGCAGCCTAGGTGTACACAGTCTCTCCTCTTGTTGCTTCCTGGGACAGGATCTTGGCTGCCAGATTCCCAACTTTTGGCTCCCCAGGTCCCACCCAGCTTCTCTCTCTCCAGCCCTGCCTGGTGACTGCTGCCAGAGAACTTGGGGTTGGGCATGCTGCCCAGTGGCATGTTGGGTAAGGGATGGCAGAGCTTCCTTGCCCCGGGCTGACAGCATTATTAGATGGGCAGGGGAGCTGGGGTAGGCTTGTCACTCACCCCCAGTCCAGGCACTGAGCACCTCTGGGCAGGCTGCAACCCCTTGGCAGTTGCCCATTGCCTTGGGTTGGGAAGGCAGATGCGTGGGAAGGGGATACTGGCTTTCCCAGGCGACAAGGTGCATTGGTGTGGTGGAAGGTTGTGGGGTGGGGCCCAGGCATGTGTGAGGGTCTACACTTGCCTGGCAACGATGCCTGTGCCCAAGGGTGTGTGACATTAAATAGCAAATAGAAAAACAGCGTGACAGGTCCAGAGAGAGACTGCAGAAGAAAGGGAAACGCTTAGATGTCTGTGCCTTTAACAACATTTTATCTCTGGCATTTTGAGCAAAGAGCCCCATATTTTCATTTTGCACTGGGCTCTGCAAATGAAGGAGCCAACCCTGCCTACCACACCCCACATTTAGGGATTGCAAATCTCAGCATACAATACTACAGGGTAAAGGGGAATCAATATGGGTATATGGCCTTTTTAATGCTGGGAGCGATACATTCTGAGGGTGGTGGTGTTTTTCTACGTTGCATTTGCGGGCTACGTCAGGTTTTTAAAAAATAAATTCTCATCCAGCAAGTAAAGACCTAAAGGATCCCACTTCAGTCCGGCATAGCCACACTAAATGCTGGCCTAGGGACATTCACAGCCACCTCCAATTCAGGTCTGGGTAAGAAAGAGGGAGTCTGAGAACAGCCAAGTAGACTGTGAGCTGGGCGAAGACGTTCTGTGTACCCATTCAATCAGCAAACAAATCCCATACTTGGATAGCTCTGTGCTGGAGGTAGAAAGGATACATCCTATGAACATTTCTATGAAAGTTCAGAGTAAGAGCATTCTTTGTGAAACGGAAGCAACCCGTAGAAAATATGCACTTGTCTTCAATAAGATGTGAAAATATATGGTCACTGTGAAACAGGACCAAAGATACAGAGTTGACAGTCTGAGACAGTGAGTTAACCAAAATGGAGCAATTTTCCAGGAAAGTGAAATAGAATTTCTGATTTAAAGTCTTCATTGGAGATGGCAAAAAGCAAGATGGACATTGTAAAATATTGAGTCAGTAATTTTCATGGTAAATTCCAGACTCTCCCAGAATACAGACGATAAGGCCAAATAATGAAAGTGATGAGATGAAAGAAAGTAAGCTCCAAGCTCTAAATTTACAATAATCAAAATTTAATTCGATTATATGTTTGGGCTGAAAATAAGGATAGGTACCTGGGTTACTGAGTACTGATTACTGAATAGCAGGAAATATTAATGGAGATAGATTGTACATTTAAAACTATCAAGAAAGCTCAAAAAGCCTCCAGTCAGAAAAAGCTACACACAGACATAATCAGTTTGTTTCCAGGTTTGTTTGCAGCGCAAAGTGCTATAAGAAATGACCGATCTACATAGATTTTAAGGAAGAAGAGTTGTAAGAAAATGATTTTCTATCCACCCAGGTTGTTGTTCTTGTGCAAAGGCAGCAAAAACAATCAATCTCTCATGCAAGAGTTCACCAATTTACCATATTGTCCATGTAAACCTACCTCAAATTAAAAAAAAAAAAAATCAAAGATAAATGAACTCCAGCAGATTCAAAATTGAAAACACAAGAATCTGTTAGCCTTCTTGTAAAGGAATTGGCAGTTAGCTTTGCAATCACTTAAATACAGATGACTAATTAAAGATACTCTACGGTTAAAAATAAGATATAAAATGAAAAAATTTAAAATGTAAACTATGAAAATATGAAACCAGAAAAATAGTTTTACAAAGAAAAGCTCTGAGTATAGAAATCCCAGATTCGATTAACAAAGACCCAGAATGGACTTAGAAAAGCATGATAATGTTGTTAAAAAACACAGGAAGAGTGGAAAACATCTAATACTTTAGGAATAAGTTGAAAAAAAGCAACCTATATACTCTTTACAAGAAACAGACCTGAAAAGGCATTTTAAAGTAAAGAACAAAAACTGAAAGTTAGGAATGGCAATATACTAACGAAGTAAAATTTTAGGCAAAAAGCAAGTTACACAAAAGTGGTTATCTTATATTAATGATAGGCATAATAACAATTAATCTGTGTTATAAATAAAGTAACACTTTAAGGGATAAAGCAAAAATTATTCCTACTGGATAAATTGATATTAATAGAAACACCAATGTAATGGAGTTATTTAACATATTCTGTCTTGGACAGATGAAAAAGGTAAAAAATAAATGATATAGAGCACTTGAACAAGAAACATAGCAAAGTCACACATCTTAACTCATATTACAACTTGGGTATATATAGTGGGAAATGTAATTTCTTTGTTTTGTCTCTCTGTGTCTAATCCAGCTTCCTAAAAACCCAACCTTTCTAGCTTATAATTGGGGGAAGATATGTAAGTATCTCTCTTAAATCTTAGTACACTCTGATAATTTGAACACCTTTTGGAGTGGTGTTCAGCCTCTCTCTGATGAAAGTCTGGTCTCTCAAATGGTCCATCCATTTCCCAGGTTCTCTCCTGAAGACAGGATGTGGGCGTACGGAAAAGGGTGTACAGATTTCTCAACTTCTCGCCACTGCCCTGAAGCTGAAATCCTCAGGTTCACGTGCTATCCTTGAACTTTCCTCTGCTATCTCAGGAGAAATGCCTGTGGTCTTGCTGGTGAATAATTTGCCCTGCTGACCTTTACCCTTAAAAACTACTGGTGTCAGTGATGGGTTGGCTTCTCACTGCCTTCGTCACTGCCCATCAGTGACTGCTGGCTGGCGCGGCCTCACCTTGACTCTCATGGGTGCCATAAGCCCATTACAGCTCTGGCTTTGACTCCCATTTGGCCCCAGCTGGACTACAGCCCTTGACACAGAGCTACCCATTGCATCCCTTTGCGAGGGCAAATCCTCTCTAGCAAGTTCCCCAACCTCATCTAATGCTGTGATCCAAGGTGGTTTAGGGAAGGTAAACAACATGACCTTCCTCTGTCTGCTTGATCTAGGTGTTAAAAATAAAATTAATTGGGAGGCCATTAGGTTGAGATGGCGTTAGCGTTCTGGGTTTTTACTATAAGCAAACTGAAACCCAACTCAAAATGACTTAACCAATCAGAAACCTCCAACTAATTTTTAACTAGGGGCTGTACCAATCAGAAACTGCCAACTGGCCTCTAAAGAGAGATTCTTCACTTTGAACAATCAGTTTCTTTGTCTTGCCTCCACAAAGACCTTATGAAAGTTTTCTCCTCGTTCCCCCTTTGGTGGATCCCAAATCCCTCATGATTTGGTGTTGCCTGAGTCATGATTCATTATCTGCTCAAATAAACTCTTTAAAATTTTAATGTGCCTCAGTTTACCTTTTAACCAGCTAGTTGCCAAGAGTCAACTAGCCGATAGACCAATTAACAAATGTAATACTTTTACTTATTTATCAGAAACTTGTTTCATTGTCTTACTTGTAAAGGTTACTGCACACACTTTTGAAGGTGTCAGTAAAGTTTTAGTTAACAGGCTTGCATTATATCTTCATAGCACTCTAAGGAATAACCAACTTGTTGAAACCTAAAGTTACAGGGTGGTTTAGTGGATATATTAAATAGTCAGGAAAAGTTTATTTCAACATCTTTAGCATTTTTAGGACTTAGGGTCAATTTTCTCTTATTCTTTCTTTGTAATTTCATATTTATAGTAAATAAATGTCAGATTTAGGGTACCTATCTTAAAATCGATCTCATTTAGCAAAAGCTTGTACCTCCCTTTTTCACTTGAATAAATTCTGTTTTACAATGCACACTGTAAATATCAACAGCATAACTTTAATAAACATAGTATTCCTCTAAGGGTTTCTTATGAAAATCAAGGCATCATGGGTCAAAACAAAGTAGGTAAACGCTTAAACTTTTACGAGTTTTTGACTTAAGCAAAGCACTTTTTAAAGCCGCTGGTGTTTGTTTTTCAATGTCTATGTGGTTGGTGATTTGTGGGAGATAGGAATGTAGATTATGAAAACGCTAGCCTTTGTCAGCTACCGGCATGGTTCTCAGTACAAAGTAAAGTGCCATCTAGCAAGTCAATGTCGGCAAAAACATTCCTATGCTATGAGCTTTTAGGATGTTACACAGAACATTGAAATTCAACCAATACATTCAGGGGTTCATAACCTACTGGTGAAGTAGTTGACTAAAGCTGACTAAAAGAGAAAGAAAGGGAGCTGGAGATACAGGTTTGGAACTCAGCCACCTAGAGTTGTTAGTTTCAATCATGACATTGGACACGATAGCTAAAGAAGAAGGTAAGAAGTAAAAATGCCAAGAATGGAACAAGCAACTCCTACAAATAAGGAGTTGACCAAGACAAAGGCACAGGAGTGATGGGAAGGAAAAAAGTGGCAGGAATCGAGACTGGAAAACACAGAGAAGGAAGAAAGACACCCCAAGGAACCTATAGAAAAAAAAAATAGAGAATGAGAAGACACACAGAAGTGGAGAAGCAAAAGTATAAATGTTTGAAGAAGTAAGAATAAAAGAGGGGAACTGAAATGCAGGAAGAGATGAGTAGGTCCCTGTCCTTTGAAGGGAAAGCTTGAAGGAGGAGGAGGATGAAATGTACCCCTCAGAGTCATTGTCATGATCCTATTGCTCAATGCTCTAAATGAGGTACGTACACATGGCAGAGCTGGAATATTGTAATAAAAAGCAAGGTATTCCAGAACAGTGTGAGTGTTGTTGGAAATTTTTATCTTCCTATTTCTAGACCTCTGTATTCCACTTAAGCCATTTTATTCTCATCTTGGGCACTATCTGACACTCTAACCCTAGATTGGGTTCTAGAATACCCTCCTTAGGCAATGACTTTAACTCTCTAGGTCCTTTTTGCTACTATTCCTCTAAATGTCATCTTACCCTGTTTTGTAGCTGACAATTTCCCTTTTTCCCTCTTTCTTCTTGCTACTCTTCATTGGATCATTCAATTTGTCAAGCAACACTTTTTTTTTTTGAGCACCCACAACGTCCCCTAACAAATTTAAGCTCCCCGATGGCAGGGATCTTAAATGCCTTGACAATTTTTGTATATCCAGTCCCTGAACAGTCCTGGTTCACAGACTATGTTCAATAAGTATTGGTTGGTGGACTGAAGGAATCAGTACCATAGCAAGCGCATCACGCGCAATAAAGATAAAAGTTCTATTCTCAAGGATTTTACAATAAAGGAGTGAGAGAGCATCATTTACTCAAATCATAATGACAGCAAATAATTGCTTAATAAAAATCAGAGAGACAGGAAACAACCTAGGAGTGGGATCACAGAAGCCAGGAAAGAATGCATTTCACGATACACAGAGAGCAAGTAAGAGGAGGACTAAGAAGAGACCATTGGATTGACAAGGACGAAGTCATTGGCTGCAGTACGGATTAGATTCCTTGAATGACCATTGTGCTGAAAACAACTAAACATGCCAGATAAAATATAAGAAGACCCCTACGTTTTAAATGGATCACTGAGCTTACCAAAAAGTATAGAATGTGCACAGATTTAAAAAATGAAGTAACAGTGAGAATCCTTGCCATTCGTATAAAATACAAAATGGATATAACTTATCTCTGTTGCTACAAGTCAGAATATAATTATTCTTTGATGGAGTTAGTGGCTGCAAAGGAGATTGAAGGGGGCTTCTGGGACTGGTAATGTTCTTTTTCTTGACCTAGATGCTAGTGACATAGATGGATTCAGTTTGTGAAAAAATCATCAAGTTTTCACATATGCTCGGAATGTTTGTACTTCTCGGTAATATTTTTCCAGTAAGAGTTTACCTTTATTTTTTTTTTTTAGAAATAAACACAACCACCAAAAAGTGGGAATTCTGGGAGGTAAGTGAATACTCAAGCAGGCTTTTAACTGGAGAGTATCTGCCTCACCCTGGTAATTTTCAGATGCTGTGGGATTGATAGCTGTGGGAGTCACAGAGGAGCTATGAATATAATTTAGAGCCTGTCCAAGGTGGACAGGCCAGGAAGAAATCTCCCGTAACGTTGGGACCACAAAAAACTACACAGTGGACTAGAACTCGAAATAAACATACAGCACTGAAGGGGCAACAAGAGTATTTTCTTGTCTTAACTTTGGCTTTCAGTGGGAGGAATATAAACATCTCTCCTGAGAATTTGAACATGGGAACCTGGCTGCATGTAAGTTTGCGCTATGAATTTACACTATCTGTGTGGTCTCTCAACCATCATGCCCAGGACTTAAGTTGAAGCAGTAGTGCTTGCCGGAGATCGGTAGGAGTAAACACAAAGAATCCTCTCTGAAAGAATACAACTTTAACACAGGCCTTGAGGAATTTCCATGGATAAAACTCCAAAGAACAAGAGCTCACAAGTGAGAACCAGCAGAAACAGCTGAGAGCAGAATGAGACCCCCTCAAGATTTCAGTTATTGAAATTATTGGGTATAGAATGTAAAAATAGCAAAAGTTTGGGCATAGAATGCAAAAAAAATAGCAAAATTTAGTTTCTATGGAGGCTTTAAAACATGAGCAAGGAACAGGAGACTTTAAAAAAGAAAAGATCAAGTCGATTTGAAAAGAAACTAACTAGAACTCTGAAAAATAAAATATAGTCATCAATATAGTGATTACAATCAAGTCATTGTGACCCTGGTCAGAGGGAAGGCAGAATCCAAATCACAGTCAGTTGAAGAATTAATGGCAGTAAATAAACTGTGCACGTATACATTACGTGCTGTTCTAGGCTCACATACTGTTTTGCAATTTGAAAACATTAAATACAAGATAATGGGAGATGAAAAAAAAATAAGAACGGCAAGTACAGCGTATTTCTAGTAGCTTTCAGTGGCGACAAAACTTAGCAATGGTGATGCGGAAAAGGGAGGAATCCCTTCCTCTATCACTGCATCTCATTACTTCCAGGTACCAATCCTGCTGCCCTCTCTTTTACCCACAAGAAAAAGAGAGATGGAGGAAGGGGAGGAGAGTGGGAAGATGAGGGAAAGGGGAAAAGAGACCAGGAATGAGAACAAAAGGGGAGTTGAAAGGGAAAAGGAGAGAGAGGGAAAGCCCATTGCCTACACTTGGCCATCTCCTGTCCCTGTCCTGGATCTGAAGCATGACAATGGAGGGAAATAAAACAGGGGGACAGACACGTACGATCACGTGACACACATGCTAAATCAGTCACCTTGAAAACAAGCATTCTCTTAAGATTTCATTTTTTCCCACTGGAAATCAGAAATTTCATTAAAAATTTTAACACTAACCTACACCTCTCTAATTTCATTTTGCAACTAGAGGAACCGGATTTGAACGTAATCAAAATTGACAAGCTCCAGTCTGAAGACCTTAAAACTTTACTACCTCCTAAAAATAAAAGAAGTAGGGCGCTCAGTTATCAGCTTGAATTATTTTTCCTTTTTTAAAAACATGGTTCAAGCCTCTCAGAGAGCTTGGGCATAGGGCAAGGGGAAGAGCAACAAAGCCCACTATGGGAGTTCATGGATCCATAGACAAATATTAAGATTATTAAGTATGAAATGTCCAATTTCCTTAAGTACTAAGTTTGACAGTTACTATCTCTGGGGAACAAGATTGTAATGAAACTCTTACAACAAGATGTCTTTAGAAGCCTAGTTGCTTCAGATGCAGCAAAATAACATCTGATTGGCAAGTGGCCACTTTGGGTATTTCCCTACTTGGCCAGCATCCTAAACATAGTTTTCACAATGTTCTTTTCCCATATAGCATCATGGTGTGTAGAGGCAAAATAGTGAGGTGGTGAAGAACAGAACGTGGACTGGATTCTGACTGCCTGGGTTGGATTTCTTGCTCTGTCCCACACTAACTGTGTGATCTTACTCTCTATCTCTGTTTCCTTGCCTATAAAATGAGAATAAGAATAGGACCTGCCTCATAGGATTAGTATGAGGATTAAGTGAATTTATATACCTAAAGTGCTTAGAACCATGCCTGCCACATAGTAAATAGTATGTGTTTGGTTAAATATACACATACACACACACACACACACTATAGTAACTTCACACATTTTGTGTGGTCGAACTAGGATAATGACTTTATAATTCCCTTATATAACTATAAAGGATATTTTATTATCTGAATTAGCTTATTCATGAGGACTATTAAAATTTAAAGGATAAAACTAGATATCTAACAGACACTTGAACTTCCCACCTCTTCCACTTAAAATGTCTATTAGAACCATTAAGTGTGCTTGTACTTAATAGATATTTTATTAATACAATGTCATATTAATATGTGTTCCTCAACATATCCATAGGTAGCATAATTTTATTAATACAATGTCATATTAATATGTGTTCCTCAACACAAATCCATAGGTAGCATAAAAATAAAGGGGAATAATAATAGTCTCTTTCATTTTCTACTGGGACAGTTTCCCAGCAGTGTTCATTATTCTTTTTTTGAAAACATATAAAGACCAGAAGAAAGCTCTCTGCCTTGCTTCAAGAATAAGCCACAGGATACTTTAGGGAATTAAGAAATGAAAGAAGGAAAAATGTCAGGAGACATCTGGGAATCTTGTTCTTTATCATTTGCTCCTGATACATGAATTTCTGAAATATGTGTCATTCTCAACCTGGGGCAGAATTGTCTTCCTAGAAGGTATTTAAGAATGTGCGAGAGCTGCTGGCACTTAATGGGCTTGGAATAGGAATGCTACAAAGGTGAGAGAGTCCTGCAGAATAAAAAACTGGAATGCTGAAAATGCTAATAGCACCGAGGCTTCCTGCATTGGGAAGCAGGAAGAATTCTGTAAGAGAAACAGTTCTGTCCGGAGCATAGAAGATCTACGTTGTGGACCTGCTTTTAGTGTAACTAGCTATTAATATATGACCCTGAGGGAGTCCTGGAATCTCTTTGGATTTTAGTTTCCTCACTCATATGATGGAGGAAGTCCCTTTCCACACTATTTCTTTGACATAAAAGCCTAAAGATAATTACTTTGTTTTCTTGTTTAGCATTAACAACTTTTTAGCAATATCTTCTCCAGGTGACAGAGTGTGACACAATGTCAGCCCAGCTGAGGCCACAACCGTGTGCAAATGTCATCCCGCAAATATTCCAATAAGTCTTTAACAAAAGTATTTAGTTTCAATTGATGTAAAAAAACAACACTCTTGAAATCAATTTTTAACGTGAAAATATTACTCTCTGATTTAATCAATTTTGTATTATATTTCAATTTATTCTTATCCAAGGCCACTATAGAAAACTGTGTCTATAAAAGTGAGAGTATATAAAAATTCAGTGATAATTCATATTTTTATCATATTTATTCTTTTAATAAATTAAAATAAAATAATGCACACAAAGAGGAAAAAGCCCATTGACAAGCAAAGCTAATGATCTCCTCTGTAAAGACATTTTTCAGAAAATTCTGGTGATGCTTAGAGTTGATAAGTTTTAATGTTTGTACCCTGAACATAATAATAAATATAACTTGCCCCAAATTATTCTGTGAAATCTGTAACTTCGAATAAAGGGTTAACTGATGGATAGTCTTTGCATTTACATTGTGAACACCTAAAATTTAGGGGAAGAGTCATTTCATTTTCATTGTATAACTACATGTTTTTATTGTATAACTAGACTCTTATTCTATATAAAGTATTTATTTATTAAATAAATATTTTTACTAGATATTGATGTCAAAATATTAAGACAGAAATCCAGTATAATATATTCTACTTTTGCATTGCTGAAGCCCAAGGATGAAAAGTTTCCCACATAATACTTTTTCCTCTTAAGAAGAAAAGCAGCCTGTTATACCAGTGTCCAAAGTTCCTGTGTGAAAATGGGGTTGTCGTATGCTGCTGAGACCAGGTTCGTAGCAGAAATATTTTATGCATGTTGACTCAGGAGAGCTTCTATTTAATTGTGCTCTGCACACAGCGGCATTCAATCCGTTTTGACAGGTTCCCTAATTCATCCTAGCTTTGCAGTTTCATTTTGTGACCCAGAACAAAATGCATAAAAGCCATTACTGAATGAAATTGACAAACCTCAGGTCCAAAATAGATTTCTCAACAACAACAAAAAAACAACTCCCTAAATCTTTGAGCTCTTGACTGGAACAAAAAGTATACTTAAAGTAAGTTTGTGTGGCAAAAAAAGAGAAAAAAAAAAAAGAATTAAAATAAGTAGAATCACTTCTTCAGCCTCTAGAGACTTTGTTCTTCCAGGTTACTCCTTAAATATTCACTCGTCATAAAGGTAAAAGTATACATGGGAGGGATTTTTGTTCGTTTGCTTTGTTTATTTTGTAGGGAGATAAATCACTTTTTGTTTGAAATGACTTTTTCGTAAACCTTGTAAAACTCTTAAGTAGTTATTACATCTTATATCAATTATTTATTACTAACAACTGATAATATCAGTCATATCCTTGGTTGGAAAGACTAAGTGCTTTTATTTTTTCTCAGAAAACATAAAAAACATATTTTATATCTTTAATCATAGCGTTACCAAATCTAGTGCTCTTTTTTCTTTGTTTAGGTTCATATGTCCACCTGGCATTATTTTCCTTCTGACCAAAGAACTTCCTTTATCTTGCAATGTGGGCCTGTTGCTGATGAAATTTTTTGGTTTTTGTATGTCTGATATGTTTTGTCTTCATTTATAAGAGACATTTTGGTAGCTATTGTTTTCTAGGTTGGCAGTTTTTTCTTTTGCCACTTTAAAGATTTTGCTTTCCTCTTTTCTCATATGCATTATGATAAGAAATCTGATATCATCCTCACCTCTGACCCTGTGTGTATATAACAAGCCTTTCTTCTCTGGTTGCTAGAAACTTCTCTTTATCATTAGCTTGGAGAAGTTTGATTATAATGTGCTTTGAGATACTTTTCTTCATGTTTCTTATGCCTGGAGTTTGCTGAGCTTCTTGGATATGAAGTTGTCACAACATGCTGCTTTCTTTTTTTTATTATTATTATTATTGTTATTATTTTTTTTTAAGGCTGGTTAAGTGAAGCAGTGGGAGTGGAGACATGCTGCTTTCTTCATAGAGAGGTACTAGTGCCAAAAACTTGTAGATGAAGTGAAAAAAGTCCTGAATGATGCCACAAAACAGTTAACTTCATTAAATAAAGACCAATTCACTCCGTAATGTTTAAAAATTGTGTTATCACTTGGAAAAAGATTGTGTAAATCTCCTGCTACATCTAGAAATCTGCGGCTTATCAGAGAGAGGGTTTGCAACTTTAGCTAAAAGTTGGATTACATGAGTATTAGCAAGACAGCAATAGGACAGATTTTGCGGAGTGTTTAGAAGAAGATGGTGGCTACAGCAATGAGCGACTTAGCAGATATTTTTCATCACATGAACCAGTTGAACAAATAACTATAAGACCCTGGAGAAAGTAGTCTGAGTTCAATTCACAAGATTCTTTGATTTATAAGAATCTGAATCTTTGGAAAAGTTATATTGCAATAGGAATTCTTACAGTTTTCTCTTTGTTGCTTGGGCTTAAGAATGAGGAAGGATACTTGCAAGATTTAAGTTTTATAGAAAACCACAAAACAGTCTTTTTCTTTCTTTCCACACAAGGATGAAAGCGACTTTTTTCTGAATCTCCTACTCAGCCAGACAACCTGATTTTGAAAGAGGAACGAGAACTTTGTAAGCTGCAGTCTGATCATGCAGTTGAGATAAGGGTTTGCTAATCTGTCCCTAGACAAGTTCTGGATTCCTATGAAGGAAGAGAATTCATAGGAAAGTGGTGAACATTTTGTCGCAGTTTTCCACTCATTACATATGTGAGCAAGTTTTCACTTGCTTAACAATCATCATGAGCAGGATGAGAATCATCTCATTTTAGTTGAAAATAAAATCTGTGTGTGTTTATATCAAGTCTGATCCAGAATTTAGTAATTGTACAGCAGAAAAATAAGCACAAGTTTAAAGTTAACTTATTCTGTATTTCTAGTTTGCAAAATAACACTTTTTTTGCATAAATAGTTATTTAATGAAGATTAAAAGTCTGACATCTATGTATCATAATTTCATAACTGCTGGGCTTATACTTGAGCTTGATCATGTTACTTAGGAAGAAAATGATTTTTTTCAAAGCTTTATAAAAAAATATGTCTTAGGTGCAATGGTCTCCTATCTCAGTTCTCAGATCCTGGCCTCACACCTTTCTGTAGAAGCTGGAGCCTCCAATGCTGAGCCTCCACTTGCACAGGGCAAAGCACTCCCTTCTCCTTTGGGATAATCTCCTCGGCAGGTTTTCAAGTTGTCACATCTTCCAATCTGTCAAAGTCATCACTAGGATTCCATCTACTTTCCACCCTCTGAGAATTTGTTGAAATGTGGTGGTGCTTCCTGTAGTCTCCCCTACCATTCCTTTTGCCCTTGTGAGTTAATACTTAAAAAAAAATTTCTTTCCCACCATTTTTTGGAGAAGATTTGGAGGACGGGGAGAGAAAGTAAACACTTATAGCGAATCACCATTTTAAAACTTGAAGTAGATATCGGATTCTAATATCAGCTCATAAGATGAAAATTGCATTTGATTACATTAATCTTGAAACCATATAATATGGTAAGAGGAGTATCTTTAAATGTTAGAATCCTAGTTACTCTGATGAAGACACTTGTACTGTGAGAGGCATGGGCACTTTAGACTTAAGAGCTGTGGGCTCCCCTCTCCTATCTTATGCTCCTACTGGGATGTAATGTCATAGATCTCCATGGCAAATGAAATTGCTCACGCTATTACTTTTTATGCTTGTAATTTTTTTAACTTCTAAGTCTCCAGTTAAATATGTATACGGTAATAAAACTCTGCTATACTTTCTCAAATCCTTCTTCCAAGAGAGAGCGATCACTCTAAGAGAATCTAAGCTGAAAATATAGATGGAGATTTAAAAGTCTTGACAGATGGAGGGAGAGTTGGTAGGCACCAGCTTAAAGTCTGGACAATAGCTAAAAAGTGACAGAGCCCAAATCAGAACAAACTCTGTGAACTCAGCTTCAGGGTTTAGAATTGAATTAAAATTGTGAAAGGATGGCCGGGCGCGGTGGCTCACGCCTGCAATCCTAGCAATCTGGAAGGCCGAGGCAGGCGGATTGCTCGAGGCCGGGAGTTCGAAACCAGCCTGAGTGAGACCCCGTCTCTACTAAAAATAGAAAGAAATTAATTGACCAACTAAAAATATATATACAAAAAATTAGCCGGGCAAGGTGGCACATGCCTGTAGTCCCAGCTCATCAGGAGGCTGAGGCAGGAGGATCACTTGAGCCCAGGAGATTGAGGTTGCTGTGAGCGAGGCTGACGCCACAGCACTCACTCTAGCCTGGGCAACAGAGCGAGACTCTGCCTCAAAAAAAAAAAAAGAAAAGAAAAGAAAAGAAAAGAAAAGAAAAGAAAAGAAAAGAAAAGAAAAGAAATTGTGAAAAGACTTTGATACAGGGATGTTTTGACTTTTAACTATATGCCTAATAATGCAAATGAATTGCACTTTGCATCTTTATACATAATAATCAGAACATTTAAATGAGATAATGTCTTGTATAAGAACTTTATGCTTTGATCAATTCAGATTTACATAGCTCATTTAATTTTCACAATAATTCTATAAAATAGATATCATCGTTACTCTAATTTTAATAATGAATAAACTAAGCCTTAAAGGGATTGAATAACCTTTTTCAGGTCAAGACAAGATTGTGTGATTTTTCCCACCACTGCACCTTCTATTTAACTCAAACACTTAACAATGTGATCGTAATGGCCAACACTTAAATAACTCTTTACTGCCTCTGAAATAAATTCATAGCTCTTCAAACAGACAAAATTTGAGGGGCAAAAATAAATAAATAAATAAAAGAGTGAAGAGGAGAGAATATTTTGTACTTGCTACTGACCCATCAAAAATAGATTATGATGACTAAGAACTCACCATGTTTTGTGGACATCTAGGTAAGAACTTTTCTCAAAACACGATCTGGACTCAAGCATCACACGGATCTAGTATTGTAGTTTTCTAGGCTGAAACCTAGAGAAACAGTTATTAGAACTAGTTTGGTTTTTTTTTAAGTGTTTAGTTTTACTTCAACTTTATAATGCTTCAGATTTACCCACACTAACAATCTATTCCAAAACCACTTATTTGAAAATGCTAAACTGCCAATGGTAGTAACATTATCATTAATTAATTTTCTCACTTATAAAAACCAGAAAAATAGCCTCTCTACTCCCCTCCCCCCATTCATCACTACTGAAAGATTTATTTCAGTTCATATTTTAGACTATATCTGCTATCAACTATAGAAAAATGAAAGACCCCAAACCTCAAATGATATCAAGACCAGATACCATATCTTATTTTTATAAGCTGACCTTTTAATATTTCCAGTTGAAATAAAACTGTCTTATGACCAAAGGTATCATTTTTGAAAGACTATTTTTTATCTACATAAAAATTTACATAATAAGGCTAGATTAATATGATTACTTCACGCCTTTAACATTGATGAAACAGAAAGATTTTTTTTCTGTTATAAAATGAAATGGTACTTGTTTGGGATGGAGTGGTAAAGTTATTTTACTCAAGAAATTACTAACTGTCTTGACTGCATATGTATTAATGTCACAATGGTCAGTTTCATTTTACAGTACTTTCTTGACACCTGTATGTTTAAAAAAGTCAGCACTGTTGTAATAAAATATTTATAATGCGGTATTGAGAGAAATCTGCAGAGTATAATATTAACCATTTCCTTTAGAATATAATTCAGAAAGTACTTGTGGGCTTAAAGTATGGTTTCCCTAAAAATATCTCTTATATGTGCATTCAGTTAGAAAAATATTATAACCAGTTTGGTGACTTTGACTAGTTCCAGTTCCTAAAAATATCTGCCAGTAATGTCCTAGTGCCTTCAACGAGAATGATCATTGAAAGCATTCTCTCTGCTTATAGCATTCGGGCTGCATGCAAAATTGAAGTGCCTTCCACTTATGAACATTACTTTTTTTTTTAAAACATGGTTTATAATTGCTTATAAAACATTTCTGAAAAAAAATAATAGCATAACAGTGAAAAGTAATGCACCACTTACCACAGTATAAACAATGAAATTAAAAGATCGTTACAATTAAATTTCATCTAAATGGGTCTTAAATTAAAACACAGCAGTTTGGCAACACATTGTGTACAAAAGAATCAAGAAACCAGATGTAAACAGTTTAATTACAAGAACATGAGTCATCAGAGTACTTGGGACTCTCAGTTCAGCCAGGGATATAACCTTTAAGTATATAAGCTAAACTTTGACTCTAACCTCATAGACATCAGTGCCAAGGCTTTTTATATCTTAACATATTTTTCTTCAGTTTTTAAAATAATGACTCAATTGAAAATATCAAGCAAACTAAAAGCTCAACAGAGTGGCAATTTAAATATTTAACAATTTTTTTAAGCATTGAGCTTACAGTAATGCATAATTTTAAAGGCCATTTAGAAGGAATATTGAAGTCAATAAATGGTAATGTTTACATTTAATTGTCTATATGTTAAAAGCAACTAATGGTTTTAAAAATAACTTAATTTTACCAAGAGTACTGGATAGAAATCTTTGGCCTAAAGAATTGTATTCTTTAGGATGATAAAAATCCTCTAAGGAAAAAAAGTTACTTAGCATTTTTAGGAAACACATTTCTTCATCATTAAGACAAATGCATGTTAGGTTTTCCTATATGAAAAATATAGCTTATATTTACAGTTAAATAGAGAGTCTATAAAAATTATGCTTAGATAACCTTATATTAAAATACCAATAGTCTATTTATCATGTGGTTGACATTCTTATTTCTAGCTAGCATCCTTTCATAATGTGATGATTTTTAAAATATCTTTGATGTAAAAAAGTTGGCCAGGATTATTTTCTTTGTTTAATAAAACTGTTCGAAGAACCATAAAAAGTGGAATGTATGAATATTACTAAATAAACCAGACTTTAAAAAAATAACCTGTACAGTTCTTCACTTTTTCTATTCAACATTTTGATCTCTGATATACACAAAAGACTATCTGGTTTTTTTTTTGTTTGTTTGTTTGTTTTTTGAGACAGAGCCTCACTCTGTTGCCCAGGGTAGAGTGAGTGCCGTGGCATCAGCCTCGCTCACAGCAACCTCAAACTCCTGGGCTCAAGCGATCCTCCTGCCTCAGCCTCCCGAGTAGCTGGGACTACAGGCATGCGCCACCACGCCCGGCTAATTTTTTCACTACCACTACTGTCTTCTAAAGCTGCTGTCCCCAACCCCTGGCCCGCAGCCCAGTACTGATCGGTGGCCTGTTAGGAACCTGGCTATGCCTCTGTCCCCCATCCCCTCTTGTCAGTGGAAAAATCATCTTCCATGAAAACCTAGGCACTGGGCTGCACAGCAGGAGGTGAGCAGCTGCAGAGGGAGTGAAGCTTCATCTGTATTTACAGCCGCTCCCCATTGCTTGCATCACCGTCTGAGCTTTGCCTGCTCCCCACCCCAACCCTGCCCCCCAGTCTATGGAAAAATGATCTTCCATGAAACTGGTCCCTGGTGCCAAAATGGCTGGGGACCGCTGTTCTAAAGCAATCCACTTTTATATTGTCTGGGAGACAAAAACACCTGCAAGTTAAACTGTTAAACTCCTTAAACAAGTTAAACTCCTTAAATGCCCACCACACTCACAGAACCACACAGAGTGGTTCGTCTAGCAGGGTATGAATAGATCAGGTAGTTCAACTGCTTTATTTCTCGAGGAGGAAACCGAGGCCAAGAGAGGTTAACCAGCAACTTAGTCTTTTGATGCACTATCTAAAGATTGTGCTTATTAAAGCCTTCTTTTTCTGTATCCCAGTACTAGGGATTTCAATACACCGTAAATCACATTTAAAAGATCAGATTTTTCTGGATCTTTTTAATATCCTTTTTATGGCTTGTCACATTGTGGCCTTTTAAAAAGTAAGTGATAAACAACTGCTTAATGGGGAGAATGCTTACTTGCCAGTTTTCTTGATGCTATTAACCAGGCGTCCTCAAAATGCTGTCCGCCTAGCACATTTATCCGGCCCTCCGGGTGTTTTTGCCGCCGCTGCCTGTCCTGCTTAGCAGCCAACTGGTCCCGGGCCCACGGTGCGCACTCTCCGACGGTCTGAGGGATGGTGAACTGGCCCCCTGTTTAAAAAGTTTGAGGAACCCTGCAAACCAACATGCTATAAATACTTGGGTAGAATGTGTTGGCATATGAGTTCTCTTTCCTCACTATAGGCAAAACAGCATGTGGCCAGTGCATGTGAAGTCTGCCCTGCCTTCCTAGGACGGAAGCCTGTCTTAGGATGGTTGGGAGGCCAAGGCAGAAGGGGTATTTCTAAATCAGGCCTCCAGTAGAGGTTAGTCCTGAGTTTCAGAAGCACATAGACATTTTCACTATTTCCTCACATCCCACTACATCCTTCATAGCTAACTTTGAAAGGACAGGGTGAAGAGGTCATGAGAAAGGTCAACAAACCAAAATAGAAGAAAATCTAAAAAAAAAAAAACAAAAAACTACCAAGATTTGAAAAAGACAAAAGGCATCTTTGATAAATGACTTTGTCGTCTAGGGCTATTACTCAATTCCTAGCTCATGGATTCTCCATGATAGTTAAGAGTTCAATTAACATCTACTTAGATACAGTTGCTTAGAGATCTTTCTTCATCTTCAAGTAATATTTGCTTCAAATAATAACATTACATTTAGGCATAGGAGATGGTCAAAAGGGTACATTTCAGTTAGGAGGAATAAGTTTTTGAGATCCATTACATACCATGGTGACTTATAGTTACTAATGGAATGTATATTTCAAAATTGCTAAGAGTAGATTTTAAATGTTCACACCACAAAAAATGATAATTATGTGATGTGAGAGATATGTTAATTAGCTTGATTTAATCACCCCACAATGTATATATATATCAAAATATCACATTGTACCCCATAAATATATACAATTATTTGTTGATTAAAAATAACATTTATGGCTGAGTACAACTCCATGGTATACATATACCACATTTTTTTAATCCACTCGTATTGATGGGCACTTGGTCACAAGAAGCAATGGTGATCTAGCACCTCTTGTATTATTCTGGCCAGAGCTGGAGCCCATTCTACTAAGTGAAGTATCCCAAGAATGGAAAAACAAGCACCACACACACTCATCATCAAATTGGTATTAATTGATCAACGCTTAAGTGCACGTATAGTAATAACATTCATTGGGTGTCAGGCAAATGGGAAGGGGGAGGGAGGAATGGGTATATTCGCACCCAATGGGTGCGGTGTGCACCATCTGGGGGACAGACACGCTTGAAGCTCTGACTCAGGTGGGACAAAGGTAATATATGTAACCTAAACATTTGTACTTCCATAATATGCTGAAATAAAAAATAAAATAAAATTGATATACCCTCCAAAATTAAAAAAAAATCTATTTTTTGCCAGTTATTGTGCTAATCATTTTATAGATTGTCTTTTGTAATTCAACAAAATTATAATTAAAATTATTGTCCTACTTTTACAGTAATGAAATGAAAAATATGAAAGAGTTTAAACAAATTGCCTAACGTTGCATTGCTAGCAAATGGTCAGGCCAAATGCAGAGTGAGATCTGTCTAACCCTAATGAGTGTGTGCATTCATTATATAATCATGGCGTCCATAGAGTCCCTGACTGGGCATCTTTCCCACTTCCCTGCTGTTAGGTAACATATGGGCCCTCCTGCTGGTTAAGCACTTGAGTCACCTTCTTCATCTGGGGTCAGCTTTCAGTATAATCCTTTCTTCCTGCAGGACCTAGAGATTTGATTTGCTCACCTTCCTTCTTTCCAGCTGTGACTCCCAATTCTCCTTCCCGGGATTCATTTCCTACTAGAATTCTGGGGTAGGATACTGGTTCCCCTCTTTTCTTCTTCTCTATTCTGATTAAACAACAACAACTACAAATTTTTTAATGAGGATCTCACCAGCTAGCTACTTCAAGTTGTAATAGAGTGTTATTAACAATTGCTACTATGCTTCATTCACTACTGAAAGCTTACTTTTGATATTAAATTTACTATTCGTAATTATTTTGGTATATGTTCTTGGACGATCTGGTAATGAGTAGTTTTAATCTGACTTACAATGAGTTCCTTAAACCCTCCTCTTTCTACAGGCTTGCAACTGCCCTGATTTATCTTCCTATAGCTTATGTTTGAAAGAGAATAAAAGTTATTATGGAAGATCACATACATCAAGATTTACATTTTGAGAAATAAACTGGAGAGATCTGAATATTATGGATTTGAGAAAAAGCTATCCTAATATTAGCCAGTCTTGCTTTCAATGAGACTGGATAATATTTATTGAGTATTTAATGTTCTAAATGCTTTTCATATGAAAAATCATGATGCTTATTCACATTTTACTAATGGAAAAATTGAAGCACAGAATCTATGCAGGAATTTAAGTAAATAATGACCTAAGGTTCAAACCCAGCTCTATATAAAGAACTGGTCTACACCAAGCTGCTTCTCAAAAATAATATAGAAATAAATCATGAGTATTATATAAATGAACATATCTCATTTTCTATATTTTTATCCTGAAATTCCTTTGAATCTTATTAATTTATTTTCACCTTTGTAGTATTGCTTGATACTTTTGAAAAATGGATTTCATGTCACTCTAAAATGTCTTCAGTTAAATAATACATGGATTGGTTTGTAAATGTGAATTTTTAAACTTGGTCATTGTGGGGCTAATTGGTTAGCTATAATAATTCTCTTGAGGTCCTTGGTTTAAAATAACATTTCTAAATTTAAACTCATTAAAAAACTGACACTTGACATTTGTCTTCTGGATTCCTTGATAAATACAAGTAGATAATACATATATAATAAATATATAATAAATCTTCAGTTGTACTATCAATTTTACAGTCATCTTCTTATAAACTTTCTGAGTTGAAACCTCCTTTTACTGCAATTAAATGTATTTTCTATGGATTAAACCCTTAAAAGACATAAAGCATGAATGCATTAATCATGTCTATGGAAATTTTTTTCTGTTGTCTATCTTTGAGGGCAAGAGCAAAAACTGCTCCTCTCTCATAACCCAAAAAACAAAATTGGCATTGATTTAAGAACCTATTATTTTCATTTAGTGGAAATGTATTTAGTAAACTGTGCATAGTTCTTTTCACAGAATGGCTCTATAATCTCAGAAAATGCTTTTTTAGAATGGATTAAAATGAAGATTATTTATCCAGCAATAGTATGTTTACTATACATCAAAAATATATTATATTGCATAAAATATCTCCCTACTAAGGGTCATAAACTTTCTTGAAAAAACTCCTATGATGATGAGTTTATGATGTTAGTGACATTGGTCTAGCAGGCTTATCTTTTATTCCATTTCATAAAAAAATATTTTGAAGAATAGAACAGAACATATAATATATGAATGGTAAACATTTTAAAGGTTATTAATTGCAACCAAAAATCAATGATGCTACTGAATTCTAAGTCCCTTTTTTAAGGAAAAGGCTATGTTATCAATATCTATTCCTGCATGAAATCATTTCCCCTCCATATTTATAATCATTTCCAGTTTGAAAAACTGCCCTTCAGAGCAAAGAAGCTGCAAAGCTTTGTCTGTGGCATTTTTAAAAGACTCAAAGTCAAAATATAGACTACCCCTGTGAAAGTATCTATAATGCCAAAAACATCCAGAGCTGTGCTGACCAATCAGTATCTTTGAGACATATGTATTTATTTTTAAACTAATTAAAATGAAATAATATTAGAAATTCATTTCCTTGATTGCAGTAGACACATTTCAAGTTCCTAATAGCCATCGATCATCACAGAAAGTCCCAATGGACATTATTGATTCAAAGGATCAAAAATGGTAGTAACGTTTTCATTGTTAGATTCTCCATGTTCATCGAGGTATTTGGTAACACGCAAAAGCAACAATGAGTTATTTTTCCCAAGCGTGTTCCATTTAGATAAGATAAAATTGACTTAAAAATTCATTCAGTCAAACTTTAAAGAAACTCATCAATACTTTAGGCACTAGGTAAGCAAAGGTAAATAAAACACGATGCCCCTTGAGAGGATTACAGTCTTCGTGCATGAGCCGGACAAACATCCAATCACAATATTATACAATGTGGTTTTCATTGTAACGATGTTACATACTAAACAAAGGAAAAGACATTACCTTTGTCTGGAGGAATCTGGGAAGTGCTCAAATAGGAGGTGACAGTTGATCTAGCATAGTAACAAAACAATTTTTTGAATTTAAATTTTTTATTTTCATAGATGTAGGGATACAGGTGGTCTTTGGTTACACGGCTGAACTGTACAGTGGTGATGCCTGGGTTTTTAGTGTACCTGA
Organism: Microcebus murinus; assembly: GCF_040939455.1. Taxonomy (NCBI): domain Eukaryota; kingdom Metazoa; phylum Chordata; class Mammalia; order Primates; family Cheirogaleidae; genus Microcebus; species Microcebus murinus. The sequence goes on along the minus strand of NC_134132.1, from coordinate 10,333,482 downwards.
CACCTGAATATTGTCCATTGCACCCGATGGGTAGTGTTTCTTCCCTCACCTGCCTTTCACCCTCCCCTTTTCTGAGTCTCCAATGTCCAAAACTAATTTTTATTTATTTATTTTTTTAAGAATGCACAGTAGTAACACAAAATACAAGGCTCAGTCTTTCCTGAAGTCAGCATAAGTAAATTTGGGAGTGAGGCAGGATGTCCCACCCACATTCTGCAACATGCTCTTGTGAATGTATTTCCACGGAATACTGTTATGAAGCTACGTACCGAACTTTATGAATATAATTCATCCCATTGTGGAGCTTTTTGGGGGAAATCCAGGAATGACAACAAGCACGGCTATAACCCAAGTGATGCTGGACAGGAAGTGATTAAATCGTACTGGGCCTGAGCGCTCTCCTGCTCACGCTGCCAGGTCAGGGTTGAAGGTGTGACATGGAGAATGTGGAAGGGCTGGGGACAGGTGGCTCCATCTTCAGTGTGACTCTTCTAGGACTTTTTTTTTTTTCCCCTGGAGACAGAGTCTCACACTCTGTTGCCTGGGCTAGAGGGCTGTGGCATCAGCCTAGCTCACAACAACCTCCAACTCCTGGGCTCAAGCGATCCTCCTGCCTCAGCCTCCCGAGTAGCTGGGACTACAGGCATGCGCCACCATGCCCGGCTAATTTTTTCTATATATTTTTAGTCGGTCCATTAATTTCTTTCTAATTTTAGTAGAGACGAGGGTCTTGCTCTTGCTGGGGCTGGTCTTGAACTCCTGACCTTGAGTGAGCCACCCGCCTCGGCCTCCCAGAGTGCTGGGATTACAGGCATGAGCCACCACGCCTGGCCTCTTCTAGGGTTTTAAATGTCCCGCTTGACACCACACTTTGAGGAAAATGCTGGTGGTGCCCAAGAAAATGGTGGCCTGGGAGAGTAAAAGAACAGAATGCTCAGGTTGAGAAAACCAGGGGGTTTTGTCACCGCAGATCTTCCAGCGTGGATCATGTGGGACAGAAATGCCACAGGGTGCACAGCGGATCCTGGGATGGGCTTGAGAAGTCCAAATAGAATCAGAACAGAGACTCTTCCTTTACTGTACTGGCGAAGCACAATCATCAGTTGCTCACGTGAGAAAGATTGGAAATTGACTAGAGAGCCATGGTAGTACGTTGTACACAAATATGGATGGGTGTCTGTATCCGGCAGGGTTCAATCAGAAACAAGGACCATTAGGATCTGGGAAAAACCAGATAAGCATCACTTCTTAAAGGACTTATTTTCTCTAATACAATAATAAAAATAATAAGAGTTTTATTTTGTCCAATAAGAACTACTGTGTTTCCCGGAAAATAAGACCTACCCATACAATAAGTCCTAGCAGGATTTCTAAGCATTTGTGCATTAGAAGTCCTACCCCGAAAATAAGCCCTAGTGATGAGCGTGGCTAACCAGTGCATCTGCACAACCCATGCATTTCATCCAGGAGCGGGAAAGAACATGAGCAGCCCTTCTCATCCGCCCCTCGGGAGATCTAGTGCTCGACAGGAGAGATCGGGGCCAATGGTTCTAAAGGAAATAGAGTTGCAAGACATTCAGGATGGAATTCAGGGTTTGGAGAGTGAGGATGATGTTCCAGAAGAAGACGACTTAACTCTATTTGAATCAATGTAGATGGTTGTACCGTACTTAAAAAAAATAACACATCCGCTGAAAAGAAACCCTAGGGTGTCTTCTTCAGGAAAAATAAATATAAGACCCTGTCTTATTTTAGGGGAAAGACGGTATTTTTTTCTAGTAAGTGCCAGTGTCATGTTAACTTTTACAGCCACTTAGATTTGGCTACTACCTTCCTGGTGGTCAAAAATCACAAAATTAGATGGAAGTTTCTTTATGGGTATGCAAAATTTAATTAGGGGGTGAAAAACTGACCAGATACATTTCTTAATTATTTGTTGATATGTACTCATGAGGTTAAGAAACTGCCGTATGCATGGAAGTATGAACCGCATAAATATATATCACTCAACCCAAACTAGTGTATTCCTGACCTAACTTCTCTCTCTAGTAGGATCTCAATAATGACTGGTCACTCTAAATGCCATGAACACGAGGGGAAATGGGAATTGAAAGAGGCAGTGGTCTTAACTGATTGTGGTTCAAATTTCTCACTCTTGCAAATCTTACAAAACCACATAAACATGCGAAACCATTGTTTCCTTTTGCAGAGGATCATGGGAATGGAGTACACTGAATTCTTTGTGATAAATTTGCCTCTGGGCGGTGCTACCTTGTGATCGACTGCCAGGCTTCTGAGATCACTGTTCACAATGATTAACACAGATGTTAGCACAGATGTGTCTCTTAGTAAATATATGTTGAAGGAAGAATGAAATAAACTGTGTGTGTGTGTGTGTGTGTGTGTGTGAGAGAGAGAGAGAGAGAGAGAGAGAGAGAAGAAATTGAAATGGACGAAGAGAAAGAGAGGGGGAAGGAGAGAAATATACAAGGTCACTGAATCACTCAAAGACAAATCTTGGACTAGAATCCAGGTAATTTAAAAAGCAAATTAAAAAAATCAAATAAAACTACAATCAAATAAGAAATTGTAGACCTATTCTTGATAATCTATAATTATAAAAATATCAGAACCATCCAATATCATATTCATTATAACATGGTATATAAAAATAATATTTAGGAGTGAACAATTTATTTGTACTTTATTCTTGGAAAATATATTATTTGAAGAACATTTTCATGGATTCATAGGGTCTTCATGAAGATTTAATTTGGAAAGTTTTGGCGTGTGATTTTTCCTTGTTTGGTGATCAAATGTAAATGATATTAGGGGTCAAGGATGATGACAATGGAATCTCTGGATCCCCAAGTGTCTATGGATAGAACTCAGGGGGTTCATGAACTTAGATAGGAAAAAAACCCCTTTCCCCCACTATTTCCTAACTGTAATTTAACACTTCCTTAAATTATGAATACAGTATAGGCAACAAACCACAGGAGTATTAGCCCGTGGCACACATTTTCATATCATATTACTATTGTTGCAGATGTCTCAGAATATGTTTACACTATTTCTAGTTCAAAATCTTAGTAATTATTAGACTAACTACTAGATTTTGTTACTTATGTGTTAATTCAACATGCATATAAAGTGTAACACACATTTGTCACGTTAAACCTCTTGATAACTGTATTTCAATATAGTTTCCTTTCTAATTCCAGTGTTTTATTATATATATATATATATATGTATATATATATATATATATTTTTTTTTCCGGACAGAGTCTCACTTTTGTTGCCCCAGCTAGAATGAGTGCCATGGCGTCAGCCTAGCTCACAGCAACCTCAAACTCCTGGGCTCAAGTGATTCTCCTGCCTCAGCCTCCCGAGTAGCTGGGACTACAGGCATGCGCCACCTTGCCCGGCTGATATGTTTAGTTGGCATTAATTTTTTTCCATTTGTAGTAGAGACAGGGTCTCAATCTTGCTCAGGCTGGTTTTTTGAACTCCTGACCTTGAGCGATCCTCCCGCCTCAGCCTCCCAGAATGCTAGGATTACAGGTGTGAGCCACCTCGCCCGGCCTATTTTATATATTTTAAAAAATTATTAGGTAAAGAGATTCATAGATTGCCAAAGAGTCTGATGGGCACAAAAAATATTAAGAAACCATGTCTTTTGCAAGGACAAAATGTTTCCCGTCATTGCAGTATTTTTTTCTGATTAGTATTCTTGAGCTGCTAATGGGAAATAATGATACTCACAGGCATGTCCACAAGGTGGCAGCACATCATTGTTTAATTTCCAAAAATCAAATCCCCCGCCCTCATGGCCATTATCAGGACGGTAAGTGCAACAGTAAAATAATAAAATACATTTTCGGAAAATCGATTTCGATGCTTTTCAGCCTTCCACTTGATACTAAATATGCTCTTTACGGTGCCACATACAACACAGATGAAAAACGTTTCTCAGTCTGACAAAAGATTGTTTTTCCCTTTGAGAGACACAAAAGAAAATGAAGTTAAATTCTTTTCAGAGCTTTCTCTAAATGTTTTCTAACCCCCACCCCAAAACAAGAAACTCCAAAACCCTTATGAATAAAGGTGCTTTCTTATTTACAAGAACCATGATTTCTTTACACGATGAAGGTCTCTGTGCCCAACGTGTAATTCATGAAATATATAAAACTTTTTCCCCAACATACACCATTTATAATCACATATTCTCTCTAATTAACATCTTTTTCTTTTTTTTAATTAAAAAAGGGGAGAGGTAGAGGTGGCAACATGACCTTTGGTGCAGTAGACTGCAACATGGCTATAATTCCTCATTCCTCCCACAAAAAGCCACAGTCTATTTCTCCATCTTGTGAATTTGAGCTGTTCTTGGTGTTAGGTTTGCTCCAGGTGGGAACCCAAAAAGTATGTATAGGAATGGGAATGCAATTAATGGAAAACTTAGGCTTGAAAAACAATATCACAGGAGTCTGGAGAGTACCCAGAGGTTGTAAAATCCCTTTTCCTCTCCCCCTTCCCTTGTCTCTGCAGGATAAGACAGATTCTTTCATTTGTACATTTATTTATTCACTCACTCAAGAGTGAAGACCTACTATATACAAAGAACTACATGGGGTATTGGTACAAGGTCAGGGCTTCAAAGATTAATTCGGCATACCTTCTTTTCCTCGGAGATCCACAACAAGGGTGGCTAGTTTGTAGCATGAGTAATGTCATTGCCTTTACCTTTTGAGCCCACGGCAGATATTTGACCGCAGAACTCTTTCCTACGACTGCAGAATCCTTCTTAACTTGGCACTTCTAGCAGCTAGCACCAAAATGAGCTTTGCAGAGGAAAAGATAGAAACATTCAGATAATTACCAGATAGTGAGTGCTATAAGCACCACCATGTCTTTGAGAAAAGACACACAAGCAAACAGGCGAACCATTGCGTTCATCTCCTGAGCACTCCTGGTTCAATGAGAGTCGTGGTTCCTGCCCTCAAAGATGGAGCTTACTGGAGCTCCCAGTAAGATGAGCTACAAAAATGCTCACATATGGGAGAAAGCCTTAAGAACACTGAGAGAGGCAAACACATGCAAATTGTTTAAATGCTCTATTTGTGTCACACTCAACAGGAGAGATAAGAAAGGGCATTAATAACTGATGAAGTGCCTGGAAAATGCTGGGACTTAGCTAGATTTTTTACATCTATTATATCACTCAATCCTCTCTCAATGACTACAGGAGATGGGTATTAATATCCCTCATATAAGTTCGGTATCTCGTTCCTATCTCATATTTGACAAAGTGATCGGGATTGGATTTTAGGACCGGTCTTGGAAAATTCCCAAAGCCCACCTCTTTGCACCACATAGGGTGGCTACGCTTATCAGGGAAACTTTCCAAAATCGGGATGGAAAAAACAAAATGCGCATATACGCAAGTGCATTTATTTGCTCAGGTGCTGGAGAAACAAAGTCTCAGCATTGATGCTTTTCTGGCTACGCCCTCAACATAGAAATGGGTATACAAGATGCATCCCAGATTCACCAGCTTCTTTCCAGCTCAAATTTACAATGCAAATGATTCCAGCTCGAACATTTCTATGATTTAAAAAAAAAATCTAATCATTGACTAATGAGAGGCACAGTTTATATTGCCTTGTGCTAAAATCTTAAGAGAAGTAGGGTAGTTTCAAGAGGGAGAACCTGAGTAGGTATGTCAGTCAGATAAAATCTTCTTTTCTTCTTTCCACTTGATAGCTGTGGGAGCTTGGACGAAGCATCTAATACATCTGGAAAAAAAAGGGTAAATTAAGTCTGACCTTTCTTCCCATTTTCTTGTATCTTCTTTATTTGAAACTGGGGAAGGAGGACATTTGAGTTGACAACTAAGAGAAAGGAAGGAAAAATAAAGCATTCATTTATTTATTCCCTACCTCCCTCTCTCACTTGCTTGTTTATTCATATTATATTTTATGTATTTTGCATTTATATTTATTTGTTTGCTAACACATTTTTATTTTTTATTTTTTGAGATAGAGTCTCACGCTGTTGCCCCGGGCTAGAGTGCCGTGGCGTCAGCCTAGCTCACAGCAACCTCAAACTCCTGGGCTCAAGCAATCCTGCTGCCTCAGCCTCCCGAGTAGCTGGGACTACAGGCATGTACCGCCATGCCTGGCTAATTTTTTCTATATATTTTTTAGTTGTCCTGCTAATCTCTTTCTATTTTTTTTAGTAGAGACGGGGTCTCGCTCTTGCTCAGGCTGGTCTCGAACTCCTGAGCTCAAATGATCTACTCGCCTCAGCCTCCCAGAGTGCTAGGATTACAGGCGTGAGCCACCGCGCTTGACCTCACTTGTTTATTCATTTGACAGCTATTGAGCTCCACAGTGTGCCAGCCACCCATACGGTCTTCATGTGTTATCTCATTTAATTCTTCTAGGAAGGCCGTGGAAAAGATATTTTTATTCTCGTTTTATATATGAGAAAACAGATTATCTGAGAGGATAAACGATGATGGAGCAGAAAAAGATTTGCACTAGGAGTCAAGAAGCTTAAATTCTAGAACCCTTTTGTTACTAATTCACCATGGAACCTGGGAAGAACTTTACATCCTCTGTGACTAGTTTTCTTTTAGAGAAAAAGAGACTTGAAACATACAACTTTGAAGACAACATGAGTCCCTTTTTTTTTCTTTTATAAAGGGATAATAAATCAAAATCTACAAAGAACACAAGCAAACCAGCAAGAAAACATCAAACAACCCCATTAAAAAGTGGACTAAAGACATGAACAGAAGCTCCTCAGAAGAAGATAGACCAATGGCTAACAAACATATGAAAAAACATAAATCCCTTTTTACTACTTGAGCTGTGAGTCCAACTCCTGCATTTGCCTTTTGCTTTATTTTTTCCCCCTCTCTTCCCATGTAACTTATGTTCTTTTTTTTTTTCTTATCTCATTTTACCATTATTGTTGCTATTGAATTAATCTAATCTGAAGCTTTTAACTAGCGGGAAGAAATCTAGGAGATTTGAGTCAGAAAAGATCTCATTAGCTTTGGACTGGAATGCAAATAGAGTGCAGGCAGGAACATCTCTTAGCTTCAGCTTCATGTGCGCCTATAATATTTTCTTATTGCCGCTGGAGCTAAATTTAGGGAGAACAATGCCTGATGGGAATTCCAAATTCATCTAGTTTAGGAAACTATTCTTTTTCTTACATAAATGACTAGATTGACAATAGGAACCAAATAGAGAACCATTAATCGTATTTCAGAAAAATCGGTACTAAGAATAGCATAAATATATATAGCGGATTTATTGAGATATAATTCCATACCATAAAATTCATGCTCTCAAAGTATAAAATTCCGCAGCTTTTAGATATTCACAGCGTTGTGCAATCATCACCACTATCTAATTTTAGAGCATTTTTACTAGCTCAAAAAGAAACCTTGTGTACATTAGCAATCACTCCCCATTCCTCTTTTCCTCTATCCTCAGGCAACTACTAACTACTTTCTGTTTCTAGATTCGCTTATCATGGATTTTTCATACGAATATAAATGAAACCACATATTACGTGGTCTTCTGGAATTGGCTTGTTTCGTTTAGCACAATATATTCCAAGTTCATCTATGCTGTAGAAGGTATCAGTAATTCACTTGTTTTAATATTCCATTGTATGGCTATACCACATTTTATCCATCCATCAGCTGATGGACATTTGGATTGTTTTCACTTCTTGGCTTTTATGAATAATGCTACTATGAACAATTGTGTACAGGTTTTGTGGTGTGTATGTACATTCATTTTAATTATCTTGGATGCACACACCTAGGAGTGGACTTGTTGGGTCCAAGGGTAATTTTATGTTTAACTGCTTGAAGAACTGCTAAACTTTTTTTCTTTTTTGAGACGGAGTCTCACTTTGTTGCCCAGGCTAGAGTGCCCTGGCATCAGCCTCGTTCACAGCAACCTCAAACTTCTGGGCTCAAGCGATCCTCCTGCCTCAGCCTCTCGAGTAGCTGGGACTACAGGCATGCGCCACCATGCCTGGCTAATTTTTTCTATATATTTTTAGTTGGCCAATTAATTTCTTTCATTTTTAGTAGAGACAGGGTCTTGCTCTTGCTCAGGCTGCTTTCGAACTCCTGACCTTGAGCGATCCTCCCTCCTCAGCCTCCCAGAGTGCTAGGATTATAGGCGTGAGCCACCGCACCCGGTCAGACCTGCTAAACTCTTTTGTAATGTGTCTGTACCACTTTGCTCCAGGCTCTTGGGCAAGTATGATTCTTACAGTAAATTGATAATTTTAATTTCTAGGGTAACCATAAACACCCAGCAAGTTTATGTAGTACAAAACCCATCCCCTAAAGTTCACTATTAATTCTCAATGAGCTGGAAAAATTGATGTTTTGATCCTGTAAAACTGAAACCCATGGGTACGAAAGTACTTTCTTCCCCCTGTGAGCAGAAGTGATATTCAAAATATCCAGCATGGTCTGAGTGCTGACCAATGGGAGTGAAATCACTGACTGATGCAGACCGTCTCAGCCGTAAACACCCAGGGCAGCTGGGCACAGGCATGTCTCAAATGCTCTTAAGCATTGAAGTTAAGCAGTCAGCTGGCCTCTCTTTACATTTTTTAAAAAAACCCACAATAATATTTTTTTCTGAGTGTGTGAGATTTGCAAAGAAAACCAAACACTGGCAAGTTCTAACTTCAATCAGTAGCTTGTAAAAAGAGGCGCACACTCTGTTGTCTTGAATGGGTCTAGCCCATGCAACATAAATACTAATAAATAACTTTAAGAAATAATAATCTTCTGTTAAAATGCATGAAACTGGAAACTCTAAAATTTAAAAAGAAGTTAATAAATGCCAATCTATATGAAGGAGGGGAGATAGTGTGCTAAATGATTTTATTATTTTGTCTCTCTTGAATTTTGTTTTGAAATTTAATAATTTAATCTCAGAACCTTTATTTTTGTGATATCACTGTTATTGCATAACTTTTTAAGCTATCAAATTTTTATGGAATGCTATTACGTGTAAGGTTTTCTCTTTTATGTTTATATATGCTACATAACTCACACTGATTATGAATAAAATTGAATTTTGAAAACAAAGGAAGTTGTGGACAGCAATTTACACATTACATTCTATTATACTGTGAAAAGTATAGTTTTTTTACTGTGCAAACTATTTTCCATATTGGTATACCCCCACATTTATCTTTTATCTGGTATGTAATTTTACTGTGAATGTATAACTAAATATGCCTATATATGGAAAAATTGTTGTTACCTTGGAGGAGGGAAGAGTCTAAATATGATTTATAATCTAGACCTGTAAAATAAAAGGTTCAGAAAATTAACTACATAGAATTAAATATTTATGTATGGCATAATAGCAAATGCAGAATCAAAAGCCAAATGTCAAAATGAAAGAAATAAAAACAAATAATTCACATTAGAGATGGGGGGAATTTCCATATTATATACAGAACTCCTAGAAATAGATTAGAAAAAGACAAAAAATTCCAGTAGAAAAATGAACAAAAGATTTAAACATTGTATTTATAGGCAAAGAAAGCAGTTTGAAACATATGAAAATATACTCAACTTTAACAACTCATAACAAGAGGAAAGCAAATTAAACCAAACTGATACCATTTTCCCACTTATTAGATTGTTACAAATCTGAAAGTTTGGTAACATAGTGTATACATTGTTACAGCCTTCAAGGAGGGCAACTTGGTGAATTGTAGCTAAATTGCTAAAGTAATTCTTTGATCCAGGGATTATACATCTCTAATATATCCTCCACCTACATTTACACACAACTCAAAAAGACATATGCAAGATTATTCATTGCAGAATGTTTGTAAAAGCAAAGGATCGGGAATAACATAAATGTCCATCAATAGAACAGTGGTTAAATAAATCATGGTAACTTATATAATGCAACATTATGAAGCTTCAAAAAAGAATGCTCAAGTTCTTTCAGTGCTAAAAAGATCTCTAGGATAACGTGCAGACACTATGTATTGTATGTTATTTTTTGTATGGAGGAGAAATATGTATATATATATTTGTCTTTTCTTGTTTATGCATAAAGAAAATTTGAAAGCATATACAGGTTGAGCATCCCAAATCCAAAGACATTCAAAATCCAAAACACTTCTGATTCCAAGCACTTTAGGTAAGAGATATTCAACCTGCACAACAAACTATTTAGGGAGGTGGTGAATTGAGTGGATGGGGGCAAGGATGGAAGGGAGATTTTTCACTGTTTATCTTGCATAATGTTATTTTAAATATATTTGTATATGTAATCCAAGTGTTAATTCAAAGTTTTCTTGCTCCCTAAATCTAGTTTACTGCAAGATCTAATTCTTCAGTTGCATCTTCTAGACTACGTGGAATCAAGTGAACCAGGAATAATAATGTAGATATCCAACAAGCAAAATCCAAGATAACTCCAGAAATTACCATGGAAAATATTGCTATTTATCAACTCTACTTCACAGGACCATTTCCCGAGTTTAGCAGGCAGAACCACTCATCTAAAAAGCCGCAGGCTTGAAAAAAAAACAAACCAAATCCATAGGGGCTTACCCACTTTGACGGTCAGAGAAAGACACTAGAAGATGCCAGAATAGTGTGTAGGATGGTAGTGTTTGTGACATGTGATGGTCACAATTACACCTAAAATTTGAAATTTCATGAAGAATCAGGATTAGAACTCTGTCCTCATACCTTCAGGCTTGAGCCTTGTTTTCTTGCGACATTTATTACTAACTTCACATATAATATAGCTGAAGAGAATTCAAAGAAATAGCCCTAGAAACAGCAAAATTGCTTCCTTTTTTTTTTTTTTAACAGAACATACATTAAGAAATGGGGACAGAAAATCAGCTTTTGTTACTTTCAGAATCCTGGTGACAAATTTCGGAATGACGCAGTAACATAAAATACATACTTTCTATCTGGCTCTGCTGCCTTTGTCTCGTTTAGAAATTTGTCCAGTAGGAACTCTTTGATAAAACAAATCCACTATCAAACAGATGGTTTCCAACTGCTCTTTTGTTCTCGAAACTGGCAATTATTTTGTCCCTGTGTGCTTGAGGTTTGGACAGGAATGATTTTTTCACAGCTATCAAGCACGACATGAATGAACAGGGTCCTTCATTTGCTGGCAATAGACAGCAAGAGAGGAAATCTCTATTCCTCATATTTCCATGTTGTCATATAAAGCAGTATTTCTTTTTAGCAGCAAGTGGTTTATAGACGTCGACAGCGCCCCAAAACAAACAGCCTGGCTTATAACAACATAGTTGGTGGTATTTTCAATTTGTCTTATTCGCTGCCAGGCTTGAAGTATTATGCTCATGTTTCAAGTAAGCTGTTTAGTTAAAGTTTTTTTTTTTTTGAGACAGAGTCTCACTTTGTTGCCCAGGCTAGAGTGAGTGCCGTGGCGTCAGCCTGGCTCACAGCAACCTCAATCTCCGGGGCTCAGCGATCCTCCTGCCTCAGCCTCCCGAGTAGCTGGGACTACAGGCATGCACCACCATGCCCGGCTAATTTTTTGTATATATATTTTTAGTTGGTCAATTAATTTATTTCTCTTTTTGGTAGAGACAGGGTCTCGCTGAGGCTGGTTTCGAACTCCTGACCTTGAGCAATCCGCCCGCCTCGGCCTTCCAAAGTGCTTGGATTACAGGCGTGAGCCACCACGCCCGGCTGTTTAGTTAAAGTTTAAGCAAGGGTCTCCAGAGCTTTAATAGCAAAGCATTATATTAATATTTGAAAGCAAGCTAATGAATCTTAAAAAAAAATTAATGAAGTGTGACTTCGTCATGCCAAATAACTAACAATACTGTATATAAAATCTTGTCTGAAAATATTACAGCTCTTGCATTCTGAAAACCTTGTGTAAATACTGATCTAAAATCATATTTTGTTCCCATGTTCATGGATAACAAAAAGAAAAAAAAAAGAAAGTAAAAACAAAATAAATAAATGAAATCATATTTTGTAAACCTTTTTCCTTACTCCTTTATTTAATTAACAATAGATCATGCTAGGTTTGAATTCTAGTTCTGCCACTTAGAAGCTAACTGACTTCTCTGAGCTCGGATTCTGTAAAATAAGGTTAACATCACTTAGCTCATGGAGTTGATGTGCAGTTAAACAGGGAACATACGAGAAGCCACCATGCCCAGCACATGGCAGATGCTGACGGATCCGACTTGTCCTTTCTCTTGTTAATTCTGTGGCACGCTCACGTTCAAAAGACACACGAATGCAGACGTTATTAGAAGCCAAGTGTTTTGCAAAGATAAAAAGAATCACCCACGCCTAAGTGGTGCAAGAACCCTATACTTAAGCTTCCGCATTTTCCATGTGGACCGAGTCGAGCAGGGTAAGAGGAAGAATCTAGTTGAACAGAAAAGACTTCAGTAACCAGGGCTCTTGATATCACTTGAAATACTTATATTATACCAAGGAGAGACTGAGCTCCCAACACTATTTTATGTAGTTCTTCAATTTGAAAGGCTTATTCAACAAATTGTGCAATGTTGCCAATTCATATTTTAATTTCTCTCCTCTGAAAGAAGGCATCACTGTGTGAGGAAAGGTCACATTTTACTACTGAAATCCTTTTTTTTTTTTTCTTTTTTGAGATAGAGTCTTGCGTGTGCCATAACACCCAGGTAATTTTTCTATTTTTAGTAGAAACGGGGTCTTGCTCTTGCTGGTCTTGAACTCCTGAACTCAAGCAATCCTCCCTCCTCAGCTTCCCAGAGTGCTAGGATTATAGGGGTGAGCCACTGCGCCTGGCCTGAAATCCCTTTTTAAAATTGTCCTACTATGTTATTTCACTACATTCAACAGGAGGCAGAATCACGTGTTATGCAGTTAAAAGCTTTGGAATCTAACAATTGCGGACTTGAATCTTGCTCCCTCACATGTTATCTGAGCAAAAGACAGTCTATGAGCCACAGCTTTTCATCAGTAAAACGGGATACCTACATTATGGTGTTGCAAGGATGAGATAAAATATGTTAAACTTTCACCTGATTGACTTGACATAGTAGATACCCAAGGAAGACGGTTGTTACTACCCTCAAGTGTTCCAGATGTTAGTTTTAGTCTGCATTTGCAGACTAAATAATTCTTGGCTATTCTTTTCCAGTGCTTTAGACCAAACTAAAGCAAGAAGATCACTTGGTGAATATGGTGTGCCAATTTTGAAGGGTGAGGGAGAGGTGCTTTTAAGATAAAAGCTAGGGGTGCAGGAGAAATTATCTAGCTCTTTGATAGGACCAGCAAGACAAGAGGGCACTTGTCTATGGCTTATCTAGATAGAAAAACCAGTTTCCAGACTACCCCCAAGGGTCAAGTTCAGAAAGTCAACAGTGGGAGGTTGAGGTTGGAAGCTACATGTGAACATCAAGAATAAATCAAGTGCTCTCACCTTTCTGAGAGCAGGGAGAGAAAGTACAAGAGGCCTTTGTTAATGAGACAGGAAAATCATAGCCTGAAAATGCTGACAATGACATTTCAAAAGTCTCAGTTCCTTAGTAATAGGCAAGAACATGTGAAGAAAGAGGAAAAAAAAAAAAAACAACCTCCCTGAAGTTTTAAAAAAAGAAGAAAATTATCAAATATCTGGTATATGTGAGAACTTTCTCTTGCAAGGTTACTTCAGTTCACATTCCCTAAACGAGGGCACCTCTGCAAGAGGGAACACGAGGCTCCACTTGTGAGGCACTTTGCTGGTAATTTGTGACTCTAACAAATGCTGTTTGATTGATGGCCCTGCCCATCCTCCTTAAAGCAGTCGGAGACACCCTGGAGACAGACAGTCCTCCAAGTTCAAGTTCACTTAGAAAATGCCAAAGGGAACAGGATGTCTCCCGCCCTCCGCCTCCACTCTCTCACTGCAGTGTCAGGGGGGCCCAGGGCGGGGGAAGTGCCCACAGACTGTGGCCCAGTTAGGGGACACACTGACGGGCCCAGGCAGCATTCCAGGTACAGCCCGGACCCAGCAGCAGGTGGGATCTTCATTTCCATTAGCTCAAATAGACACCTGATGCTCTCTAGCCCCACTTGGCCCCCTTCCTCTTGAGCTGAACTGCTCCTTCCATTTTTTTGTGTTTTTTTTTCCTTTTCCATCTACCATCATTTGTTTGCAATGACACTTCTGGAAACCTTGATAACTGCATCCCTTGCTGTGAGAAATTCCTCCTGTTTATCTATATCTACCTACCTTCTTTCCCAACCTCATCCCCCCCTACCTGCCTTTAGGACCTGAATCCTGAATAAGTTGTCTGGGAAACAACACCTACCACCTGTGATGCCCTAAAGCCACAGACATAAACTCCACCGCTACATTCACAATAAACCAAACTGCCCGTGTGGGGAGCACTGGTCTATATTCTTAAATATTTAAGAAAGAAAATCAGGTAGTGGAGCTGGGAGAATTGTCTCTCCTTGTACAGTTGGGGCAGATTTGCTGCTGTTGCTACTGCTGTGGTTGTTGTTGTTGTTGTTTCCCATCTTTGTTTACTTCTGAAGGATTGGAGAAATCACCATTGCCCAGAAAAGGAGCAGGCGGCTTCCTGCATCCACTCTCTCCAGCTAGCGAGAACGCTGGGTCAAGGTATGGAAGCACATGGCGGATGGCCCAGAAAAGATTTGGAACGGGGGACACAACAACCTCGGAATCAAAAAGAATACATGGAGGAAGTAGGGATTGGAGAGGTATTGGCACAGAAATGAACTCAGGTCACACAATACATGGGGAAAAAAAAAAAGTAATTTTCTCAAGTTAAAAGCTCTTCCCTTCTTTTTGTTGAATTAAAAATCAACAAAACTAAAAGCGTAGAGAATTTATATGCCTTTGTGTAAGGATCGTATCTTTTCTCTTCAAGATAGAACAAAATCCTTAAAGAGGAATAGGACTGCAAATGCATTTTTTCAAAATGCAGGAGGATACATTAGGAAGCAGGAAACAATGCACACATAAATATTTTTGTCCAATTATTGGAAATGCCTCGACAAGCATGGATAGAGTGACCTTTAAGCAACCATAATACAGCTAACAATGACAATTTCAGCAAAGAACGGGGATTTGCAGGATGAACTCTACAGGGGATAACAAAAGCATCTTAGAAATAGATAGCAGTTGTATCCACTTATAATACAAATGGCTGCATGACTTGGCATGCACCATTCTGGAAAAAGTGGCATGGAATTCTGGGACAAAGCTTGAGCAGGGAGTGGTTCCAGCCTTGAGTGATTTTAAGAATTCTTTAACCTCTCTGGGCCTCAGGTCCTCATTAATAAAAAGAAGGGGCTGGGACCCAGATAATTTCAAGGACTTTGCTGCTGTCTATGTTATGTCTTTGTCAAGCACAACAAAGTAAAAGTGCAGTTAGCCTAGAGTATGGGCATTTGTCCTGTCCTTTCAGATCTTATCAAAGGATTCCTTTGCTGCTTTCTTAAAGATTAGCAGCAAAACTCTTTAGTGGAGTTGTTACACCGTGGGCCTTAGACACAGCCAGACCTGGGATAGGTGTCTAGTCTGTCACATCCAGGAGGTGTGACTATAATAAACAAAGGACTGTGATGCTCTGAGCCTGTTTCCTCATCAGTAAAATACAGTATTTATCTCACAGGGGTGATAGAATAAAATGGCATCAACCACATACAGCACTTGGCATAGCATCCTACACATAGTAGGCACACAATAAACGGTAGATTCTAGACTGTATGTTGCATCTATGACACACAAAGCACATGAAAGAGCGAGCATGGGCACAAAAAATTCTCAGTGGCTCAATTTCCTCATTTGTCAAATGGGAATCATGTTAGTACCGTGTTTCCCCGAAAATAAGACAGGGTCTTATATTTATTTTTCCTCAAGAAGACACCCTAGGGCTTATTTTCAGGGGATGTGTTATTTTTTTTTTTAAAGTGGGGTACAACAATCTACACTGATTCAAAATAGAGTTAAGTCGTCTTCTTCTGGAACATCATCATCACTCTCCAAACCTCGAATTCCATCCTGAATGTCTTGCGACTCTGTTTCCTTTAGAACCATCGGCCCCAATCTCTCCTGTGAGCACTAGAGCTCTCACGGGACAGATGAGAAGGGCTTCTCATTTTCTTTCCTATTCCGAGACAACATGCATGGGTTGTGCAGATGCGCTGCATAGCCACGCCCATCACGAGGGCTGATTTTCATAGCCACGCCCATCACCAGGGATGATTTTCATAGCCACGCCCATCACTGGGGCTTATTTTCAGGGTAGGGCTTCTATTGCGCACATGCTTAGACATCCTGCTAGGGCTTATTTTATGGGTAGGTCTTATTTTCGGGGAAACACGGTAGTATTTAGCAAATTAGATTGTTGTGAGGTGTAAAGGAGTTAGTATCAAAACTCTTAGAACAATGCATAGCTCAGGGAAGACTCTATTGAATAAAATACTCAGACTATCTTTTAATTAGAGGGTAAAGGTCAGAACATATTTAAACAACAAAAAATTTTTTTTTAATTAGCAGCCTAAAATGTCATCACTTGTATTTATTTTAAGGTTCAAAACCTTTCAAATAAAAATTTATCTTCTAGAGCACACTAAAAATGCCATTGGGATTGGGGTTGGGAGCCATGGTGACTCCTTAGGAAGTTCTTCCTCTAATTGAGTCAGAAGGAACTGGCTCTAAACTCCTGGCTGGAGAATTTTATCTCTGATTAGTATGCATCATTTTCAGCCTGACATTAGAAACCATGAGATGGAATTAGCTGCCTTTGTGTTACTAAAATAATAAGTACAATACTATCTGCAATGAATTTTGTGACATTTCACATTTAGTCTTTGGGCTCGGGGCATATAAAATCAAGCTCTGACCTTTCCTCTTTCATCTTCAGTGATGGTCTTGCTTTTCCATCTATTTGAAAATTGACGTGACTCGCACGAGTCAACAGAGCTCTAAACCTCATTCTCTGATTCTGTTTTATGGCTGAGTTAGAACAATATGTTGGCTCTGCTTGGTGCAATACAGTCTTTTGGTGAAGAACACTGAGTTCAAGAATTAGTGAAATAAAAGATTTTTAACAGATGTGATTTCAGGTAGATGGAGATTCGTAACACTGAATAAAAAGTCAACTGTCTCCTTGCTATAATGTATTTGAAAGCCCTCATCTAAAGTTGTAGAGTGATGTCAGCCTTGCACAGTTTCCAGTTAATGAACAATGAAACGATGAAGCATCATTTTCTAAATTACGGAAGTATCTTGAAAAACTATTGCTTTATGCCCCAAGAAACAGATTTTTACCCTGATGGTTGTAAATGTGTAACAATTCATTTTGCTCATGTTCTCTCTCATTGTGTTTTCAGGACAGATGAATGTCAAGCATAATAAGCTACTTGGACCTCAAAGGTCCCTTTCAGCTATAAAATTCTGACTCTGATTTTTTGAACACCCACATAGTGGAAGGCACTTTAACCAATGCTGGTTTTTATACCAAATGCAGAGACAGGCCCCAGAACCTTCCAGGGATCTTCCTCCATGCGAGAATGCATGCTGGAGCGTTCTCCTGGAGTGTTCTCCAAGTAACCCATCGTGACTTCGATGACAGTTGACTCATCCGTTATGAACCTGCTATTGAAATAAAGGAGATTTCTTGAAATACTCACTGCCAATCTTTTTAACATTTACAAATCATAGGAGGGCCTCTTTGGCTAAATCCTCTCCTTGGATCTACTTTGTTCTTGACCATTTAAAAATTCGGAGAGGTCTTGACATCATTCAAACTGTCAGAGACAGGAAGTAGTTTCATGACTATTTTAAGAGAGATGAGAGCACAGTGCTTGGCACTCAGTAGGTGCTGACTGAATAGTATTTGAATGGATAAATTTAAGTTTTACAGACCTAGGAATGAATGTGGGGGTAATAGAAGAAAAAATACTGAGATAGGTCAAAGGTTCCATTTGAAATATAAAGGAAGAGCATTCACAGTTAATGGTTGTCATGAAAGACAGTCTTCAAATTGAGCATGTTTTAATGAAGAGGCTATAATTAATATATATCTTATTCTGCATAAGGAGATAAAAATGTCAAGTGAAAGAAACTACTTTTGCTTTACAGACAAAATAAGTGGAAGTTTTTTATATTAATTTTGTAATCCTTCATATACAGGTCTTTGTACCCAGTGCTTTTGGAAAGACATATAAATCTGTTTTATCTGCAGAGAACATCTTGATTTTTCACTTACTTGAAATGCCATGACATTATGCTTTCTGTGATTCAAGGTGTGGTGACCATATGTTAATATCTGCTCATTAGACGATGGAATTCTAGAAATACTTAAGGAAACTTTTCATTTCTATTGATCAGCTTGCTATGGGAGTGAAAAGAAAAAGATTCACATGAAAACAGAAATTCCAGTTTTGATTTCCTAAACCCCCATACTAGTGCCCTGTCTACAGTGATACCGCTGTAAGGACTCAGTGTGGTCTATTGGAGAGAGGAGAAGCTTCAGCAGACATAAGAGTTGAAATTCCGGGCTGGGCGGAGTGGCTCATTTCTGTAATCCTAGCACTCTGGGAGAAGGGGGCCGGAGGATCACTCAAGGTCAGGAGTTTGAAACCAGCCTGAGCAAGAGCTAGACCCCGTCTCTACTAAAAATAGAAAAAAATTTAATTGGCTAATTAAAAATATATAGAAAAAATTAGCCAGGCATGGTGGCGCATGCCTGTAGTCCCAGCTACTCAGGAGGCTGAGGCAGAAAGATCGTTTGAGCCCAGGAGTTTGAGGTTGCTGTGTGCTAGGCTGATGCCACGGCACTCTAGCCAGGGCAGCAGAGTAGGACTCTGTCTCAAAAAAAAAAAAAAAAAAAAGTTGAAATTCTGGCCTAGCCATTTTCTAGCAGGCCTTAGGCATGCTACTTAACCCTTCTGGGGCTCCATTTCTGTCTTTGTAAAATGACAATAATATCAATAGCATAGGGTTGTTATACACATTGCCCAGCACATTGTCGATTTTAAAACACTTTTTATTTTGAATTAATTTCATACTTATAGAAAAGTTGCAGAGGAAGTACAGAGAGTTATGTGTGAGTAGATTTTTAACAAATGCTAATTTCCTTCTCATCCTATCAATGTAAATTTGGTCTGTGTGTTCCTATTTCAAAAACAAAGTTAAAGCTTCAAATTTTTCCTTCCCTTTGATTTGGCTTCCCCAGTACATCTACACATATATATTTTTTCTTTTTAAAATAGATTTTTATTTTTTAGAGCAGTTTTAGGCTCACAGCAAAATTGAACAGAATGTTCAGAGATTTCCCACATAACTCCTGTCCCACACATGAAAGCCCTCCCAGATGGATCAATATCCCACATCAGAGTGGTACATTTGTTACAATCAATGAACCTATGGTTATTTGGTTTGTTGTTGTTCTTGTTGAGTTGTTTGAGATCCTTGTAAATTCTGGATATTAGTCCCCTGTCAGATGTATAGTGTGCAAATATTTTCCATTCTATAGATTGTCTGTTCACTTTGTTGATCATTTCTTTTGTTGTGCAGAAGATTTGTAGTTTAATTAAGTTCCATTTGCCTTTTTTTGTTCTTACTGCCTGTGCTTTTGAGGTGTTAGTCATGAATTCTTGTCTACACCAATGTCCAGAAGAGTTTTTCCTAGATTTTCTTCTAGCATTTTTATAATTTCACGTTTTACATTTAACTATTTAATCTATCTTGATTTATTTTTGTATACAGTGAGAGATAGGGGTCCAGTTTCATTCTTCTGCATATGGCCATCTAATTGTCCCAGCAACATTTATTGAATAGGGTGTCCTTTCCTTAGGATATGTTCTTGTCGACTTTATCAAAGATTAGTTGGTTTTAAGTATGTAGTTATATTTCTGGGTTCTCTATTCTGTTCCATTGATTTATGTGTCATTTTTGTACCAGTACCACACTGTTTTGGTTACTATGGCCTTGTAGTATATTTTGAAGTTGGGTAATATGATGCCTCCAGCTTTGTTCTTTTTGATTAACATTGCTTTGTCTATTTAGGCTATATTTTGGTTCAATATAAACTTTAGAACTGTTTTTTCTAATTCCAAGATCTACTCAAGGCTCATGCTTTGCATTTATTTCTAACGTCTCTCTAGTTTTCGTTAATCTAAAACAGTTTCCTAGCCCCTTTTTCCCTTGTTCCTGACACTGGCATTTTTGGAAGTCTAGACCAGTTGCTTTGCACAATACCTATCAATTAGGATTTGTCTGATTGTTTTGTTATTATTATACTCAGGTTAATCATTTTTGCAGGAAGATTACACAATTAGTATTGTATTTTCAGTGCATCTTATTAGGAGCTCATAATGCCAGTTTGCATCAAATATTTTTTAAAAATTAAATTTAACCCCAGGCTTTGCAAGAGTGCAGTTCATAGTCACTCATATACTGCTAAGCTCACTGATGCCTTCCATATTATCAATTAAAAAAACCTGCATGACTTTTAGATAGCATATTTAGCAAGTAAGTCTTTCCTTTTGGTGGGAGTAAGGTCAACTGTTTTTCTCTCCCTTCTGGTGGAGGAGAAACTGAAAAGCTTGCCAAGCAGACACAGTGGACATTAGCTAAGAGAACTGTAAATTTGAGATTCTGAGCACTGCAGCAGTTCCTGTCATTAATGGCCTTGCACAAGTTATTTAGTTGGTGGTCACCTGGTTTCATCTTCAAAATGATGGCAAATGCTTGCTGCTCATCTAATCTCTCTCACAAAGGTATCAGTAGTCTGGGCCAAGCAGAGGTATTTAAAAGGCTGCTAATTTTGTAATGTAAATAGAAAACACACAGAGAGGTCACATTCTAGTATTATACAGACTGTTTTCCATCTGCTAATTAGCTTAATATAAATAGCATTTTTGGGAAGCTGCAGTTTCAGTATATTGTACATTTACCAAAAAGTAAACAACAGATGAGGCTGGGGCAAGCATATCCTCAAGAGCAAATAAAACGCTTACCTTCAAAATCTCCCCTGTGATTAAGAATCTACCATCTTCAATACAATCCTGTAATTAAAATGAAGTCCCTTTTTATTAAGAAAATTTAACTGGCCTTTTGTACAGGAGTGGTTTATCAGATGAATGGGTCAAAGCCTATTAGACTAGATATTCTCACAGATCCAGGGGTCAAAGCTTTGAGGAAATGGCATTGCAATTGTTACACTGGTAGCAATGCAGAAAACAGACACCATGGAGTTGAATATGATTAATCATATTTTAGCCAGCTTTCTTTTGAGATAAGGTCTCTACCTCTGTAATAAGTGCACATAACTGTTAGTAAAAGTGCTCTTCCTTTCTCATTGTCTAGACTTGAGTTTGGTTCTTGACAAAGGCTACTGCTCCATGTAGCAACTTGCTCTTCCAGATCTTATGTGCCAAAGGCTCAGCATGGGTGGGACTGGCATTCTTCTGGCTGTCCTTTGCTTCCAGATGTGGCTATCCTACTGTGAAGCTTAGGCATCTACTAGAGCCTTTATAATTCCTTCTCTGTCAATGACCTGATATTCGGAGCTCTTGCCCTTTTTTATTCATAGCTTGGGATCTAGTTGACCCATCTATCCCAACTTCTACAACTGAAAATTTCAAAGTATACATAGATTATTGCAGGACCAGCTTCATGGGTGTGCAATCTGTGCAGTCACACAGAGCTCTATTCTTAGAGGACCCATGGCATAGTCGAATGGTTAGCTATTGCCATCCTAAAGGTCTTATTTTTTTTTTGAAAGTGGCTGCAATGTCAATTTTCTATGGGACTCACAAATTATATAGTCATCCTTGACTTTTGTTACAAGTAGAGTTTCCTAGGAAACAGAGTCTGAGATGGAGTTTAGCATAGAGGAGGTTTACTGGGGATTGCTTCTGGTATCACCACCTGTGGAAGTGGAAGGAATTAAGCAGCACTGAACAGGAGGAGAAGTGATTTCTGATACAGTCTCAGTGGAGACCTTACCAACCCCAAAAGGAACTCTGATGTTAGCATGGCCTTTCAGAGTTGTTCCAAGTTGAAGCAAGGGAGCCAGGCATTTATATACAATTATATTAACAAGTCATTAGATGTGGGATTCTCCAAGAGGAGAACTTGGCCCTGGGAGAGCTGAATCTCTTTTCAGCCAAGGAAATTCCAAAGACAGCTTATAGCTAGGGGAATCAGGCAGCACGCTGCAGCATCCAAACAGCTATCCATCTGACAATTTAGCCCTTGGTTTTTCAAACGTCATTCTTCCAATAACCTCAAAACATTCCTGGGCACTTTGTCATTGCATGGACTTGCTTAATGTTAGAAATCTTCGTGTCCTCACTCCCACTGCTGTGGCTGAGTCAACATTATATGTTCATCACATAACTTCCTCTTTCTGGGGACAAAGGAAGACTGAATTTTCTTTGTATTTAGGTTGAAACTGAGTGCTTGTCAATAGAAATGTAAGTGGATATAACGTGTCACTTCCCATCTGAGACAGTTAAGGGTGGATATGGGTGCTCCACACCCTCTTTTTCCTTTCTATCATTTGCATGTAAAGATCTCCAAGGGTGGGCAGAGTTACAAGACAGAGGCAGCCCGAGTCTTGGAGGAGCCTTGGAGAACTGCCTTTACTCTACTGGACTGTGATGAAAGGGACTGTCTTCCACTGCAAACCAAAACAAACTAAAACAAGCTAAAATCCATCTCTCACCCCCAGGAAACTTCAGGTTTTTAGTTTCTGGATTTCCTCCCAAGTTATCAGTCCCTCTTGACCATCTGCCTTCCCAAGCTGGTCTGTAGATCACAGTTGACAAAAAACAATCTTTCATCTACATCTTTATTTGCTTTGCACATTTTTCTCCTGCTGTGTCCTCTCAGCAAAACCCAGCTCAGGAGAAATTCAGCAATCCATTCTTTCTACTCTTATGCTTGAATGGCTGAGTTCTGTAGCTGGAGATAATCACACCATTTGTCTGACTAACACTACTAAAAGACTGTGATTTCCATTCTAATTGGGCCTTTTGCATTGCCTGTGAGTTCTGGGTCAGAATCCTCCTCTGTTACCTCAAAATCGTTTCCTCTGTTCACCCCTTTCCACATGCTCTCTGCTCAGTCCCTATCCCACTTAATCTTACCAGAAACCTTACTTTCTTTTTGGAAAAAAACAAATTTAGGAGATTCTCTACAAAGAATCTCTAACTTCCTTTAAACTTTTAGACAGTACTCAAGACAGACACGGAGTAGAAGGTATGAATTTTTTCCTCTTTCACATTTTTCTCTAAATTATAATTTTTCTAAATTACAAATTAAACTTGCCCTTGAGTCCCCATTCACCAAGGGCTGTGAGAAATCCAATCCATTCTTGTCCTAATGTTGTACAAGGATCCAGAGAACTTATGTGGGGCCTGGTCCATGGAGACTTGCATCTGTTATGGTTTGCTGTTGATACCAGGGCAACCCGGTGGGATGACCTGAAGATTGGCAGGTCCATTATTTTGTGTCTATCTTATGCTTGTGCTTTGAGACGTGTAGTTCTTCTCTGCCTGATGTCCAGCGTCCGTATATGGCCTGAATCCCATTTCCCTCTGAGTTTCAGCCATCTCCCAAGATGCTTTTAGAAATTGGAGAGGCCCTTATCTGGGCTTCTCTCCAGACATGCCACACTTCCATTCCTTGCAAGTATAGGGAAAGTCCATCACTTTCTTTATTTCAGTCTCTTCTTTTAAAGTTACTCAGCTCTCTCCCCAGTCCGCAGAGGAATGACCTGGTATAATCCTTCACTGAGTTTCAGCTTTCAAACACAAAAACCTGGGGCAGTCTGTCTTCCAGAAACCTTCCCTTTCTGCTTCTACTATACAGACACCCCTGAGGAAAGGAACACAAATACTTGGCGATTTTATTGGAAAGGAGAGAAAAATATAAAATCGAATTCCATTTTTATACATTTTTCATTTATTTTGCCACTCTTAATTGCATCTACCTCCTTTCTTCCTTTCTTTCTTTCTTTCTTTTTTTTTTTTGAGACAGAGTCTCGCTTTGTTGCCCAGGCTAGAGTGAGTGCCATGGTGTCAGCCTAGCTCACAGCAACCTCAATCTCCTGGGCTCAAGTGATCCTCCTGCCTCAGCCTCCAGAGTAGCTGGGACTACAGGCATGTGCCACCATGCCCAGCTAACTTTTTCTATATATATTAGTTGGCCAATTAATTTCTTTCTATTTATAGTAGAGACAGGGTCTCGCTCTTGCTCAGGTTGGTTTCGAACTCCTGACCTCGAGCAATCCACCCATCTCAGCCTCCCAGAGTGCTAGGATTAGAGGTGTGAGCCACCACGCCCAGCCCTTCCTTTCTTTCTTTAGGCTTAATGTTAACTTTTATCTCTTCCCTTTCTTCTCCTCTGAAATCTTGACAAGGATTGTCTTGTCTTTTTATAGCATCTTCAATCTTTCTCTCTGTTCTTTTCTCATGCTGGAAACAGGCTCAAGTTTCTCCCTGTCTAAAAATTGTCCTTCAATCCCATCACCCTCTTGAGCTTGTCCATTTCTCTTTCCTATCCAAACATCCTTAAAAAATCTCTCTTCATTTTCTGGTCTTGCATTCACTTCTCAAGACCCAGTTATTTGTCTTCTAACCACAATTCTTTGAAAGTTCATTTGCTAAAGTCACTTCTGACTTCCAGTTGCCAATGACAGTGAAAACATTTTAATTCTGATTTGACTAGACCACTGCAATGCATTTAAAATTGCATATTATCACTCTTTCTGGAAATTGTCTATACTGTTTCTACTTATCTTTCTCTGATTCCTGTGAGGGCTCCTCTTCCTTTGGGGGCCCCTTACAACTTGGTAATTCCAAGTGACTTACTCAAGAGTCACTGCTTTTCTCATTGTGCTCATTTTCCTGAGTTGTTTTATCTACTCTCATGTTTTCTTTTCTGAAATAGGTAAAAAATGATTTAAAATATATATCTAGATGTCTACTAAATCAAAAGCTTCAATCCTTAGCTCTCTGCAAAGACTCCGACTTTCAGATCCAGTGCTCTGCTGGGCATTTATGCTGCATGAGGATCAAATTTACCCTTAGAAGCCCCTAAGCAGATATATGGCAAATTCGTACCACCCTGCCATGGTATCTTCACATCACTTTAAAATACTATCTCAATGGGGGAAACATGGCAGATTAGTGATGACCTCCTGGCTCTCTGCTCCCACAGTGGGAGGTGAAGAACGCGGACAGCTACATATGAGTGGACCACTTTCCCACAGGAACGGCATCGTGAATCTGCAGAGAAGCAGCGTGGAAAAACAAAAAGGTAAATTGGAGAATTGACCACTAAGTTCAGAGAGTGCGAGATACACAATAGGGAACAGAGCGTGGGATGGCCATGCCCACTGGCCAGCTGGGGCAGTGTGGTCTGACCCACAGGAGGACGATTCTTCCTCCATCCACCTCCACATCCCCTCAGGCAGGGAAGTGTCTGAAGTCAGTGCGAAGTTGAGGCACAGGCTGACAAGCAGTGTGGAGAAGAGACAAAGTCCGGGGACATCTTGGACTCTCTAGTGCCCGGTGCTAGGTCCGCACTGGGTGGGGGGCGGGTCGGGCCACTCTGAGCGGACACTTCTTGGAAGCAAGGGAGGGAGTTTGGAGACAGACTTCTCACCTCTGGAGTCCGCCAGGTCCAGACCAATGAAGGTGAAGGCTGAGGGGGAGGCTCTGCCCCTGGAAACCACCTAAGATTCCGCAGGTGCAGGGTGGGACAGAGTGCGTAGGACTCCTTACAGGACAGGCACGAGTCAGTGCGTCAGGGAAGCAGTGGGGACAACCGGAGGCTTGTCGAAACAGCCTGCCAAACCCAGCACCCACTGGCCCCCTTGGCAGTAGCGTCTGGTGCTGGCTTTCTGTGGGTGGGCGGCTATTATTTTGGGGGTCCATAGCCTAAAACCGCTGTGGCGCACTGCCGAACTGGGCACCGCCCCTTCTGCAGCCCAGCAGGGCAGGCCCAGGCAAAGGACTCAGGCGGCGCTGCTGCCACTGCCACTGCCCAGGATAGCAAGCCCTGCCCCTGGAAGATGGGAGTAATGAGAGAAGCCGCTTTCTGATTATCCTGCTCCCAACCGCTTGCCTTTCCCCGTTGTCAAGTCAAACCCTGCCCTTGAAGGGGCAGAGTAACGAGAGAAGCCGCTTTCCTGCCTGAGTTGTCCCGCCGGCGGCCTGCGACCTCTGAGGAGCTTCCCCTCCCCGCCACTTCTACCTCACACCTACGAAATTCCGCCCTTGGAGGGGCAGAGTAACGAGAGAGGCCGCTTCTACCTCGCGCTCACCAAACTTCTCCCTTGGAGGGGCAGAGTAACGAGAGAAGCCACTTTCCGAACATTCCGCCCCCAGTCACTTGCCTTTTCCGGCTGGCAGGTCCAACTCCACCCTTGAAGGGATGGAGAAAGGAGAGAAGCTGCTTCCTTGGTGGAGATCCGGGTGCCTGGGGCCGCACTTCCGCCCACCAGACTAGCCCCGCCCTCGAAGGGGCGGGGTAAAGAGAGGAACTGCTTCCTGTGCAGCAGCCTCTGGCACCGCCTCTCCCCCAGTTCTGCGGCTTGATTGGCCTGGCTTCCCCTATGGCAGGGCAGACCCCGCCCCTGGAGGAGGGGTCAAAGGAGAAAAGTCGCTTTCCCTGTGTGACTGGCGTGAATCTGTGGGACCTTGGAACTAAGCAAGAGGGGACAGACTGTTTAATCAGACCAGTGGGTTGGTCTTGATCATCTGATAAGATCATAACACAAGGGCTCGCACTTGGCACCCAGGCTGCTGCCAGCTTTGGGGCCTGCAGTCCAGGAGGGAAAATCCTGGCCAGAGTCCTTAGCAATTGCACCAATTGACACCCCCTACCTGGGGCTGCCTGTCAAGTGTGGCGAAAGAGCCCTGAATAACATATTAGCAGCTCTCCTCTAGTAGGAGATTAAGCAACCACAGAAGTATATGCCCTCAAGCTTGCAGGTACCTGCTGCTTTTCTCACCTCACCTAAAGCAGCAACAGGCTCAGGTAACCCTGGGAGTGACAAATCATTTTCCCAAAGATTGGGGTGCTGGTATACCCCATTTGGGAGTTTAGAGCCCAAAACAAAGGAATTGGAATACCTTGACAATCAACTCCTCCGTGCAAACTACAAGCAACAAAAGAGAGGATAGCCCAACACAGTGCCTTCCTCCCAAACTAGTGGAGGGCAGTGGAGTCACTCACACAAGAGTGATTCATCACCTGGAAGACTAAACAAGGGGTACAAACTTACTAATATCCTTCGGCAAGAGGTGAAGACAACAGGTCAGAGACAACCCAACAGGCTAAAACACCTCTAAGGCAATACAAGACCAGAGTGCATCTCCCCAGCACTCTAAAGGAACGTCCCTTTGGCATTTTGAAGTTAAAGCCATAACCCAGCCCCAGCATCCCCAGTTCTTGACAAAGTAACCTGATGAGAAAGAATCAGCAAAAGAACACTGGAAATATGAAGGATCAGAGAGAAAATTCTCCCCCAGAGAAAATGTTCACTCTCCATCAATAGATAACAACTTACATGATACGATTAAATTGACAGAGGAAGAATTCTGAATGTGGATTGTAAGAAAACACTATGGAATTGAAGAGAAAATAGAAACCCAACATAAAGAAACCACAATAGAAATTGAAATACTATAGAAAAACCAAACAGAAATCTTGGAAATCAAGGAGGCTTTCAAGGAATTTCAAAACAGAGTGGAAAGCCTCAAGAACAGGATGGATTAAACAGATGAAAGAATCTCAGAACTTGAAGATAATTCCTATGTGCCAAACAAATTGGATGAAGAAAAAGAATATAGAGATTATTCCACAACATTGAGGAAGATGGTATCCTCCCTACCTCATTCTATGAAGCCAACATCACCTTGATACCAAAACCAGTAATGGACACAACAACAAAAAAAGAAACCTACAGACCAATATCCCTCATGAATATTGATGCAAAAATCCTCAATAAAATTTTAGCAAATAGAATCCAACAGAATATAAAAAGAATAACTCACCAGGATCAGGTGGGCTTTATACCAGAAATACAAGGCTGGTTCAACATACATACATCTATAAATGCAATTCACCTCATAAATAACAGCAAGAACAAAGACAATATGATTCTCTCAATTGATGCAGAAAAAGCATTTGACAAAGTCCAGCACACCTTTATGATAAAAACTCTTAGCAAAACAAGCATAGATGGGACATACCTTAAAATTATCAAGGCCATATATGATAAACTCACAGCCAATATCATTCTAAATGGGGACATATTGAAAACATTCCCACTTAGATCTGAACCAGTCATGGATGCCCACTATCCCCACTTATATTCAACATATTGTTGGAAATCCTTGCTAAACAATTGGACTAGAGAGGGGAGTTAAGGGTATCCAAATGGGGGCAGAAGACATCAAACTCTCACTCTTCGCTGATGATATAATATTATATCTAGAAGACCCTAAGGATTCAACCAAGAGACTCCTGGAATTGATAAATGAATCCAGTAAAGTCTCACGAGACAAAATTAATACACGCAAATCAGAGGCATTCTTATATGCCAATAACAGTCAAGCCAAAATTCAAACAAAAACACAGTACCTTCTACAATAGCCTCAAAGAAAATGAAGTATCTAAGTATATATTTAACAAAAGAGGTGAGAGACATATACAGGGAGAACTACTAAGAAACACTAAGAAAAGAACACTAAGAAACACTAAACACTAAGAAAAGAAATTGTAAAAGATGTAAACAGATGGAAAAATCTAACTTGCTCATGGATTGGTAGAATCAACACTGTTAAAATGTCCATACTGCCTAAAGTGACCTATAGAATTAATGCAATCCCTATCAAAGTACCATCATCATTCTTTACAGATCTAGAAAAAATAATTCTACACTTCGTATGGAACCAGAGAAGACCTCATAGATTGCCTCAAGTCTTGAGAAGACCTCAAGACTGCCAAAGCAATCTTAAGCAAAAAAGAACAAACTGGGGGGTATCAGTCTATCAGACTTCAAGTTGTACTACAATGCTATAGTAACTAAAACAGCATGATATTGGCACAGGAATAGAGACATAGACCTTTGGAACAGGACTGAGAATCCAGAGAGGAAACCATCTGCATATTGTCATCTAATATTTAACAAAGCAGACAAAAACCAAAATGTTTGTACCCCCATAATTTCCTGAAATAAAAAAAAATACTATCTCATATAGTGCAAAAGTATGTATATGCTCAATATTTTAGAGACATTCACCAACCTTGCATACAGTACAAGAATTTAATGAGCCCTTTAGGCTGTAATCTTTGGGATGATATTCTAAGCTTGATCCCTAAAATGTTCCATAAGCTTCAGGTAGTTCAGGTTCTTTCACACCGTATGGTAAAAAAAAAAAAAAAATGCCAGCCAAATCCTGTCATTGGAATGGCTTTACATTTGCCTCAGATAAAGCGTTTTATGAAAAGTATATTTAGAGCAGAAAAAAGGGCAAAGAGCTGAGACACCATCATTCTTTATTTTTCATCATTCTTGAAGGACAGTTTGCATGACTGTGTTGTGCCTGTTTGCTAATTGTGGCAGATTGTATTTTCCATGGCCAGCCAGCACAGATTGCATTTTCCACGGAAGACTAAATGATCTTCTGCAATGTGACCTTGTGATTCTCCCATCAAGATATGGGAGTTTGTTTCTTCATCCCCTTGAATCTGGAGAAGCCCTGTGGGTGCACTGGTGACAGAATACCACAGAAATGACTCTGTGCCAGTTCTGGGGACAGCCCTTAACTAGGCTGGCAGTTTCTGTTTTCAGCTGCCATGCTGTGGGAAGCCCAAGCCACATGGAGAGGACTTGCGTAGGTGTTTTGGCCCTAGCTGAGTTTCCAGCCAAAGTCAGCATCAAAAATTAGCCATGCGAGTAGCCACCTTGGGTGTTTAGTCAAATCTGTCCTCTAGAACCCCAGTGAGCATGAATCCTGAGAGACCCAAGGAAAAAACAACCCAGCTGACAGCAATCATACTTTAGAATGGTGGGAAAACTGTATTTCAACGCACTAAGTCTTAGGGGGGTTTGTTAGGAGAATAGAGAGTGAGAACACTAACAAATGTCTTCCTGTGCTACAGAGTTTGGCCTGAGACTTTGTTTATGACCTGGTATTGGAGTTGTAGGGAGGCTTAGCCGTTGTCTGCCTACCTTTAAATATTGTTGGCCATTGAGATGTAACAAAAAGAACCTAAGAGTTATACATTACCAAATTGATGTGAGTCGATATTTTCCCCAGTGCTAGCACAGCAAGAATTTCAAGGCTTAGAACCCGAGTATTAGGCCTGGGTGGTGTGGTTTCTGGAGTAGAAGAATTGTGGCTTGAAATGTTACCATAAGTTACTGGGTGTTGACATGGCTAAGACTTCAAAGGCCAGCAAGCCCACAGATCCACAATTCTTTTGTCCTAGTGGGGAAATTGCCCACGTAGGTTGTCGAGACATTGCATTTGCAATGCATCATCTTAAGATAAAAGGGAGACAAGGAGGAACTACAACCTCCATTCTGCTATTCTCATCCTTATCTTTGCATTGTTTATTTGCTGCTTTAGAAGTAAGCCAAGGCAAGAGCAACCTTGAATAAGCCTAGGTCAATATTCTCACTGATTCTTAAATCTGAACCAGGTGGCCTAATGCAGTATATCCACCTGAACACTCTGCAGGCATCTCGAATGCATTGTGTTCCAGACTGGGCGTATCATATTTCCTCCCAAACCTACTGCTATTATTATCTTCTCTATCTCAGTAGGTATTAATCTCCATCCACCTGTTCACCAGATTTCTCTTTTTATCTCACTCAGCACCTCCAAGCAATACTGGAAGCCATCTATAATAATATGACTTGCTGAACAGCTTTCTGTAACCTCTTTCTAGTGCTCTTAATCGTGCTTCACCTGGATTTCCTGCTTTAGCTCCCAGCCTCCTCTCAGCTGGCAGAGTAAGCCATCTACAATGTAAATCTGACCATGCCATTTCCTTGCCCCAAATCTGTTGTCCTGTAGGGAGCACTGTGGCCTTCCTGCTCACTTCCCCTCCTCATTCCTCACCACCACCGTGGTCTGCACTCGTGCACCACTGGAATGCTTGCCCCACTTACCGCACACCAAGCTCTCTCTTGCCACAGTGCCTTTGCTCATGCTCTTCTCTGCTTGACATACCTTTGCCCTTTGCCACCTTAGCTAATTTGCTAATTTCTGCTCATTTTTTGGAATAGTAGAGCTTTAACAATTCCTGATGTCTAGGCAACACCGCAGGTCAATTACAACAGAATTTATGGGAGGGAATTAAAAAAGACAGGCATCAGTATTTTTAATGGCAGTGGGAGGTAAAGTCCTGCCTCCTAGAGAGAAATAGAAAAGGGAAACATTTAGGATTTACTCAACAGCTTTGTGGGAAAAAAAGCTTTTTCCCATGTTTGCTGTAGTTGACATGAAACTCCCACGACAGCTATGGCCGAGAACATTGCTTTGTCTGATCTGATGTTCCTTTTCCTTCCAGATTGAAATGCTCTTGTATGATCCCATAACGTTCTGTAACATCTCCATGATTGCACATTCCACAGTGCATTATAATGAGCTGTTTGCAAGTCTGTCTTCCGGGAGAATATGAGCTCCTTTAGGGTAGGGACTGTGGTTTCACCGTGGTTTGTATTTTTAGTAAGTAGCTTGGTGGCTGGTAGGTTCCAAATGTTCAACCACCCTTTAGGAAAGAATGAACGAAAGAGAAAACAACTAAGCTTAGGCTGATACACATTTTCAGAATATTCGCATACAAGTAAGTGAAACTGTCGTCGTGTTTCATTCTAGCACTATCCATTTTTTTATAAGTTCCAAAGCACATAGGCAAGAATGGGGGGTGGGTGGGAATAAATAAAGATTGCTTCGTAATTTTGGAATGACAACATTCACAAACAAACGCAAGCACTGTGGGTCGTGAGCAGTGTCCCCTTGAAGAGGTACCGACAGGCCCAAGAACGGGACACAACCTAGTGAGCCGGCAGTGGGAGGTGAAGTCCTGCCTCCTAGAGAGAAATAGGAAAGGGAAACATTTAGGATTTACTCAACAACCTTGTGGGAAGAAAGCCCTTCCTTCTATTTTCTGTAGCGGACAAGAAACTTCAATGGGTTAGACAGAATACAGATGAGTACTTTTGAGACTTGAAAACTCTGTAAAGAAGACAGTAATAATTTAGGGCAGAATACTGAGTAAAATGGGAATGTTTGACACACATATAAACCTGAAAACCCATACTTTGGAACCTGTTCAATCCACTAACCCATTTTTAAGCATCTACGTTTCAGGTTTCTGTGAACTTAAAAAGAGAAAGTCCCTGTGCCAAGGAACTTAGTTTAATAACAATGGCAATGAGAACAATAAAAGAAATACATATTTTGAGCTTCAACTATGTGCCAGACATTTTCCAAAGAACTTTGTGCGTCTCTGCTATCTAATCATCTTCATGATTACTTATAGTTCACTTATTATTCTCACTTTTTTACATGAAGAACCCAAGGCTTGTAGAGAGTATATCATTTGACCAAGGTTGGTAGGACTAGGATTTAAACTTGTATTTTTCTGGTTCTAACCCAGTCTGCCTTCCTAGTACGATTAAACATGTACATCGGTGATAAAAGTTAGAATGTGAGATGTGCTGTAAGAAAACAAAAGGTCATGAGAGTGTACTATAAATTTTATACTATAAAATTTTATACTAAAAATACTATACTACTATAAATACTATAAATAAAATTTTATGGCATAAAATTTTACTTTTTGCTGGGAATATAAAAGCAGACATCACAGGGAAGTTCATATCTGATAACAAGTCTAACATGAAGAGAATTTTTGTTGTTGCTCTGAGTTTTGTAACTCTCCTGGAGTTGTTTTTTTAAGTGGTTTTATTCTGAAATAAAATCTTGTGCTGCATAGCAACATAACAACTGCAGTCAATGACAGACTGCAGATACAATAGTGGTTTCAGAAGATTTTAATACCGCATTTTTACTCTACCTTTTCTATGTTTAGATCTGTTTAGATACACAAATGTGTACCATTGTGTTACAATTGCGCTCAGTATTCAGTCCAGTAACAGGTTGTATAGATTTGTAGCCTACGTGTGTATAGCAGGCTATACCATCTAGGATTGTGTAAGTATACTCTAGGATGTTTGCACACCAATAAAACTGTCTAAAGGCAGATTCCTCAGAACATATCCCCATTGGTAAGCAACACATGACTGTATATTTCAATTCACAGAAGACTTGTAAGAGTGGGAGACCAGATTATGCCTCCCCCAAAACATGAAGAACTGTTGAGCTGAAGGTGATTAAGACAAACAGATAAAGAAGAGCTCTCTGCTCTCCGTTTATGTGACTAAAAGTAGGACACAGATTTGCAAAGACAAAAGGCATCCTGCTTTTCTTTCTACCAGAGAGAACAAAGGTTAACTACTGAAGACAGCTGTAGAAACTCATCAAACTGGAGAGAAATTTATATTGACAAACTTTTCTAACTAGCCTTTATCTGCTATTTATTTGCTTTTTTCCAAGTTGCTGCCTGCAGAGACTCTAAGCCCTTTCCCTTTGTCTTGTCACTTCTCTAATATTTTACTGTTCTTTGTTGACGATGTTACATAATCTGAAACTCAAAGTCTCTCTTTGAGAACTACTCATTTTCTGGGTGTTTCCTATGTCTACGTGAAATATACATGTTAATAAATTTATGTTTTTCTCTTGTTAATCTGTCTTTTGTAACAGGGATCTGTTCCAATCTTGAACATATATAGGGGTTATTATTTTTCCCCTCAACTTGCAATGATAGTACACAGAGTTCTTGCATATTCTTCACTCAATCTCCCCTCATGTTAACAATTTTCCCTCATCTTACATGGCACAGTTATCGAAACTAAAAAATTAACATTAATATAATACTATTCACTAACCTACCAATTTTATTCAGATTCTCCCTTTTTTTCCACTAATGTTATTATTATTGTTGTTGTTGTTGTTGTTGTTGTTGCTGTTCCTGGCTCCAAGGAATAGAATTTTATTAGGAGAAGATGGAAGAGGAAGATATTCCAGGAAAAACGAAGTTCCTGAACAATGAAAATGAATACAGTCCAGGATACATAGACGATGATCAGTAACATGTATTCCATCTATGTTAACCCATTAGCACCTGGAGAATTCCCCATTGCTGTTTTCCTCCCTAGAAGTCAACTCTATCGGGGTTGAACAGAAAGTGATAAATAAAGAGGGAAATAATTCATGTTGTGCTCTTGCTGCTTTGCTGTATTTTCCTGCTGCACCACCAGTAATGGAAAA
Organism: Microcebus murinus; assembly: GCF_040939455.1. Lineage (NCBI taxonomy): Eukaryota > Metazoa > Chordata > Mammalia > Primates > Cheirogaleidae > Microcebus > Microcebus murinus. The sequence continues at coordinate 10,299,018 of NC_134132.1, read as the reverse complement.
TTAGGCTGTGAGCACCCAGCGCTAATGCGTTCTCAATGGCTTTTCTGCCTTGGTCTGACAGTCCTGGCCTCATCGCAACGCACGACCAATTGGAGAAAAATATGCCAGTCTGTGCTGTGTTTCCCCAAATAACCTTTTCATTTTACAGGGTAGAAGGAACCTGTGACAACCTGCTCTATAAAAAAGGAGCATAAAGAAAAGCATTAAGTTCATTCTATGCCTTTTTTTAAAAAGGCTTTTAAAACAGCTTTAAAAAAAAAACAATAAACACCCATAAGTTCCATACAGCAATAATATCCTAGACATAAATTTAAATAGTATGCCTCCATTAAAAACAACTATGTCAGAAACATTCACCTGAGTCCGTGGGGAAATATAAAGAACAGAAAATCTTGAACCTGGCCAAGTTCTATATTAAGAATCAAATGAAGGCCAGGCGTGGTGGATCACGCCTATAATCCTAGCACTCTGGGAGGCCAAGGCGGGTGGATCGCTCAAGGTTAGGAGTTCGAGACCAGCCTGCGCAAGAGCGAGACCCCGTCTCTACTAAAAATAGAAAGGAATTAATTGGCCAACTAAAAATATATATAGAAACATGGTGGCGCATGCCTGTAGTCCCAGCTGTTTGGGAGGCTGAGGCAGGAGGATTGCTTGAGCCTGGGAGTTTGAGGTTGCTGTGAGCTAGGTTGATGCCACGGCACTCTAGCCTGGGCGACAGAGTGAAACTCTGTCTCAAAAAAAAAAAAAGTCAAATGAATACTTTCACAGAGGAATAGCAAATATGTCTTCAATTTACTCTTTGTTCTTGTAGGGTTTAATGCTATTTAGTTATGTTCATCTACTTTTCCATATTGCACTATCAATGGACTATCATCTATCTATCTATCTATCTATCTATATTTAAGGTGAATCAGGAAAAGTTGATAGATTAAAATAAAATGTTTTTAACCTTTCTTTTGTGTTGAGAACATTTAAGGTCTCTCAGAAAATTTCAAGTAAAACACATGGTATTATTATTTGTAGTCACTATACAGTACATTAGATTTTTTAGATCCCAGAACCTACTCCTCTGATAACTGAAAGTTTGAATCTTTTGACCAACATCTCCCCATTTCCCCACTGCCTCACCCCCTAGCAATCACCATTCTACTCTCTGTTTCTATGAGTTTGCCATTTCAAGGTTCCACAAATAAGTGAGATCATACAGCATTTGTTTTATTGATTGATTTTTTTTTTTTTTAATAAAACAGCGACTGCCAACTTCCTTTCTTTGACTTTAAGGTAAAAAATGTGAACATATTCTGGCGTGACCCAAGGCACAAGCAGGGAGGCAAACGAGACATGCCCATGTTATGGTGGACAAGGATGCTATTTCCTGCTGCTTGGTGGTACTGCAAAACTAGCACATTTTTAGTGACATTACTCATAAGCACACTGTGGTTGTTTAAATTGGTAGGAATGATAATGAAAGTAATTTGTGGGTAATTAAGCCTCTCTTTTCCACCTGACAGTTATGCAAACTAGAAGATGAACAGCATAGTTATGGGTTGCTTCAATTAAGAAATATTTCATAAGGACTTTTGAGTATGTGGGTAGGTGATTAAAATGTTAAAGAGGAAAAAGTTGAAATCCGTTATGCTTTAAAAAAGCAGTTTTATTGAGATATAATTGACATCACCATAAAGTTCTCCAATTTTGGCCAGGTGCGGTGGCTCACGCCTGTAATCCTAGCACTCTGGGAGGCTGAGGTGAGAGGATTGCTTGAGCTCAGGAGTTCGAGACCAGTCTGAGCAAAAGCGAGACCCTGTCTCTACTATAAATAGAAAGAAATCAGCCAAACAACTAAAAATACAAAAAAGGAGCCGGGCATGGTGGTGCATGCCTGTAGTCCCAGCTACCTAGGAGACTGAGGCAGGAGGATCACTTGAGCCCATGAGTTTGAGGTTGCTGTGAGCTAGGCTGACGACATGGCACTCACTCTAGCCTGGGCAACAGAGTAAGACTCTGTCTCAAAAAAAAAAAAAAAATTCTCCTATTTTTTAAGTGAACAATGCAATGAATTTTATTGTATTTACAGAGTTGTACATGCACCAAATATAGTTTTAGAACATTTCCATTTTTCTATAAAGAAACTTTGTGTACATTCATAGTCACTCCCTATTCTGACTTCCAAACCTGGGCAATCACTAATCTACTTTCTGACTCAATCTACAGTTTTTGCCTTTATAGGGCATTTTGTATGAATAGAATCATTCAGGAGGTGTTCTCTTCTGTCTGGCTTCTTCCACCAAGCATCATGTTTTTGATGTTCATCTGCTTTGGAGCATTCCTTTTCATTGCTGAATAGTTATCCATTCTGTGGCTATACTACATTTTGTTTATTTATCAGTTAATGGATATTCGAGTTAGTTCCAGTTTTCAACCATTGTGAATAACACTACTATGAATATCAGTGTACAAGTTTTGGTGCAGACATATGTTTTTGTGTAGACACTTAAGAGTCGAACTGCTAGGTCATATGTTAAGTCTATGTTTAACTTTTTAAAGAAACTGACAAGCTGTTTTCCAAAGTGGCTGTATTATTTTATATTCACACCAGCCATGTATGAGATTCCAATTTCTCTGCATCTTTGACCACACTTGTTATTGTTTGTCTTTTTTATTATACCCATCTTAGAGGTTATAAAGAAGTAGCTCATTGCAGTTTTGATTTTGCACTTCCCTAATGAATAATGATTTTGAATATTTTGTCATGTGCCTATTGGTATAGGTTCTTTGGTTAAATGTCTATGCAAATCCTTTGTCCATTTTCAAATTGGGTTATTTCCTTATTCCATTTCCCTTTTACCTCCTGAATAGAAGCACAATGTCAAATTTTAAGATCATTATGCCCTTGCATATAAAAAATTATTTTTATCATGTACTGCTAAATAATACATTGTTTTGTTTTGATTCTTTTTGAGCTTTAGAAATGGATTTATACTGTATATAGTCTTCAACAATGAAATCCTGAATGCCCTCCTAAATTCAATTTTCACGTTGGGCGGAAACAATTTTTTTTCCAACAATAGTACCATTATACTTAAAGCAGAAAGTTATCTCTAAGAGAAAAAAAGATTACAAGTGAGAACTCGTAGCTGCAGATTCTTATCTTTTGGAAGATTTAATGGAGTAATTATAAGTGGGGCATAAGGGTGACAAAAAGATATCACCGGAATTTATGAACATCAATTATTAAACTAATCTAATATTAGAATGTAGAATTATTTGCCTCTAAGTAGTCCTATCCTGCAGAGATTTTTTTTTTTCAGTTTGTGAGACTAATTTTTGTAGCTTTCATATTTCCTCCTTACCCTGAATCTGTTAATTACATCTTTTATCCTTCTCACTGCTTTCAACATGCTGTTTCCTATCTGGCATGGATTTAGAACAGAGATAATCTAGAATTGTGATTAGGATTAGACTGAATAGGCTCTGATTAAAAGCCCGAGGGATTCCCTCAGGGATGAGTTAATGAGCCTCAGCACATGGACTTTGTGACATTTATTTTGGTTGCAGAGGGCTCTTTTTGTTTCCATCCTTGTTCTCAATTTTTTCTGGGCAGAAATGTAGGAGATGAATTTGGTTTCAAATACTCACTCTTGTCATTTTTATTGGCTAAGAGTGAATTACTCCATTTTTAACATCTTCCAAATAAGGATAGAGATGCATTTATCTCAGTATGACATAAAATGAGATGATATCTTGAAGCGCTCAAGATATCATCTTATTTTTATAATATATACAGAGCCTTATCAACATCAAATTCTTGAATTGTTCTTTGGTGCCATCTGAGATTAGGAAAAATAAAACACACTTCAGACAATAAAGATTCTACTTCATAGATAAAGTATATAATGCTTAGATGGGACAGATGAGGAAAGAATTGAGAACAAATACTGGGTTGGTGGGAAGTGGTAGTGGTAGGAATGATGATAGAAAGGAAGTCTTCCAGAAAACATCCACATTTCTGGTGAGGACAAGCTAATACCAGAAGCAGTTTTTTTTTTTTTTTTTTTTTTTTTTTTTTTTTTTTTTTTTGAGACAGAATCTTGCTCTGTTGCCTGGGCTAGAGTGCCGTGGCATCAACCTAGCTCACAGCAACCTCCAATTCCTGGGCTCAAGTGATCCTCCTGCCTCAGCCTCCCAAGTAGCTGGAACTACAGTTGAGCACCACCACATCTGGATAATTTTTTCTATTTTTAGTTGCCCAGTTAATTTTTTCTATTTTTAGTAGAGATGGGGTCTCACTCTTGCTCAGGCTGCTCTCGAACTCCTGAGCTCAAGGGATCCTCCTGCCTCGGTCTCCCAGAGTGCTAGGATTACAGGAGTGAGCCCGGCGCTCAGCCTTGATTCCAGAGGTTGTACCATCAAGAAAGAAAGTCCTGGGTGGGGGCTTAAGCATAACCCAGCTCAGGGTTCTCAAATTAGATCACCACCAAGACTTTCTTTTATTATGTTTTCTTCCATTAACTCCATTGAGTAAACCAGTTAACGAAGAGAGCTGATCTTTCGGTGAATTAATGGCAATGTGTATAGGAAAACAGGAAATGGAGAGGAGAGAGATTTTTTTTCTTTCTCTCCAGAGAGTAAAGACAAGTTGGGTTTGGGCAGAAGGGACCAATAGAGGTTGAGAATACATGGACTCTCTCCTAGCTTTCAATTTGGCTGAGGTCCATGGGCTTTGTCTGAGCTTTGTCTGAGAGAAACCATTATTCTTCCTTCTGTGCTGAATTGAACTTAGCTTAAGTGCAGTAAAACTACAGCATTCATTAGATCAAGGGTCTTGCAGCATTTTAAAGTCAGGGAGACAACTTCATGGCTTGGCAGACATCCCTAGAAGGTACCTGCAGTTGGGGTGATTATGTTTACTTTCTTAGATGGATTTTCAGACAGCAGGCACCATCTAAAAGACAGGAGGGGAAGAATATAATTTCACTCCTTTGTGGGCATTTGAATAACTTTTCAGGGATTCTCAGAAGTAACTATGGGAGAAATGATTAAGGAGGTAGCTGACAATTATACAGATGAGAGTGATCAATCAGATAAATTTTGGCTTAAATGATCATGTAAAGTCATTCAAATCCACAGAGAGGTAAGAGCTCAAGATTTTTGAATTATGGAAATAATTTTACTTTCCCAAATGCATTAATCTAGGACAAAAGTAATATAATTATGTAACCATAATTAAATTCTTTAGAAATATGTTATTTTACTTGGTGCATACGTTGTCATTCATGCAACGACCCTTTTAGGTCACAAATCATTTCTAGTACATTCTACAATAGTTATGTATTAAAAAAGGTAACTCAGAGCAATTAGTGGATTGCATGGCAGTCAGCTATGCTTGTAGCCCATTTTACCCACATCGGCTCCAAAGATGAAATACGTTGGTTTTTTTGGGTGGAACTGGAGGAGAGAGTGATGTCTCAGGCTGGTGGCAGGATGTCATCTTGGTTAATTATGGGGGAAAGCCAAGATCTGAGGCTTACTCACCACTACTTAAGAAGCCACAGTACAGACCTAAGGAAAAAGAAGACTCAGCGTGGCAGCAATTTGGAGCAGGCAGGGTGCAGGCTGTAGCAACTAACGTAGAGAGCATGCATGGGTAGGGCCCACCAAGTCTCAGAGTGGCCGGCCATCCAAGCCTTCCCAGCAGAGGGCAGTCACAGCTCGGTTTTCCTCAGGCAATTGGCGATTTCATTCCTTGGGTTTCACTGCCTGGTCAAAGCTAATTTAGGGTTCTAAGGCTTGGCCTATGGCAGTTCCCGCTCTTTTGCAAAGAGAATCTTCCCCAGTCCGTGAAGAGAGAAAAGGCATTTATTGAGGTCTCAAATTCCATAGAGGAGCTTGGTAGAAATGTAGCCACATTTTTCATGCAGGGCACAGAACTGGGGGGTCCATCCACGTAGATTTTCTTTTTGCAAAGTTTGATCAACCTCTCTTTTTGGAATGGGTCTGGTTCAGAATTCAGTATAATTTAGACCAAGTCTTGATTGAAGTTATGCTTGCTTAACTAAAAGTTTCTTGCAAGAGAGAAAAAAAATATAGTTTCTTGAAAGAGAAGAAAAATACAAGTGTAAAATTTAAGGTATTTAAGAGACTTAAGAAATGAGGGAACTCCTCTTCCTCCCATCAATAATAGAAGGAGGCACTTATTATTCAAATAATTATTTTATTAGTGATTCTTGATGATTTATTAAAGTCCATAGTCTGGAACTCTCTGTTAATTAACTTTATATTTAAAAATTAAAAAATGGAATGTTATGCCATTCTCACCAACAAGTGGGCATTAGCTGGGGATGTGGCATAAATGATTTCAATTAGCTGCTGTTTCCTTTTCTCCTTTTTTTTTTGAATTTAGTATTCGATGTTTATTTTTGCCAAATTATCCAAGACATTTTTCTGTTCCCATAGGGAAGTAAATTCAAGAGACTTACCTTCCGATAAACTGCCAAGCAGGCAGCTTATCACAAAGTCTTTACACAGTGCATGCCTAATTTAAATATTATTCATTTCTTGCCATACTTTCATTACTGATGTAAAGTTATTAGTTGCCAATACTACTGCTGGGTAAAGTTAGTCTTTGGTTCCACATTGTAACATAACCTAATCAGAAGCCCATGTCCACAATCTATCACCTACCTCTGACAATTCTTAGTCTTTGGTTTAAAGATTCCCATTGGTGGGTTCATTTGGGAGAAACAAGTTTATATACCCTCAGCTGGATATAATATGAAATTTTCATTTTTTTAGAAGAAATGTTTTGCTCATTCTTGTAAGAGGGTGAATAGAATTCCTACCATTGACCCAGGAGAGAAAGGCCATTATATTTCTAAGGACTTCTTTCCTTAGAAATATTCTTTCCTTGGAGGAAGAGTGTGGCAGAGTATAGATTATCTGTTCTAAAGATAGCTGCATCCATGCAGTTATTCCATGTCACACGCTTTTCTTACAAGGTGATTGACATGACTCTTGGTGGGGTTTATACTATCTCGCCTTGAATGTGGGCAGGGGTCGTGACTGCCTTGACCAATGGAATATCTCAGAAGGAATGCAGTATGATTTCTGATGCTAGTTCATAAATAGGATGCAACGTCTGCTTCTGTCTCCTGGAGTATAGGAGACGTGTGCCAGGTATAGGGGACACCAAGGGGTGATGTTGATGGCTACAAACACCAGCATTTTTAAGGTGCCAGCAAGACTCCAATATCCCAAGAGTCAAGTAGAGTCTGAAAAGGAAAATCAGGCCTCCGTAACCTTGACTGCTCCCACGACTAAGTCATGTGTTGAACACAAGATAAGCATTATGAAACAGAACTGTGCAACCTTTGACCACGTCAGAAAAGGTTGGAGAAATAACTGTTGTCTCTCGAGAATTTGAAAGGACATGGTAGAGAATTTTTAGTCTGTGGCATAATGTCTTATTCATTCTTGTTGCCTCTTTGGAGTTCATCAAGAACCAGGCAAGACATGGACCACGAAGAGCCCCATCCTCGGAGCATGGCTGCTAACATTCGCTGGTATCTGCCATCCCAGGAGTGCAATCATTAAATTACTTCTGCCTTGAATCATGGCATGCAAAATTCCAACGCTCCCTCTTCACCGTCATTCCCGGGGTGGGGTTGGGGGATACTAAGCACCTCAACCATATTACAGAATGATTCAAGCATAATAGGCTGAACCATATTAGCGAACCCCAAGCTGGGCACAATGAAAAGTAGACATCCCTGTTTTAGACCAATTTCCTGTTGACTCACATGACTTCACTCAAGAATACCATGTAAGGTCAGGCGGTGGCTCACGCCTGTAATCGTAGCACTCTGGGAGGCTGAGGCGGGAGGATCGTTTGAGCTCAGGAGTTCAGAGACCAGTCTGAGCAAGAGCAAGACCCCGTCTCTAATAAAAATAGAAAGAAATTAATTGGCCAACTAAAACTATATAGAAAAAATTAGCCAGGCAGGCATGGCGGCACATGCCTGTAGTCCCAGCTACTCGGGAGGCTGAGGCAGGAGGATCGCTTGAGCCCAGGAGTTTGAGGTTGCTGTGAGCAAGGCACTCGAGCTGGGGCAACAAGAGTGAGACTCTGTCTCAAAAAAAAAAAAAAAAAAAAAAAGAATACCATGTAGTTTATTGTTTTAATATTAAGCGATGTTGAACATGGATTTGCTTATGTTCCATAGATCACAAACACAACAGGTAAAAGTGAAACAATGGACTTCACACGTTTTATAGGAAAAGAAAGCTCTCTTAGAAAGTATTGTAGATCAGATGTATCTTCCTCAATGACTGGTTTCAAACATGAGTTAGGGGTTCCGGATCATGGACGTTCAGGATGTTCATCTCTTCATGCCATATATCATATCACCTCATATTTTTATATATGCATATATTACATAACATATATAATATTTTTCTTTTCAGTTTCCCTTCACCCAGTGATTTCTCTTGTTACTACCCACTCACTTAGAACTATGCATCCTACCAGTTGTATGACTTCAAAAAAAAAAAGCACATCAGTTGGAATTTACCCATGTGGTGGTATTATATGCCTAGTGACAAGTCATTTGTGACATGATAATACAAGACTGCAAACATGCAGGAGTGCATGTGTACACTCAGACGTTCTGTGTGTTGCATTTTTCTATTTCCATCCTTTACCTTCTTGATTGAACTCTTTAGGCAGGGGTTCGCGCTTCAAATTCTGGGCTCCTACAGCGACTGATAAAGCTCTGTTGTGGCCCTTCTCATGTCGCTGTGTTTCATGGCTTGAATATCTGGGAGCCTCTGGAAGGCAAGACATGTAGGCCATTCGTATTTCCAACACCTGCATGTGGAACATGTGTTTGGTGCAGGTGCTTAATCTATGTCTGTTGAGTGAAGGAAGGTTCTACTGCTTTCATTGTGTTTGAATCTATTTTGGGTTCCAGGGTCCAGATTCTGGTTGACATTTGACCTGGTGTAGAAAACTTCTCCTAATTATAGGCCGAGCAGGCTATTGTGCCTTGGAAAGTTCTCAGCAGGAGATATGATCTGTTCCTACTTTTTCAAAATCGAGAATTTGTCTGCCAAGCCATCTGTGTCAGTGCTTATTTCTTAATATTTTTTCCCAAAGAGGAGGTTTTAAAACATTGTGTTTGTGACTTCCCTTCCTTCTTTTATTTTTTTTATTTTATTATTTTTTTAATTATTTTTTTTTTATTTTAGCGTATTATGGGGATACAAGTATTAAGGTTACATATATTTCCCATGCCCCCCACCCCCCTCGAGTCAGAGATTCAAGCATGCCCTTCTCTTTTTTAAAAAAAAACTTTTATTTTTAAAGTTTTCTTCCCAGCTTTATTGAGGTATTATAATTGCCCAAAATGATTAATATATTTAAGGTGCACAAGGTGATATTTTGATATATGTATACACTGTGAAGTGATTCCTACAATCAAGGCTTCCTTCTTCATGCATGTCGGATATGTGTTGATGGCTCCTGTTTTCTGGCATTATACTTCCACTGAAAATAAATTAAAAATCTGAAAATGAAATGGTTGCACCATCTATAAATTCATAATTGCTTTAATGTCTCCGTCCATACATTGGAACAATGTTACTACGATTTGTATCTCTAAATGAGCATTTCACCTTCAAGGGAAAAAGGAAATTACATTAGGTCTTGTTTCTTTCATTGGGAAGGCTGGTAATATAATTAAAAATTTATGCCTTCCAATAATTTTATTAATTATTCTAAAACATGCTCAAGGTTTGTTCATATATTTTATGAGTTGCATTTATAAAGTTCATAAAAATTTAACTTAATAGTTAATTATTAAAACGCTGGTGAGGGTAGAAAGCAATCTCATTTGCTACAGTCTTATGTGCTATTAGACAATAAATAAATTTTAGTTAATTTGTGCAACTGTACTTCAGATTGAACACAAAATAATCTCTTCATACACCTCTATTTTTTTTTTCTTTTCCAAGAAAAGGGCAAGTAATTTTATATAGTTTCAGTAACTATGTAAAATTCTCCTATTTTTTTTTTTTTTTGCAGTCTTGGCATAAAATTAATTGTTGTTAATGTGAATATGAGATTTTCCTAGAGTATGAATGAATATAATGATAACCTGTTTTTTTTCCCTTCCTGCTAGTATGTACATTATTGAAAGGAGATATATTTGAGTGAGCCTCATATATTTTCTAGAAGTAATTGTTCCCTTTTTAATATTCTGACCCTGATTCGGGGAGAGTTGTTACTTTATTAAGGACATCAAATAACTCTCTGGTAGCCTGAATTAACCAAACTTTGTAATGGTCAATAGGAGGATAAATTGGGTCAGAAGGAGAAAACCATTAGGTTTTTTTTTTTTTTATTTTTTATTTTTTTTGAGACAGAGTCTCACTTTGTTGCCCAGGCTAGAGTGAGGGCCGTGGCGTCAGCCTGGCTCACAGCAACCTCAATCTCCTGGGCTCAGCGATCCTACTGCCTCAGCCTCCCGAGTAGCTGGGACTACAGGCATGCGCCACCATGCCCGGCTAATGTTTTGTATATATATATATTTTAGTTGGTCAATTAATTTCTTTCTATTTTTGGTAGAGACGGGGTCTCGCTCAGGCTGGTTTCGAACTCCTGACCTTGAGCGATCCGCCCGCCTCAGCCTCCCAAAGTGCTAGGATTACAGGCGTGAGCCACCGCGCCCGGCAACCATTAGGTTTTATTCAAGTAGTGTCTAGTATCCTAGAGGTTGTCTGCAAGTCCTGTAAATGTGGCGCCTCTCTTGGCAGTTCACAGCAAGTTCACAACCAAGATGGTTGGTTTTTTCCAGGCCAGCTGGAGAAAACTCTGTCTTTTAAAGGGCTTATGTAGGCAGAGATGGGCAGATCGCTCGAGGTCAGGTGTTTGAAACCAGCCTGAGCAAGAGTGAGACCCTGTCTCTACTATAAATAGAAACAAATTAATTGGCCAACTAAAAATATATAGAAAAAATTAGCCGGGCATGGTGGCGCATGCCTGTAGTCCCAGCTACTTGGGAGGCTGAGGCAGGAGGATCGCTCAAGCCCAGGAGTTTGAGGTTGCTGTGAGCGAGGCTGACGCCACAGCACTCTAGCCTGGGCAACAGAGTGAGACTCTGGCTCAAAAAAAAAGAGGGGGGGGCTTATGTGACTATGTCAGGCCACCCAGATAATCTCCCATTTTCAAAGTCAACTGATTTGGAAACTGAATTACATCCAGCCGTTGAATAACTGGGAAAGGGTATGTGTTCACCAGGGGCTGGGACTCTTGGTGGCCATCTCAGAGCTCTGCTTACCTACTCAGTGGGCCCAAATAAATTGCAGAGTTCTTTCCCACCACAACCTGTGGAAGATCTGATGTTGCTGATCTCTAAACTCTGGGGTAATTTTTGATACCTCCAGACTAGCAGGAGCTGCAAATGCAAGTGCCTTCAGGGCCTAAGCAGGTCTAATAGCTCAGGCACGGCAAGGTCATTATTAATGACAACATCTATTTCAGTTTTGGGGACCCCCCACCCTTGATTCAGCCACAGGTCACTCGAAATTGCAAATGGAGTCTGAATTCAAATTAAAAGTGCCCAATCAGTCTCATGTAATAATCATGTAAATAATAATGTATAACAGCACTTGTTTACAACTCAGGGTTTTCTTCTGACCAGCTATGTAGACCCTATACAGCGGGGGTCCCCAAACTTTTTAAACAGGGAGCCTGCTCACCGTCCCTCCGACTGTTGGAGTGTGCACACTGTGGGCCCGGGATGAGTCGGCTGCTAAGCAGGACAGGCAGCGGGGCAATTGCTAAGCAGGACAGGCAGCGGGGCAATTGCTAAGCAGGACAGGCAGCGGCGGCAATGTAGTTTGAGGATGCCTGCTCTACAGGGAAGAGAGTTGTGATTTTGATTTCTTTTCTCTTTCCATCCCTAGACATTCTACCAGGGAGGGAGAGGAACAAAGAGAATATGGAAAGTTCTACTTTGCTGAGTGTTGCACTGTCTGGCTTTGGGAGGTGTTTACATCTAACTTGCTGTCATGGGCTTCCTGTGGGCTCTTTGGAGAATCTGTCCTTACAGATTTATACACGCACATCTCACTAGGGATCTCCAACTTGCAGATCTCTTAGTGCAGGTGAAGTTCTCTCTTCTAACTCTTGGACATAAAGCTCCTACTTCAGCCCCGATGAATCTGGAAGGTCTCCCTGAGTGACTGACATCCAGCTGTGGGGATCAGAGATTTGTTAGTAAAGTTGAGCGTTATTTTCCTACGTTTATGATGCTCTGTGATACAGTTTGACTAATCTCTCTATTGTAGCGCTCATCTTTTAACACCGATTTGTAGGTGTTCTTCCTATTTTCTAGATTCCAATATTTTGTCAGTTATATGACTTCTCTTTTAATTTGCATATGGAATCTTTTATTACATCTAAGTTCTAAATTTTCATGTAGTCGAGTTTACCGATTTTGTGTCCCTTTTTCCTCCTTTTCGGAATTGGTAATATTTTTATTAGTATTTAACTTTACATTTAGAAAATCAGATTTGACATGACAAAGTTAAACTCATCCAAATAGTCTTCTAATTTTGAAAGGTCTGACAATTTTAAATGCTTAAATGCATTGCCTTCATGCTTTACATAACAAAGGAATTTTTTTTTTTTTCCGGGTCGGGGAAATTTTATTGATTCGAAAGTATACATTTCTAAATGAATAGGGTGAGCGACACATTCCCTCGGGGCCTCTGTCAGTGGATAGGTGTCCGGGACGGTCCTCCTGCAGCTTGTTGTGGTAGCTCAACATTGACTAGAGGAAAATCATTCATTTCCCTAATGATCGTAGATGAGTCTGCTGAATTTTTTATGATGTCGTGGAAACATATAAAACACCCTTCGTACTTAACATAGCCGACCGCAAAGTTTCTCCCAGGCACAACTATTTAACATCATGAGTTTCCCAGTGTAATAGTGGGAATGGTCTAGGGAGAGGGGGAAAAAAAAAAAAAAAGACAGAAAGATTTTGTGTCCTTTTAAAACTTCCCCCCCACCCCCTGATTTTGGAAACTTGTAGTCTGGCCTCTATCCCCAAGAGGAGTTAAATCTTTTCTTAAAACTCCTGAGCGGTCCCCAGCCCCACAGGCCTTGTTTTTGGCCGAGCTGAGACCAGTGAAGTGATTAACCACAATAATGGCTAAAGCGGAGAACCCTCCCTTTAAAAGCTCTGTATTACTGGATTTTATGATTCTTGGGTTTTCTGATTCTAAGATAGGAAGGCTTTCTCATCTATCATCTCTGCCCCCCTTCTTTGTCTCTCTTCTTCCTGCTGCCCTTTCTTTATTCTTCATACCCTCCTTCTTTCTTTCTCATTCTCTCCTTTCTCTCTCTTTTCTGCTTTCTTTCCTTCCTTCCTTCCTTCCTTCCTTCCTTCCTTCCTTCCTTCCTTCCTTCCTTCCTTCCTTCCTTCCTTCCTTCCTTCCTTCCTTTTTTTTTTTTTTTGAGACAGAGTCTCAGCTTTGTTGCCCAGGCTAAAGTGAGTGCCGTGGCGTCAGCCTCGCTCACAGCAACCTCAAACTCCTGAGCTCAAGCAATTCTTCTGCCTCAGCCTCCCGAGTAGCTGGGACTACAGGCATGCGCCACCATGCCCGGCTATTTTTTTCTATATATATTAGTTGGCCAATTAATTTCTTTCTATTTATAGTAGAGACGGGGTCTCGCTCTTGCTCAGGTTGGTTTCGAACTCCTGACCTCGAGCAATCCTGCCCCCTCGGCCTCCCAGAGAGCTAGGATTACAGGCGTGAGCCACCGTGCCCGGCCAAAGGAAAATATTTTTAAAGGTATATTTTATGTATCTCATAGTCATACTGAAATCATTCTTAGTATTTATCTAGATTTATAAAAAGTTTATTAAACAGAAGAAAATGGCAACATTCCAGCCTTTTTACTATAGAGTAATGGAGTTCAAGCAAAGGAGAAAGGAAAACTCAGAGGTGTAAGAGAAGGAACTAAGGTTTATTATGCTACAAATTTGCAAAGTATGTATTGTTATCCTCAATTTGTACAGATGAACACACTGAGCATCAAAACAAATTAAATGACTCAGCTAATAGATTTAGCTTGTTTGATTCAAAGCTGAGATTTGAATCCACAGTTCTTTGATTTCAAGCCTAGGGACTTACCACTGTATTTCTTTCATCATCCAGTTTATATGTATCAAGTATCTGCTATTGGAAAAAAAAAATTGAAACCCAGTGTGCATTTATATACAATATCTCCCAAAGTTGAGACATAACCTGGAAATACCCAGCAAATTGTTTAACACATAGCCATTATTTTTGTGTTGACTTTGAGCTAAAAGAACATAGCTAACAAGCAAATACTTTTAAACCCTTTAAGAAAGTCTTATCTTGCTTTTAAATGCCTATGATATCTTTGGCAATGACATTCTCCTTATTAGCATTATTTTTAATGGTAGGCCAAGGTTCTTGTGCAATTTGATTGAGAGGTGTCAAGTGGGACTAAAAAAAGGTGCAGCGAAATATCATTCCTGAGATACCATGCTCCCACCAGAAATCTCTGCAAGCACTTTCTTTCAGCTTCTATCCCGACAATTTGAATTTCAACTATGTTAGTCCTCTGTGATATATTTAGAAAAACCAGCTGTAGAACATAGGATAGTTATAAGGGTGTAAACATTTTTAGAACTCTATAGATTAGCCCACTGATTGTCTAGGATGGTGTAGAAGAAAATTAAATAATGTTGGCGTTTGTAAGTACATTAAGAATGTGTGTGGTGTGCTCTGGTCTGAATGTCTGTATCCCCCCAAAAATTCATGTTGAAATCTTGACTTCAGAGGTAGCTGGCAGGAAGAAAAAAAAAAAGTTTAAGTCCTAAGGTGATGGTATTAGGAAGAGATGATTAACTAGGAAGGTGATTAACTAGTTCATGGTTATGTAGTCCTCATGAATGGGATTAGTGCCCTTATAAAAGAGGCCTGTATCCTAGCACTTTGGGAGACTGAGGCAGGAGGATTGCTTGAGGCCAAGAGCTTGAGATCAGCCTGAGCATTAGAGACACCCTGTGTCCACCAAAAATAGTCTCACTCTGTTGTCCATGCTAGAGTGAGTGCCATGGTGTCAGTCTAGCTCACAGCAACCTCATACTCCTGGGCTGAAGCAATCCTTCAGCCTCAGCCTCCCGAGTAGCTGGGACTACAGGCATGCGCCACCATGCCTGGCTAATTTTGTGTATATATATATATATATATATATTTTTTAGTTGTCCAGCTAATTTCCTTCTATTTTATTAGTAGAGACAGGGTCTTACTTTTGTTCAGGCTGGTCTCAAACTCCTAAGCTCAAATGATCCTCCTGCCTTGGCCTCCCAGAGTGCTAGGATTACAGGCATGAGACACCATGCCCGGCCAAGCCCAGGAGTTTGAGGTTTCAGTAAGCTATGATGACACCAGTGCACTCTAGCCCAGGCTACAGAGTGAAAGAATGAGATTCTGTCTAAAAAAAGAGAGAGAGAGAGAGAGAGAGAGAGGTTCCTCACCCCTTCTACCATCTGAGGACACAATAAGAAGGCACAGTCTATAAGCCAGAAAGTAGGCCCTCACCAGACACCAAATCTGCCTGGATCTTGGACTTCCAGCTTCCAGAACAGTGAGAAATAAATTTTTGCTGTTGATAAGCCCCCAATTTATGATTTGTGAGAGCAGCCCAAATGGACTAAGGCACTGTGGTTGACTGAAAGTGATTCTACGTGGTTTACAAAATGAAAACCCTTCACAAAAACAAGATGTACCATGTTTCCCTGAAAATAAGACCTACCCATAAAATAAGCCCTAGCAGGATTTCTAAGCATTTGCAAATAGAAGCCCTACCCGGAAAATCAGCCCTAGTGATGGGCGTGGCTATGAAAATCAGCCCTAGTGATGGGCGTGGCTATGAAAATCAACCCTAGTGATGGGCGTGGCTATGAAAATCAGCCCTAGTGACAGGCATGGCTGCGCAGCGCATCTGCACAACCCATGAATGTCCTCGCAGAGCGGGAAAGAACAGGAACAGCCCTTCTCATCCGCCCCGTGAGAGCTCTAGTGCTCGACAGGAGAGATCGGGGCTGATGCTTCTAAAGGAAATAGAGTCGCAAGACATTCAGGATGGAATTCGGGATTTGGAGAGTGATGATGATGTTCTAGAAGATGACGACTTCACTCTATTTCAATCAATGTAGATGGTTGTACCGTACTTAAAAAAAAAAAACACATCCCCTGAAAATAAGCCCTAGGATGTCTTCTTGAGGAAAAATAAATATAAGACCCTGTCTTATTTTGGGGAAAACACGGTATTGTGAGTTCACAACCAGTCCAGCAAAGCCAGACTATGCTAAGAAGGATGTTCAACGTTGAAGATGTGGATGAGTGAGAAGAGTTGGCTGGAAATGGCACGGAAAAGACAAACACCTTGTAGTGGGACATAAACAGCTACGGGCATAAGACAAACTATCTCAGCCACTGAGGACTGTTGCATGATACAACTTCTCCATGAACAGCATTTATCTCTTGGAAATGAGGTTTAATGTTGCCAAGAATGAATGTTTCAGTATACAAGAGTTAGCTAATGGCAGCCCCAGGGCGCCATTTTAGGTCTAAATTGCATGCATTTACACACACTCAGTCATTGGAGGGAAAGGATAGCTCTTGGAAATTTTGAAACCATCACTATTGAAAGTTTATGGAAAATTCACTAAATCTTTTTTTTTTTTGAGATTTTGGGTTCATAAATCTTATACTTCTCCTTCTTTCCATTTCCTTTACGCATTGAAGACAGACTCAAGGAGACAAAAATGGATCAAATTATACTGTTAGTTTTATTAATGGTCAAGCCAGACTGGAGGACACGGCTGGGCTTTCTCTATCCTTCTAGGAATCCAGGCTGCAGGATCCTAATTTATTCACTCAGGAATAGGTAGAGAGGCTGGAACTACACAGTGGATGCCTGGGAGGAGGTTGGCCATGAGGCAATCTAAACACCCTATAACTCTACCCTACCTCATTTTCCTACTCTTGCCTGGATTCCCACAAATGCTAAGCATGCTAAGCTCTCCTCACTCTCCCCAAACCAGAAAGCACAAACACACACACACTGCTCTGCCACCAAGTACAGGAAAACAACATTTCTGATGGCCATTAGTGATTCTATGGAAATTCTATTTTGATTAGAGAAAAAAAGGTTCTTTCACTGTAAATACTTCCAATTCCAGTGCAGATTCCCAGCAGGAATTCGTCACATTAAAAATCAAATGATTCTGCACATCCAGGGCTAAAGGAACAATTTCAACAATAGCAACAATGGCAATAACAACATTGACCAAAATAGAGTACATTTTATTTGATATTACGTTTATTATGGAAAGTGAGATGCAAAAGAAAATATTCTAAATGTTCTAAGGGTAAAACTAAGTCATCAACTGAATTGCAGTATTTTTAACATCTGTTCAAAATATAGGTGGAAGTATATGTAATTCCAAAATCTTTATCCTTGTGTAAGTCATAACATTTCATCTTTTTTTTTTCTAGGAAATGAAATTTTATTGGTCAATATCTGGAGGATGGGAACCTTCTTGAATAAACAATTTTATGACCTTTGCATATAGACATTACAAAAAGACAAAACTTTAGATTCTAATATTGATACATTCATAAATGGGCTTTCCATTTTGAATATTACTGTTTCTTTAGCAATTTAATATTACACTATGCTTTTGGTCTTTCTCAGCTATTTATACACATAAATGATTCTCATATTGACAGTTGTAATTTTTCTGGGTGTCATTTAAATTAACACACATCTCCCAAAATAACTACATAAATTTATCTTTTAAGCAACAATAAATACTGACAAACATCGAGATATCAGGTATGTTGCACTTATAAACATGTATGATTTTAGTAGTTAAATACTGCCAGCTATAGTGGTAATTGTGTTCTTATAGTTGGTTAACCTTTTATCTTTATCTAAAACATAAAGAGAGCATATTCACTGTCTAAAACATGAATAAGTATTTAAATATTATTCTCAACCTTCTGTTGAGAAGTGGTTGTATTCGTACTCTGCCAAATGGAATTCTCTATCAAGAGGTGATTTGGGTATTTCCATTCACATCTTCAACCCAATACTCAGCCAACATCATTTTTAGTGTCAAGGAATCAGGGTCAAATCATATAAGGTTTTAGGAGCCAGATCAGACTTTTTGACCCCCATTAGTGCATTTCCTTTGACAAGAAATGACAGGAATTTGAACATCAATTCACTGATTGGAATTGTAATAAACTGGCAAATCTTGTCCAGTGTTGACACTTGCTGGCTAATGACTCTAACCTTGTTAGCAAGTCCGTATGTATCACCTGTTATCCATAATTGTCATTTCTTATTTGACTTCATCTTAAGGAACTCCCAACTGCTAATGTCCTATTATCCTACCAACATCATCTGTAGTTTTTAAAAATTGTAATCTTTGACTTCTTTTTGGTGTTGGTAAGCATCGTTTTGCTGACCTCAAGAAAAGAATGCCTGCAATAACTTTCTACTTTGAGTGACTATATACTCTTCTGAAATCTAGAGACACATCTCCAAAAAGAAAACAACAGCAACAAATTTAGGGCTTTTGTCCATTTGTGCAAATCAACATACTAATAAATGTCCAAAGGGAGTCTGTAGAATGCAATTGTTTTCCACCAGGGTTTGCCATTTCCAGATAGAAAGTTAGATGCTTAAAGAACGGCACTAGTGTTTCGAAGCTGCTTGGGCACCAGTCTGTGCTTCATTAGAGATGCTACCTAGATTTCTGTAGCCAAGGGCAGCTGGCTTTCCTAAGCATGAGATTTGCTACCTAGCAGTAACATTGTTGAACGTAAGCATCTGATCCAATACCAATATTTGTAAAATAGAACAGTCATGGAAAGATGTAGCTTTCAATTTGGTTGTTTTGGTTTGTGATTTATTTGAATAACCAGTATGAATAAAATGCATTTGTGTGTGCAAATACACATGGGTAAGCTATTTTTCAGTTATGCTATGTATGCATTTTTATGTGTAGAAAAGGAAAATACATATTGATTAGCCCTTTTGAGGCTTTTGAACACCTATTTCTTTTTCCTGCTTTTCCGAAACTGCTTTGAGGATGTAGATGATTCATACAAGGTATGTACACGATCACACCCGTGGTATGTACATCTTAGTCACACACTTAACACAGCCAGGATGTATGAGGAATGTCAATCATTCCAGTGGTCAAAGAACTGACCTTACCTGTGACTAATGGTGTGATTAATTAGCCCTGGCATATTTAGTAACATGCCAAGGTACTGATTCCTATATTCAGCCTTTGTGATAATTATGCTATTTACTCAGAGATGATAAAAAAAAAAAAAAACAGACCAAACCAAAACCAAAACAGCCCTTTTTTTTTGCCCTGCAAAAATGAAAGGACAAATTCCATTACTGAATACACATGCACACTTTTGTTGGCTTTATTCACTTTCGTACATGTGCCTACCCAATGACAGAAATTGGCCTTGAAATGGGATACAGCAAGTTATTTTTTTTCTACACAAAAATAGAAAACCAATCATTTAAGGACTGTACACACTTAACAGGATGTATTGACATACCACGACCAGCTACAGTATTATGCACAATATATTATTCACACATTAGTACAGTAGAGATAGATACATTTAGATTTTAGTAATTGCTAGTATATATTTTTCTTGAGTTTTCAGGCTGCATTGGCCCTTTTCAACCTCAATTAAAAGTATCTCCAGATGCCCTTAAAACAAGAATAAGTCTCTCCTTTCCTCTTGGGATTGGGGGGTATGACTATAATACTGCAATCTCCTGATTTACCAGCATAATTTTAAGACATGATGGAAAACATGATATACAATAATTTACTGAAAGATGAGGTCTAATATAAATATTAACAAATTATCTAAACTAAAATTATTGAGGATACTGATTAACATGGGTAAGCCCCTTCTAACTCGTTCAATATAGTTTGCTCTATACACAGCCTTTCCATGTAATTAAAAGCAATGGCATGAATTGGAAAAAAAAAATGTTTAACTGCTTAGAAGTTTTCCTAAAGAACAGACCATTTAATTTTTTAAAGTAACAAAGAGTGATACTAGCAGCAATGTCAAAAAGCAAGCTATAATTTTCACCCCAGAAATAAATGGATGATATCTCCATATTTAAGCGATCAAGAATGAAGTTAGCATTTCTCTCCCATTTAATTCTCCCTAACACACTTAAATCACTAGGGTATCTCATCATAATTATCACCATGCTGGTTGATCATCACTGTCTTTTTCTAAAGTGTAAGATATGTGATTTTTATTCCTACTGTTTTTCAGCCAATTAATTTTGAGCTTGAACTCAGAAAGATACTCGATGAAGAATTAGTATTTAGAAATGCCCGTCTGGAATATCATTTTCTGGAAGGCCCCTTTTGATACAAGTAATCATCTTTTAGTAATTTTTCATATGGGATCCCATTTTTCATAGCTAAGGCTGATAATCCTCTGGGCAGAGTTAACTGAATTTCTTTCCTACATGCTAGTGTCCAGGAAAAGTCGTAACACAAGTTTTTAGCTCCTCCATTTCATCAAAATTTCTGGGGGGAGCTGTCTTGAGTTTTAAGTCAGCAAGACTTTTTGTGGCTCCTTTTCTGTCTTGGTTAGCATGAAAACAGAAGTGTTCACTGTATCCCTACCAATTAATGCTTGCTAGTGCTATGCCTCTTTATGGTACTTCTAAGTAGTTTTTCCTACTTTTTCCTAGTTTTTCCAGGAAGAAAACAGAAATTATGCCTTCGTTTATTTTATCCTGTGGGTTACAGTCAGTCTTCGTAGAGCAAACCATAAGTATATAATGGTGTGCCCAGGATAGATGCATTTGCTGGTATAACTGTCTCTTTGGGGCATATTATTGCTTGGCTTTAGTTTCATATTCAACAGTCTTTATTCTCATGATTAATAGCTGAGATATCTGAGTCTTAAAATAAAAACTTGTAAGTAACATCTTGTTGCACCATTCTGGCCCCTACAGACATTTTATACTTAATCATCACCTTGATTTACCTAACAGCTAAAAGTAATGTTTCAGAAATTTTTTTTTTTTTTCTATCTACACGTATTTACAGATGTATTGGATTTACTTTGAGAGAGGTTATTTGGTTGTGGCAAGTGAGTAGTTTAGCTGGTGAGTGTTCACAGTTAAAAGTAGCTGTAATGACCTCTGGCAGATGTCACTGTTTTTTACTGGTGAGACAGAATTTTTCCACCTCAATCTGTCTTCATGTATGTCCTTGGTATTGCAAACCGATCTTACTCGATTCTGCAGCCAAGGAGAATTTTTTTTTTTTCCAAGAGTAGGATAAAGTTCGTGGAAATCTGAGTCAGTATTTACAAGACTATATTTTCCCCTTTTGCAAAAATGTCTACAATTTTGTAGACATCCCATGTGTCTATAATTATTCAGCCAGTTGCAGAATTTCATTAAGAAGGATCAAGTCACAGGGGTGGGCAGGAGATCTCGCATATTGCCTGCCATTGGCCAGGTGACAGCGGCTGACCCACAGTGGGAGAGAGTCACCCAAAGGGCCACTTAGGACATCAAGGGGCATTGCTAACAGAAACAAAACGCTAGATAGCAATGTCAAATAGCAAACACTGAAGGGGTCATTTGACGTCTGATTCACTGTGTAGACGAAACAGGGGTGGAGACAAGGTGGTGAGCTCACTTATCCAAGAGACTGCTGAGTTCACTGTACTATCACAAAGGGAAATTCACAGGCCTCATTTCCCAAACACCACTCAGGACAAAGCAGGGGAGAGTAAACAGCTTCATCTCCATGGCAGCACTATAGACAAGTAGTAAATCAGGTGGGTAGAGATCTATACAAGGCTACGAGTGCCCCGTTTTCGATAAAAACACATATACACATATGCAAACCTTATCCTAATATACTGTGTGGTTTTTTTTTTTTATACTGATTCTTAAAAAGGAGACAAGGAATGTGGTGCATTACAGTGGTACTAGAAGTAGATAAATTTTTTTAACACTTGGCAAAATAGGTAGGAGGAAGAGAAGACAGTAATTTTTCTCATTTTGGGCAGCAAAACAGTGACAAAGTGGATACAGCAAAGGCCAAACAGTTTACATTAACGGCACACTTGTACATATCCTCTGTAAACAGATTTGAGAGTCTCATTGTCCTTCTATTCTTGGTGTGGTAAATACAGGTATTCCCAGAATGACAGGGGTCCATAGAAATCAGAGGAATAACATTAGTATAAACTAGAAACAGTGAAACTCGAATACACTGATAAACATTCTTCTTCTGCTTTCTACTATAAGATGGTGAGCTCCTATTAAGTATTTGGTTCCAAAATCCAAATTCTAGGGTATGTGTTACCCATGCACATTCAGTCCAATTTATTTCAATTTTGATGTTTAATCTACAACATGGGGAACACTGGTACGCAAACTAATATCAGAGAATTCTCAAGACTAAAAAAATTATCAAAGATGAAATCACATTTACGAGAGCTAAACTTGTCAAGGTAGGAAATCATACCAATACATTTTATAACTATTTCATTTCAGATGCAAACAAAAAGGTTTCTGAGTTAACCTTGACTTTTAACAAAGTGTTCAACTTACACCACTGACCCAGAACAAAAAGGTGAATCAGGATTTTCATGTATGTAAAGTAGTTGGTCTGTGGCATCAAATGCCAATAATCTAGAAAGACATAATTAGGAAAGCACTCAAGACAAACACATGACAGTTGAAGGTGTGACATTTTTCTCGTGGTCATAAGAATAGAACAATCAATATTCAAATGAAAAGTTATAGTAAACAGTAGAGCATCTTAACACTTTTGATGTTGAATTACCTGTTCAAGACACGGAGTTCTACCTCACCTCTTTTACTACTGGTTTCAGCAGTGTTTTCTATTATTGATGCAATGAAATATTTCCTCTGCATATTCCCAAAACTAAAATGCATGAAAAGGACCTAATCATATCTAAAAGAAATGAAGGACAAAAACCAAACAACTTTCAACCCAGTGCATGTTCATGGAGATCAAGGAGGGAATAACTAAGCAAGTTCCAAGTGTGTGGCAGGAAAATTATTTTTGAAGTTTCATCTGTTGAATGAACCTAAGGTGTCACATATAATGTAGTACCAAATGTTTGAAGCCATGTCACAGATTAAAGTGAAATTTTCAAATAAGGAAGGAAAATTTTCAAATAAGCTTCTATTGTGGGAGTAACTTAGAATTGGTATCATAATGCAAAACACTGCTACCTTGAATAGGTTCCTATCTTATTTATCCATTTGATGATATATTTCTGTTACTGCTTCTGAAAGCTGTCAGTTCTCAACTGTTGAATAAGCAACAAAACAAGCAAGGTCTTGTCATAGTTTGTGACAATTTCTAGAGTGTCGTAGAAGTGAAGAATTTAGTTCTAGCACCAAAGAATGACCAGTTAAACTTGCTACATTGAACATTTTTCTCTCAAAGTTTTAATTCGAAGAGAAAATTGAATTTTAAGAGGCACGCTACAAAGCTAAATTTAACAAGCTTTCATTTATTTAATGTGGAACACATGCCTACAACTCTCTTGGGCCTCTGCTTCGTTTAACTATTTATAAATCATGTGCTTACTCCCGACTCATGAAAATAAATATGATTGCCGGATGCTGAATTCTTTCTTCTCCTATTTTAATGCAGGGACAGCCTGTTCTAGTTACTCCTCAGTAGAGGATTACCTGGGGCCCAACCCGTCTGGAGTGAGCACAGCCGACAGCTGCTGCCGTGTACACAGGGTGTACTCCGTGTCTACACAGCAGGCATCTCAATGTGCCAGGTAGACGGCCAGCGAGTGAGATCTCAGAGAGAGATTACGTCCTGGCAAAGGTGTCTGAGACCGAAGTGATATAAGTGCAAACTACAAATGGGTATTTAAGGCCAAAGGGGAGAGTTTTAGACTAAATTTCTAATCATCGATAGGAATTTGGTTGGTAGCTTGATGGTCATTTTTGACTTTAGATTGCATTTTTAATAGAGGCCAATTGGTAAGAAATAAATAAAAAAAAAACACAACCCACAAAAAAAAATGAAATAAAAAATAAAATAAAATAAAAGTGTGTCTTATTACAAAATTCCTAAGTTGCAAGTATAACAACTGGAATTACCATTCTCAGGTTCTGAGAATGCTGCGAATCCACTTAAGCAGACTTCATCTACGGTCCGATTGCTGGGAAGGAAATCAAAGCCTTTTTACTAATTGAGGTTGTATCCAATTAGTGTGGTGTTAAAGTTCAGGTAGGATTCCCACACCCCTCTCCCCCGCAACTTGTTCGGAATCTGCAAAATAGAATTAAAATGGAAACAGCCAAAACCCAGAGATTGTGAATTGAATGTACAGATGGGATGCAGGAGTCTCTGGAGAGAGAACCTGTGGTCAGACAGTCTTTGGTGGCTCATCGGGGGAAATGAGTTCAGAGAAGGTAACCAGAACTTCTCTCCAATAGCCAACAGTCTGGTTTCCTAAATGCAAGGTGGAGATTTAGTGAATCCAGGAAGCTTTTCCAAGGCCCTAGCTTGTTGCCCCTTTGCACCCTACCCCAAGACTCAAAGCCACTGCTGCTCATCTCAGGCTAGTGCCTTGGATGACACTCATGTGTTCTTGGGGACATGCTCTTCTGGAGGTAAGTGACGGCTGAGCTCAGACAGGTGGCTGTGCTCTCAAAGAAGAACACGACCCACCCAAAGCTCAAGCCATGTTTTTGTAAAGGCCTCTTCTTTCGTTCAGTGTCAAGGGTGAGCTATGATGGCATTTCTCTTAGAAAAAAATCAATAAGTTTGCAGAAGTCACCTTTTTATTCCACATTATAAACTTAAGCAATTAGCTGATATTAGTCTACACAGAAAAACTGTAAGGGAGCTAGTGTTCTAGTTGGTGTTGACTATATTTGCTATTAGAAGCTGCTGGACCAAACTGAAGGAAAAACACAAAATTGCATCCTGTTTACAGGAGCCTAAATGAAACATTGTTTTTGTGAATCAGGAGGCTTTCCTTTTATCAATACAGAAAAAAAAAAAAACAACTGTATTTGGTAATCTCCTATTAATAATTCCTTACCACTGGCATTCTCAGTAGAATATTAGTGGACAACAATTACACAACATAAACTTTAGTATTATCCCTAATTTGGTGATTCTTTTTAAGAATTCAGTCTCATGTATTTCCTCTAGGGGAAGAAAATATAAATTACGTCTGGTTAAAATCATAGAGATACACCTTGCCTTCAGTACAAGACAATGTGTATGTACAAATAAATCTATTTTTGATGTAGGCAGTATTCATATTCAAAAGCTTAGCCAATTTTCCTAATATAACTTTCTTGCATGTATTAACAGCTATAACGAGGTTTATAAAAAAGGGTTATCTGAAGATGTTTACAAATATTAATTCATATTAGGTATTTTATACATTTAAGTGCTTTTATTTCATGTTATCTGGCCTACGAATGAGTCAGTTTTGCTTCAATTTATTTTTACATTCTGGTTCCTACCACCACGTACTTAAATTTTGTGTGATAACAGCATTCTTATTGCAATAGGACTAGAAATTATAACAGCATTTTTGCTGATAGTGTTTTTGCTACTTTTAATATAAAGCAGGGGTTTTAATGGAAACACCATTGTATAATAAATTGAGGCAGTAATACAAAATGACACGCGTATAATGATAATGCTATTTCCATGAGCAACACCATATTTATATATATATTTTTTAAAAAACCCCAGTGCATATCATTTCCAACTTAACGAAGGTTGCAAACCTTTCGTGCAGCTTGCCTCTCTTCTCCTGTTCTGTCTTTCAAATTGAAATGACACTTTTTTATTTATAGAGCTCCAGTCAAAGGACCTAACTTTTTTATTATTATTATTATTTTTTTTTTTTTGAATAGCAATTTCCTGTAGTTTTATAATACTTGCATTTTCCTTCCTGGTCTCACAGAAAAACCACCAAGTCAGCCTTGACAAAGGTGGAGAGGCGCACGCATACCGCGAGTGTAGACGGGGACTACTCCCCCGCCGGCAGGTGGCCTGTCAGTCCAACACGGAGGACGGGGCGGGCCGCACGCAGCAGGTGGGGCGCCGGAAGTTCTGCAGCACCGACTGGAAGACCCGGTGCTGCCTGCCTTTGAGCTTCTTGTGCGAAGACGCGTCCGAGGAGACGGACCTCCGGCTCTGGCCGCTTTGGGTCCTGATCAGCTTCTCGTGTTCCCGGATCTGCCTCTGCAGGTGGTTCTGGATGGCGACGCCCAGGGACTCGGGGTCCAGGGACGCGCCGTACACCTCCCAGGTCATGCCCTGCTCGTCCCACACCACGTCCTTGACGCGCTTGGACTGCTTCGGCTGCAGCCTGGCCTCGGCGCCCGGCTGCTTCCTGCGCTCCCCGGGCGCCAGCCCCACCTGCGCGGCGGCCGCCGCCACGCTCAGCCTCTGCTCCCTGAGGAAGTCGCTGACGCGGCTGGCCCTGCGCGGGCTGGCCCTGACCGCGCGCGCCGGCGTCCTCTTGCCGGAGCCCGGGCTGGCGTCGCCCGGGCCGTCGGGGGGCAGGCCCAGGCTGGCGGCCGCGCGGGGCTGGCCGTCGTCCTCCGGCGCGCCCTTCCTCGCCGGGGAGGGCGTGGGGCTCGCGCCCGGGCCTGCCCCTCCGGCGTCCCGGGACTGCGGGTCGAGCCGCAGTGCGCTCTTGGCGTCCAGGGCGTGGGTGCCAACAGCCTCTTCTTGTCCCCTGACTGCCTGAGCGGACGCGGGCGGGCCCTCCCCGGCGCCCCCTTTGCAGGTGGGGTCCAAGCCCCCGCTCTGCGCAGGGCCGCAGGCGTCGGGCGGTTTGCAGTCCCGGGCTGCGTTGGGGCCGCGTGCGGTTTGCGCCGCAGGCTCGGGCGGCTCGGGGTCCCGTTTTCCCATTGCGTGACTTGTCGCGGCCTGACCGCCCGCGCTGATGCAAGTGTCACCAACGGGGCCGGCTTTCAGGGAGCTGGCGTGAGTCCCCGAGAGCTGGTGAGCGCTGGGGTCTCCCCTCCCTGGAGTCATTCCTGCCGACCCCCCATCTTCTTTGCACGTCTCCCCGGGATTCCCGGAGGCCACGCGGGTGGATGAGGTTTTAGGGGCCTCACCTGGTGGCTCCCCTGGGTCGCTTTCCCCGCGGCACGCTGCGGCGGAGACAGCTGCAGCCGTCTGGATGCGCACCTGTGGCATGAGACCAAGGCACCGGCCCGGCTCCGGGGGGCCCGGCGGGCTGGCAGAGAGCTCTAACGTGTGGCCGCCACCGCCGCCACCGCGGCAGACGACACACAGGTGCTCTTGCTCCAGGCGCCCCGGGGCAGGGCTCTCCTTTAGGAACGCAGCGAGGATGCTGGGGCTGGTGGAGACCGATCTGCTCTCGACGCTCGCCACTGCCTGCACCTCCACGTCCTGCCGAGCCCTGCCGGCACCTGCCCCGGTGTCACTCTCAGCGTGGTGGGTCATCGTGCTGGCTTCTCTGAACCTTGCCCTTTGCTGCTGCCCCGGCTGCAGCCCCTTCTCTGCATCTGAAGGATGCGCCGAACCTTCCTTAGCGACGGCGGGTGGTGGAGGGGGCACAGGAGTTACGCCTGGGGGGTCAGAGGCAGGGACAGTGGGCCGCTTGTCCTCTGAACATCCATCCTCTCCAGCTGGAGGGTCACAGGACCTCGTCTCGGAGTCACAGGTGGCCCCCTGCCCCTCCCCTTCAGGTCCCCTTCCGGGAGAGCGCACTGAACCGGGCACCTTAGCTGCAGCGTTTGCAGCCTGGGCTATTTTTCCAGAAGGAAACTCCCAGGACACGGGATCTTTGCTGCTACCGCAGGTGGCTCCTGCGGGGCAGCTTGGCTTCTCCGATGGCTCCTCCTTTGAGGTCCTCTGTGATGCCACCGGGGAATCTGCAGGCACCGACGAGGGGCTGGCGCTGCACTGGGCACCGGGGACGGGCTGGTGGGCGCGCTGAGAGGCTGGCATTGGGGACGGCGCGCGGGCGAGATCCTCCCCGGCTGCGGGACTTGGGGCTGGCGGCTGGGGACTGGCAGGACAGTTGAGCGCAGGAGATGCTTTCCCCACTTCATTGAAGACACCCGGGGAGGGCATGTCCCGCCGAGGGCTCTCATGCTCGGGGCCCTGCATCAGGGGCTCGGTGGCTGCCCGGGGGCCGAGGTCCGCTTCTGCAGGGGCGCCCGAGAAGCCATTGGCGTTCGGACACAGGACAGCTGGGCGGTGCGGGGGTGCGGCCGTCCGCAGTCCTCCCAGATCCCCTTCGTTCCCAGAAGCTGCGATCAGAGACGTTTTAGCCGCCCTCAGAGGGTCAGGTACCGTCCCCATGGACTTTGTCTTCAGGGACACTCCGGAGCTCTCCCCAGGACCTCAGCGTCACACCCAGTCAGGGACGGTTCTTCTGAAGATCCAGCCTGCCAATCAAGGAAACAGGACCATTAATACCGCACGTCATTTAAGGATTGAAAAAAAATAGAGCAAATTGTCATTTTTTTATAAGATCTCATGAGCACAGCAAACCTTCCCTTCCCTCATCCGTCGCTATAAAAGTAGACCTTGAGAAGAAACATTTTGAAAAAAAAATATTCTAATTACACTAATATTATTTTGAGATATCAGTTTCTCCTTGCCTTCCACTGTTGCCTGGCAAATAGGTATTTAATGTATACGCTTAAGTTTGATAACCACCTCAAAAGTTATTTGTGTAATCTGATTTGCCAGATATCAGAAAATCCTGTAAAGCTACTACCATCGAATCAATAAGTACTGAAAAACTCCTAACCAGATGTGTGAAATAGGATATCTAGAAATAGATCCAAATATAAATGGGGACTTAATATATGACAAAAGAAGCATTTCAATTTGGCAGCAAAAGGATGGGTTATTTAATGTAGGGGTTGGTAAACCGTTTATTCATCTGGAAGAAAAGAAAACTAGATCTTCTTCTTATACCAATTCCAAAAATAAATCTTGGGTGGATTTAGATAGATTAAAGGTTAAAATGTAAAACGAATCATTAAATATTTAATAAATAAAAATCCTGTAAGAAAATCTAGGAATCATAAATGTAATCTAGGAGACTTAGGCTTCTTTTGACAAGGTAGATGCTATAAGAGAAAACATAAACATAGGTGACTAAATAAAATTCAAAACTTTTGCATAACCAAAGATACCATAAAAATGCAATATAAAAAATGCAAAAAAAAAAGTTGCAACTTCCCCAAAAGGCAGGGAAAAATATCTATAATATGACAGGAGCTCTTAAAAATTTATAAGGAGACCAAATAATCCATTGGAAAAATGTATAAAGAATATGAAAGTGCAGTTTGCAAGATAGGAAATCCAAATAACCAACAAGTTAAATTCATTGTAGTCAAATACATGCAAATAAAGTAACAATGAGATTTTTCTTCACACAAATTGCAGTTGCAAAAATTTAAAAAAAAATAAAAAAGACTTTTAGTTTAACACGACAGCCTGGGGAGACCTAGGAAAAGAAAGTATCTTTTTTATTAATTGTAGGCACAAATGTTTATTTTTACAGCTTTCCTAGGGAAGCAGTTTAGTTTTTAGTACTAAAAATACACACGTCCTTGACCCGGTGATACCAACTCTACCAATAAAAATAAAAACCCCAGCATATGTGAATACAGACACAATTATGTTTATTGAAGTACTATTTATAGAGTCAAAAACTGGAAACAGAGTGGTCCCCATGAATAAGGGGAAATGGTAGAATAAATCATGACATAGCTCTACTATAGAGTATTATGCAATCATTACAGTAAATAACTAGTTAGCCTGTAATTTTTCCCATGGCAGGGATTTCCCTAAGGTATGGTGGAATGAGAAAATCAAGATATAGAAAAGAGTGTGTACATTTTCATTTTTGTACAAATATTTAGAATAGGACACATTGGGTGTTAAACAGAGGGAGAGCAATGAGCTGGGGACAAGGAGGGGAGATGGAGGGACCCAAAGGTGGGAAAATGCTGAATTTTAAGAAATATATCTGATATGATTTAGGGAATATACTTATATAAAATTATATCACTTTTGGAAAGGATAATTAGACACTAGTCATGTGAATAAAGCTAAGGAATAGACATTAGTAGATGATTTGTGTTTTAATATTTATCACCCATAGGCTGTGTTCATGACTCCACATTAACTCATTGGCAAAATGACTTGTATGATTTCTAAGAACACTTCCAGCTCCAAAACTCAAGGATCCTACTTCTTTGCATACGATGAATAAAAACATCAAAGAGCACAATCTTAACCTTGGCTCCAAAATGTCAAAAGAAGGCAAAATCATATCTGGTTGGAATCAGATTTTGAAAATACATTTTTTTAATCTTTTGGCTGACCTACTATCACACAACATCTAACCCTAAATGGAACTTATTTTCTCCTCTCAGCCAACTCTTCTAACTTCATTATTCAAAGGAATGGGTTGAATATTTTCCCATCCATGGTCTTGATGGCTTTCTGCTCATTCAAGCAACTTCTCTCCAGGTTTATGTTCCATTGCTTCCTTACTGAGTTTTCTGTTGCAAAATCACTTGCTTTGCCCAAGCCAGCCTTTCCCTTCCCCTCTTTTGTGCCTGTGTTCATTATATCTTTCCTTTCACTGTTTGCCCTCCTCATTCTCAAAATCCTACCTGTTCTTCAAGGACCCACTTAAATCCCACTTCCTTTCTGAAGCCTTCTAAAGCCTTCAAGTCATAAAATCTCTCTGTGTTTTAAAACTTCTACAGGTTGCTCATCTGTGTCCTTCGTATTTTGCTTTTTTTCATGCATTGTTTTTGTACCATTGTGATTGCATAAATGCCTCATTTCTCCAAAAATACCTCAAGCCCCCGGAGGAAAAGGGAGAAACTTATTGATTCTTTCCTATTCATTCCACAGGACACAGTGCAGGATCCTGTGCATAAAAAATTGTTAATTGATCCTGTTTTCTTCCAAAACGGCCATTATTAAAGCTCTGCCCAACTTCAAACTTACAGGGAATTTGAATCCATGGCAGGAAATATTAATGAAAGCAATTAAAAAGAGTGTGATTTTTAGAAGAAAATGGCAATATCTTATTTATAAAACTTTATGTATCTGTAATCCAGGTTTAGACAATTAAAACCAAGAACACTGGACACCTGCTAGGAAAAGCTGGAAGGTCTCATAAAGTCAGGAGTATAAACTTCCTCCATGCTGTAAGGCTGGTGCCAAGAAACCTAGTTTGCCAAAGACAGATTGTAAAATATAAACAACTCAAAGTTCAGCAACTGAAAGTTAAAAGACGTAGATGAAGATGATTTCATAAAACTCTCAGATGTCATTACGTTTACTTCCATTTCCCCCACACAGCTGATTGTGTTGGTTTAGCTTTGAAAAGGGTATTTTCTTTCCTCTACTTTGTTAATACAGGTTAAATTATCCATCAATTCAAGAATCAAGAAGAAAAGCCCAAACTGCATGGCTTAACACCTATAGCTGAAAATCTCTTGATTTATTAGTAGGTAAGAAATCAACACTACTCTCAAACCTATCTACTAATGGAATTGTGGCAGCAGTTCCATGAGCCTAGAAGAGACTCACCCCACATTCTCCCCTCCCTTGCCTTACCTAATGGCAGAAATCTAGAGTCTCCAACAGGTCAGACCACTAGGGCATTTTAAAAGTGTATTATAATTACTTGGTGGTTTAGAGTGAGGAGTATATTCTTTATCATCAGTCAGAGTCCATTATGATCAAATTTAATAACTTCCAAAAATAAGGTTGCAAACAGGTAGCCTGAGACTGAATGGATCCCTTCTGTAGAGGGGTGTGTATGTGTCTATATGTGTGTCCTGCATGATTTTTCCTTCCCTTTCTTCTCTCCTTTCCTTCCCTTCCCCCCTTCCCTTCCCTTCCCTTCCCTTCCCTTCCCTTCCCTTCCCTTCCCTTCCCTTCCCTTCCCTTCCCTTCCCTTCCCTTCCCTTCCCTTCCCTTCCCTTCCCTTCCCTTCCCTTCCCTCCCCTCCCCTCCCCTCCCCTCCCCTCCCCTCCCCTCCCCTCCCCTTCCCTTCTCTGTCTTTTCCTTATTTCTCTTCTTAACTAAAGAGATCTTTCATAAAAATCTATTTAATAGATTTCTCCCTCACTTCTGGGTAAAAATCAGATGGGTTGCATTTCCAGATGGCAACACTAGGTGGCGCTGAGAAGGGCTTCCCACTTCCCAGGCATGGACCCTCCCTGGCCCACTTCCCATGTGCCCTGCCCTGCTTCACTCCCTAAGGTTACTTAACTTGAGGTGCTAAGTGCAATTGAGTTTGAGGACCATGTTGTAAGAGTGCTGACGGAGTAGACTCCCCAGCCTAATTTTCAGTCCTCTGAGGGCAGTCTGATGTATTAAAGAACATAGACTCCGGGGCCGACTCTTTGGATTAGCTATAGGGGTCCTCAAACTTTTTAGGGGGCTAGTTCACTGTCCCTCAGACCGTTAGAGAGTGCGCACTGTGGGCCTGGGACGAGTTGGCTGCTAAGCAGGACAGGCAGCGGTGGCAAAAACACCCAGAGGGCTGGATAAATGTGCTAGGTGGCCTGCATGTAGCCTGCGGGCCATAGTTTGAGGACTCCTGGATTAGAATATCAGTTCCACTACCTACTCTAGCTCTGTGTACTTCAGCAAGAAAACCAACCTCTTGGGTCTCCAGTTTAATCTATAAATTTAGGGTAATAATAGCACTGCCTCATTGTGTTGTTGTAAGGAACAGATTTGGCACTCAGAACTTACGTGGTGCTTAATATGAGCCACCCTCTTTGGAAAACCTCAATATTTAAGCTTTGATCTGCGTTAAAGAAAAAATTATTCTGACACTTGTTAGAATGTTAAGAAGACTTTACAGGACTTTTGTTATAGAGGCCAAGACTATCACAATAAGGTCAAGAGATCGGGCTCAAATCCAAATATGACGAGAGAAAGTAGAGATTTATAGTCAAGGAGCCAGCTGGGGGGAGGTGACGGAGTACAGAAAATGACTAAGAGGAGACATTGGAGGTAGTGGGATTCTTGCTAAACCATATAATGAAATTATTGCTGAAGGCACCGTTGGCCAGGGTGATCAGATACAGGATGGTGAATTCTCTCTAAACTGGCTTAGGAAGATTCTTGCTAAAACTGGACTCTGCAAAGGATGGACACAGAAACCCAACCAACGAGGTGACACCTTGTTGAGAAGAGGGCTCAGAGAAGTCCGACGAAAGTCCTTATCATCTGCACCAGCAAATAAGGATTTTCTTAAAAGACTCTTCGTAGCATTACAGATTCTTTCTGAACTGGGCATACATCGCACAAAAGCTAATGGTATCCTCCAAATGAGTTGGTCTTCAAGTTGAGTGGGAACTGTACCCTGGATAGCAGATTCCTTTGGTACTTCTGTCCGTTAAATTGGGAGCAAAGATTTAAAGCCTTGTTCCGGCCATGTAGCAAGACTACAGGATAACCATTATCCTGCTTTTCCAGGGAAAGAAACTGAGGCCCAGAGGTTAAGTGGCCCACCTCAGAGTGGAATACCTGTAATTCCTGTTGAACTGAATTCTTACGGATGCTAATGCCTGGGCCCTTTCTATAACTGTAACTTATTAACTGTAACTCAAAACGCTTCCTTATTAACTGTAACTCCAAAAAGAAAATGGAAAGGAAAAATTGAAATATATACATATATATATGCATATATATGTATATATATATATATATATTTTTTTTTTTCAGAGAGGAGGGAACCTTCTTTTTGCAAGTGGTTTGCAACCCAGGGGCAGCCTCGATGGCATTGACAATGACTACAATGACATTCAGCACTGGACACCTTAGGAAAAGGCCAGCTTGTTGCAAGCTGACATTGCCCCTGCTTACTCCGAAAAGAGTGGGTTCCACTACTATGCCGCGCTGCCTGTTTTCATAACAGACACCCACACTTAATAAGAAAGGCAGCAGGGAAGCTCGGCCTTTGTGACTTCCTCCAGAGCTGTGCTGGTGGGAACAACATTAGCCAGAAAGAAGGGACAGAGGCTCGGTGGCCCCAGCGTGGCGGGGGACACTGATGCATTTATTGCAGGTCACCACAACGATTCTGTGCGCAGCAGTTTCCTTCGCCTGCTGCAGAACTGCGGCGTCGCTAGAACAAGGGCTCCAGGATGTCATCCTATCTCTTTAAAAGTGACATTAGGAAAGTGTTACCGGGGCCTCGGTGAGCACCCTCTCTCTCTGGCTAGGTGACAGCAGTTTTTAGTGCTCAGACAGCTCACGCAAGACCCTTAGAAGAGAACAGCGACACAAAAGAAAGAGATTACTAATCCTCAAAAAAAAAAAAAAAAAAAAAGGATAAAGAAAAGAAATGTCATCTGGCATCCTATTCAATCCAGTCTGACTTGCTTGCTCCCTTTAACCGGGATCATTTGCATGCTGAACGGAGCAGATCTAGCCGGTGCATGGTTTTAAGGAGCGGTGACTCAATCTCAGGAAACACCCACAGGCTGAGCAGAGCAGTTCCTTCTTTCTCTACAAAAATCATGCCCTGGCACTCATCGCTGCCTGAAATGCACTTTTCAAAGATACTAGCTGAAAAGAAAAAAAAAAAAAATGTGTTCTTCCCTTCAAACCGCAGGCTACAGCAAATCAGAACAGCTGAAGAGGAAAGAAAGGGGCTTTGCTTAAGAACCACAAACGGTGCCGTGTGGCCTTTCAGTTGCAACGCTTATTTTAATAAAAGGCTCACGAGAAATGAGCTGCAGCCCTTCTCCCTATTCAGTTCTTCCTTTGTCCAACATTGTTCTAGAAAAACGAGCGCACGCCCTGTTGTCTTATTGAATTCCACTGTAAGCAGGACTGGCCACAACCCAAGAGGTTAAAAAAAAAAAAAAGAGCTTGAAGGAGCACAAAGACCCCAAATATCTGTCCCCCACCCATTGTCAATTTGAACAGATGGCTTCTAAATTCACAACCGATTAGAATCCTACAGCACAGCAAGCACTTATTGTCTGTTTTTTTTCTGTTCCAGACACTGCTCTGTACATGAACTCATTGAATCCTCAGAACTTTTTGACAGGGACCACGAGCTCTGCTTTGCAGATTTGGAATCTGAGGCAAGATGGCATCACCAGTAAGTGGTGTAGACAAGATTCAAATGGAAACTCGTTGGCTCTTGAGTCCACGTTGTTAGTCCCTTTTGCAGAGTGGAGAGAGACATTTTTTTTTTTTTTTTTTTTTTTTTTTTTGTGGAGGTGAGCTCAATGACTTGGACAAGAAACAGCATCAGACAAGAGAAACAACAGATAACTCGAAAAAGCATAATGGTGCGAGAACATGTAGCCTTTAAACCCTATTACTCACTCAGGCTAGTAAGGGTAAGTTAGGCAATGCAGAAATTCCTGCCCTTCATAATGACCCATCCAATTTGGACATTTTTTTTAAAGGCCACAGACTTTTCTGAGCATGAGATGAAAACTAGGGACCCTCCAGAAACACACGTAGGTCTGCAGATCATTTTTAGGGGTTCGTGCTTGGGGTAGGGCTCACGAGAGGAAAAATTCTTTTTCCCGATACCTTCCTAGGTTCTCTGGCAGGGGCCTGTCAATTGGACGGACAAAAGACAGATTATCAAAAGAAAGAGCATACGGATGTATTTAATGGAAGTTTTATGCGACACACCCGCCTTCATAAGGAAATGAAGACTGAAGAAATGATAAAGCCTGAGCACTTTTATAATGGGCTTGAAGAAGAGTAGAAAGTCACGGACAAACATGCTAGAAGAAAAGGGTGCGCGTAAATGAGGGGAAACTTAGCAAGGCCTGTTCTTCAAATTGCTCTTGCAGTCCCTCTGGGCATAGGGAGGGTGCATTGCACATGAGGGTCTTTATGAGCTGCTTTGGGAAGAAAGAGGAGGTCAGAGAGAGTCCTTCTCATACCTGCGATTTCTCAAATTCCATCAGCTTAAAATAGTCGACATGCCAAAGAACTACATTTTGGGGTAGCATATTCTGCGTCCTGTCATTGGAAATCTTTCCAAGATTGCACATGAATATCCTTTGCTCGAAGAAATCAGAAAAAAATGTCACAAAATGGAATTTGCATGCCTGAAAGAGTTGTTCTAGAACTCGGATGCAACAGCATAAATTGGACACCTTAGCATGGTGTTTAGACTGTAACAGAGAAGCAAACATGAATTATTACTATTTTTAAAAATTGTTTTGGCATAGTTTACTTATGAAGGCAGGAATTATGCAATA
Organism: Microcebus murinus; assembly: GCF_040939455.1. Classification (NCBI taxonomy): domain Eukaryota; kingdom Metazoa; phylum Chordata; class Mammalia; order Primates; family Cheirogaleidae; genus Microcebus; species Microcebus murinus. The sequence continues at coordinate 10,262,576 of NC_134132.1, read as the reverse complement.
TATTTTATAAAGAGCCCACCTTCAATGGTCCAACATTTAAATAAGTTTACTGTATGTTCTTCCAAGCCCCAGTCTAACTAAATACTATCATTTGAAAAAGTACCATTGAACTAACTTGAAAAAATTAACACAACAATGAACTCTCTTCTTTTTCGATCAGGTGGGGGGAAGAGACTTTTGTGTCCATTTTCAGCACAAATGATTTTTTTTTTTTAAATCTGAACTTTTCTCCAGAAAGGATGATTAAAATATTTAGGTTTTGTTATTTTTACCGTCTCTCATCAAGCCGGGCTCTTAGCATCTACTTGGTTTGCCTGACGTACACTCAAATCTGAATGTTTTCTTCTTCTTCTGCAATTCGGCTTGGAAGGACCTTAATTGCAAGCTTATTTTATCTGCGAACAGAATGCAACAGGATCTCAGGGCTAAGTGGTGGTTCAACAACACGTTAATAGAAGTAAAATAGGCAGGCTACATTTGCATGTTTTTGCATTTGCATTTTAAAATCCTGTGTTAGATATGATCAAAGCTGCTCAGCCTCTCAATTTTCTGCGGGCTATGTTCGGCACCAAGCACATGCCACTGAGCCTCCTAAACCATGATTCTTGTCCTTGCTGTGTTCCTGCCTGGCTTTGCTGCACTCACTGCTCTTTTCCCTGGGTGCCATACTCCCCTGTCTTCCCAACCCCCAACTATGCTGGTTCTCCTTAAAACCAGGCCTCCCCTCCACCTGCTTTCCTTCTGGCCAAGCCACGTTCCAAGTGCAACAGTGGACACCTAAGTGGGAGACTCCTGTCCCCCAAGCAGGCTGAGTGCTTAGTAGTGATTTCTGCTTTTAACTGGTCCGCTGGGCCTCTTCTGCTCATAGAGAACACAGAGAAACCCAAGAAAAGGCAAAGTTGTAAAGCCCATTCCTTGGGGCCTTGCGGTCTACACCCGCTGCTTTGCTGCCCTTTTGCTGTCGGTAAGGAGAACCCGAGTGTCTGGAGATAGTTTCTTTGCTGGAGTCAGGATCTTCAAGTTTGGTCTATGAGTTGTGATTAAATACAAGAGAGCTAATAGAAGGATCTGTGGCTCTCCTGCCTTCTGGTCTAAAAACCACTAAGTTAGGCATCGTAAGTACATAAAAGTTTTGCTTTTTGCCTTTAAGGAGATTTTAATCCATTTGAGGAGATAAGACAAATTCAATCAGAAGCTGTATGTGTGCAACAGTGTATATAATTAAGCGATTTAATCCTGTGGTAATAAACTATTTTGTAGACATACAAATCAGGGGAAAAAGGCCAATGATTCTAATTCAACGGATGTTTCCTGGCACGACCATGATGCAGGCTAGGAAAGTTGCCTGTGTGAGTCTAAAGAAAAATGGGCCACTTGAAATTAAGAGAAAGGTGAATCAAGTAAGGGTTAAAAAGAAAAGAATGGTGTTTGATTAAAAATAAAATAATCCCTTAAGTCACATGGAGAGAATTAGGAAGTACTGTTGACATCCATTCATTCATTTAATAAGCTGAGTGCTGCTTTTGTGCCAGATATTCATCATACAAATATCAATAACATATATTCGTGTTTCTGAAGAGCTCACCGTTTCTGCAAATCATTAACTTCGATAAAATTAAAGTGTTGCAAAAGAAACAAAAACTCCAAATGTACTGTAGAAGTGCAGAGGATTTGTTATTAATATTTTATTCGGCGTAGATCTTAGGTTACAGTGGAGAATCCTAAGCTTTGTAATATGTATTTAACATGACCAAAAGGAAGTGGAAGTTTATCTAGGATAGAGTTTTTTACCCTGGCAATACTGATATTTTGGACCTGATAATTCTGGTTGGGGAAGAGCAGAAGGGAAGATTGTCCTGTGCATTGTAAGATTTTAGAAGCATCGCCGGCCTGTACTCACTAAGAGTGCCAGTAGCACTTCAATTTCCAGTTGGGACAATCAAAAGTGTCCCCAAACATTGCCAATTGTCTCCTGAGGGTGGGGGTCAAAATTGTCCTTGGATGAGAACCACCGATCTAGGAAGTGAGTGTTCACCTTTGATAGAAAGAAATACCTTCAGAATGAATACCTGTGAATTGATAGAACTTATTCCAGCTGGATATGACTTAATGATATAGTTTTCTGCTCTCGTGTCAGAGTTTGCTCCTCATCCTCTACCTGTGAGGATGCAAATTAGTGCAACTGCTAGAAAGAAAAAATCGGCAATATTTATTAAAAATAGCAGGTGACTTTGATGCAGCGATCCCACTTTAGGTACTAATGTTATGAATAAAATAAGTAAATGTGCTAACTGATATATGCACAGGGCTATTCACTGCATGAAATAACAAAGGATTCAAATTAATCTAAATGTCCGTTAACAGAGAGCTGGTTATAAAAATGATGGTGCTTCCATACAATGGAATACTAAGCAGTCATCGTTAATAATGAGGAGGCTCTTTGAGAAATTGATAATCTCCAATCTCCAAAATATATTTTTAAGTACAACAACAACTAAAAGAAAACAAAACCACAACAATAATTTTTAAAAACTCAAGCTACAGAGCAGTGCATTTGGTATGCTATTATTTGTATTCAAGAGAGAAAAACGAATATTTTTGCTTGCATATACATAAAATATTTCCGCAAGGATAAATAAGAAATTCCTATCAGAGCAGGGAAACTTGGTGCCTGGGAGATAGAAGGGTGGAAAACTCTTCACTCTCTATCCTTTTTGAATTTTAAACTATACCAATTTATTACCTATTCGAAAACAATAAAAAATTTAAAACCTGGTGCTCCTCACCCGGGCAAAACGGGACATGCGTGCACCCTGAAGGTTTTCTATCCGCGATGATGAATTTGTGCTGATCTATTCTTCAACAGCTTTCCCATCTGCTGTTTGCTGTGCAAAGCGGTCAGCCCGGCCATGCAACTAAGGAAGCCATAATTTCCTTATCCATCTTGGTTATCTAAAAGCCCCAAGCTGAGCAATGTGAGTATTTTTCAAAGTCAACAGCTGAGAAATGCTTTTGAGACTGATGTCTGGTAGGCCACAAAATAAAAGTTTACTTAAGTTACTTTTCCCAGACTCTCTGACTCCTGTTTATCAGTTGATTTCTTTTTTTTCTCCCCACTTTCCTATTCCTGGTAGCTCTAGCAGTTGGTCTTCAAACCATACATCCCTCAAACAATAAATCCAAAGATGACCTAAAGACAAACTCTGTGAAATTGGATCAAAACATCAATGAAAGGGATTGAGAAAAAAATGCATTTATTTTTATTTCTCTGTCTATATTTTGGGAATTAATTAAATGTCAAGATATAAAATTTAGAAAACATGTTTTAATTGTTATTCATCAAATCCTCTTCTTTGGTCACTACCAAGCTTAACTGAATTTGTCATATGTCACAACAGTGTGCTAATTGGTCTCATTTAGTCAATTCCAAAAACTTACCCTCCACTTGCTAGGAATGTTATTTTTTTTTTAAAGAAATGTACAAACATGCCATTTCTCTATGCAAAACAATTTTAATGGTTCCCCATCCACCTACAAAATAAGATGCATATGTCTTTGCACAGTTTAAAAAGCGTTCTTCGCTATCTGATCCACTTCCGATTCAAGACTGGTATTTTTTCTCATTACCGTTTGCCAAACCCTGTGTGTTATTTAGTTATCTGACAACAAGCCTCCAAGAAGGTTTATTGTCTTCATTTTATACAGAGGAACCCAAAAGTCAGAGAACTCCAGCTCACCAAAGGTGCACATTCAGTAAGTTGCAAAGGTGAAATTCAAAATCAAATAAATCTGATTCCTAAACTTATGTTCTTAATCACTATTGTCTCCAAATGTGAAAACATGGGAGGTAAAACGTTTTCATGATGTATGTGGATAAAAGAAAACGTAGACAAGAAAGGTAGATTTCAAAAGCAGTTTTTAAAAGGTAATTCCTCCCCAAGCCCTTTTCTGATGACATTAAAGTAAAGCCGTGGTTCCCAACCCCCTGGCCATGGGCTGGTACCATCCAGGGCCTGTAAGGAACTGGGCCGAAGCTGCTCCCAGGTCCCCATTGTTCACATCCCTGCCTAAGCCTGTCCCCAGCCCTGTCCTTAGAAAAATTGTCTTTCATGAAACTTAGAAAGTGGTCTGCACAGCAAGAGGTGAACAGAAAAAAATGAAGCTTTGCTTTCCTACTGCTCACCTCCTGCTGCCAACCTGGCTGCAGCTGCTCCCCATGGCCATCGCCTCTCCCTGTACCCCAGCCACGGCCAGCTCCTCATCTCCCCATCGCCTGCATCACCGCCCGAGCTCAAAAGCAGTCCCTGGTGCCAAAAAGTTTGGGGACCGCTGCATTAAAGCAATGGTCCCATCTCTCTTCTCCTGTAGCAGTTTGGTTATTGTTTTACTGACTTAAGGGCACTTTGCACATTTCGCCTCTGCTACGGTTTGGATGTTGGGATTTAATCTCGCTGGGATTTAATCCCCAATGTTGGAGGTGAGGCTTAGCGGGAGGTGTGTGTGTCATGGGGCTGGATCCCTCGTGAATAGATTAATCCCCTCCCTGGACTAATATATTAATTAATTATTAATAAATAATAATAATATAATTATATTATAGTATATTATATAGTATATTATAATTATTATTATAATTATATTACAGTGTATCATTAAACTTCTCTTTCAGGGAACATTTTCAGAGCTGGATCTGTGTTAAAATATCTCCCACTCTACAAACCCCATCTGGCCAGTCTTTCTCCTGCCTCTTCCAAAAGGCTAGTGTGTTTTTTTATTCAATCTTTTCATAATGAATCGTGTCTAAGGCTTAATCCCTCAACTGTGAAATTCATTACAGAAATCATTCACCAGAGCAGGCAGGCTACAAGAGGTGATTATGGCCAAATGACATTTGGGTTCGATGAAGGTTAAGATATTCATTATTTAGAGCCATATTCTCCTGCGCAGGACAAAATGTGGATCCTTGAGCCTACTCAAGTGTTGAGAAAAACCTGTAGATCGTGCAACAGGAATTCCCATTTGATTCTCAAGAAAATGATTAATAATTAACAACTAATTATTATAACTAATAAGTATAATTAATAATTAATTAATGGGGGAAGGGGAGTGCATTCTTGACTCTGTTAGTTCCTTTGAGAGTTGGTTGTTGAAAGGAGTCTGGGATCTTCCGCCCCTCCCCCCCACCTCTCTTTCTCTTGCTTCCTTTCTCGCCATGTGATCTCTGCACACGCAGGCTTCCCTTGCCCTTCCGCCCTGAGTGGAAGCAGCCTGAAGCCCTCACCATATGCAGACGCTGGTGCCAGGTTTCTTGTACAGCTTGTAGAACCGTGAGCCAGATGAACTTCTTTTCTTTATAAACTACCCAGCCTCTCGTATTCTTCTATAGCAACACGGACAGACTAAGATAGCGTCATACTTGGTTCTTTGTTTTTGCCCACCTTCTCTTCCCTGTGTGCTTGGGGTAGAGAATTCTAGGCAGAGGGCACAGGTAGTATGAAGGTCCCCAGGCAGGAGATCATAGGAAGAGTGAGCAGCTCAGAGTGGCAGCTGGACCTGAGGGAGTGAGGCGAGAAGAGGAGGAGCGGTGGAGACAGAAGGTGGAGGGATCAGCCAGGGTTGCTTTAGGTCTTTGTCCACATGCCACGTTCTCAATGAGATCCCTCCAGAACAAGCTATTGTTAAACTGCAAGTCCTTTGACTTCCACTCTCTGTCACTTCTGAAGCATGGATGTACTTAATTATTATTATTTTTTTGTAACAGTAATCTTCTTCTAAAATGCAAAAGTATTTACCCTCTTATTGTGAGTATTGTATACTGACTGTCTTCCCCTGCCAGATTGCAGTCTTGGAGGGGGCAGCATTTTGTCTTTTCTTGCTCATTGATATCCTTAGTGCCTAGATCAGTGAATGGCCCATAATTTCCTTCAGTAGACCTGTGTTGAATGAATGAACACTGCCCTTTTTATTTTAGCCTGCCTTCACAGTATGCTACAGTTTCTACAATTTTCACTGAGCTTTTATTAATTACATTTGAGGATAGATTTTTTTTTCCCCATAAGGACGTACATAGGTAAGGTAACCATATATATCATGCATATTTTGGAGATAATTGTAGTTCAAAATGCTGAGTTAGATTGCCACTGTAAGTATTCTCCTATTATCCTCAATTTTCATTTGAGAGAATATGGTTTTAATATAAAGGGGATATATATCATTGTTCTTTCTTTTTTGGGATGGCTAATTTAGATAATAAATTCTATTCCTCTAAAGACATCTCCTATGGAGACAGGAAACTTCTAATTCCGTCCCTACATGGGTTACATCTTATTTGGGAACTTACAAGTAACTGATTATAATGCCTCTTTCTGTTGAAAATCCTTTGGAGAAAATGTAATATATACATAAATTTATGGAAAAATGTCAAAAATTAAACAATATTCTTTCAGATTTGTCTTTATAATCTAGGGGATATTTGCAACTATATTTGCTCCTTGGATCTTTTCTGGAGCATTTGAAACTTTGTGATGAATTCACTAAGGTAATAGTGGCTAGGAACATATGTTAACACTGTAGATTGCTAATGGTTTTGTATAAGGCTAAATGTTAAAATGTTTCATTTGCAATAACATTTCAGCTAATGCTCATTTACTGTAGCACGAATTGTTGGACTGACTTTCCTTGCTTCCTTCCTTCCTTCTCTCTCTCCAACCCCCCCCCCCTTTTTATTGCTGGCATAGGAATAAAATTTATTTTATTTTCCAATATTTTATCATAATAAATATTTTATAATTATATAATATTTTATAATTGCCAATATTTTCTAACATTTTTCAAGCAAGAAAATAGATCAGTGTGCTATTTTTTACTATTTCTTTTGTAACAATGTGATACAGTTTGTAGCTAAAATGATAAGACACGAAAATTTTTAAGAAGCTTTCTAGGTGAAGCTGATATGTATGCAGAGTTAGGGTTCATTACATTATATAATATCATATTAAGGTAAATTACCACAAAATACCGTATTTTTGGTTATTTAATTGGCAAAGATTAAAAATAACGTTCAATGGTTGTAAGGGTCGGGTGAGACTGGCATTCTCGGTCCTACTTATGGGGGCACAAATTGGCCAATAGATTAAGGGTGTTAGAAATATCTATGCCCCTTGAACTCAATTCTACCTCTGGGAATTGAGCCTAAGAGAGTTAACAAAATACCTAGTAAGGGTTCATGAACAAGGAAGTTCATTGTTGGGTTATACAGTAGAGGCTCTCTAAATAACCTGCTCTTACTGGATTAGCTTTGCAATCCCAGTCGTAGGACTTATTGAGGAGCCTGTGACATGTGTGACCCAGGCTGCTGCTGACCCCTTTTTGGCAGGTCTGCCCAGTTCTGTCCTTGTCACTGATGCTGTAGGAAGACCAAGAGTCAGTAGTTCTTCCTAAACTTATTCATGCCAGTTTTTCTTGTTCTTGTCACCACATAATTTGACTACAATTATATTACATAAAAAGGCTGAAACATGAGTGCAAAAAGCATTTTTGTTTCCTTGAAACTAAGTTGAATGCTTTGGAAAAACCTGACAAAGGTGTGTTGCTAAAAAGGGTTGCTATTGAATTAAGGGTGAATGAGACAGCTGTAAAAGATAGGAAAATCGTTGTAAGCTCTTAACTTTCTTCTTTTTAATTAGAATTGCTTTGCTTCACTGTAACAAAATGGAAGTAGAAAAATATTCAGAGTCCATTATGAGTTTATGTAAGAAAAACAATACAAAACTCCAATCAGTGTATCCATTCTCAAAGAAGACATCTGGCTCTGTATCAAATGGGTAATGAATGATGCCAATTCAAATATTTTAAGTTGAAAGAAAAATCTTAGGAATATATGTCATTTTTTATACTTTTTGCAATTCCTCATTTTTTAGAATCTTTTAATTTTTTATTTCAGGGTATTACATGGGTACAAATGCTTTGGTTACATAAATTTCCTTTGCACTGCCTGAAAAGTGTGCCCGTCCCCCGGATGGCCTGTACTGGCTCCATTAGGTATGAATTTACCCCTCCCCCTTCCCCCCTTCCCCCTGCCTGACACCCTAAGGGATGGGAATATTTACACCACAGAAATTGGCAAACTCCCAGCATTTTTTTCCACAGAAAGCCAGTTGATAAATTTTATACCTCTCTTAAGGAATTGGCTATGAAAGAAAAAAAAAAAAAGTGAAGTTTTACATAAGCCCTCCAATGATTATTAAGGTAAACTTTAAGAATATCAGTTGAGAGGAGAAAAAGGAGAGGCGTGTATGATTTTGAGGTATGATTGATATACAAGACTATCAAGGTTCATGGAAAGTGAAATGTCAGGATTTCTTCCCATCCAGAAGGGACTACTAAACATTTCCAGGTTAGTTATTGGTTCCTTGAGGGAAAATTTTCTTTCGATTTTTTAACACAGTAATGGCCACACGAGAAAAAAAATTCCTTGGGGCCACACACTGTTTTATTATAAAAATAGAATAAAAACTTTGAAAACAAAATGATCCTTTCTAATTTAATGAAACTTTTATTTATTTTTGTTGTTTTCTATGTGTGAGTTACATGCAACACAATCCATGCTTTTAGAATTAAATTGTCAATATGAACTGTAATAATAAGAACATCAACAAGTAAGATTTTCATGAACCAGCTGCAGGGTTTTGCTTCACGGGGCCCAGGGCTCAGAACTAGCATGAGTTAAATACAACTCACATGGCAGTTAATGTGTTAAACAATATTTAATATCTGGCATAAATTATGTTTTTCAAAAATGACCAGTGTTTCTGCTTCTCATTCTTCCTATTGGAATGGTCCTGCTGGATTTCCTCTACAAGTTAGATCACTACATCAATTGAGCAATAATGAATTTCTTCGGCAGGCTAGCCCGCTGAATGTATGAAACAATTATTAAAGAGATAGAAAATCTCCACTATAGTGTATCATTAAACTTTTCTTTCAGGGAACATTTTCAGAGCTGGATCTGTGTTACAATATCCACCTCTCCCACTCTACAAACCCCATCTGGCCAGTCTTTCTCCTGCCTCTTCCAAAAGGCTAGTGTATTTTTTATTCAATCTTTTCATAATGAATCGTGTCTAAGGCTTAATCCCTCAACTGTGAAATTCATTGCAGAAATCATTCACCAGAGCAGGCAGGATACAAGAGATGATTATGGCCAAATGACATTTGGGTTCGATGAAGGTTAAGATACTCATTATTTAGAGCCATATTCTCCTATACAGGACAAAATGTGGATCCTTGAGCCTACTCAAGTGTTGAGAAAAACCTGTAGATCGTGCAACAGGAATTCCCATTTTATTCTCAAGAAAATGATTAGGCATTACAAAATAATTCAGTCTCTTGCTATGTGCTTTGAGACATAAATGGTGCTCAAAAATGTTTGTGGAAAGAACAGACTATTTTCCTGTCATAGTACAGTTCCATTGCAATAAGCTTTAAATCAAATATTTCAGGAACTAAGAGAATAAATGTGCCTTTCACTCAAAATATTGCCTTAGAACTGTGAGATTAATTTACTCAATCAATAACATGTAAATCTTGCACATTTATTAATTTTCTTAGTCAGCTTGGGTATCTTTAATTCTCATTTGAGGAGAAAATATTTAGCAAGACCTGTCATTTCATTACCAATTTAAAGTTACCAAAAACAGAATGCATGGTGACATTAAACAGTATAAAGGAAGTGAGGAAAGAGATGTGATAAATGTATTCACCATTAAAAGGGCAAAGGGAATAGGAGAAATAAAGACAGAAAGGCTTCCCTTTATCTGATGGTCATATAGCTTCTCAGGGATGAAGAAGGTGTATTAATATTGATGACTTCTGAGGTCTCTATATAAAACCTGGTGACTAAGTAAGTCTCCCTCCAATTCTCTTTTATGCCAAGAAAATAAAGGTGAGTCAACTAAAATCAAACAACTTATCTGAGTTGCCAGACAAATGTAGTACCTCTCTGGGCCTGGAAGTAGAAATGACCCATCTATTTCTTGCTCTTTTTTTTCTATATGTATTTTACCATATTTGACATTTTAACTTTTTTCTTTTTGTTATGACACCCTTCCTATAAATTTCACGTACCAAGATATACGCAGGAGAGACAATAACTAATTAGACATTTTGTAAAAGGCCGAGTGAATGAAAGAAAACAAGAAGTACTATGTAGAAATTGGAACCAGTATACCCGGTTGTGGTGGAAGGGTTGATTGAGGGAGGAGATATTTCAAAGGCTACAATGTCCAGGGATGGGGACAGTGGCCAGGCTGTGAAGCAGGAGGATCTGATAATGTCATGAATACATCACTTTGATTGTGGAAAGCTGATATTGGCCTCAAGAGTAGACACCTCATCCTGTAGGGTAGCAATGAGTTATGATGTGCAAACATATTTTATGGACAAGCTACTATGCTGCATCTACTCTTATTTTCTAAAGACTTCATGAGCAATATCTCATTTAAGCCCCACAATAATCCTAGGAGGTAGTACTCATTTAACTCATATCTTATAGTTGAGGACACTGAAGCTTAGAAAGTTTGACTTGCCCAAGGTCAAATAGCTAATAAGCAATACTGCAGACTGCAGGATTCTTTGCATTCTTTGTCAACTTACTGACATGCTTCCAGGATAGGAATGACAGGATCAAAGACCAGTTGGCAGCTGTCCCTCATATCCGCTGGGGATGGGTTCCAGGAACCCCCTTGAATACCTAAATTCATGGATGCTCAAGTCTCTTACATAAAACTATGCAGTATTTACCTACAACTCACACACACCCTCCTGTACACTCCATTTTTTTTTTTTTTTTTGAGACAGAGTCTTGCCCTGTCACCCTGGCTAGAGTGCAGTGGTGTCATCAGAGCTCACTGCAACCTCAAACTCCTGGGCTCAAGTGATCCTCCTGCCTCAGCCTCCTGAGTGGCTGGCATGCACCACCATGCCCAGCTAATTTTTCTATTTTTTTGTAGAGACAGGGTCTTGCTGTTGCTCAGGCTGGTCTTGAACTCCTAACCTCAAGTGATCCTCCTGCCTTGGCCTCCCAGAGTGCCAGGATTACAGATGTGAGCAACCACGCCCAGCCCCTCCTATACACGTTAAATCATCTCTAGATTACTTATAATATCTACTCCAAGGTCAATGCTATATTAAGAGTTGTCATACTATATTTTTCAAATCTGGATTATTTTTTATTGTTGATTGTGATTATTTATTGTTTTTTTCCCAAATATTTTTGAATTGTGGGTGGATGAATCCACTATATAGAGGCCCGACTGTATTGGGTGTTGTAGTGTAAAGGGGATGACCAAATGGTTAAAACAATAGTCTGGACAAGCAGTGAGAAGGGCAGTGGAGACAGAAAGACATGCATGCAATGCAGCTTTTGAAGAAGAATTACCAGGATTTGGGCTCTGCTGTAGACCACATGTTTGTGCACACCCAGAACTCATATTTTGAAAACTAAACCCCAGTGTAATGGTATTTGGAGCTGGGGACTTTGGGAGGTGATTGGTTCATTAGCGCAGAACCCAAATGAATGGGATTCTGGCTCTTATCAAAGGGATCCCAGAATGTTCCAAAATCTCCTTCCACCATATGAGGATAATATAGTGAGCAGACGGCTGTCAATGAACTAGGAAGTGGGCCTTCAGCAGCCACTGAATCTGCTTAGTCTTGGACTTCCCAGCCTCCAGACCTGTGAGAAATAAATTTCTGTTGTTTATAGGGTTCCCAGTCTGTGGAACTCTGTTATAGCAGCCCCAAAGGACTAAGACAGACTCTAACTGGTTAAGGATGATGAAGAAAACAGGAATCCAAAGACTCAACGTATATCTTAGTGGGAAGGCTGTAAAAATTAGGTCTCTAATAAAATACTGCAGGAAAGAGGTGGAAAGAGGGAGACAGTGGAGTCACAAAATGGCAATTGCTGGTGTTGGGTGTTGAGTGGGGCCACACTCTACCACACCACACACATTTCCTTTGGGAGTTTCATGATCAACCATTCCAATATGGCAGTCGTGATTGTCACTGCACTTACTAGTTTAGGATTTATAAAAATGCAATTTTCTTTTTATGAATGCAGTCTCAACCACTTTTTGAGCATTCAACTCAGACTTCCATTTCCCTTGAATTTGTCTGGTGCTTTTCTGATGGTATGTTTCTAATTGTTTTAAAATGATTGTGGTTAATGGAACTTCTACTTCAATGGAATGTTTGGAATATCACAAACTTTCTCTGTCAATCAGCTTATACTAGTGGATTTCAAGCTTTTTTTTTTGACACAATACAGTGTAAAAAAATTTATATAACAACCCAGCACACACATTCCTATCCATCTACTTACCTATTTCACCCAAATCAAAAGTTAATAGAAACAATACTACCGATATTGTTGATTCAATTCTATTCCATTTAGAATTGCCACCTGGAACTCACCAAATAGATAATCATGGTCACCTACAGATTGAAAACAGCAAGCTTAACTCAGAGCTCCACATGTAGGGACCATGTGGTCAATTTGGACTCTCTCGTACTGAGCACAGAATCTAGCATTTAGAGCTTTAGAAACGTTGCAAACAAGAAAGAAGGAGTGAATCACATCTATTTGGTAATCACTTATTTTTCTTGATTTGAGAAACATTTGGTAAATTCCTTGCATGGCGATCTCACTCCGTTTACGCCATCTGCAAATTCAGTAAATTTGTTTCCAAGTCCCAAATGAAAGTTAATTGATAATCCCAGTTATAGCATTAATTCAAGCATTGCTAAAAATTGGGGATTAAACCTACAAATTGAGGTTTCAGTCTATACATTGGGGTTTAAATCTCCTGAAGGTGATATTCCTACCGAGGCAGAATATTGCATTGATTTAGGGAATTTTAACAAGCTGCAAGGAAAGTTAATCTGGAGTAGAACAGATTGATAGCAACAGAGCCTCCTCATCACTCCCACCTCTGCAGTTGTTAGAACATACATTATACCAACTTTAAAAAACATGCATAATGACTACAGAAACACTTTCTCACAGACTCTCTCTTCTAGCAAGAAAATCTATGTGCTATACCCCGCAGATGACCTGTGTCTATGACATCTATGACTTAATATGTTGCATGTCCTTCTTTCCAAATGGCAGATCTTCCTTGTTGCTTTGTCCAATGGCAGTTTAATTCAGTTCAACTCAATAAAGACCAAGAGCGTACTGAGGATACAACATGAATAAGCACGGACTCTTCCCAGAAGAAGAGCATTACGAAGTAAGAGAGAGAGAGATGTCTAAACAAATGGTCATTACAGGATGGGAAAGGCAGACAATGAGAGGATGAGACAAAGGGGGGCGGGGAATGATCTTCGACCAAGACAGACAGAGACTCTGCCTCTGCCACCCAATGGGTGGGTGTCATTTCCCTCTAGCAGCACACCGAATAAATGACTGGTGATTGAAGAGAAAATAACCCCCAAGTGCTTTTTAAATGTTTTGCTGTCAAAGTGAAGTATGCTTGCATTTAATTTTGCTTGTTGAAATGCAGCTGACTGATTTTTGCCTATTAAAATGAAACACGTCTACTGTTGCCTGTGGTTGCTATCCTTATTAAGGCGTGGGATAACAGCAAGAAAGCTGATCGTCTACTTCCAGGTTCTCAAAGTATAGTCCGTGTGTCTTTGGGGCACCCAGAGTCTCTTTGCAGGGACCCGTGAGGTCAGAATTCCTTTCATGATAGCACTAAAAAGTTACTTGCCTTTTTCAACTATGTTGGCATTTGCACCGACAGTGTGAAAGGGTAGTTATTTGATAGTCATCATGTTGATGTTCACACTGTCCTGGAAAGCATCTCCAAAAGAAAATAGGCAGGAAGGCAGCATGGGCCAGCAGGAAAAACACTGTTATTTGCGAGACACGGGCTTGATCTTTTGGAGCGGTTGGCTTAGGTTCATGGATCCCAAATTTAGCTGTGCCTCAGAATGATTTGGAAAGCTTTTTAAAAAATTACAGATTATGTGTTCCCCCAACTCTACAGAATCGATCTGTGTGTTAATTAGGTAGGATCAGCTCCCTATAGAAGCCAGCTAAGATGGAGGCGGGGTTTACACCCCTACCTGGAATTTCAGGGGACAGAGGTGGGCCTTTTGCCTGGCTAAGAGGCCATGCCTTTTGTCAAAGGGACCTCCCACAGACTGGGTCAAAATTTGCTTCTGAAAGCTAACCTGGTTCTGTTCCTGATGGTCTAGGCTATAATGCATGGCTGCAATGGTTTAATCTTGGAAAAACATTTCATCACCCACTGCAGACACGATCTCAATAAAACCATGGAACATCCAAACTGAAACACTGTAGCCATCTGGTGAGCACAGCCCTCCGTGACTTAGTGAGTCAGCCTCCTCTTGGCAACGTACTTCCTGGGTTCACTCGCTCTCTCACCTGCCAAGCTGTGCCTCGGCATTCCCTTAGCTCCCAACCACCCAAACAGTTGCTGCTGCCCGGATAGCAATTGGAGAGCTGGCAGTGGGCCAACAGAGTAGGGGCATTGGGTGCAAGGAACTGGGATGGGTGCAGCTCCTGTGGAATCAAGGTCAGGAACTTAGGGGACGAGGCAGAGATGGAGACCTCCTGGCATGATGCTCTGAGTGGGGAAAGGTAGAAAGGACTCCGTATGTCAGCGATTACTTCTCTCCCAACCCCTTGTCTTTCCAGTACTGCCTGCCTTCTTGACAACCTAATCAAATGAACGGTAAGATGGGAGAGTGAAGACCAGGTGGCTACTGTCCCAAACCCTGGTGATGGTCAGTTAGTGACAGGTAAATATGAGTAGGTGTAGATGGCTGGTGTTTGGCAGTAGATACGACCCCTAATGCAGGTTGGGTATAGGAGCTACTAATGTGGACAGAGGGACATCAGCCTCTTTGGCAAGCTCCAAGTCCTGTTGGCTTCCATGTTTCCCAGGGACCGAGGGATTAGGCAAACTCTGTGTGTGTGTGTGTGTATGTGTGTGTGTGTATTGTGTGCATCCACACATAGGGGATGGTTAGGAAACAATTACCCTAAGAGTAAAGCAATGCCTTTGTTTGAGAAGGTGACTTGATTCCAAGACAGGTTTGGCCTCATGATTGGAGAGATAATAGAACAAAAGCTGGACATCTAATTTTACATTTTCACCAATAATTTCTACATTTTTGCTAGTCAAGATACTCTAATCAATATCAAAATAATAGCACCCTGTCTAGAGCTGGCAGGCGCTTAATGCTAGATAGAGTTAGCACTTTCTTTGACCTTAGGTTGTACGTGGGTATCTTGGAATCAGCAGAAAAAGGAATCGAAACAGAGATAAAAGACAAAAGGAGAGCTCTCCTCTTCCTTCTTCAGAACAGATTCCCTGGCAGTTGGATAAGGTTTGCTCTAGCAGTTCGGAGCCCTGGCTAACAAGATAATAATTGTATCCATTCCTGCAGTAGGAGCAGAATCCAGCTGTCCTTTCTTGTCACCCATTTCCTTCCCAGCCAGGCAAAGAGCTGCAGAAGAAATGATTGTGCACCCCTTTCCTCGGTGATTTTTTTCCTTCCCCTAATGATGTAGACTTTTATTTGCCTCCTTGTCCGTGTCACCAGAAATGATGAACTGCAATGCCGTCACTGTAATGCAATCTGGGATACTGATCGGATGAGTTAATATTTGCCAATACATTTCGTAAAGAAAAAAGAAAAAGAAAACTCTAGTCTACCTAACAGGGGGTCAGTTTTATGTGGAGCTCTCTGTTCCGTAATGAATAATGTCTATAATTAGCCTAGTTCAGGCAGACTTGACTTCAAGGAAAGGTTCTTTGAGTTTCACCTGCCTCAAGAGAACTGAATTCCAGGAAATTCTTGCTGTAATTAGTAGAACAGGGCTAAACAGTAAGACTTTTCTCTGAGCTCACAGCTAGCTTGTCCCCCTGCCACAAAGCAAATAATATAGGGTATTTCCTGCTACTAACAATAAATTTTGAATGCACCAACTATTGTTTTTTCTTAATTAATTTTTTTTTATTTCAGCATATTATGGGAGTACAAATGTTTAGGTTACGTCGTATACAGTCCTTGCCCCACCCAAGTCAGAGTTTCAAGCTATTCTTCAACAAATATTTATTGAACACGTACAATGCACTGGGTATAATCATGTATAATTTTATTTTATACAACTTTTACTTCTCTTATTTGTTCTTTTATTATTATTATTATTTGAGACAGAGTCTCACTTTGTTGCCTGGGCTAGAGTGCTGTGGCGTCAGCTTAGCTCACAGCAACCTTCAACTCCTGGGCTCAAGCAATCCTCCTGCCTCGGCCTCCCAAGTAGCTGGGACTACAGGCATGCGCCACCATGCCCAGCTAATTTTTTCTCTATATATTTTTAGTTGGCCAATTAATTTCTTTGTATTTTTAGTAGAGATGGTGTCTCGCTCTCGCTCAGGCTGGTCTCAAACTGCTGACCTTGAGTGATCCTCCCGCCTCAGCCTCCCAGAGTGCTAGGATTACAGGCGTGAGCCACCGTGCCCTGCCTTCTCTTATTTATTCTACAAATTGTCTATGCACTGATTTTTAGGTTCCCTTTTGGAATATTTGTTTTGATAAGATTATTATAGCTTTTGCTGATGATATTCTAATTCATCTTTTAATGTCGTCTTTCTTAATTATAGACCCCTTTCATAAATACTGCACTAGTCACTTCTATTATTACCTAGAATTTGGATTTTGCCTTTGTTTATTATCTATACATGCAGAAAGACTAGTTGAAAAAGACGCTGACAGCAGTTAATTTCTTTTGAAAAACTAGATGTCTTCTTATGGCCCTCTGCGGGAAATATAGTTAACTTGTCACATGTGAGAAATACAGCCTCCTTTTGCCCATTGGAAAGTCTCGAAAGCTAAATGAGAGGAAACATAAATGTATTAGAAGATAATGTGAGGGCGCGGTGGCTCATGCCTGTAATCCTAGCTCTCTGGGAGGCCGAGGCCGGAGGATTGCTCAAGGTCAGGAGTTCGAAACCAGCCTGAGCAACAGCGAGACCCCATCTCTACTATAAATAGAAAGAAATTAATTGGCCAACTAATATATATAGAAAAAATTAGCCAGGCATGGTGGCACATGCCTGTAGTCCCAGCTACTCGGGAGGCTGAGGCTGGAGGATCGCTTGAGCCCAGGAGTTTGAGGTTGCTGTGAGTGAGGCTGATGCCACGGCACTCACTCTAGCCTGGACAACAAAGTGAGACTCTGTCTCAAAAATAAATAAATAAGTAAAAATAAAAAATAAAAAGAAGATAATGTGAATGCACTGCAAACTGTAAATAAATGGGGAGAAGAGAGATTTGTATGATTGGCAGGCATATTAACAGAGTGTAATTTCCAGCTTCTTCATTGCTGCCCCAAAGATGGAAGTTCAAATTTGACGGCGTCATTTCTCCACGTTGGCAGGGTGGTGTTCCACCTGCCGAGAATCCAGCACTAGGAGACGGGCTCCTGCGGCTTTCTCTGGAACTCATAATTAACATTCCCGAGTTGAAGGAGGAGGATATGTTCTGTGAAATGAAAGCTCATAAGGATATGTGTCAAAGATGCTGGTTTGGGGGGACCGAAGTCTAATCATTTTCCTTTAAAAAAATTTTTCATGCCTTGTTTTTGTCTTTGCAAGAATTCATCCAGATAGATTTTGCTTCACACATCTTGGGAGGGGGTCTTCAGCCCAAATAAGGAATTTTTATCCTGGAACCATCCAATTTGGGGGATGTCATAGCCTCAGAAGAGTCCATTCTCCATCACAGTGATTTTTAGGGCCATGGCTGGGTTCTCAAAGTAGTTTAAGAATTTTAAATTGCTGCCCAAATTGCACCTAGGATGGCCAGCATTTCCTCTATTTGTGGGATAAACTCATGGGAGAAGAGCCAGCATTGTGTCTAGCGTGGGAGGCAAAGATAAAGAAAGAAAGTCTTCCCAGGGGAAGGCCTTGGGGACCTGTGGGAGCAGAACGTCTGTCCCCAAGGGACCGTCTACACTTAACAGATGGGGTGTGCCAGGGAGGGACCAGGACCCCCAGGGAAAGCAAGACTGAGCATTTCCTGCTGCAGAACCACTGGAGCTTCCTGTGCTGGTTTAGAAGTCACTCTCTGGGGCTGCCTGCCCCTCCCTCCACCCATCAGACCTCTAGCTTGGCTTTGCCCCCTTTGTCCCAGGCAGGGCCTTGTATGACCAGAGGACTACGCCGACCTTCAGACTACTTGTCTGCAACAACGGGATGTCACATGTGCCCTGCCCACTGACTGCTGGGCCACCTGACATGGACATCTTAGTAATTCCAGACTCCTTTTCCACCCTTTGACCTTGGGTGTCTGAGTCCCCGAACTCACTGTGTCATCACCGGTTGCCCAAGATTCGACTCATAGAGTCCAGTTCACAACCGGATTCCATTCAGGCTCATGCCATCACTACTGGGGACAGCAATGCGGATGAATCCAAAAGACTTTCGGCCTTGATCATAGCTGACCTCGTGGCAACATTTGCTCATTTCTTCTGCAAAGCACGTGCTTCTCTTGGCCTCTGTAACCCACCGTCTATTTGTTGTTTTTTTTTCCTGTCTTTCTGCCCGGTCCATCTTGGGTGGCTCCTCCTCCTCAGCTCTGAATGCCATTTGGTCACATTGATTCCTCAGCCCATTTCCACTGCCCCCTTTATTTCTGGGGGGATCTTACCTAATGACACAGCTTTATAACCCAACTTATCAGTTAGTTGCTGCTGCAATATTGCTGTGTAACAGATTACTCTGAAACTGTGTTGGACAGAAGCCAGCATTTTCCGAGCCAGGAAATTGAGGCTCGGTGAGAAAAATTAGCTTCCAGGGGACAGAAGTGATGTGAGCTACCGAAGCAGATTCCCAAGTCACTGCACTTTCCATTGCATTCTGAACTTACAAAGAAAGGATCCGTCAGATCTCATTTCTATCAAGAGCCAATGTGGAGCTATCATACATATTTCAAAATCATTTTTAAAAACTCTTCCATATCTCTGTTCTCCAAAATTCGGTACAAACAAGCCATTAACATCTCTTGTTAACTTCCTTTATTTGGTTCTTAAACGAGAGCTCTCGCCAATTTCCTGCAACTATAATGTTATATTGAAATCCCCTTCTCGTTCCAAACTGTCATAAATGCTCCATCTCTGTGAAGTGATTAATTATGTCTACGTTTTCAAGTTCGGCATAATAAAACGTTACTCATTTGGAATAAAGGAGGTACCCATTAGGATTCTTTGGTGGCATGTAGCAGCAAATGATTCTGGCTAACTTCCAGAACAGATTGAGTTGATTGGAATAATAATAACCAACACCTATAGCACTTGCTTTGACTGAGCACTAGTCTAAGCACTGGACTCACTCATTCCTGGATCCGTTTCAGTCTGATGAGTACTGTGAATTAGCCTCACTTTACAGATGCGAAAACCAGGGCACAGAGAAGTTAAGTAACTTGCTCCAGGTGGCACAGCTAGAATATGGCCACATCTGGATTTGAACCCAAGCCATGTGATTCCAGAGTCCTTAGGCACTATAGCCTGTCCAAGGATATGGGGGTAGTTGTAGAATTGAGGGGAAATCTGCAGAAGTAGCTATGCTACTGTTATCTTTTTTTTTTTTTTTTTTAAATCTCTCCAGAAAGAGAGAGTGAGAGAGCCTGGAAACCTCAGTAAACTGGTAAGAAAAAAAAAAAAAAAAAAGGAATGCAGTTACATGCTTCAAAAGAAGTGTGATTTTATTTGACTTGAATAGAGTATTACAAACCATTAAGTAGAGCGGAGTGGATGTAAGTTAATGGGAAAAATAAGATCTCACGTAAGGTCAACCATGTGCAACACATCGCCAACAAAATTACTTTAACATAAAAGCATGGCTGTTTCTATTACTGAGGTTAATTTTTTTTTTTCCCTAGCAGTGATGAGAATTACATCCGTGCTATCACAAATCATGAATTATTTGCTTTGAATTAGTTTTACTGCTCTGAATAGTAGTTTATAATAAAGATCGATATCATAGGAGGATCTGAATACTAGAAATATCCTCTGTAAACAGTAAGATGGATGGGAGTCAGGGATGTTTGCAGCACGCCTCGTTAGCTTGGCCAC
Source organism: Microcebus murinus (assembly GCF_040939455.1). NCBI lineage: Eukaryota > Metazoa > Chordata > Mammalia > Primates > Cheirogaleidae > Microcebus > Microcebus murinus. The sequence continues at coordinate 10,242,403 of NC_134132.1, read as the reverse complement.
TGAGGAGGTGTGGTCTCTACCCTTTATTGGGATAAACCCACGGGTTTCTGAGAGTTTCTAAGAAAGGAGCAATCCAGAGTGGGTAGACTGTGGGTCTCAGTGGGAGGCCTGAGAAATGACTTGTTAGAAGCACAGGGACTTTACTCACTAAAAATTATTACTACTTCCTGATGGCCTGAGGTGGCTTAGTGAGCTATTCCCACTTGATTGTCACGGGAATTGTGAATCACAGTCTCAGAGTTCACACTGAAGACCTCACGAAGCTGTGACAATTTGCCTAATAAAGATATCCTAAGCTGGACCTGTTTACTTTTAAGAATTCACTAATTATTTGCCATGCATGCAATTATATTAGCCTCAGATGGTAATGGAAGGCATTCCTTTTTGTCCTAAAAGTGCTAAGAACATTGTCCACATATGTCTGGGCCTAAGATGACCACTGGTTGTTATGCATAGTCTCAGAGCGAGCTAGTCTCTGAATGTTTTTGTTTTTTTGAGACAGAGTCTCACTCTATTGCCTGGGCTAGAGTGCCATGGTGTCAGCCTAGCTCACAGCAACCTCCAACTCCTGAGTTCAAGCAATCCTCCTGCCTCAGCCTCCCGAGTAGCTGGGACTGCAGGCATGCGCCACCATGCCCAGCTAATTTTTTCTATGTATTTTTTAGTTGGCCAATTAATTTCTTTCTATTTTTAGTAGAGATGGGGTCTCACTCTTGCTCAGGCTGGTCTCGAACTCCTGACCTTGAGCAATCCTCCTGCCTTGGCCTCCCAGAGTGCTAGGATGACAGGCATGAGCCACCTTGCCCGGCTGTCTCTGAATGTTTTAACAACAGAAGTGAAAGGAAGCGGGAATTAGTAGGAACACCCATTTGCAAAGTAGGAAAATGTTTCAATAAAAACTATGGTTTCTGTTCATGGTCTTATTCAAGTTGTACAGATGACATCATCAGGTGGGTGTGGTTCATTATAACCCCTGGATGATGGTGACTCTCCCCACCCCCCCAAATCTTTCGTTCCACTTTCTGATTCCTTGTTCTCTGTCTGGGCCTACTTCAGAGAAGCTTTGGAATGTGCCTTCCAGCCAAGTCCTCTTGTCACTGGTCCTTTCCTATGTTCTGTCTTTATCACAGCAAGTGTACTTTCTTTTCATCTGAGAATTCACCTCATTGTGTTCAGGAAGCTTGCTTTCTTTAACAAAAGTTCTATAGTTCTTTTGTCTTTTTTTTTTTTTTTAGAATGTGACTCTAATTTCAATGTATTTCCACTTCCTATGTGCATGTCCTCTCATACATTAATTTCCTGTTTTTCTTTCATTCCTTGTTACTGGTTCTAGAAACTTCTTGACTTTCAGAAAACAAAAATCTCTAAGAAAGAAAAGTCACCAAGTATGGACAGGGAAAATATGATACAAAGACACACACACACACACACACACAAACAAAAGTTAATCTTACATGGATTTTGAAGGCGGCACCACAAAAATAGTTACAGAGCAAATTATTTTAAAAATCTACGATTCCAGCCTCAGGGTGTTGGAGAATTCAGTACTGAACTCAATGGAGAATTGGACTGAATTCAATAAATATGTATTGAGGCTTTCTATGTATAGGGTATTGTGCTAAGTTCTGTGTGGACTAGACAAAGATATATAAAAAGCTGCCCTCCAAAACTGAATATTTCAGGGAAGATACACCCCTATAAATAACTTGTACTAGAATTATAGAAGACAGTGCTACAGGAGTACAAGACAGCAACTGGCTAACACCAGGGTGAACTTAGGCATTTTGGAGGTGTTGGTAAAGATGTAAAAAAATATATGCATATAATTTTATTTGGTTGTGCTTTTGAAATTTGGGGTTGTATATTACAGAAGTTAGCTCCCTGTAGTTAATACATGTAAACTGACCAAATTGAACTGTGTGCTACTTCTTAGCACAGGCTGAAGATTTGAGCTGAAGTTTGAAAGCTAAGCCTTGGGGCAGAAGGAAGAACCTAAGCAAAGACTCAAAGACAGGAAGGTACAGACTAACTGTGGTTCACTGTGGCCCACTGTTACCTGGAACCAAAGAGTTTATGCAGGAACAGAGCTGGGGTGGGGAGTCCCGGGGTACAGGCTGAGATATTGACTCAGAAATTCAGCTCCAGGCCCAAGTCTATTATGGATAGACTTCAAAGCCAGGTTGTGAGATTGGATTTAATTCCAGAAATTATTTCAAAGTTCCATAACTTGAAATGAGCAGGAAAAAACTCCAAATGACTCCATTAAATAAAATGTGGACTGAAAGAGAAGAGATAAATGTTGGGTGTGCTTAGAAGTATTCCTGAATATTAGGAAAGTCATAATAAAAAAAATTAAAATAAATAAAGTGAAGAAGGGCTGACAGGCTGATTGCACGATAATCTTGATTTTTACTGACTTCTGTAAATACGGAAGAAAATTTGTGTGTGTTTCAGTGTTCGGCAGCACACTTATATCAAATGAGGACAGCATTTTCTTGGGAGTGGCCACAATTTTTGATTAATCCTTTGAACATATGGAATAAGGTACCACCGCATTTCAGTGACACGAGAGTCCCTAAAGATCACAGAATCTAGCTCTGTGCACGGGATGGGTTGATTTTCTCAGAGCCATTGCAGAGCCTGGCCTGTTTTTTCACTGTGACTCCTTAATTACATACCTTTTTAAATTGGCCGATTTGAGAAGAGATGCAATATATGATCCTGAAAAGAGGGACTTTTTTTTTTTTTTTCTTGGCAGAGAAAACCGGCTCTTGCATGGATGGATCCAAGCAGAGACGCTTGGCTTCTTAGATAAAAATGACAGAATAATCAATACGGCACAAACGGACTTGATGGTGGCCGTATACTATCTTGGTCACTCCTTCAAAAGAAATTGTAAAAGGGTGTCTATCAAACCAATTTTCTTTTTCTTTTTTTTTTTTTTTTTTTTCCTCGTCACCAATGATTTCCTGGCTCCATGAAGTTTTCCTAAATGCATCTCTTTGCCACCTGCAACTGAAATCCAGCTTTAGTGCATTTTGCATTCGGGCAGAGGGGACCTGATGAGCAAGTTGTTCTCATCCTGTGTACCTTGATTAGATGCCACGTGGGCCTGGAGGAGAGGAATTTGTTTTTCCATGCGGGACACTCTCCTGAGAGTTACCAGAAAACAGCACGCTCTTGTCAGAACAGTGTGCAGTTCTTCTAAAACTGGGGATGAATGTTTTACCCTTTAAAGGTCAGGGGATGTTATTATGCAGCAAATTTAGCCTATGATTTATCTTAAAAAATAAAAATAAAAAAAGGCAACATCACAATTAACCCTCACAAGGTCTGGGGTTACATTTTTTAAAAATCCCTAAAGGATGTTGAAAAAGGAGGATCCGCTTTCAATAACAATACTAATAATAGCTCCTGCTTTTAAGCCTACTGTGTATTAGAGATGTCACTTAGCACTGGGTCTTATTTATTCTCCAGGACAAGCCCGCAAGGAAGGTATTCGTTTTTTTGGTTTTAAGATGAGGGAGTTGGAATTTTATTCCTCGTCCACCTTGAAATCCTGGTATCTTTTTCACTCCTGGTCACCTCTCCCTGACATTCTCCCCTGTCAACTTTTCTTTCCACTTTCAGATCATCCCTTTGTAGCTTTAGATCAAAGTAATTCCTTCCCTGACCCCTAAATACGGGTTTTGCCAAGAATTCTCTTCTTCAGTCCTCTCCTTTCCTTCCTCTTTTACTCTCAGGATGTCCAACTGACTCTAAGTGTTGTCAAACCGGGTATTTGCCTTTTCCTACTTCTGGGCCCCCCTCCCTTCTACCCAAGCTGGCCAGATATCCGACCTGCACGTTGGGCCAGGATCCCAAACTCAACGTCCAACCTTAGACTCAACATCCTTCTGCCAAAACAGACTTCCGCCCTTGAAGTACCTACTTCCGGTAATGGCGCCCACGTTCTCCCAGTCCAACCCTGGAGCCATTTTGACAGATTTTGCTCCCTGACCCCCTAGACTCACGCAGTCACCAACTCCTGTTGCATCGCCACCAGAAATATTTGCAGCTCCCATTCCAACCTCTGAGACTCCACTAACAGTACCTGTTCTATTTATATAGCCCTTTAAAATATACGAAACTCCCACAGATACTAGTTCTTATAATTTCCACATTAACTTCACACATAAAACACCGGAGACTTTAGAAACTTATGTGATTTGTTCCACCAGGTAGAAGCAAAGTTAGGACGTGATTTCAGCCAGGTCTGCTGAGTCCTGTTTTCCAGGTGCAAGATGCCAAAAGCTGCCTCCACCAAGTCATGCTGGAGGTACAGCTGCCTCACTCGGTCTCCACTTTGCTCCAATGCAGCTTATATAATCACTGATAGTCCCTGTGGAATAATCACTGGCAAATGACATCTTTTAAAAACCCAGATCTGATCACATCACTCTCGGCTCAAAGATCCTTCCATGGCTCCTTATACTGAAAATATTCACATCACTTAACCTGGAACTCTCCAACACGATTTGTTATTTCCAACACAGTTTTGGAACTTTGGACCATGACTTCTTTTAACCCCCCCCTATACTTTAGCCAAACCCAACTACTCTTAGCTTGAAGCATTTGCCTGCATTGCTCTGCTCAAGCCATGGCCCCCCGGAATGGATTCCTTGCTTTCGACAATGCTACTTGTCCTGTCTGTCTTTCATTTACTAATTCCAAAGCATCAGTGTAGACATCAGTTAGTCTATCAGAGACTGGGCCAGGGATGGGGAAAAGACAGAGATGAAGGCAGAAAGAATCCATTTCTCAGAGAGCTCAGGATCTACTGGAATCTCTAAGTTTTAGGACAAATGCCACGTTCTCCATAAAAATAATCCTTTCCAGATACTCCTGGCAGGAATTGATGACTCCCTCCTCTCAGCAGCCGTGATGGAACCTCTATTACAGGATTGACCATAATCTGATTGAATTATGCTTGTCAAGCCGAATGTCTTATCTCTCATGCTATGTTATAAGCTCTGTTTTTGACAGGGACTCTGAGCAGCTCAATATTTAGCCCTCACAGCGTATAATGCACAGCTTGCCACGTAATAAGACTTTGATCAATAATATTGGAATGAATAATTTCTTTCAGTGTTTGTGAACATGAGACGAGGGAGGAAGCAGCAGGACCCCTCTACACCCAGACAGCAAAGGACACGGCGAGGACACGCTGTCCCACACAGGCTCACCAGATGGTCAACGTAGCATTATTTTAGGCAATGGCAATTGTCAGCTGACATGCCGGGTCCCAGGACACTGGCCTCCCATCAATGGAAAGAGAGTTTCTCGATAGAAACGAAACCCAAGATTTCTGGACATCAGAGTATGAATCTGTCCTGTCTGCACAGTTTTCTGTGTCAATAAACAGGGAACAGGATTAGCATCCTCTCCATATGGCCTGCTTTTCTGACCTCCCAACCAGGCGGATGCTATAGTTTCGACCATGATGCAAGGCTGAATTTTGTCTTTAGGAATTAGAACAAATTTACGTAGCATTATATTTACCCTTTCTTGGTGTATAGGTCTATGAGTTTGGACAAAGGTCTATGAGCTTCTGCATAACCAACCCCTCCAATCAAGACACAGGATGGTCCTATCACGTCCCCCCACCCCCAATAAATTTCCCTCCATGACTCCTTTGTGGTCAAACTCGCCCTCAAACACTCCTACACTGCTGGTGGGACTACAAACTAGCTCAGCCTCTGTGGAAAGCAATATGGAGATACCTCAAAGCGATACAAGTAGATCTACCATTTGATCCAGCAATCCCACTACTGGGCATCTACCCAAAAGATCAAAAGTCACTTTATGAAAAAGACACCTGCACTCGAATGTTTATAGCAGCACAATTCACAACTGCAAAGCGGTGGAAACAACCCAAGTGCCCATCAATTCTTGAGTGGATTAATAAAATGTGGTATATGTATGCCATGGAGTACTACTCAGCTTTAAGAAACAATGGTGATCTAGCACCTCTTGTATTTTCCTGGATAGAGCTGGAGCCCATTCTACTAAGTGAAGTATCTCAAGAATGGAAAAACAAGCACCACATGTACTCACCAGCAAATTGGTATTAACGGATCAACACCCAAGTGGACATATAGGAGTTAACATTTATCAGGTGTCGGGAGGGTGGGAGGGGGGAGGAGGGGATGGGTCTATATAACCACAATGGGTAAGATGTGCAACATTTGGGGGATGGACACGCTTGAAGCTCTTACTTGAGGGGGGAGGGGGGCATGGGCAATATATGTAACCTTGACACTTGTACCCCCATAATATGGTAAAACAAAAAAATAAAAATAAAACAAACAAAACAAAACAAAACAAAAACTCGCCCTCACCTTCACCATTAAATCTATTCTCCACCTGTGCAGTTTTAGTTTCTCCAGAAGGTCACAGAAATATCAAAGTACGTAACTGTTTGAGTCCGGCTTCTTTAAGTAGCCTAATATATTTGAGATTCGCCCCTGCTCTTGTGTGTATTGATAGTTCATTCCTTTTTATTTCTGGGTAGCGGCAGATTCATTGCCTGGATCTGCCACTATTTGTTTATTCACTTCCTAGTTGAGGGACATTTGAGTTATTTCCTATTTTTGGTGAATATGAGTAAAGCCACTATGCATAGGTTGTTGTGTCACCGTAGGTTTTCATTTCACTTAAATAGGAGTGGGGTTGCCAGGTCAGATGGTAAGTGAATGTTTAATTTGATGAGAAACTGTCCAAATATTTGTTCACAGTGGCTGTACCATTGTGTGTCCCCACTGGCAAAACAAGAGCATTCCAGGTACTTCACATCCTTGCCAGCACTTCGTATTGTCAGGATTTTTTTTTTCTTTGCCATTCTAAGTGTATAGAGTGGGATGGAATTTTGAAACTTCATCTTTTTAGAACCATAATATTTCCACTTTCATATTATGCTCACATTCCCCACTTCCTCCTTTCTCTTCATTTGTATGATCTCTCCCACCAAACTCCAGATTCTTCATGGGTAAGGAACGAGACTTAGTCATCTTTGTATATACCAAGCTCTGTCACCCCATTTCAAGTGCAGGGTTTTGTAACAATAGGCAAATAACACATGCTGCTCAAATAAATGCTATTTGATCAGCTTAGATCAATATACACAGCGGAACAATTAATGCATCCAAAGCATAACCTAGTATTGCCTAATTTTATCCAATGTGGACTACTAAAGGAATTTTAATAAAACTATGCACTTTCCTCCCTTTTTATAGACCTTCCCATTTTTACTTGCTTTCGTGGGTATTTGCATGAGAAAATAGGCTTCTACTTTCTTGCTTTACCAAAGGGGTAAAACTGGAAAACATGGTCGGGTGGTAAAATAGTTGGGCAACGGATTTCTTGTGCCTATTACGAAAGGCAAGATTTTTATTACCAGTAAGTGATTATGGATTATTTATTTATTTTACAAATTAGATTACTTACTTATATTTCCATGTGCTTTTTTAGGTGAGAAAGAAAAGGGTTGAATTACAAGGGAGACCTGCCCTGTAAATATCCTTGATCAAGTTGAGTTGGGACAAGAAAAAGAGAAGTTGAGAGTCATTGATAAAGACTCAAGGAATCTTGACAATGAAAAGATGTTCAGAAGATCTAGAGACCAACCCCCCCCCCCATTCATTGTAGGAATCCAGGCTATAGCATCTGGCCGAACCCCACCACTGTTGGTGAGCCCCCCAATACACAACAGCACCAATTCATACATCCTTCTAAGCAAGGGTCTCACAACAAAACCAAATGAAACAATAAAACAAGCTGAGGTGGCAGCTTCTTTCCAACTGAGCTTTCGCTTTTCTGTAACATTATATTATACGAACTTTCTGTAGCACCTACGGAAATCTAAAAATGGAATTTGGAATCTCTCGTGGCAGAAAATACGTTCGTCACTACATCACCCAGCCATGTGCAGCGTTCATCTCATTAATTTTTTTTTTTTTTTTTTTTTTTGAGACAGAGTCTCACTTTGTTGCCCAGGCTAGAGTGAGTGCCGTGGCATCAGCCTAGCTCACAGCAACCTCAAACTCCTGGGCTCAAGCGATCCTTCTGCCTCAGCCTCCCGAGTAGCTGGGACTACAGGCATGTGCCACCATGCCCGGCTAATTTTTTTGTGTATATATTAGTTGGCCAATTAATTTCTTTCTATTTATAGTAGAGACGGGGTCTCGCTCTTGCTCAGGTTGGTTTAGAACTCCTGAACTCAAACGATCCGCCCGCCTCGGCCTCCCAGAGAGCTAGGATTACAGGCGTGAGCCACCGCGCCCGGCCTCATTAATTTTTATATTGCAGATGATACATACTTTGAAGTCTTTGAGATCAGTGCCTTAAATGACACGAATCTTGGTACTTTCTCCATAGGCTACCCCTTCTGAAGCTTCAGTTTTTCAATGGCAGTAAAACAACAACTTACAGTTGCATATAGAAGAAAATTTGTTGGAGTCTGTAGAATTCTATAGAAAACTTCTTAAATGTAATCAATGAGCAGGATGCATTGGGAATCCTTCGGTTGAAAGGCTTTTTGTGGAACTCAAAAACAAGAGACTTCCTGACTATAAACAGTTCTCTTCTTTTTTTTTTTTTTTTGAGACAGAGTCTCACTCTGTTGCCCCGGCTAGAGTGCCATGGCATCAGCCTAGCTCACAGCAACCTCAAACTCCTGGGCCCAAGTGATCCTCCTGCCTCGGCCTCCCGAGTAGCTGGGACTACAGACATGCGCCACCATGCCCTGCTCATTTTTTCTATATATGTTTAGTCGGCCAATTAATGTCTTTCTATGTTTTTTTAATAGAGACGGGGTCTCACTCTTGCTCAGGCTGGTTTCCAACTCCTGACCTTGAGCGATCCACCCACCTCAGCCTCCCAGAGTGCTAGGATCACAGGCATCAGCCACCACGCCTGGCCTTCATTTCTCTTTTTTATTGGCTAGCTTCTATAGTGCTTTTGTGCCAGGTGCCAACTTAGATGGGATGGAAATCATTTCCCAGAATTCCCTTTTCTAAATTGTTCTTCATTACGGTTAACTGCAAAGGAAATGCATGTGAGATTTGGAAGGTAGAAGTGAAACCGCAGCCTTATGCTCTGAGGATCAGTGTAGTGTACCAAGTGCACGCAGCTCACGACCTCCCAGCCCACCTTGATGTCAGGTAGTGGCAGGCTGCTGGCCCTAAGCCTCCCACCAGATCGTCTCTTTCTGTTTCTGGGCCAAGTGCATGAAAAGCTTCGCAGCGAAGAACACCAGCTCCTTCTGTGGTTCTCTGGGTCAGGCCGTTGAGGTTGGTGGACATATGAGTCAAACACTGGTTCCAGTTTGTCTTCATGGGTTTTGGTTTGTCTTGCATGGCTCCACTTTAAATCTCGGTTTTCTTCCCAACTGCCAGCTCTGCTCATCTACGATGACATCAACCCCATACCAGATGCAAAAGCAAGGGGAAAACGGCCACAATTGTGTAAGGTCTAAAACTTATATAATTAATCCATTATTCCATATCACCATAGTGGTTTTGCTTGCATAAATGATATGGTTTCTGTTAAATCTTTCCTATTCAGACTTGGTTATAAATATTCCTTTGTACATGCTTTTCTTTTTTAAAATTTATGATAGAATCAAATGAAATAGTACTGACTTATTAGGCCTGAGGATGTCATTTTATTTCACCTTGTTTTTGAGATGGAACTTGGATTATGCTTTTTTGCCCGATTCCCTTCAAAACTAATAAGCTGAGGAACAGGGAGTTTGCTCCATGACCAGAGAACAGAGAAAAACTGACAAACCAGTTTGGACTTTGGTGCAATTACTAGAATTAAAATCCATGGGAGCTAACTAGCTGTTTTTTCAAGATATGCTTTAAAGTGACACTTGGAAAGTGACTCGTGATAAAACATAAACATTAACAATTTGAAAACAATTTCAATGGATCAGTTTTATCACCATGTATATGCATTGAGAGTAAATAAATACTGCTCTGAGTGCTTCAACCTCTTTACATAAATCCCTAATCTTTTACTTAATTTCTTAAGATTTTATGGTCCTTAACAGGCAGGGATAAATCTTTGCATCTTTACAATTTCCCATATTGTCAGAAAAGCCCTTATTAAACACCAACTGCACTGAGTAAGGAACACATTTCAGCTTCCTGTTTTTGACAAAAAAGAAAAGAGCAGCAGGGCATGAGCAAACAACCACGACCAACTGCATCCTCTGATGCTTTTCTCACTATTATATAGAAACTCTTGCAGGAAACCACATCTATATCCTCTTCGACACTACAGCAAAATGTTATGAATTGCTGGCAACTATCAAACAGCTATAGTGACATTATAGAAATGCTTATGACAATTTCTACTCACCCCATTCAAGTGGTGAGTAACGTTTCTCAATGACAAATTCCCAAGGAAATATAGTCATAATAATAGTTACACCGTACCCACTTTTTTTTTGGGGGGGGGCGTAAATGAAATGACAAAACAACAAGCACCATTGAAACTTGACTCCCCTGACTCAATATAGCTGATTTTTTTAAAAGAAACCTAAAAAACTCATGTGTTAAAATTTCTCAAATGACTCACTTGTAAAAATTTCTAACCGACTAGACATGCATTAACGTTAAACTCTTCCCCAAATCCTGAAAGCACTACTTTTTTTTTTTTCCTTTGTATTCAAAATGGCTCAAGGAATTAGACATTTCTAGCTATGAGATGCAGTAGAAACTCCTTTTGTCCATTCTCCCGTATAATTGCATTTAGGATGGACAGCAGAACACCTTTTACATGTGTAATATGAGCCTAGATCATGCATTTTTATCAATGAAGGTACTTTTTCCACTGTAGCTCTTTCAGTTGTTCAGGAAGTACAAAGAAATGACTAGGTGGCAGAAATCCAGGGCTCTCAAGGGCTTTAACTTCAATGTGAATCACAGACATGGGTACTCATTTAACACAAAAGTCAGACGTATAGAACTCTGCAGTTCTTAGAGGCCCACGTATGCCCACGTTACCTGGTGCATATGTTTGCCATAGGGTATCTGTTTACTGAGGACATTTGCAAATGAATGAAGACATATGTGCTTGACAGAGAGGGACAACAGGAGATAAAAAGGGTCTCTCGGCCGGGCGCGGTGGCTCACGCCTGTAATCCTAGCTCTTGGGAGGCCAAGGCGGGCGGATTGCTCAAGGTCAGGAGTTCAAAACCAGCCTGAGCAAGAGCGAGACCCCGTCTCTAATATAAACAGAAAGAAATTAATTGGCCAACTGATATATATATATATATATATATATATATATATATATATATATAAAATTAGCCGGGCATGGTGGCGCATGCCTGTAGTCCCAGCTACTCGGGAGGCTGAGGCAGGAGGATCACTTGAGCCCAGGAGTTGGAGGTTGCTGTGAGCTAGGCTGACGCCACGGCACTCACTCTAGCCTGGACAACAAAGTGAGACTCTGTCTCAAAAAAAAAAAAAAAAAAAGGGTCTCTCTATGTTTCAGCAAAGGCTAAAGAGACCTGAAGGTCAAAAAACAAGCCCAAGAATGAAGAAAAAAAAACAGTAAAACTGTGTTTTAAAAAATGGAGCACATTAGAGCTAGAATCTATCTTACGAATTTCTAGACCAGGGGTCCTCAAACTACGGCCCACGGGCCACATGCGGCCCGCCAAGGATATTTATCAGGCCTGCTGGGTGTTTTTGCCACCGCTGCCTGTCCTGCTTAGCAGCCGACTGGGCCCCGGCCCCCAGTGCGCATGTGTGGAATGTGCCTGCACTTTCCAACGGCCCTCCAATGGTCTGAGGGACAGTGAATGGGCCCCCTATTTAAAAAGTTTGAGGACCCCTGTTCTACACTGTCCTTCTCATTTCTAGAGACAACCTGAGGTGCCTGAGGGCAACGACATGACTTTGTGCATTACTCTCACAGAGTGTGACATTTGTGTAGCCATTTCATGACTTTTGCCTTATTTTTGCTGCTTATCTAAACTATTTCTTTTTTTTTACTTCATGTTTTTCATTAAGTCGACTTTCACTGATGCACTAGTTGAAAATAGTAGCCTCATCCTAGAAAATAGTATCTGTGAAGTCACAGGGCGGGGATGTGTCCGTTATATATTTTTCATGTCACTTAGTTTAAAAAATATACTTCAAAATGTATTCTGAACATATTTCTATGTTAAAATAGATTCATAATGATGAGAATAAAAAGTCAATCTGCGTTTCCCCTGAGATCCTCTCCCAGGTCATTGCTGGAAATCCACACTTTCAAAAGCAATGCCTGGCTGGGTGCGGTGGCTCACACCTGTAATCCTAGCACTCTGGGAGGCCGAGGCGGGAGGATCGCTCAAGGTCAGGAGTTGGAAACCAGCCTGAGCAAGAGCGAGACCCCGTCTCTACGATAAATAGAAAGAAATTAATTGACCAAGTAATATATATAGAAAAAATTAGCCAGGCAAGGTGGCACATGCCTGTAGTCCCAGCTACTTGGGAGGCTGAGGCAGGAGGATCGCTTGAGCCCAGGAATTGGAGGTTGCTGTGAGCGAGGCTGACGCCACGGCACTCTAGCCCAGGCAAGAAAGTGAGACTTTGTCTCAAAAAAAAAAAAAAAAAAAAAAGCAGTGGCCCGTACTATGCCACGTCCCGGAACAGAGTTCGGGTTTTCAAATGTTACAAGGTGGTAAAAACATTGCAGATTGTTGATAAGGGTCTAGTAACAAGACTAAGGCCAGTAGGCCACTTCTGTCCATTTTTTTTCCCCAGGGGAAAAAAAATCAATTGCTTATTAAGGAATAAAAAGAGAAAAAAAAAGGCAGAAATCATGGCTTTTTTTCTTTTTTACAAGTAGTAGATCTCTATCTTCAATGTGGACAGAGATAAGTATATTCTTCCTTCCATGTAGTACCATTAATTCATTAGAACTAGGCCGGGCGTGCTGGCTCATGCCTGTCATCCCAGCACTCTGGGAGGCCAAGGCAGGAGGATTGCTCAAGGTCAGGAGTTCGAAACCAGCCTGAGCAAGAGCGAGACCCCGTCTCTACTATAAATAGGAAGAAATTCATTGGCCAACTAATATATATAGAAAAAAAAAATTAGCTGGGCATGGTGGCCCATGCCTGTAGTCCCAGCTACTCGGGAGGCTGAGGCAGGAGGATTGCTTGAGGCCAGGAGTTTGAGGTTGCTGTGAGCTAGGCTGACACCAGGGCACTCAATCTAGCCTGGGCAACAAAGCAAGACTCTGTTTCAAAAAAAAAAAAAAAAATGCAGTAGAACTATAGTATTAAGAAGGAATTTGTCTTAAATGGGTCTCCTACGCATATATTACTTTTTTTTTTTGTCTTCCATTTGTAACTACAATATGTAGCTGTAATCGATAATAAGGAGTTGCTTAACTTTCATAAGTAAATGAATGTCCATGATGAAAACACCAATCACGGAAACACTAGTTCTATAAATAATTCCCAAGTCCAAAGTCCATAGGCAGAGTTAAACAAAGACACATGCCTGGTTTTTCTTGCTGAGCACGTGTGTTTGTGTGCACGTACACGTGACTGTAGGGGATGGTGTTTGTTTTTTCTTTCGAGAAACAAAGAAATGTTGTTTGCCGAACATGTGTGTCACCTGGCTATTTTGATAAAAAGTTCTATTTGTCAATTTTATCACCCATGCGCCGATCTGTACAGTTTTAACCTCAAATGTCTGCCCTTGAACTCACCCAGTTTGTTTAAAAATGTCATCGCTGACTTAGAAGCCCTCACCTTTGTTTTTTAAGCAACACAAAATGCAATCCGAGATAGAAAAAAGCATTCCATAAAATCCCGGCCGGTTCCTCATACTTTGACCCGGTGTTAATGATTTCTGGCATTACCAGCAGAATACTGCATCGTAGCATTGTGGTGAAGCTTTTGAAATTGGACAACTCTGAACTCACAAACAGTCCAATCAATTACCGGCCATGGGACCCTGGGCAAGTTATTTAATGTTTCCTCATCTCTGAAATGGGGAAAATAATAGTACACACCTCACAGATTTGTTTAAATGAGAAATTTTATGAGGATGCCACTGGCAGAGAAGTCTAAGAATAAAGTTGTGAACAAGTAATACTCATCCATAGTCTATATCCCTCATGCATTTCTTTTGGAAAGTACATGGATAAAGATAAATTTATTAAGGTTTCCTTATGCCCTAGAACCAAGATAGCAAAGTGCCTCAACTGGCTTCTTTTAGTCTCTTGCTTCCTTTTTGACTGAATTCTACACCCTCTTTTCTCATGTGTTTGCTTGGTCTTTCATTCTTTTCCACTTACCATCATTAGTCCTACAATCAGGATTCCCTTCCTTTCCTCTTATTTCACCTATACCACCAGCCCGAGGTCTACATGGCAATAGAGGTTCTCTTCCTGGTCCGGGTAAATGCGCAGAGATAGAATCACTGTTCCAGAGATGTGAATGACCCCCTTGAACTTCCAGGGCAGCAGGTGTACACCTGCTTTAAAGGAAGAGTAAGGAGTAGCTCCTTAGGAAAAACAGACTGCAAGAGGGCATGCGGTAATTCACAGAGCAAACGTTGTCCTGGAACGGGGGCATTCCTCAATAACGGTCTGATTCAAGATCATCCCCCCAAGGGTGGAGGTCATTCCCGAAGGTCTAAACAATTATCTTAAAACAGTCTTCACATACCTTAATTAGCGTATCACAAACAATTTATGAGCAGTGATGAAGTACCAATGACAGCAAATGATTTATTAGAAGAATCATGGAGAGTGGTTTTCTAACTCTTTCTCTCTATCAGTTATCCTAACCTTGATAACAGTTATTTCTCTAATAATGTCACTCTTATTCATCCCACTTGCATTGGTGGATGTTTTCTTGAATAGGAAAAAAAAAAACAAAACAGAATGAAGTTACATTAAGGTCCTGGTACACTTATGAGGATGAAATTTCCTGTAGTATACGAACCAGCCATCAGAAAAACTTGCAAGATTTCTTAATCCTATACCTACCCCACAAATGGGTCTCAAATGGGTCTCCTATGCATGCATTATCTTGTGTGTTTTTTTTTTTTTTTGGTCTTCCATTTGCAAGATTTCTTAATCCTATACCTACCCCACAAATGGGTCTTCTATGCATGCATCCTTTTGCATCCTTCTGTTTCTGAGCTGTTTCTAGCAGGATGAAGTTGAAAATCCATGTGTCTGTGTTTTATTTTCTGCAGCATCAAGGAAGTGTGGTATGGGAAAGGCTTCCTCTAGTTTCCAAGTTGGCCTTACTGGGAAGAAAAGTCACCCAGGCATGGCAAACAGGTGACAAAGCTGTGCAGAGGAACGGAAATTCAGCAGAATGCTTCGGGCAGACAGGAAGGAAGAAAGAGGTACAGAGGGGTGTTTGGCTTGGTCAGAGGAGGGACCTTGTTTGTCAGGCTGTTAGGGGAATTCTCTGAGATCCTGACCGCGACAAGACCCCATTCTAACTTTTCTGAACCGCATTTATTAATAAATTTATTCTGGTAGTCTGGGGATTATTTGAGAGTTAAGACTACGTTTGGTTCAACTTTGAATTCCAGTACATAGCAAAGGGTTGAACACATATGTCAAGTGCTCAGTATAGATTTAGTGAATGATCCAAGGAATCCAACTTCCTTAGATCAAGGCCTTCCTCCAACAACTGCATTTCACATTCTCTATCTTGCCTATTTCCAGTTGGAGGCAAACTGTTATTGAATTTGCAAAGCAGGATAAACTGACATGCCCTCAATCTAGTCCAGCTCAGGTTATTAACTTTCACCATCCCTCTTGGAGACTTAGACTCATCATTCAGAGGCTACAAACCCCAGAGGGACGATCTTTAAAAAAACCTATCATGTTGCAGCTTCAGACATCAAAATAACCACCGGAGGAACTGGAGAATAGTTTCTTCATAAAAGTTTCAGTGTCACTAAATATGTGTCATTTGGAAATCACCAGGAAGGGGGGGTGGGTGGAAATAACCTTATCCCTAGGGAATTTCAACGCTTATGGTCTTTTACATTATCGTGAATACATTCCAGTTGACAGGACACCCAATACTTAAACACTTGGATGTCGTTCTATAAGGAAATGCCACTGTCTCCAAAGACTTGAGCGCAGAGTTGGCGTGGCACAGTGTCCTCTCTGAGCTCTGGCTGATACTATTCTCAGCACTGTCTTCTTGGAGCAAAGCTGCTGAGGCACCGACGATTTAGGATTAATAATTAGGCGAGGGGATGTTTTTAGAAGTCGAGTAGGAGGCACGGTGCGGGGGTGGCGTGCAGCAAAAATGTGCGCATCAAGGACAGAAAGTGGCAAGCAGAAGTTGAGAAAGAAAGAGAGACTTCAGAGAGCTACGAAGACTCAGGAGATCCACCTGACTTTTCCATCGTGCTGCCCTCCAAAGGCCATTTGTCTTTATTTGCAGCATAAATGAATCAACCCTGATGCAGCCCCCCTCATTTTTTAGCTGTATGACCAGAGCAGTTCTGCACCATCAATTGGCCAGACTGGGCAGCGATCTGACATGCTTCAGCCAGGGGCTGCAAACACAACCAATTGTTGTCATTGTTAGATGAGCCATCTCTCGGTTGTACAGGCACGGCCAAAAACTGAGATATGAATCCATGCTATTATCCCTGACAGTTTGTCTCTACTGCTGGGCCTACCAGATAGAACGCACCATTCCTTGAATGCATAGAATGCATTCAGATAGAATGCATCTTTCCTTGAAAGATCGGGACATGCTTTGGCCTTTCAGGAAAGCCATGCAAGTTTGGTGGATATGTGAAGAGTTGTACATAAGATAAAGACAGGGTGCATTAAAAAAAAATCTGTAAAGCAATCTAGTGTAAAATCTTAGTCACTGATCTTTAAAGTAAAGAAAAAATAAATTATTGTTAAAACTGTTAATAGTTTTCATTTGTCACACGGGCAACTAGACAAACGAACAGATGAAAATTCCACTGTTCTCTTACTAACAGACCAGGACAACTCAATTTGTATTCACTCAACTTTCACAGAATCTACATATTTTGATGATGGAAACTTTGTGTTTTTTTTTGAGACAGAGTCTCACTCTGTTGCCCAGGCTAGAGTGCCGTGGCGTCAGCCTCGCTCACAGCAACCTCAAACTCCTGGGCTCAAGCAATTCTCCTGCCTCAGCCTCCCGAATAGCTAGGACTACAGGCATGAACCACCATGCCTGGCTAATTTTTTCTATATACATTTTTTAGCTGGCCAATTAATTCCTTTCTATTTTTAGTAGAGACGGGGTCTCGCTCTTGCTTAGGCTGGTCTCGAACTCCTGACCTTGAGCGATCCTCCCGCCTCGGCCTCCCAGAGTGCTACTCGATTAGGCGTGAGCCACCACAACTGGCTAATGATGGAAACTTTTTAGACATTCAGTATGGTTCACGGGAGTTAACTATATTCAGTAGAATGATCTCTCTGCATGGTAGAGACATATGAATTTCATAAATAAAAGTCACAGCATTTTAGAGCATGATGGTACTTAGAGAGAACATCTAGTCCAGACTTCACGAACTCAATACCTACAGGCTCTGGGTAGGTCACACAATGAAGTGAAGCTGTTGAGTTCCAAGTGACTTACCCAAGCCTCAATGGCAAGAAGAGGATAAGAAGTAGGGGCCGGACATAGTGGCTCAGGCCTGTAATCCTAGCACTCTGGGAGGCCGAGGCAGGAGGATCGCTCGAGGTCAGGAGTTCAAAACCAGCCTGAGCAAGAGCGAGACACCGTCTCTACTAAAAATAGAAAGAAATTAATTGACCAACTGAAAATATATACAAAAATTAGCCGGGCCTGGTGGTGCATGCCTGTAGTCCCAGCTACTCGGGAGGCTGAGGCAGGAGGATCGCTTGAGCCCAGGAGTTTGAGGTTGCTGTGAGCGAGGCTGACACCACGGCACTCACTCTAGCCTGGGCAACAAAGTGAGACTCTGTCTTAAAAAAAAAAAAAAAAAAAAAAAAAAAAAAGAAGTAGGGACCACAGTAAAGAAATGAGGTAGCCCATACTACTGTTTAGCTCCAGCCTAGAGAACGTGACTTAGGGTTTCCATTTTTATAGTACATCTTCTGATCTTTAAACATTGGCTTCATCAAAAATAAAATACCTGGAGGCTATGGTTTTTCCTGAGGGGATCACAGACTGCCAGCTTCCAGTTCGGATTTGGTACCTGCATTCCCCAAACCTGAGGTCCAGAGAGGCGAAGTGAAGTCCACCGGGTGTCCCAGATGCTGAGGCAAAGCTTCCTCCTGCTCTGAGAATCTGCTTGTGTAGACCATCCACCCACGGGAAGGGAGATTGCAAAGGTATTGTCACTCACTGAATCAGAGCTCAGCGCCTGACCCCGACGGTGACAGATTTCTGCTGACTGCTTTCAGAGCATGTTCGACATGACAACAAGAACGACCATTCCCCACCCATGTGTCACAGCAATTTTTACTCATCCAAGGATGCGGGCAAAAATGTACCCCCATTTACTAACCTTAGCTCTGACTAAGTTTCTTATGAGAATTTTGAATTCTTAATTTTAATGAGCAATTAAAATTCCAGTGGCTTCCTCTTTACCTGCCTTTCTCAAGGAGAAATAATTTCTAGAACAATGCAAAGAAAGGCAGGCTTAAAGAACAATACAACTAGGTAGAAATAAAAGATTAATGCTACGTAGAAAGAAGAAATTAGAAACAGGTCTTAGGAATCGCAGAGGATTTGCTTCAATAATGAAGCTCTAAGTCATGTTTTCAGTGGGCTGAGACACTAATTTAGAGTGAGGAACAAACATTTCGAAATGATGTAATGGCAAGGCGAAGACCAAACTCCAACAAAGTGGAACCCACAATGAACCAAATGTCTTTTGCATTTTTGAACAATTTTTTTTTTAAAAAGGGTATAATGAGAAAGCATGTATAATGAGAAGGGAAGAAAAACAAGAAAAAAATTCTATATTATATTCAGCATCTCTGTCCTACATAGCCATAATTCAGAATAAAAAACCCAGAGGCGATGTATTAATGAAATTCGGAATCCTGATAGCATTTGCAGACTATTCTATTTTAGAAAAATTGTCAACAAGAACTGAAGCAAAAAACTATGCTGCGATTACTCAGGAAATATAGTTAACATGAACACTTTACTCCCTTTAGCATTTCATTTAACCGAAGTTGTACGTTATAAAGAAAGAGAAGAGTCTCCCATAGATACAATACGGTTAGCTTAATTTTATGCTATTTTGTAATCAATATCCCTGAAAAAACAACCAAGTATCTATCAGCATAAAGCATCTGATCATTCCTCATAAACTAAATACTCTCACTTTGATAGACTATTGGCCATTCAAGCTTAAAAAAAAAAATTCTCTGCAACTCTTTGTTTTTTTTTTTCCTCCAGAAAATTAATAGATGCAAATGTGATTTTTTTTTCAGGTGCTTTGGAGATAGATCTCTGTCCAGCTGTCCTGAATTAGCAACAATGCTGAGGTCCCTGGCGACACTTGTGACTTTGTGGGTTTCACTCTTTCAGCGTCTGGGTTTGTTTTTTTTTTCAGTGTTTTCTCGGTTTTCTGCAGGTGTGACAAGGCTGTGACTCCTGACCAAACCAATCTTCTAGCGGTGGCTTTGGGTATCCACTCTGTTTAGGATCCAAGAATGAACATTTTTAAATCGACTCTGGTATGTAAGGCCAAGAAACTGGCTTGTCTCAGACCATCCAGCTGATGCCCACAATATTTCTGCCACATCAGACCCTGTGGACAGAGATGAGGTCACCGAGTTGTCATTTAGAAAGGTTCACTGCGTTGTTTCTCAGTTTTGGAGAAAAAGTGTGCAAGTACTCTTGATTCTCAGACATTGTCTTCTGGTCCTAATCCTTCTCCCCTCAGCCAAGAATCAGGGGAGAAGAGGGAAGAGAAATTCTGCATTTTAGCCCCAGATCTAAAAATGACTACGGTCCCAAGGAAGTTATTAACTTCCTTGGGACTCATTTGAAACCACTTACGTCCTTGTAAACAGAGGCATAAACTAAGCACTGGTTTCCAAATCTGGCTATGGAACCCTTTTAGTTACCATTCATAAAAAAATTTGGATTAGGGTCAGTTATTACTGCTCAGTAATAATAATTTGGGTCCCAAATTATGCTGCTAGCTTCTAAACTGAGCCAATAATCTTATTACACATATGAAAAATTAGCAAAGCTTTTACTGCGTTGCCAACTCCAATAACACCCAGTTAAAAAGCTGTGAAAATTTTTCTCACTGGCATTCAAGACAGTAAGTAATTTAAGTTGTAAGAGTATATATATTTTCCCCGTGAAATTCAATAAATGTCTTTTTCAATCCACATGCAGCCTCTAAATGTTTTTTTTTTTATTCCAGACTCAATTTTTCTACAAAAACAGTTAGATTATCACTAATCCAAACATGATGAGGAAAAGAAAAATGAATCCAGGTCATCTTTATTAAAAAAAAAAAAACAACAAAAAACCCCCCAAATTTCCGTATTTGGCTGCACTCCAAATCAACTAATTCACACAGATGAATCTCTGTTTTAACTGGCACTGTTCTTCTGGTTAAAGGTGTAGTTTTGTTCAAAAGAGTATCAATATCGCAAGATTGTTTTAGTCCAGAAGAAATACAGCAAGAGCTGAAGGAAGCCCACCAAGAAGGTTTATCAGAAACACAAGTAAAGATTTCTTTGACTTTGTCTCTTCAACATAACTATTAGGTTACAGCAAAACACAATGGTGTAATTTCTAGAAATGCATATGAATATTTAGATATTTAACCAAAAAGTCACAAAACAACTGAAAAAAAAGAAAGAAAATATGGCAGCCAGTGCCCTTGTTTATGGAGTTCAAGGCTACCAAGAGATCTGGTTCATCTTCACGGGGCTGTCAGTGCTTTGTATGGGATTTTTTCATCTACAATGTGCTCATGAAAGGAGACTTGTTGAAAAGAATAAGAGAGTTTGCTGAATTTATGACTATAATCTTTGCCCCTCTCTAGCAATGACCGTAGTTGTGTTCTGAGAAATGAAATAATCATTCCACAATGTGGTATATCCTATAATTTCAACAGTTCAACCATCGAATTCGATTGATCAAGGCTCAACCAGTAAATTATTTGCAAAAGAAAAAGATGGCAGGAGATGACAGATTTCTGATGCTATGGTTACTCTGGCTAGATTTTCTTAAAGTAATAGTACTAGGAAAAGAAATCTTGGGCATAAAAATAATTAGAAACTCAAAGAAAAAGGTCACATATACAGAGATGGAGAATAAAAATGGTTAGATTTGTCAGGCTTGGGGGGGAGGAAATGGGGAGATGTAGGTCAAAGGTTACAAAGTAGCAGATACGTAGGATGAATGAGTCTAAAGTTCTAATGTAGAACATGAGAACTATAGTTAATAATAGTGTATTGTAGTCAGGATTTTTGCTAAATGAGGAGATTATAGCTGCTCCTGCCAGCAAGGGAAAATGGGTAACTATGTGAGATGATGAATGTATTATTTTGTTCTACTATAGTAACCATTATACTATATATATACATATATGTGTATATGTATCTTATAGCATCATACCATATACCTGAAATATACAAAATAAAATTTATCTTAAAAAATAGCAACTCTTAGCCGGATGTGGTGGCACACACCTGTAGTCCCAGCTATTTGAGAGGCTGAAGAGGGTGGAGGGAGGATTGACTGAGCCTAGAAGTTTGAGTCTAGCCTGGGCAGCATAGTGAGACCTCTGTCTCTACAAAAAAAAAAAAAAAAAAGCACTACTGAGTAATATTTCAGTCTAAACAAAAATGCTTCTGCAAGGCCGGGCGTGGTGGCTCACACCTGTAATCCTAGCACTCTGGGAAGCTGAGGCAGGAGGATCGCTCAAGGTCAGGAGTTCAAGACCAGCCTGAGCAAGACTGAGGCCCTGTCTCTACTAAAAATACAAAGAAATTAATTGGCCAACTAAAAATATATAGAAAAAATGAGCTGGGCATGGTGGTGCATGCCTGTAGTCCCAGCTACTTGGGAGGCTGAGGTGGAAGGATTGTTTGAGCCCAGGAGTTTGAGGTTGCTGTGAGCTAGGCTGACGCCACGGCACTCTAGCCTGGGCAGCAGAGTGAGACTCTGTCTCAAAAAAAAAAAAAAAAAAAAATGTTTCTGCAATTCTCTTCTTCCAATTTGATATTCATTTTTTCTTTTCGAAATGATTCTTAAATACAGTTGCCATTGCCCACCTCCATCTTTGCTTTTTCCTTCTGTATCACCACACTTTCCTCACTGCTCATCCAGATCCATCCATCTTTTATAAACTAGCTCAAATTCCACCTCCTCCTTGAAATCTTTTCAGACTAATTCAGTTCCCAAAAATCTTACTTGCTGACTTTACTGCCATGCATTTGCTAAGTCGTAAATCTTGCCTTTCTCAATCAGGCAATTCTGCTATTCGGAACATTGCATAAATGCTTATATATCACATCTCTCAGTCTACTCTTGGCATCTTGCAAACTGGAAGCATCTTTTCTAAGCTTCTTAAAGCAGAAACTTTCAGATTTTTTGGACTATGATGCACAAATGAGATATACATTTTACATCCCAGTCTGGTAGGCAGGTACATATAAATATATATTCAATCAAGAAGTTCCATGAACAATACTTACTCTTCTGTTTTCCTCTATTTTACTTTTCAAAATTAAAAATGCTGACAACACCCACTAAACTGACTTCACAGTGGATTCATTTGAAAAGTACAGTTCCAGAAGGACACTTATTGATTACTTATGGATTACTGTAAATACTTCTCTCATTTAAAAAATAATATAAAAATATTCTGTGGACTTTGGGCTGTTGTTAGCCCGTGTTCCTGAGTTCCTTGTTTGTTCATTTAGTTTTTCACACCATCAGATGTCTGTTTGCCTTTTGGAGTCATCTGGGGCAATTAAGTGCTTAGAATATATAATATTTTCCATCCTTTTTCCCTGAGCACTGTTGTTCTACAAATAAGTTTCTCTGCATTTTTATAACTCATTTCTATAAAACTCAAATCTCTAGTTCCTCATTCTGCCTCTTTTATTTTCGTAATATGCGGAGTAGGTGGTGGACATTTCATGGATAAAATAACTTAGGCTCAGAGAAAGGATGACTTTCTTATGGGGTCTTTTCTGCTTTAAGCAGGCTTTTGCAAATTATGGTAAATATGGTTTCTTCAAAGATACTTGAAGGATGTGAGCTTGGGTGATACGAACAACATAGAGCCTCAATCTGAATGCATTCGCCAGATGCATTCTGAATAATCCGTAACAACTTCTCCAGATCAAATGGTGGACTGCCCAGATGAATTAGCTCTTCTGGACTTCAGTTTGTGGGTGGATCCTGCTCCAATCTGCAACCTCCTCTTTCTACCTTTATGTACTGACATTGGTTTTCAACCACCCAGAGCTACTTGTTTTCCTCAGGCTCTGCAAATTGGGTGCCTATGCCAGGAATGCCCTTCCCTCTCCTCTTCCCCAAGCTAGCTCCTCTCATCCTTCAAGTCCATGGGCAACTTTCCTTGTGCTGCCACACCTGGCCTCCATAGAACCCGGCCATCGTACTTCACTAGCTGTTCCTGGCAGTGTCTATCTCCAGTTTTGCAGGCTGAGACTGTGTCTTGCTCCTTCTTCTAGTCCCCAGTCTTGGATCGTGTCCAATTCAGAATAAACATATGCGGAATGCATGAATGAACGAGTGAATGAATGAATGGATGGATGGATGAACGAATGAGTGCAGAAAGGGCAGAAGCAGCTGCCACCGAAAGAGCTCAAGTGTGAGCTGGGACTAGAACCATGTGTCCTCACTCTCTGAGGCCGATATCTCATGAGTTTGTGATTCCATGACAAATATTTCAGTACTTCCCCGGAGGCTGCAGATTTGGGGGACTGGAAATTCCAAACAGGGAAGGATGGCTGGATCTTAATATAGTCTCTTAAGTCTATTCGAGGCATAATTAAGAAAATGTTGCAGGAACAAATAATTAAGCATATTAGGCAAGTCTTTGGAGGCAATTAAAGCACTCAAATCTCAAAACAGCTTGCTGGAACCCACCCCACCCTCTAGTTGACACTGATCTGATTCATGTGACACTTCAGTCCCCCACACTTCCCATACGAAAGCTGATGCACTTGCGATTTTGTCCTAATTATTTTCATGAAAGTCAAGTTCGAGATTAGGCGAAGCCTTCCCACACCAGAACACACTGTACATGGCTCCCCACGAGTTGATCTGCTGTTTCCAAAACAGATTCCAGTGATACAACATATAACTTGCAATAGCAAATAACTACCTTTTCATTTCTGTTTATGAAGCAACAACTGATTCCCCCTACTAAACACACACAAAAAACTTGCAAAACGAAATGCACCAAAAAAAAAAAAAACACCTTGAGAAAAACGTTCTTCGTGCTTCTATTTCAAAAGAACATTCTCTAACGCAAAGTCCTGTCTTTTGCAGATAGCAACAGAGAAGATTTTCTCCTTTGTGCTGTGACTCATATATCTTTATTCCCACAATTGTTACTCAGGGCAGGCCACTGGCGAGCACAAAGGGAAAGGAAGAATAGTTTATAACTGGAAAATAAGCACGTTCGAGAGAAGTACACTCAAAGCATTATCAAAGTAAAATATGCAGCAGCACCAACAAGAGCAAACAAAAGCCCACGCAAGAGATGTGTAAATATTTCATGAAGCTAAGCCTTAATCAACTCTCTCTCTCTCTCCCAAATCTTGCTGAGGTTGTAAACACTTCAGTTCCTTCTAGTCCCACCAGTGACCCAGATTCCTTGCAAAACCAAAATGAAAACATGGTCCCCTCATGGATCTTTAACAAATGTGTTGGGGAAAATATTTAGATGGAACAAATCCAAGTACGGCTCTCACAGCGGGAGGAAGACACCTTGATAAAAAAAAGGTGGCTGCTTCTGGACTGAGAGCTCCACTTCTCCCCTCCCCCTCCCAGCCCTTCCCTGTGTCCATCTCGCCTGCCTTCTGGACAGCCACATCGTCTTAACCTTGAACCACCTACACCCCAAGCCTGGATTTCTCCCAGTGTCCCTCCGGAAGGCCCTTTGAATCTAACCTGGACCTGCTACCCTCCCAGCACCAGAACTCACTTACCAGTGTTTATTAAGTGGCCCTCCCGCCCCCCTCGTTCCCTGTCCATTGTCGTGTCTGCAGTCTTGCCTACCTCCTTTCCATCTGCCTGGGTAGCGTGGCGACCGGCTGCGCTATTTGATTGACAGTCTTCGGGCGTTTTCTACAAACCCATCTCCAAAGAGCCCTGTGTCTCCTCTAGCCTCCAGCCTGGCCCAGTGTGGTTCCAAAGTTCACCTCTACCACCGAACAGGTCTCTACCGTGGTGATTTCCTTCTAGCAACCTCTACCCGCCCTTCCTCGTCTTTCTGCCTCCCGCAAGAAAAACTATATGCATGCAGGTGTCTATGTGTGTGTGTGTGTGTGTATACACACGCACGCATATAAATGCACACGCATTATATATGACTATAGTGTTTTCATCTTAAAGGGAAGAAGCATAAGAAAAAGATAAAAATGTCAAACACAGACATACACACGCGCGCGCGCGCACACACACACACACACACACCTATCCGGATATTCGCAGAGGGTGTAGACCCTACTGGGTAATAAGGTGGATTATCAATGCCCGCAGCCCTCCCACCTCCGCCCCCCCCCCAAAGGCAGGCAGGCAAGCGTCTTTCTCTCCTTTTACCTTCAAAGCCGGAGCCTAAAGGAGCGATGACCTTGCAGAGCGCGGAGCACCTGCGGGAGGGACGGGCGGCCCCACCTGGCGCGCAGGACGGGGCGGGGACCGGAGGAGCAACAGGCAAAGGATCCTCGGGCACGACGCGGGACCCGAGCGGTCCCCTACCTCTCGCCACGCTCAGACCCGCCCCCTACCCCAGCAGGCTGGAGGTGGCGCGCGGGGAGGGGGTGGGGTGCGGAGGGGGGCGTCGCCTACCTGCGGTCGCCCGGCTGTCCCCACCGCCTGCGCTGTGGCCGGGGCTTCCCGTCGCGCATCGCGGGCGCGGGCTGTCCCCTGGGCGCCACGCCGCTGGCTCCCGCCGGCCCGCGCCCCGCGGGGTCCCCCCGGGCGAGCCCGGCGCGGTCGGGAGGCGAAACCACCGTGCGGAGAGCAGAGGCGGCGCGCGGCTGCGGGCGGGCACCCCCCACCGGGCGCGGGGACTGTCCCCGCCGCCGCCGCCGCCGCAGGGCTGCAAGCCGCCGCCGGGCGCAGGGCCACGGTGCGGGCGACCCGGCCCGCGCGCGCGGAGCAGAGAGGCGGCAGCTGCAGCGACAGCAGCAGCGACAGCAGCAACCACGGCGGCGGCGGCGGCGACAGCAGGACGCCAAGCCCCGCCCCCTCCGACCCTCCCCCTCCCCCGCCTCCCGGTCCTGGGGGGGAAAGTGAGGCAGCGCCGGCCCGGGGGGAGCCGGGTGGCGGCCGGCCGGGTCGTGCCCCTGCTGCAAGCAGCCCAGCGGCAGGTGGGAAGCTCGGAAGGGATGGGGGCAGAGGCTGGGGGCCCGGCGGGGACTCTGGCCCTGGCCTCCTCCTCCTCCCCCCACAGGTCACCCGGCTCCCCCCGCTGAGCCCAGACTCGGGCAGGCGCACGGTTTCCAGCGGAGCCACGTGCAGGGAGGAGCTGGAAACGAGGAGGTCGCCCCGTGTTTCATTGTGCGTTGCAAAGCGTGCAGTGTCCCGCGTGTCTGCAGATGGCGCTGCTGGCGGTGTTCGCGCCCCCCAACCCCCTCCCACCCTCCTGGGCTTGGGTGGCTTTGGAAATCATCCCCGCCGAGCTACTGCTCCACTGAATGGGGAGTGTGTCGTGGGGTCAGCAGCCCATGTAGATGGTGCAAAATGACACAAAAAGAAATGTTATTAACCGAGTATCTGTCGGCAGGCTCTGATTGATAGCTACTTCCTGGAGGTGGGTTAAGAAGGATTCTGAGGTTGTGTCTTGGCTCTTGGGCAGTCAACTAGTGATGTTCATTTGGGCTGATGGAGAGAAGGTTGTGACAAGGGAGCTGCTGGGTGGCCTCCCCGCCCTCCCCCCCACCAGGGCACTCCTAAAACAATATCTTAATGACAGGAGTGGTTATGGCATTATGTGGCCAGAGTGCTAAGGACAGATGCCTTTATTCCAGTTGTCCCTCTCCGGGAGGAAACGTTAAGCCAAAGTTTTACACCTAACATTCGCATGCCATGAAGCACTTTACAAAGTGCCCATGTGAATAACCCTATCTGTCTCCATGACAACACAGAGAGGCAGGTATAATTTGACTTTACAGGAAAGGAAACTGAGGTAGAGTGATCTTCCTGAGATTGCACAATTAATCTACCTGTGGTAGGGGCTGGATGGCGACAGATCTCTAGTCTAGGGCTGTTTTTACTATATTACTGTATTCATTTCCTATTGCTGCTACAGCAAATTGCCACCGACTTAATGCAATGCAAATGTATTGATGTTATCTTACCGTTCTGCAGACTTCTGAGTCTGGAAATGGGTCTTTGGGGGCTAAAATCAAAAGGCTAGCAGGGGCTGCGCATTCCTCCTGGGGACTCTGAGGGGACAGGCTGCTTCTTGCTTGTCCTTCCCAGATGTTAGAGACTGCCTGCATTCCTTGGCTTGTGGCCACATCACTCCAACCTCTACTTCTTTCATCTCCTCTTCTCCGACTCTGACCTTCCTGCATCCCTGTTAGGAGGACCCTTCTGATGACAGTGGGTCTACCTGGATAATCTAGAATAATCTCCCCATCTCGGTGTTCTTACCTTAATTGCATCTGCCAAGTCCCTTTTGCCATGTAAGTAACATGTTCTTAGGTCCCTGGGATTAGTATTTAGATAATCGTATTATAGGAGGGCCATTATTCTGCCTATCAAAACCACAGTTAGTGTTTATTCTACAATTTCTACTATACCTATTCACCCTTCACTCTTGCTTGAGTGTCAGACTTCTGGAAAGTTCTTTCAATTTAAAAATTCACAGGACAGTTATTCAAGAGACAGTAATGACAAATGAGTACTGGCAAGAAATACCCCAAAGTCACGAAAAGGTCATGAAGAAGGCCTGCAAGATTCAGAGCTGTTTTTGGCCTGATTAACACTGGAAAGGAAATGCAAGCTTATTATCAAGGAGATTTTATTGACTACTCCATATAAATGAACAGACTCCGTACTTACCTCCCATATTTTCTTCTCTCTCTCTCTCTCTCTCTCTCTCTTTATTTTAAAGAGATTTATTCTGAGCCAAATTTGAGGACCATGACCCGGAGCCACTCCCAAGAAGCCTTGGGCAAGTGGACTCATTGTGGTTGGGTTACAGTTTGATTTTATTCATTTCAGGGAGACAAGGGTTACAGGTAAAATCATAAATCAATACGTGGGAGGCAGACATTGGTTTGGCCCAAAAAGATGGGCCACCTCGAACACATTTTCTATGCTTCTTACACTGGTTCATGTTTTTCTGTTGGACTTATTAGTATATCTTGATATACTATACATTTGTTTATTGCATGTCTACTTTCTGTTATATGAGGTCTCTCTCTTTTTTTTTTATAGCTATATCTCTGTTGCCTAAAATGATCTCCAATGCTTCTTAAGTTCTCATTAAATACTTGTTGAATGAATCGTGATCCCCAATTTATAAATTAGGGAACCAAAACTCCAGATGTTTAAGTTACCTTTACACTATCCCACAGCTATGGAGTGGCTTTACCAAGACGAAAACCCAATGTCCAGCCCCTTGCTTTTTTCATAGTGTGTTTCCCTTCCAAGTGAAAGTGGTTACTGGTGTTTGAATGGGGTCAGCAATGTATTTTAAAAATATAAGAATATGAGACCAGAAGCTTCTGTAAATGTCACATCTTTCCTAAAAAACCCCATCGGTTCAACAGGATTGGCAGGAAGAATTGGCAGGACGAAGTGAGCAACAGAGGATTCTGGAGGGCTGCCATTGGTTACTTGGCATTGAGTAATACTGTAAGTTGCTTCCCAATTGTTCTCAAGTTCATTTCGTGTCTTCGTGTCTTGACGCCCTGTATTCTAGGGTCTTTGGGCTCAGGGACCACAACTTCGATTTCTTTAGTATCCCTGCATTCCGTCCAGTTCTGGGCTCAAAATAGACTTGTCGCTGCCTGGTTACGAGATGGCTGCCATCTCTGTGAAAATCTTTGCACACCACGCTCAAGGCAGGAAGAAAAAAAAAAAAAATCCCAGCGGAAAAGGGAGCTTCTATTTCATTTTTTTTCATGGAGGAAAAGATATTTCCCAGAGCCCATTGTCCCATCCCCAAGTCACAGAATTCAGTCACCTGATTCCCGTGGAAGTAAGCACCTAACGTGGGGGGAATGGGCTTGCATTGTTTTTCTAGGCGAGACATCTTGCTGCCTAGAAAGAAACTGAGGTCGTGTTGGGAAGGGAGAGAGGAAGTAAGTAGCCTGTGGGATCATCCCATAGCAGTGTGTTTTGCAAAGAATGAGTGGAAGAATACCAGAGATTCACAGTGAGGTCCATTTTGATGCTACCAGAGTGAATGTGAATTGCTGGGAGACCATGACAAGCAGGTAAATTAGGCTTCTGCTTATTTCCCTCCCTTTCTCCTTCCCTCCCTTCCCTTCCTCCTTCCCTCTTCCTTTATCCCCTCTTCTTTCTTTCCTTCTTCTCCCTCCCTTCCCACCCCTCTCTCTTTGATACTAAATGGCCTTCTCCAGTGTCATCTGTTGATATTCCATTGTATGCTTAATCAATGCCCTACTGTCAATGTTTGGATCTCTCTGTCTGGAATGCTCTTCAGTAAGCTAGGTTTATCCAACGGATGGGATGATAGACACTCAAATGACTACTGGTTCCTCCTGCCTCATCTTGTGCTGCGCTTCCTGCCCACGCTTCCATTCCTGCAATAGAAGCTTCTAGAACGCCACTAGTGTTTTGTTCCATAACATCATGAATTTGTTTTTATTTGTTCCCCCACCTCACCCCCTTCCTGAAATGCCCTTTCCTTATGATAGTCACTTGTATTAGTCAGGGTCCTCCAGCAAAACGGAACCAATAGGAGAGGCAGATAGACAGACAGAAATTTATTATGAGGGCCTGGCCTGGCTCACACCATCAGGGAGGCTGAGAAGTTCCACGATCTGCCGTCTACAAGCTAGAGGCCCAGCAAAGCTGACACCGTTCTCCCGTCCAAACCCGAAGGTCCAAGAAACCAGGAGTATGGGCGTGCAAAGGCAGGAGAAATGGGTGTGGCCATGAACTTGCGGGCATGTGGTGGCCTCGGCTGCAGCCACTTTCCATTGCCACCGCTTAGATTTCCTTAGATTTCTTCTGCTGTCCTGTTCCAAGAAGAAAAGCAGGCATGGTCAGAGGTGGGGAAGAAGAAAGATACAGTTATTTATTTGACAGCACAGAAGTTGCACCACTTCCTTCATAAATAAAAGATCATATGACAAAAGGACTTGAATAGGGAAGAATTTGGTTCATTAATAAATTCACCTCAAAATTTGCATGGCTTGCATGCAGTCATCATTTTCTGGGTGCAAACATGCAGATAGGATATAGTTATTTTCATAGTTCCCCAAAGTATTTTTAAACATTTCCTTTTTCTCCCTGTGAAAATGTTCGCCTAGCTTCATTTTTTTCCCCTTTCTTTTCTCTCTCTCTCTCTTTTAAAGCCCTACACAAAGCAAACCCTAGCTTCATTTTTAATTCTCTTATCTTTCTAAAGTGCATGGTACTACCATGAACACTGGGAAATTCTTCTTCATCTTCTTTTCTTTTGTTTCTGGCCCTGTGCTAGGTGTGGGAAACACAAGACTCCAAGCTCTCATAGAGCTGAGAAAAATAAAATAAAATCTGATTATAATATGACTTCATTTGGTTTCACTTTTTGTATAGTTTCTGGTTCTCATGGTAAGAAATCACCGCAAACATAATGTCTCACAACCGCACAAATGTATTCTCTTACAGTTCTGGAGGTCGCAGGTCTGAAATGAGACCCAGTGCACTAAGGTATTGGCAGGGCTGGATCCTTCTAGAGGCCCCAGCAAAGAATCTGCTCTTTGCCTCTTCCAGGTTTTAGAGGCTACTGGTATTCTTTGGCTTGTGGCCACATCTCTCCAATCTCTGCTTCTATCATCAGATTACTGTCTCCTCTATCTGACCTTCCTGTGTGCTTCTTATAAGGAGGCCTTGTGATTTTATCATGCCCACCAGGTTGATCCAAGATAATCTCCCCATCACAAAATCATTAGCTTAATCACATCCGCAAAATCTCTTTTGCCATGGAAGATAACATATTCACAGGCTCTGGGGATTAGAACATGGGTATCTTTGGAAAAGAGGAACACACACTTTTTGGTCTTTACAATATTTAAGACAAAAGAACTTATTTTTTGGGGGGGAGGGGAAAGATTCCGTTAAAGTGTCATAGAAGTTGTTTTATAAAAGAATGAGTTCATTCTGTTCTCACAAATTATAGGTAGGACACGAAGGCGTGTGTGAATTCCATTATACTAGGAAGCAGATGTTCAGAGACTTAGTTCTACTACTTTATAGTCTGTGATCTCAAGCAAATTCCTTAGTCTCTGTTTGTTTCTTCATCTTTCTACAATGGTGATAATGGTCCACTAGGCTCCAATGAATCTTTAGTCCTCTGGGTTTACATATCATTTTATTTGTATATATAAACATACATTTTGGGGGGAAATATTATCTCTAGTTTTCATTATATTTTCCAAGGGTCTATACATTTGTTGAATACTAAAAATCATTGTACTAGATAATCATAGTGATATTTAGGAGAGGTAGGTACACTCTCTTCCTTCATTAAAATCATAAAATCGACGTGTCAATAAACTCTTCTGATTGAAGACTATTAATAATACATGGCAACAAGTGGTTACATCCTTTTCTCTTTCTACAATGGTAATTTCTAGAATACAGAACACATCCTGTTTAAAGTAGTTGATATGCTTACCTGAAATATCAGTATCCCCATAATATTTTTGCATTTCCAACTTCCTCTACTCCTCTAAAAGGGATAATAAGCATGACTTTAGCTGCTGGTAACAGTGTAGCCTTGATCTGTCTGGCTTTTTCACCACATTTCTGACCATGTGATGCAAAACTCATCAAACCTTCTTTTCTTCACGTTATCAGCACTCAGTGGCAACTTCCTTAACTTGACCTCCTCAGCCCAACTCACTGAGTCGTGAGTGTGTTTTGTAGACTAAAGGGATTGGAACAGAGAAACTTGGTTGGACCTCTGTTCATTGTTGGCTTATTCCAGCACGTAACACTTCCTTAAACCCGTGGCACTATAATATGATCTTATCACATCATATAATAGACTTTGAGTTCCTTGAGAGTAGAACTCATATTTTACCTATTTCCTTATCCCTGACACCAAGAAATGCTCAGGAAACATTTGTCATATTAAATCAAATATTTATTAACACCAAACCCATTTTTATTTTTGAGGAAACCTACCTTTCCTTCTATTTTATTCTCTGTTAATGGCGTCACCCTCTAAACATACACCCAAGTTGGAAACTGTGATAATTTATGTTGGGGGTCAGAAAACTATCGCTCTCAGTCCAGCTTCGGCTGCCACTTGCTTTTGTAAATGAAGTTTAATTGGAACACGGCATAGTTGAGTAGTTGTGGTAGAGACAGCAAAGGCTAAATGATTTACTACTATCTCACTCTCCTCTACAGAAAATGTTTGCCAACTACTTACTTATGTGATGATGATCAGCAAAGTTATCTCCTGGGTTGGCAAAGATTTCTGCCCATATTTCTTTCTTGACTATGGACTCCTCTTCCTGATCCTTTCCAACTCATCCTTAATCCCAACTCATACTAAGTACTCCCTCATTGTTGAACTCTTCATAATAATCCAAGAGTACAAGAATCCAGAAGTACTGCTTTGTATCTTCAACTGAACTCAGTAACTATTGCTTGTGTGAAGCGTGTTCTTCTCCAAATATCTGACCAAATTCATTACCATTGTGGTCATCTCTAGGCTTTCATGGAGATACATGAATGCAGAGCATAAAGTTATTTACAAAATGTTGACCTGCATCTTACTGTAGCCTCTGAACAAATGGATGCTTCAGGCTTATTAAGGAAGAGTCTTTGTCATGGGAAAAAGCCCAGAAGTCTCATTGTAGAAAACACAGAAAATTATATGAAGGCATAAGAATAAAATATTCACCTGATTTTGTATAGCATAATGATTTGAGAGTGTATTGTTTAGCAACAAAATAAGCAATAATAAGAAGGAAACGAAAATTTATGTAGCATGGATTGATACATTATTTTTCAACTTTTATCTAAAAAATTAAAAACTATAAATCACCAATATAAAAATGAGTGTAGACCAACTTTACTTAGCAGTGTTAAGAAAGACATGTTCTATTCTGGACGAATTGAAGCACATTACTAACCCAAAGAGGTTAAGACAGATGAGATCAAAGGATTTATAAAACGTTTCTCTTTTAGGACTTTGTCCAGATTCTAACCATGTGAAGGATTGGTCTTCTCACTCTCTGTATTGTCAGTGGAGGAAGACTTAATTAAAACTGATCAACCTATTTCCTCATATATTCTACTAATCTCACGACAGAGAGATCTAAGCTTTCATAGGGCTTCTTAAAGTGTAAATGGCCCTCCCTGATGTTAAATTTCAGAACATCATGCACATACATGGAAACTTTTGGGACTTGTGGGACATATTTCTGTTACCTGGTGGCTACAAAATAGCCTTAAAAATTATCAGGTGCATTGAGATTAATGGATTCATCTCAGTCCGGAGCTGATTACTATGCAAAGAGGTGAAAAGACAATGAAGGTTACTGCAGGGTAGGTATGGTTGGTAGAAATGGAGAGAAATAGGGGCAAGAACATTTGTTTTTTTTTCCTCTTTTTTGCATTTCCCCCCAATTGTTGCAATATTAGGTTAATTTTGAAATTTACAAGAGAGTTCAATACGAAAAAATAGGACCACAAATAGCCAGATAGGAGTTTGATGATGAGTATTTAAAAATTGTAAAGTCTAGGCATATTTCAATTAATAAAAATTTGATTAAATAATAAAGTATGCATATATCACAGACAGACTGATAAGAACATATGCATACATTTGGCTATCTATCTATTGCTCTATAGCAAATGGCAATTTTCAGAGCATTGTTGGCCAAGGATATATAATTTTAAAACTGTAATTACAATAGTAATGAGGCTTGGCAAGGTTAGAGTGAACACTAATAATATTTCTTTTATATGTTTCTTAATAGTTGAATCCCAGGAAACAAATTTTTTCTCTCATAGATTGCAATGCATGTTAGCCCATTCCAATCCCTAATTGCCTTTGAGAATAAATAAGCCCATTCCAAATAGGGTAAAGATAAGGGTTTAATTCACCACTAGAATTTGGGAAATGTACTGCATTCAGAAATACTATTTTTGCACAAATCTAACAGATGAACCGACTCAATCATTAACCTCACCAAAAACATAAAGGCTAATTTCTCTTGGGCAATATCTCAATGTCACAAGATTGTTGAGTAACTCTGGACAAGATTAACTTCCATGTGATTGTGAAGGGTGTCAACATAATTATATAATATTTTACAAGGAGTTAGGAGACAGCAATAAATCTCTGATCCTTTGAGTCTCTGTATATACCTTATTCTAACCTAGAAACTACTCCTCTGACAGCTCTTGTTTAAATCTTATTAGATATACACTTAAAATTATACCAAAACTCCACCCTGCCAACCACACTATCACCCTCATCACCTCCTACATTCTTTCTATCTTACTTAGTATTTCTAAAACCTTTTTAATCTTATTGTTTCCTTCTCCCACTCTATCCCAAAGTTAGTACTTATTTTTGCT
This sequence comes from Microcebus murinus, assembly GCF_040939455.1. Taxonomy (NCBI): domain Eukaryota; kingdom Metazoa; phylum Chordata; class Mammalia; order Primates; family Cheirogaleidae; genus Microcebus; species Microcebus murinus. The sequence goes on along the minus strand of NC_134132.1, from coordinate 10,207,389 downwards.
CCACTTTTTGGATATGAATATTATTCTGATTAAGAAGTGTCAAGCTTCAATCTCTAAGTTTTCCTTTGCTCAAACATCTTCTTCAACCTACTCAAATGCTTATCTCACCTAGGTCCCCAAATGCCCTGATGAGTTTGAGACTCTAGGAATGTGAATTTCACCGTTCTTCCTATCGAGAAAACATAGACTGTAGGTTAAGTAAAAAGCACAACTGAAAACAACAGTCTCATGTTGGCCCCATGTTGGCCCTCTCCAGTTCCTTGTTATTGCAACCCTAACAATGTTTCCTTCTGAGGGTGGGCGTCATTTCCAAACCTTCAAGTTAGGTTTGTGATACAGCCAAAGGGTGGATTTCTAAACCAGAATAAGAATAAAGAGAGGAATCTTTAAAGATTGCCAGATTCCATTGAGACACAGTTAGACGTAATCTCTGTCTGTAATTTACTTGTGTGCTTTTTGGGAAATGTCTGGACTTCTCAGAATCATCTTCTATAAGATGAGCATCATAAGAACGATAGCATGTATTTGTGGTGAGACTGAGAATAATGTATTTACAGCACTCAGGCCAGTGCCTGGAATATACGTAGAACTCATTTAGTAGCAGTTATTGTTATTATTCTTCACTTCAGAGACATGCAAGTGCAGGACTTGCAAATGCATTGAGAAAGAGTTAAAATTTCCAGCGGCACTGTGGCAAAAATATATGCTTACCCTGGATAGCAAGTGAATGTGGGAGGGAGTCTAAAGAGCTTGGCTGTGACAGGAGTGATCTTCAGTACCCAACTAGAAAGCCACGCCCATGAAATCTACTCAATGTTTTTCCCACCAAGGTTCCCGAATGCCCTGCTAAGTTTGTACAATGTACACCATTCTGGTGATAGGTACACTGAAAACCCAGACTATACCACCATACAATATAAACATGTAACAGAATTCAATTTGTATTCCCTAAATTTATTGAAATAAAAAAGAAAAAGATTTAAGCATATAAATTAATAATCTTAATACATTGTTAAGTGAATAAAATGTAATGTGTACAAAAACAAGAAAGAAAATGTAGACTATAGGTTAAGTCAAAATCACAACTGAAAGCAAGTCTCCCCTTCTTCATCTCCTAGGATATTTTCATCTTTTACCTAAAAGGTGACATATTGGAGCCATGCCCGATGGCCACCTCATAATTTCTATTTTCTATCAGAGTATTGAGAATATAATTATGAGGTTTAACCCACAATTTAGGGCAGAAGATCTTTCTACTGTTTGAAAGACCGTAGGCAGGGAGAGGTAAGAGGCAGGTTACTGTGTGTTTCTTTCCAAAGGCCAATTGTAGGGCATCCTTAACCCAAGGAATTTAGGAATGTCTTGGAGATTGTCAGGATTTGGACCTTTGGAATCATTTTACTGTCTCCACTTAGAGTTTAAGTCACCTACATGGCACTCTTCCATGAGAGATAAAGAGATGAAAGAGCCAGTGAGATCCCAGGAGCTAGACTCACTTTTCCAGGTCTCCCCACAAAAAGTGTGTTGACTACTGCTGGTGGTGGAGACAACACCACCGGGGTCTGCTTTCTCTCTGACTATGCATCTGATCTCAGAAAAATATCACAATCTATCTGATTCTCTTACTTTTTCATCCAAAAAATGTGGGAATTGGACTAGATGACCACATTCCTTCTAGCCCTAACATTGTATCAACATCATTATTTGGATTATGGTTCTAGCCCTTCACATCCTCCAGGGACTCTGGATGCAGGAAATGGAACGTAGACAGGAAGTCAGGAGTCTTGCACTCTGAATAGCCAGTGGAGTGACAATGGTTACTGCACACTCTCCGGGCCTCAACTTCCTCTTCTGTAATGGGGTTCAGTGAAGAGCAAACCAGGCATGTTGCCTGCCCAGAGAGAGGAGGCTGCAGGGTGTGGGGAGAGCATAGAACAGGTCAAAGTTCTTTCCACCTCTTCATTCTCTGAGTCATCTTAGACACTTTGTCCGCCATTGCTGAAAGGAGAGGATTTCGTGAAATCTAAATTCTTGTTGTTTTGCACTGCGATTGTTTTATTTTTATTTTTTTGTAGCAGCTCTTGACAAGTAAAGAGAAAGCCTGGCTAGTAAGGAGAAGATGACAACTCCTAAAAATATTTAAAAAATCCAACCTCCTGATATTATATACCAAGACTTCTTATAAACCCGTGAATCAAAACAACTCAGAGAAAAATAGGATTTTGCCACAAAATCAATCGCGTTTTGTTTTGCCCAAGTATGTCTCCTTCACGAGTTTGATGAGCTGCACTGAATGAGCAACATTGAATGAATAATATCGCTCAGTATTACCATAAATTCTTGCCCTTATTTGTTGAGGAAAACAAACAGAAAAACCCACATTGTATTACTGTATGTTATTAACCTTACTGATTGCATTTTCTCAGAATTACAAAGAACAGTTAATCTCAATGATTAAAGAAAGGCAGTGCATTGCTATTTACCATTGAGTAATTCTTATGGGTGCAATGAGCTGCCTTTCTCAGCTCAGAGAACCCTGTGGGTTAGGAAGGACATGCCCTTGTTTTCAGTTTAGTAGACATAGATTGCTAAACAAGACATCAGATTATCGTATGTTCACATTTCAATTAAGCAGCAAGGAAGATAAACAAATAAAACTAAATATAGCTTTACAGAAAAAAAAAAACAACAAAAAATCCTCTTTCCAGTTGTCTTCTTTAAAATTTCCCAAGATAAGACTGCCATAAGAAATGTGAACCAGAATATCCTTTCTTCTAAGTTGTATATATCAAGAGGCCATTAGCCCCCATTTTATAGATGATCTGCAATCAGCTCAATTGAGTCATTAGTGGGCAGAAAAACTGCAGCTATGTATGAGTAAGAAAAAATACATGGGTAAAACTGCTAGACTATGACTTTTTAAAATATGGTGTTTATTCCTTATGAATTCCTTGTGATTCCACAGAGCAAGTTTAAGCCTCAGTGAATTCTTCTTGTTGCTCATGCTATGTGATTTCTGCCTGGACGTGTGTGATTGTCAAAGGTCAAATAGGTAGAAGTGTCTCTAAATAGGATTCTGGTATTTTTAAGAAGTTAAATGAATAATTCAACTATTCTTAGGATTTTCCAAATCTAGGATAATCTTTCTTATGAGATGGCCTTTTATTTTAAGATTATAAATCTAGCTTGTTACAAAAAAAAAAAAAAGAAAGAAAATAAGACAGTGATTTACTTAAGAGAGAAATCTCGCTTGGATACTTCGGTAATAAATATTACTTTCCTTGAATGACAAAAAAGATGATCTTTCCTAAGATTTCCACTTTAGAAGCTTCAGTTCTTTTTCTCAAGTACTTTTCTTTGGAGATTTATGACTAAATACCTCCCTGATTCATTCCTTTCAGACGATGTGGGAAGCCGTGTAAATCGAGAACTAGAAGGAACTAGAAGGAACGTCCTGCCGGAAGTACCTGGGCCTTCATCGTGTCAGATCAGCACGAGTGAGTTGGATGTTTGTAATCTTGGCGTCTGGCCACCGCAGTACAAAGTTATTATCAAGTGACATGTGCACTTGAACATGAACTGTGAGGGCATCTCCAAGGCATCACCCCCAGGACAGGAAAATCCATGAAGAAAGGAGCACGAGCTCATTTAGAACATTTTCAGAAGATCTGGGAAACGTGAACTAGTGTGCACGGTCACCCTTATATTGCCAGACTATGGGGCTTTTGGGGGACACCGAGGACTTGTACAATAAATGCAATAATATTCATGTGATTTTCCTGTCTGCTTCTCGGAATGCTCACTGGAACCCCAGCACCCTCCTTTCTTCCCTCTCTCACCGAGACAGTTCTGGGGACCCCAGGATCTTTCTCACTGCTGATGCAACTCTGCTGCTGCTCAAGTCTCCATCACTCCAGGCCGGTCACTACTACTACTACGCCCCTGCCACTGTCATTCAACACTCTCGTTGCTCTCTCTCCCTATTGTCACCTTCCTTTGCTGTCCAAACTTCCGCCATTGGGACCAATAGCATTGGAGGGAAGTGTTTCCATCACAGCTTAATGTTTTCAAGGCTCATATTTTCTGCCTTTTTTTTTTTTTTTTTTTTTTTTTTTTTTACTGATATCCTATTAGGAATTTTGAACGTGGTCGTCAAAGCCCAAGAGTAGCACGACACATATATTCCTCACCGATGATTGTTCTGTGATGCAGAATGAGGCACATGTATGGTATGTTTCATCAGCCTAAGATTCCCGCCTTCTCTTACACTTCCCTGACCTGGCCTCTCCTCCTTCCCTCCCTTTTGGCATGGGTGTGCTAACATCACCCACCTGCAGTTCAGGACCAAAGTTTGCCCCCCCCAAAGCCCAGGGCATTTCTCCAAAAGAAATTTGGGTGGTAGAGTCTGATCCTCCAGCCTCTCCAAGACAAATATAGTGATTAGAGTCCGTATTAGTTTTCTATTGCTGCTGTAACAAATGACCACAAACATAGCAACTTAAAACAATATGATTTTATCATCTTATAGTTTATTGGTCATAAGTCTGGGTCTTATGAGACTAAAATCAAGATGCCATCAGGTCATTCCTTTTTGGAGGCTTTAGGGGGGAAGGTGCCTCCACTGTATTCAAGTTGTTGGTAGAATTCAGTTTCTTGCATTTGAGGTTCTTGTTGTCTTGCTGCCTTTTGAAACTACTCCCGGCTTCTAGGGGACTCACATGCTTTGACTCATAGCCCCCTTCCTTCATCTTCAAAGGGAGATTATGCTCTGTATTGGGATGTTTTTGATAAAGAAATTGACATAAAGAAAAAAAGATATTTATTAGGTCATTCCATGGAGAAGTAGAGATGGCTTCAGGCACAGGTGGATCTAGGCATTCAAACAACATCTCCAGGCAAATGCTTCTCTTCATCCCTTGGCACTTTGTGCCTTTCCCCTGTGCTACTTACAAATACAGGCAGGCAGGTTATTTCTTTGTAGCTAGGCTTTTGCCCTATCATTCAAGTAATTCTAGTGCAAAGAAGGGTTCTCTTCCTTGAGAGTTCCAATGAAAGTTTGGGGGAAAATTCTCATTCACCCTGCTAGGTCATAGGACTGTCTTTGGAAACAGTCACTTTGGGCCAGAGTAATGCGGTACTTTTTAGGCCCAGTCGCAATCCAGACTCAAGATCCCAATGGAAATGCCCAGCTCTGGAGCAAGGAGATGAGGTCTGGCTCACTTTAATCCTCTGAACTGAGTGTGAAGAGAGGGCTATTAACTTGTTTTTGCTGAGCAGGCAAGAACAACAGATGTCCACTGTCATCGCTTCTCAGAATTCTGGGGACACATCCTGTAGAGATTTAATAGCAATAGAAATATAAGTTGTAGAAGTAAGAGAAAACAAATAGATAGAAATCTATAGATAGAAATATAAGTAGATAGAAATATAAGTTGTAGAAGTAAGAGAAAACAAAAGTAGGTGATCTTTAGTAGATAACGCCCATTATAAAATATTCGTGTCAGTAAAGCAAAGCGATTTTTATCTGTCATGTAAATAGTATGCATTTATGTGGCCCCTTCCATATCTGTGTGACTTTAAGCAAATGACTTAATCTCAAGTCTCTGGTATGTCAAATAGAGGTAATAGCATTTCCCCTTCCAGAGCTGTTACAAGGACTTTCAGTAATAATGCAGGTGAGGAACCCACCTCTGTGTCTGGCATGTAGTCGATGCTCAATAAATAGCAGCTACGGTTATCATTGCTGTTATGATTTTGATAAATCTCAAGCTTTTGTGTCGCTGCAAGAACTGTTTGAACTCACAGCGCTTCTGCATCTAAGTTCTCCTTGAGGGTGAGGGAGCTACTTGCAATGCTCTGCTATAAATGCCAGACTGGAAATGAAATTTTGATCAATTTGCTGCAAACCCATCAGGCTTTGCTTTCTCCATTCAGCTCTGCGGAAAACCCCAATAGTCTTAAAACTATTAATGCCGGTTGAGGTTAATCTGATTTTGAACATAAACCAAAGACAAAGTGAGGTCAGACCCACAATGTTGCCCGCATGAAGTGCACGTCTTTCTGAGCCGTTCTTTCACCCTTGCTCTTCCTCAAGGTCAAGTTTTACCTATCGGCCAAGATACGCCTAATTCCTGACCCACATACCTCTCCTCTCAATCCCACTTGGCCGAGAGGGTTTTCTCCTACTGCAAAGTAGGACTGGGAAGGCCTGGGGCATTGGGCCGAGGAGCAGGCAGCCTGGAGTGGGTGTCGGGACTGGAGCTCAGTGGGCAGCCAGGCCTGTGTAGACAGGTCCATGTAGATAGGCCTGCGTAGACGGGGTGGAGGAGTGGGCGGGAAGCGTTGGTGATCTAAGGGCTGCAAGGTTGACCCCAGTTTCTCCCGGGACAGCCAGTTATGGAGGCAGATGAGGGCACAGCTTCATCCATGCTGCAGCAGAGTGGAACTGAGGGTCTTGGTACTCTTCCTGTCCTTCCTGTGACTCTTTGAGGACAATCCCCCTCCAGTCTGCAGGGGGATTCCGAGGTACACGCTTTCCTGTGACTGCTGTAGTCCATTGCCACAAATTTAGTGGCTCCAAACAACACAGAGATATGATCTTAAAGTTCAGGAGGTCGGAAGTCTGAAATGAGTCGGCAGGGCTATATTAACTCTGGAAGCTCTAGAAGAAAAATTTATTTCCTTGCTGTTCCCAGCTATATCCTTTGCTGTGGCTCCTTCTTCTATCTTCTAAGTCAGCCGTGCAGCATCTTCAAATCTCTCTCTCTCTCTCTCTCTTACCGTGTTTCCCTGAAAATAAGACAAGGTCTTATATTTATTTTTCCTCAAGAAGACACTCTAGGGCTTATTTTCAGGGGATGTGTTATTATTTTTTTTAAGTATGGTATAACCATCTACATTGATTCAAATGGAGTGAAGTCGTCTTCTTCTGGAACATCATCCTCAGTCTCCAAACCCCGAATTCCATCCTGAATTTCTTGCGACTCTATTTCCTTTAGAACCACTGACCCCGATCTCTCATGTGGAGCACTATAGCTCTCAAGGGGCAGATGAGAAGGGCTGCCCGTGTTCTTTCCCACTACCCGGGGACATGCATGGGTTGTGCAGATGCGCTGCGCAGCCACGCCCGTCACTAGGGCTGATTTTCATAGTCACGCCCATCACTAGGGCTAATTTTCATAGCCACGCCCACCACTAGGGCTGATTTTCATAGCCACGCCCACCACTAGGGCTGATTTTCATAGCCACGCCCATCACTAGGGCTGATTTTCATAGCCACGCCCATCACTAGGGCTGATTTTCATAGCCACGCCCATCACTGGGGCTGATTTTCGGGTAGGGCTTCTATTGTGCACATGCTTAGACATCCTGCTAGGGCTTATTTTACGGGTAGGTCTTATTTTTGGGAAAACATGGTACCTCTTGTCCATGGTCACATCTCTTACTCAAGCTCTATGGCCTCTCTCTTTCCTTTATAAAGACCCTTCAGATCATATAACAATGATAATCCAGGATAATACCATCATCTCAAAATCCTTGATTTAATCATATCTGCAAAGTCTCTTTTCCCATTTTCCCATTTGCTTAAAGTCACACATATGGAAGGGGGCACATAAATGTGTAATATTTACATGACAGATAAAAGTCGCTTTGCTTTGTTCACACGAATATTTTATAATGGGCATTATCTACTATTTATAGGTTCTGGGAATTACAACCTGGGCATCTTTTTTTGGCAGGGGGGTGTCATTATTCAGCCTACCACACCCCATCCCAAATACAGGCTGAGTAATTTACTTCACAGGCAAAAGTGTGACATTCCCCTTGCCACAGAAATTGAGCGAAATCACAGAGAAAGAATAATGTCTAAAATTTATATTCGACTCTTTTATTTATCATGTGCTTCTAATGTAGGTACATGAGTTCTGTGGCTTAAATAATATGTTATTGGTACATTTTGTGGTGCGAATAATTAATGTTATTATTGGATTGTCATACCATATGTTCCCATCAAAATTCTTTTTAATCACAAAATATTTCAAATATACAGAAAAATAATAATATAAATGCCCTTGTACTCTTCACATACTATTTTTTGCCATATTTACTTCGGATTTTTAAAGAAATAAATGTTACTCTTTTGTACTCTAGAAAAAAAAGAAAAGAAATTGTGACTAGTCCCCAGGATCTACAGAATGTCCTTACAGCACTGAATAGCAGAGGAGTAGGTCCTATTGCATCATTCGTTTTGGGGACATTTTCCCTTAAAAAATGTCTTATCAACGTCCAGTGGGGATTGGCGTATATGGGAGAAAAATTGGTAGATGTGAGTGTAAAACCATTTTTACTTTTATAGACTTTAAAAATAATGGTGGTCACTCATAAGCATAAGTGGGTGAGCTTCCCTGCCAGATGCCAGGTGGCATTTCCAAACTTGGTACCGTCATCAGCCAGTGCTACACTCAAACCAAGACGAGATAAGCCCATTGTGGGTCAATGTCTCTGTCCAAGTGACACAAGACCTTGGGGACTCAGAGGTCACCATAGAAAGTTATTTAAAGCTCTCCAAGCTGTTATCTGTTCCCTTTTTTAGCACACATACGAACTCACAATCCTTTTAGGACTGAGGGTTACATTCCTTGGGTCTTCTCTGTTTCAGTCATTTATTTTCACATGTAGTGGGGCCGGTATTTCAAGTGATTACTTCGGCATAACTTTGCAGAAGCTATTGCAGAAATGTGGTTTTATTTTCTGTCACTGAACTCAACTTGCCTTTAAGCCTCCCAGTGCTGGTCAGGAATGGAGAAACATTTTCAGTTGCCCGTTCCAAGTTTTTCTTAATCACTTTCCGTTTCAATCTTCCTCTTTCCCAGCGTGAGTCAGAGTTTCTAGATGAGATCTAGATCCCCAGAATGGAGAAGTAAAAAGAAGAAAGCTTCTGATCCTTGTTCTGTCTTCCTGCTCTTTGTCTTCTCTGAGAAGATGTCTCCTGCCCAGAGTCGAGTTTACTGTTATAGTTAAAGAAGATCCAACTTTAGGGTTTCTCATTTACAGAGCTTCTTCCTGGCTCTTGGAAGGGGCTATGGCAATGGACACACATTGCCATAGTAAGATTTGTGAAAGTCAAACATTTTAACAGCATTGATTGAGACCACCACTGCTTGCCGTCCAATTTTCCCTCTATCAAAGCATTCTGTCTTAACAAAGTGGCTTAGGAGTAGCTAGAGGAATTCTTGTGATCTGCCTACAAGGAAGTTGACGTGTTGTAAACCAGTGGATCAAGGGGACTCGGACACCAGAATCCAATCAGCCAAATCGGTTTATTGATACCTGAGCAGGGGCTGTCACCACTCCAAGCAAGGAGGGAGAAGCAGCCCCGAACAAAGTCTTTGAGTTTTTTTCTTATGCCCTGGGGGCTGACAGCTATGCAAGCAATAAATCACAGAAGCATAACTGTGCTGTTAGGCATTACTTAAGCGAACAATGGAAAGGTACACTAAGGGACAAGGGACTTTTCTTGGAACAGGACCTCTCTATTCTTTTTGAGAACAGGCCTCCTGGACTCCCTCCTCTGGGAACTTTTTCTGGGAACTTTCCTACATGGTCGGGACCTTTTACTAATAGTTGGAGCAAGACTGACTCCATTTTAGATCTACAGGAGCCATCTTTAGTTTATCTACTTCAGACATGGGGATACCCATTAGTTTGTATTGACTCTGACATATTTGTGTAGTTTGCAGTCACTTCCAAGAGTGATTATGTTCTATGCTGGGCAACCTTGGATGGGAATGGCTTCTAAAAATATTCTTGTCATTTTCTGTATCATCTCATAACGTGAAGGGCTGGAGTGGTGTCAGGAAATAGTGCCTACAATGCCTGGCACTCAAAGTATATATGGAGTGGAAGGAAAAAAGGACTCAGGAAAAGATTATGGAAGTTTCTTCCAGTCATCTGAAGGGTGAAATTGTAAGCAAAGGATTTAATTCTCACTGACAACTCAACACATAGAGGTTTTCTCATGTTAGGAATGCACTCAATAATGAAGATTATACAACTGTAAATATTATGCATACATGTATATTTTTTTTCTGATGAAAACTGCAAAATAGAACTTATAATTTCTTTGTTTATAGGGCATAGGCACAAACAGCAGGTACATCTGTGTGTGAAATCACATGATTTATACTTTTTAATTATCAGTAATTAAAAAAACAAGCAAATATCAATCTGCTACCTTTGCGGAAAACCTACATTATCTATGTTTTTTTTATTCTCGCTATAGAAAATAGTATAAAGTAATTATCACATGAGGAGGTAATCAAAGAATATACAGTCCAAAATGTAGGACAAATGTCTTATCAAGGTATAAACCAATAATTAGTAAAAATGTTATTACCTAGATTTTGTGATATTTGTGGCATTGGGAGCCTTTATAATTTTTGAGATTTTATAAATTTTTATTTTCTCAATTAAAAAAATCACTTTCATTCTTAGAATCGCATTGATCATTTTGTATTATTTTTTTTCTTAAAGTGAACCCCCAAAATTCCACAAGCTTAAGGCCCTTTGAATGCAGTCTGGCCCTCATGATGCCCCTTGAGCAGTGGACATTGTCTGCTGACACGGTAGGGCCTGGAGTCCAACCCGGAAGCAGCGTTGTCTTTGGCCAGACCCCAGGAATCTTCCAGAACAGTGTTCTCTGAGCCTGAGCATTTCAGCACACCTCCCCCACCTTTGTGAATTTCAGAAGCTCGGAATGTCCCAAGGACACTAGGGATGCCCACTGGGTATGTAGGATGTAGAAAGCAGAGGGCACCCTATTCCAAGTCCTCATTGGGAACAAACACTGCAGGCCAACGTGCCTACTGCCCCAGCGTTGGGCTGTGTGTGTGTGTGTGTGTGTGTGTGTGTACGTGTGTGCGTGGAAGGGGCTTAAAACTAGCTCATTCTGGTCACAATCACATTATCATTTATTAATGGTCTGCAAGTTCTGATTAATGGCATCAGACTTTGTAGTAATATTTAAGTAGAAGTTGAAAGTAAGTTTTGGAAAAGTGAAACCATCATTATTATTTGCAAAACGGAAGATATACCTAGAGAACTTAAGTCACTAAACTCAAAAAGTATTGTAATAAAAAAGTCCAGTACAATGGCTTTTATGAAAAAGATTTAACAACAAATCTGAGTTATTTCAGCAATTCCCATTTAGAAAATATAATGAAGAGCTCTTTCACAGTATTAGCAAAATATAAGAAATAAGTTAGAAATAACCTTATCAAGAACTACAGGGCTTACATGAAGTAACTTTTTTTTATAAACAGACAATATATCTTGAAGAGAATTGGGAACACATAATATACTCTATATATGAGCAGTCTGAATATGACAACGGTATTTTCTTCCAAATAAATATCTGTGCAAAAATAAGTCTAATAAAAAATAAGTCTAGGCCGGGCGCTGTGGCTCACGCCTGTAATCCTAGCTCTTGGGAGGCCGAGGCGGGCGGATTGCTCAAGGTCAGGAGTTCAAAACCAGCCTGAGCAAGAGCGAGACCCCATCTCTACTATAAACAGAAAGAAATTAATTGGCCAACTGATATATATATATAAAAAAAAAATTAGCCGGGCATAGTGGCACATGCCTGTAGTCCCAGCTACTCGGGAGGCTGAGGCAGAAGGATCACTGGAGCCCAGGAGTTTGAGGTTGCTGTGAGCGAGGCTGACGCCACGGCACTCACTCTAGCCTGGACAACAAAGTGAGACTCTGTCTCAAAAAAAAAAAAAAAAAAAAAAAAATAAGTCTAATAAAAATTCAAATGAGATTAAAAGTCAACAACTTTACAAATGCTTCCAATGTTTATCTGGAAAAGAAGACAGGGAAAATACAACTAAATTTATTGCCAATAAAACTTAGCAGGATTATAAAAAAGTTTAAATAAAATATTATACCCAGTGAATTTGAGGTTAAGTAGGAATTTAAAAAATCACTGCTTTTATAAATGGTCATTTAACACTATGTGTTATGGGAATTTTCCTAGGTCTTACCAGACTGTTAAAATGAAGTCACATCAACATTAATTTCCAAATTATAGGGACTTAGACCCTGGATACTAAGGACCTCAGTCTCCTGGCATAGGAACCGCTATTTATTTCTGAGCTGTCACTTGGTACCAAGGGGATTGGAGGAGGGGTGTTGTGGATATGAAAATCAGATTCTCTTACCATCTTCTCAGAGTTCTTTTACTTCTCTGTGGCCTTGGGAATGATGGGACTCCTCCCATAGTTGAGTCATGGGACATGGCTGATGATAATCTCTGCACTGTGTATTTGTTTTTGGTTCTCTGTTGGGGTGAGTGAAACCAGCTTACAACTACATCGCCATTTTGGAACTGGAAGTCAAGCTGACATCATTCTTTTTAATAGCCCAAAGCCCAGGTGCTATTGGATGTGGGGCCTGCTTAGCTTATGCTGCATTGAGAATACTGCTTTTCTTTCTAAATATGGATCTAGAGTCTAGTCTGTATAAGAATGAACGCTTATCTTTGGAAGACCTGTATATGTTTGATGTTCCTAGAAGATCAGGAAATATCTTGATTCTTCGCTGGACACCACAGTGCACTAAATAAAGCCTTCTGGGCTGTCTAGAACTTCTTTTCAACAGCCCAGAAGTTGGTATATATTATATAATTATAGCACTGGGGAAAAAAATCTGTTTGTTGGGTACATTTATTTTCCATGAATTGTCCACCAAAATGGGCAAATCTTAAAGAAATACCAGACCAGGTGTGGTGGCTCACACCTATAATCCCAGTACTTTGGGAGGGTGAGGTGGGAAGATTGCTTGAGCCCAGAAATTCGAGTCCAGCCTGGGCTACACAGGGGGACCCCATCTCTAAAGAAAAATGAAAAAAATTAGCCAGACATGGTGGCACGTACCTATAGTTCCAGCTACTTGGGAGGCTGAGGCGTGAGGATCACTCGAGTCCAGAAGATGGGGGTGGCAGTGAGCTATGACCATGCCACTGCACTCCAGCCTGGGTGACAGAGCAAGATTCTGTCTCAAAATAAATAAATACATACATAATAAATAAAAATACAACACAATAAAGTAAAATAAAATACAACAAAACCAGCTATGGGGTAGAGGGTGACTTTTCCTCACAATGATTTGGGGACTTACATATTATCTGCCATTCTTTCCAAAGCTGATGGCCTGAGACCAGGGGAACAAGGCAAGGAACCCCCAAGGTCAAATGTTAAAGGCCAAGTTTTTTTGATGCTTATGGGCTACTTGGACTACTAAAAAAAAACCAATCAAATCCCATGTATAGTTAAAAATATTGTCTTTTTTTTTCTCATCCTGTGATGTTATAAAATATTTTCCTTTTCAATATTCGAATTTAATATATTTATCTTAACCCTTCGGAAAATTCTGATTCACTGTTAAGTTTTGATGGTGATGTTGAGATATACAGAAGTGTCAGTAACTAAAAATGAATTATACCTCATATTTACCACTTTTTGGATATCTGTGCAGAGGATCCTATTATAGCCCTCGAGTTCAAGTTAGGTCCACCAGTGAGTGAACTGTGGCCCTGATGAGCTAAAACTTGTGGTCAGAAGCATGAGCCACGGATGGGCAGCTAACAGGCAGGAAGATGTTTCTGGAACAAATACCAGACCTACCTCCTCTTTCCCACTTACACTAGAAGAAGGTAACAATGGAAGAGAGAGGAGACTGATTTGAAGATCACAGTCCAATGGAGGGGAAAAAATAACCCTAAAAACATTACCTTTTGGTCGGGGTCACGCCTATAATCCTAGCATTCTGGGAGGCCAAGGCGGGAGGATCACTCAAGGTCAGGAGTTCAAAACCAGCCTGAGCAAGACCCAGACCCGTCTCTACTAAAAATAGAAATAAATTAATTGACCAACTAAAAGTATATAGAAAAAATTAGCCGGGCATGGTGGCACATGCCTGTAGTCCCAGCTACTCGGGAGGCTGAGGCAGGAGGATCGCTTGAACCCAGGAGTTTGAGGTTGCTGTGAGCTAGGCTGATGCCACGGCACTCTAGCCCGGGCAATAGAGTAAGACTCTGTCTCAAAACAAAAACAAAAACAAAAAAACACTCCCTTTTAAACTGAATACACTTTCATCTTTTCTAGAATTGATGACTTTCTAGAATTTGATCTATGTTATCATTTATCATACCCTCAGTCGAGACTACCAGTAAATATTCAGTCACTGTAAGAATGTCGAGCTCAGAAAAGGCTCAATATTTATGCTCTGTAACAAAAGAAGAGAAGTCAGGTAGTATTTACTGTCATTCTGAATGAAGTAAGGCTGCCAAAGTAGTCAATAAAATAAAAGAATACCAAAATAACAATTGACAGCATATCTTACCTCAGTCATATATAGTCTATCCAAAGAATATTTATTATTGGCACAGCGAGAAAATTAGTAATATCATGCATGGCTAGCTGCTTTTGAATTTTGTTAGAATCTATTCAATTTGAGGGATTAAATGATTTGCTAGCACGCTGATTTAATCTTGAATATATCCAGTTATTCCAAAGGCAGCATGCATAGTACAGAAAAAAATCATAGATGTGAATTTGAGTCTGAGGAGCTACCCAGAATAGAAGTGACAAAAACAAGTCCTAGAACCTGACTGCCTGGATTCAAATCCCAGCTTCACCTAATCTCTTCAAATTTAGTGTTCTTGTCTATAAAATGGGCACAAAACTAGCATGTATTACAGGAGATTGTTGTGAGCAGTAAGTGAGATCATTTGTGTAATGCATTTAAGGGGTACAAGTGTTTAATAATGTTTCGAGATTATCAGTATTGCCATAGAAAGCATTTATTGGCCCAGATAAAACTATATCCAAGGAAAGAAAAATAAGAAGAGAATTCTATATGATAGATTACCAGGTCAAACCAAACCAAATCTTGATGCTTTATTAAAATTCTCCCACGTACTTCTTTCTACTAAGATATTATCTGTAAAGGCAAAGCCAAAGGAAATTCTAAGCATACATTTGTTTATTTTAAATGATCCAAGTATGGAATTTATTTTTTGAACGCTTTATCATTTCTGCTTACAAAGTAATTCAAAGTCACACACTCTAAAAAAATTTGTGTAGTACAGAAACACACCCAGTAAAGTGTCAAAAGTCCCTCTTACTACTTGTCTCTTTATCCTCTTAATCACTCTGGTGACAGTGCTATGTGCCTCAGAGAACGTTTAGAGACGTGTGTGTGTCATATATTGTAATATGCATGCTATTATGTCATATTTGTATTATACATTATAATGATATTACCTATAATATAGTTTTATTTTTTATAAAGTTAGTAGAATTATCCTGCATAAATTGTTTTTTGATGTGCTGTCTTTTTTCTTGGTGACTTTCCATGTCAGCCCATGTGTACGTAGGTCATTATTTTTCTATATAATGTATAATTTTAAAATATAATATAATGTGATGATATGATGTAATCCTATATAGTCACGTGTCTCTTAATGAAAGGGATATGTGTTGTCAGGCAATTTTATTGTCTTGCAAATATCATAAAATGTACTTACATAAATCTAGATGGTGTAGCCTAGTGTACACCTAGGCTATAGGGTATAGCCTATGGCTTCTAGACTACAAATCTGTGCAGCATGTCATGTACTGAATGCCATAGGCAATTGTAACACAATGGTAAGTTATTTGTGTATTGAAACGTATCTACACATAGAAAAGGTAGAGTAAAAAATAAAGTATAAGAGATAAAAAAAATGGTACACCTGTTTAGGGTTCTTACCCTGGATAGAGCTTGCAGGACTGGAAGGTGTCCTAGGTGAGTCCAGTGAGTAAGTGGTGAGTGAATGTGAAGAACTAGGACATTACTGAACACTACTGTAGATTTTACAAACACTGTACACTTAGGCTACACTAAATGCATGAAAAAATATTTTTCTTTCTTCAACAACAAATTAACGTTCACTTACTGTAAATTTTTATTTTATAGACTTAATTTTTTAAACTTTTTGACTTTTGTAATAACACTTAGTTTAAAACTTAAACACATTTTACAGATGTACAAAAATATTTTCTTTCTTTGTAGCCTTATTCTAGAAGCTTTTTTTTTCATTTTTAAGATTTTTTTATTCTTTTTTTTTTTTTTTTTACTTTTTAAACTTTTTTGTTAAAAACAAAGACAGGAACACACACATTAGCCCAGGCCTGCACAGGATCAAGATGATGAATATCTCTGTCTTCCATCTGTATATTTTGTCCCACTGAAAGGTCTTTAGGGGCAATAATATGCATAGAGCTGTCATCTCTTGTGACAATAATGCCTTTTTCTGGAATACTTCTTGGGGGACCTGCTTGAGGCTATTTTACAGTTAATTCTTTTTAATAAGTAGAAGGAGAACACCCTAAAATAATGATAAAAAGTGTAGTATAGTCAATACATAAACCATCAACATTGTTGTTTATCATTACCAAGTGTCATATATTATATAGATACATATGCTATATTTTATGGCTGGTAGCGCAAAAGATTTGTTTACACTGACGTCACCAAGACATATGAAAATGTGTTGTTATATGATGTCACTAGGCAATAGGAATTTTTCAAATCCATTATAATCTTATGGGACTAGCATTGGAAATTGTATTGTTCATTGTTGACATGGCATATAGTATATCACTATATATAATATAGCTACACTGTATTCCACAGTGTGGCTACTTTATACACTTTAACCATTAATCAATGAGCATTTTGGATACCTTCAATTTTTCATGATTTCAAACAATGCTGTACATAAAGCTTTGAGTTTATGTGAGAACACTTTTGCTTTGTGTGATAAGCACATTTTTAGTTTTGAGAGATCCTGACAAATTACCATGCAGTTTTAGAATCCCAACAATGGTATAAGAAAATGCTTCCCCATACAGTGAGCAGGAGTGTATGTGATGGATCGTTTAAATTCTTTCAATCTAATATTGTTTTATTTTGAAATATTTTTCTCATTTTTTTGGCTTTCTGTATTTCTTTTTTTAATGAATTGCCTCTTTATATGCTTTGTTTTCTCATTGTGTCATCTTTTTCTTTGAGTCAAAGTTCTTTATATATTCTAAACAGTAATGATTTTAAAAATATATATGTTGTAAATATTTTTCTTCCATTATTTAATTGTGTTTGTAGATATTGGACTTTTTGATTTGGAGGAATTATATCTTATTTAAGAAGGCCTACCCAGCCAATATTCTAAATCAGCGCCTATATTTTATTCTCATATTTTGAGCAGTAGAATGAGGTCTTTAGTGAAAACTTCAGTTTCAATTTTGGCTCTGCTATTTATTAGTTGTGTGATACTGGGAAAGGCATTTAGACTCTTCCGATTATTAATAATTTTTAAAATATCTTGCATTAACCCATTTACAGAATAAACTACATGTCTTACTGAGTTATTTGCTCACTCTTTAAAAATTATACTTAATATTTGTTGAGTTAGTTATAAGAGTTTGAATATTATGAAACGTTTTAAACACAGAGAAAACTATGGAGGAATATACACAGCAGACTGGAGTAGTTATACAACAGTTTTATCAGATCTTGACATTTGAGAGCTGACAGCTTGGAAATGGGAGCAAGATGGCGGACCAAAGCCACCCCAAGCCAGAGCGTCTCTGTAAGAAGGAGAAGTTTTAGATGAAAGAGAAAAAACGAACAGACAGACAAGCATAGGTCAGAAGAGGGTCCAAACGAAGGGTGCCTGAAGCTGCAGGAGACTCCACAGGAAGAGGTTGTGGAGCAAAACCGGAAGGAGAGAGATATCAGTGGAAAATAAATCCTGAGAGGCTTGGGGACCAAGGGAGAAGTGTAGGAGGATTGGTTAACTTCCTCCTCCCTTGTGTCTTGGACTGATGGTGGGCTCCCAAGCTGCTAGACAGACTTTCTACCATCACTAGTCCAGAGACTGCTGGCACCAATGAGTAGAGAGCTTCTTGTGGACGGGACACCAAGCTCCCACCCTCCCGCTCCACAAACTTGAGCTGGCTGGCAGGTGCCATATTGCTTCTCTGCACACCAGGTGCCTTTGTACTCCCCAAGGAGGCCTCAACCCCTCAGGTGCCATCTTGCTCGTCCCCACTCAGACAGTTCCCAGCACTGGCCCAGACTGCAGGAGCCACAGGGAGCCAGTGGGTCCCGGGTGATCTGTGTGACTCCAGAGCCCCATGATTCTGGGGGCAGACTGTCTCCCAGAGAGAGGGCTGGAGATGACCAGAGGAAGGACTTTCCTCCCCACCTAGACTCTTTCTCTCCATTTCTGCTCCTCCATTGGGGGCCGCTGAGAGAGGCAATCGAGCCACCACATGGAGCCTTCCACAGGGCATTAACAGGGCTCAGGCACTTCCTTTTGGGGTTTTGCAGCAGACTGAGGGGTGCTCGGACTGTGGGTTCCCTGCCTACCAGCCCTCCCTGGCGTTGCTTGTCCAGGGACTCCAGCAGAGCAGAACACCCCCCCCCCAGGGGGAGTGACATTGAACAAGCTTGGGCACCCCATGAGAGACTTGGGATCAGTATCCTTCTCCCTGGTATGGTCAGGGATTGATCTCCAGGAACCATCGGATGGGCCTGCAGGCCAGATCCTTTGCACCCATAATTCCATTGCATCACACTGGGGCACAAAGGGGATATTTGTGAATTAGTCTCATGAAGTATGGGCAGGGGACCTCCTGGCCCGCACCACACTCATGGGAGAGCTCAGCTAGCTGGAGGTCCAGCCTACCAGCAAAGGCTTGGGAGAAACCACTGAATAGGGAAGGATGGAACAGAGGGAGGCCTGCTCCAGACTGCCTTAATAATGGTCTCAAAACTGCCCAAACAACAGGAAAATCACAGCACATTCTTTCTAGACCCCACCCCATTGTCTTTGAACTTAGCATTACTTAGCATGATTCAGTTCGGTTGCATTTCTCCATCTCTTCGTTCTCCCCAGAAATGCTTTTATGTTTTGGTGTTCCAAGGATACATTGCCTGGCTTCACAGGACTGCTGAGGTTTTGTTTTCGTGGCATTTTAATATTATTTTTTGAAGAAAGACAGATAAAGCCAGACATCTTGAATCAGAAGTGCTCAGTCAACGGTTTAGAATCGAGTGATGCATCATTTCTATTGTGTTCTGTGCTACGGCTAGAATTCAATGAGATAGTAAGTTCTCTGCACTGAAAAAGCATCATATAGTTGATTATATTATCCACAGGACTTAGAACAATAAGTATTTTTGCCGCTGAATAATTAAAATAATTAAAATTATTTCTCAAAAGTAAATTAACTCCTCTAAAGTATCTAGGTAGATGTCTCCCAAATTTCCACTTATTCTTTTACAATTTACTTATATATTGCTATTTATTTTGCCTGAAATTCTCCAAATATCATCTGTTTCCCAAACTAAGCTGAGAAATATTCTTAGCCTTTTGATTTTATTGTTTTTGCTTTTCTCTTCTTTCTAACTTCTAATGTCCCAAGTATTAGACCAATAAGCACTAAGAGTCTTTGGGAAAGGACACCTCAAATATGACACACCACACATATAAAGCTCCAATGGACACTTGAGACTCATTAGTTCCATTTTCAGCCTATATTCTGCACTTTCTCTTCTATTTCATTTATAGCTTTACGCTCTTATGGGACAATGGATATAACTCTATTCTCAAATTTCTCATACCTGTTGTATTTAGACTGTGAGTTCCTCAGGATGTTTTCATCTTTAATGTTATAAGGAGAATAATTTCTATGAAATATGTCACTCAATAACTCTGAATGAACCAATCATATTTTTTAAAAAAAACCTTTCTCTGCTATACCAACTATAAATGGCTCAAGCAAAGAGGAAAGCTTTTAAAAAAATCATTTGGAATCTCTAAACAAAAATATAAATAATAGCTCTAATAACTATTATTTATTATTCTTACTCACGTAAGCAGATTTCTATCATTGGCGACTAAAGATTTTGCTTCTTAGCTGGTGGTTCGTCAATTAACTTGACTTAATCATGTTTTGTCGAATTGTTTATTATTACAAAGCTCTGCCTCAGAGAATATTTTAACACGATCTATAATACTTTGGATTTTGATATGTACACTCACCTCTGAGAAAATATGTAGGTTCTTTCACTTGCATTTTTGAATCAAAAAATAGCAAGCAATTAAAATTTATGGTCGTGAGGAGGTGGAGAACTAGGAGGGTCTCCCTTTATTATATTTTCCTCCTAAGCATAAATCATCATAATTGCTTTTGCAATAAACACAAATATGACTCAGCAGTCTTATCAGTTATCGTTCCAACCCCAAAGATTTACTGTGTGGCCCTATGAGAGTCATAAGTAGCTAAGGGACTCAGGAAATGACGACAACAAAGTAATCTCTTGTGTCCCAGTGCCATGGGGCTGGCCGTGGTCATTACTAGAAAGCTATAGGTCCACACTGCTGTTGGACACGGAGACTACTTCATGTGGGTTCACCCTGTTTCTATGTGATGAGTCATTTTGATGGAACTTCTAAGGTTTCATTTTTGTTGGAAAGGGCACTAATCAGATAATGGAACTTGGGGCTTAGCTGATGTGGGTGGAGTGACATCATAATGCCATTACAGGTAGCATTCAGGAGGTGTCTATAGTCTGGCTGTGATTCTCTATTGACAGCACTTTAAAAAGAAATCAGAATCAGTAAATAGCCAGGGGGACTTTTGTTTGAAGTGGAAAAATCTCTAGGGATATGATTCATGAATCAAATTTTTGATAAGTGCAAACTTTGGGGAGGGTGGCTTTTATTTCTTTTATTTCCATGACCTTCCTTTGCCTATCGCCCATTTTCCTCTCCCCACTAACAAGGCACTGTTCGACTCGTGCACGATACAATTATTTATATTTTCGATTACAGGCACAGCTTGGTGAAGAGGAGATGAGTCCCTTTCCAATTAAATAGGCGCTGAAACATGAAGAGAAGGCCCGACAATGATATGTGTTTGTAGCCAGTCTTAAATGTCAAAATGCCAAGTGACACGACACCTATATTTTTAATTTTCTCTCCAGCAAGCGATGTGTGATTATAGAAGTGGAGCTACATCTAACTAATAAAATGTGGATGTGGGCAAGAATTTGTCCTAAATCTATTCTATTCCTACCATGCACTATTTTTTTTTCCATTTCAAGGTAATTAAGATATTCATCATTTTTATTATTATTCTGTTTTGTATTAGACGGAGTGTCATCATTTCTCAGAACATCTCGATGTTATTGTTTTGCCAAGTGACACATTTACTCTCAGGATTCTCCAGCTGTGCTCTCTTAAAATTGATAAATTAAAATTTCCTGCCCTTCTTTCCTGAGACTTAGTATTTTGGCAAGCTCTTGTAATTGGCAAGTGAGTAAACCAAACTCCTTCCTCTCTGAGCAAAGAATGGTTGTGCTGTATGGCATATGCACACTCAACTTTGAGAAAATACATAGATTCTTCCACTGCACCCACAAGCCTCACTTGCTAAGCAGTAGTGCTTGCTAAGCCATGTTTGTAAGTGATTAAACTACAGTGTAGCTTCTTTTATTAAATGAATTACTACCTGACCTCAATGTGTCCTCTCTAAAATAAACCTGAAATACCTTGTGCTTTGTAAGTGTCTCCTAATATATTTGGCAATAAAACAGCACAGTGCAAAGGAACTCTGTTAAAATTGTGTTAGTAGAGGCAAATCATCAAATTTGATAAGTGTAGGAGTAGAAAAGTACTCAAGAAATGGTCTTGATTGATACTAAACTCTAATGATTTGGAAAAAAAATGTGATAGAAGTTAAAAAAAAGAAAGCACTCAGGTTCCATTTGTACTTTTAAATAAAATAACCCAAGTACACTTAAGAAACTTAATCTATATGTTCAGTTTCATAGAAGCATAAATTTGTAAGATTGTAAGGAACTGATGAAACTATTTAATTCAACTACTCTCTTCATCTCACTCTCATTGGACGCTTGAATTTTTTTTATATTACCCTTGATAAAAGATTATTTAGCAGTATTTGAAATGCTGCTAATGACATCAACATCACTAACTGCATTTAGCTGCTTGAAAATTCTTCCAAAATCTGCTTCTTTATAAATTGTAATCCTTGGTACCTGTTTTGCCTTCTAAGGAAACAGGAAAGAATAAAACAAATCAAAACAAAACCATAAACGGTACCTTTTACGGTAGTGGCCTTGTAACATTTGAAGATAATTATTATGGTGCCAAATGTCTTCTTTCTTAAAAGATTTTCCTTTGTCTTTGTGGCATGCCATGGGATCATTTTGTCTTTCCTTAGCATTCACTGCTAAACATAATCGACTTTGTGCATGTCCTTCTAAAAAGTCTGATGTCCGATGAATGTAGACTCCAGGGACTTGAAGAATGGTTCGAGCAGTGTGGACCGGAGAAGAATTAGCTACTATTCTCCAGGCTCCACTATATTGTGAACTAATGAAGCTTCACCTGCCAAGACACAGGACTGAAGAGCGATCCTTTCTTTGTCTCTTTCAGATACCCCCAGAGGATGCGTGCTTTCATTCATTCATTCATCCATTCAAGAAATATCTTTTGAGCACATGCTAATTTTTGAACATTTTTCTAGGTTACAGATCCATAGCGGACAAGACAGAATTGACATCTGCCCTCATGGAATTTATAGTCCAGAAGAGGAAAAAGAAAGATAAGTTACAATCTGAGACTCGCTAAGTAAAAAGTCAGGTGCTAAAATAGATAGCAAGTGGCGGCAGTCCACAAAATCCTTCCTTGACTCCTGTAGCTACTGAAAGTTGGGCCCAATCCTTGGTGCTCCTTGATTTATAGATGTATCACTCTTATCTCTGCCTCTGTAGTCACAGGGCGTTCTCCGTGGTTCTGTGTCCAAATTTCCCTCTTTGGACACCAGTCATTGGATCAAGACCCACCTTAATCCAATATGGCTCCATCTTAAACTTGATTACATTAGCAAAGATACTACTTCCAAAACCAGGTGGCAATTACAGGTATAGAAGGTCAGGATTTAAACATCTCTTTTGGGGGGAATGCAATTTAACACACAACACACATCAATGTTCCCAGGCACACTGAGTCTGCTCTTCAAGATCTTTGTGCTGATTACATTTGGGTCTCCCTTTTTCAGCTAACTTCTCTTTCACCAGCAGAGAAAACATTCCCTTTGTTATGTCTAGCTTTTTCTGGAGGAAGCTCCCTCAAAACAAATAAACAAACAGATCTGTTTGGGCCACTAGTGATAGAACTGTTTCTTAAGAATTTTTTCTTTTTTAACCATCATTTTCTTATTCCCAGAGAACAAACTATCCCAGGAACTGGAGCAGAGAAATGCTAGAGTAGAACATTGAACTGGGAGGGGGCCAGCTAGCTATTGAACTAAGTGGGGAAGAAGAAAAATTCATTCTTTAATCTCTCCTTACATGTTTAGAACCCTTTAAATTATTAGATGAATATATGTGTACAAGTATGTGCATATGATGTGTGTGTGTGTGAAATTTGTGGTATATGCAAATTTCCAGATTATTGGAAAGATTAATTGCAAAGGGAGCAGCAATAAATCAAAGCACTCAACCCTAGTCCTATTTATACTTTTGTTTACTAAGAAATCTTCCCACTAATACTACACCATCAATTATAACATGCACATTTTAGCTATTTTAACATCTCTAACATCAGAATGTGTCTTGCAAATGATAGTGTCTTCCAATCATTGTTGGTCAGGGGGCTGTTAGGGTGAGTTCTCACGGATTTGAACTGCACGGATGCAGAAATAGCTTTACATATTTTCATAGCCACTTCAGTTGAGTTATGTGCATTATTGATATCACACGTGCTGATTTTAATTGCCATTTAAAATGTCTCCAAAAGATTACATTGTGCTTTAGCTTTACAATTAAAATTTATTGCATGTCGAGAAATGTGAAAATAGAACTGTTAAAAAAAAAAAAACACTCCCCTAATAATGCTAAAAGGACCCTTTCAATGTGTGAAAGAAAATTGTTATGGACTAAGGAAGACTTGTATCATAGTTTAATTGGGAACATTTTTTCTTAGTAGTACATCAAATAAGAGTGCATCTTCAATAAATAACATATTAGAGTCAAGGAAATGCAGAAATTCATTCCCTCAAGTACAGTGAAATATGAACCATTCAAAAGGCATCCTTCCATAACTTCTTGACTTCTAGACCAATTATGCATGTGTGTTTATATAGTTAGGGGGGAAAAAATCTCTTTGGTAGCAAATAAATGGCATCAGAGGATCCAGGAAAAAAAAAATGTCTAGACCTGAGAAAAATGTAAAGATACTTTTAAGAATTCCAGGAATACCACCCTGGTCCAAATCACTGTCATTTCTGGCTGTGGAGCTATTGCAACAGCCTTCAAAATGACTTCTCTCCAAACTCATGGCTTCCCATGGCATTGAGAAGAAAATCTAAATTTCTCAATGGTGCCTGCAAAGCTCCACCCTCTTGAACTGGACTTGCCCACGTGGCTGACCTCATCTGCTCTTCCTCTCCTCTTTTATGGTGACTCAGTGGCAGTGACCTCTTTCTCCTTCTCTCTTTGGCTTTTTGCCACCAACGACCTTCCCAGTTAACTGTCTTCATGCTGGTTCTTTGTCATCTTGCAATGCTTTCCCTCTATGTCTTCCAACGACTCACTATTTCTTGTCATTCAGCTCTCTGACCTTCCTTACCCAGGTCATATAAGAGTCCTTTATTTATTATATCATGTTACTTTATTTTGCTTTCATAGCATATATTACTCTTTGAAATTATCTGATTTGTCCACTTCTTGGCTGCCTGTCTTCCTTGCCCCAGAGGTAGGTGCAGTAGGGCTTGTCTGCCTTCCTACTGCTCTGTAACACTCTACTGTCACTACCTGTTGATCAGAGTGAATACATAAACTGTCATTGGACAGTTTCATATTTTAAACCTGAGTAGGAAATACATGGTTCAGCTCTAGTTGCTTTGTAACGATATCTGATACACCCCTATGGTTTCTTTCTTGGGAATTCCACATTCAGAGATTATTAAAAGAAAAGAGGCAATAGATGAATTAGGGGAAAGTGATTATTATTTTACTGTTGAAAAGCTCTGCCACTGTAAAACAAAAATGATTCGGGGAGCACACTTCCTGGTCTGTAGTGGTGTATGTCGCATGCAGTTATCGTAGATGCAGAGGTCTGGCATCTGCAGCCCACTACGTGGACTGGAGTGTCCAGTGTCCTTTCCCTACGTGTGTGTCAGTAACACTCTATGAAACAAGGAGATCAAGTGGAGTGACATTTGCTGCAATCAGAGTCTGGCTTCAGGGAAATTGCAAACCCGATTTGTAATTTTCAGTCTGATACTGAGGGCTCTTCAATTTTAACAGAATCAAAATGAGCTTTATTATTCCATGACTGCTCTGCCTGATGAATCTTCTTTTGTCCCCATTTTTTTTTTTTTTTGCTCTCTCACAAATTACCTCTGATTAATCATGCAGATTTTTATACGAGCAGTATTGGAGCAGAAAAAAATAAGTTATTTGTGCTAATCAGTCATGGGTTGTTTTTCATTAATTGATTAAGCCACCCTGAGTGTTTTTTGGAATCATAAGAAGGTAAATATTATGAATTGATTGTCGCATTGCCATTCTGTAGGCATCATGCAGCATTTCTGACTGTGTGAGGTTTGTGTAAAAATGCAGCAATATTCACTTCACCAGTAAGGAAAACTAGTGAAAGATCTTCCACACAATGGAATGGGGGAGCCATGTGATTTCCAAGGATAACAGTGCTGTTGTCCACATTGTTTTCAGCAATAGAATGCAAATAGTGCAATAGTGTAATAGTGCAATGGTGCAAATGGTGCAAAGCTTCTCAAGTTGTCATTAACCATAGTGCAAGACGCCTGGTGCTTCATACTCCAAATCCTACTGCCACCAGTCTGCCCAATTAGTCTCTGGCAAGTTATGGAGAGAACTGATAGACAGGCTCTCGGGTGACAATGTGCTTCATCACCCAGGCATATAATAATCATATTCATTAGCATTACCTGGTTCTTAAAAATGGTAAGGCATACACTCGATATTTGGCCAAACTTGAAATGCTTTCTGAACCATATAGTCTCTCCCATTGTCAAAAATATTTTGACTAGTATCTTAGTGGATAATTTATGTAAAACTGTATTAGTGCCTTTTAATGAAAACATATTTGGAGACATTAGATTTAGTGAGATGGTAGAGTCCTTGTTCTGGAATTCTGTGTAGTTATGGGTAATTTAGTCCATCTTAGTTACTGAATGTATAAAATGAGGATAACAATAGTTAACAGAAGGGTGGGTGTGTGGGTTAAGTGGCTTCTTGGTCCAGTGTCTGGGATATAAAGAGCAATGAATAAATGAATTCACTCAACAATGTTTGTTGGAAACTCAGTGTGTACCCAGTCATTGTTCTAGACCTATGCTGTCTACATGGTAGACACTAACCACATGTGGCTATTGAGCACTTAAAATGTGGATCGTCCAAATTGAAGTGTGCTGTAGGTAAAAAATACACATGGATTTCAAAGATTTGGAATGAGTAAACAAACAAAAGAAAATAAAATATCATATTAATATTTTTTATTGATTAGATGTTAAAATAATATTTTGAATATTTTATGATGAATGAATACATTATGAAAATTAATTTCACATGTTTCTTTTTGAAAATGTGCTCTTTGAAACATTTAAAATTATATATGTGGCTCACATTTGGGGCTTACATTATGTTTTTAGTGGACAATGCTGGTCAAGACACTGAGGAAAAAGCAGTGGGGAAAAAAAACAGAAAAAAATCTTTGCTCTTATAGAGCTTAGATAACAGAAAAAGGAGATAGATAATACAATGTGAACAAGTAAATACAATCTCCATTATTTGCAGGTTTTGTATTTGCTCATTCATCTACCTGCTAAAATTTATTTGTAACCTCTGAAATTAATAATTGTAGTGCTTTTGAGGTCATTTGTAGATAACGTGCCGAGTGGCAAAAAAAAAATTAATATGAGTCACTCTACACACATATTCTCAGCTGAAGTCAATCAAGGCCAGTCTGCCTTGTTGTTTCAACACTAATATTGTAAACAAGTGTTTGGAGGTCTTTTGTGGTCTATTTAGTGCCACATTTTTCACATCTTTGTGCTTTTTTGTTGGTGATTTGCTGTTGACACTGTCCCCCAAGTGTAGTGCTGAAGTGGCGTGTGGTTTTCCTAAGCACGTGAAGACTATATGTCTTACAGAGAAAATACGTAGGGTAGATAAGCTGTCCTCCGGTATGAATTACAGTGCTGTTGGCCATGAGTTGTATGGTAATGAATCAGCAATATATACTAAACCAGATGTCTTTCAAGAGAAAGACACACAAACCGAGGTTATATATTCATCAGTTGATGTAACTGTTGTGTCCAGAGGCTCATAGGAACCTAACCCCGTACTTCCCTTAGGAGCAAGTGGTTCGGTATTTGTTAATTCAGCGTTCACAGAGATTTCACAGAACATCAGTACCATGAATAATAAGAATCGACTGTGTACGATTCTTATATAATATATAAGAATATAATGTCAGGTAGTGATAAGTGCTATGAAGTAGAGAATGGGGATAGAGAGGGATGGGTGTGATAAGAAGAATCGCTAGTTTAGAAAACACTATGTGAAAAAAGTCTCTCTGAGGTTGTGGAATTTGACAAAATCAACTTGGGAGAGGGCTGGTCCCCAGATCACGCAGGCCTATAAGCCATGGGGAAGAGCTGGGATTTTAATTTTTAATTTTAATCTAGATCTTCTTGGAAGGCTTTGGAGGGTTTTGAAGTATGAAAACCTTATGTTTACATTTTATTTTTTTAATTTTTAATTTCAAAATATTACAGGGGTACAAATGCTTTCGGTTACATGTATCACTTCTGCAATGCTTCAGAACTCCACAGAAAGCCAGACTCCCTGGACTTATTTTAATATCTAGGGAGTTCTGAAGTGCTCCAGGTGACATAGCTCTTGATTTCCTTGATCTCTTATCCATCACACTGCCTTGAACTCCTGCTTTCTTCTTAATACCAACTGGCATCTTTCCAAAAACAGGAGGCGTACCCTTATCTTACATCTTAGTCTTCTTCGAATTTTTTTTTTTTTTTAAGTAAAGTTTTCCCATCTCCGATTTCTCACAATTTGAGCAACCAATACCAGCTGCTTCCCTTGCTATGATGTCGTCTATTGTTCTGCCTTGTGCTAACTTTTCTGCTTACAGCAGGGCAGGAAGCAGATGTGGTAGCAATAAATACAGCCCGTTATCTGGATGAAAATTTGACTTGGCAACAGTTCTCCTTGGAGGTGCCAAGTCAAATGTAACAACGTGTATGTGATTTGATTAAATAAAATACGGAGTTGCCTTTTACTGACCGCATTCCCCCTCCCCGCACCCCCCCCCCTCGTTTGGGAGTAGCTGGGGTTCCAGGCAACCATGTGGGGAAGCAGAGACATCAGCACGATCACAGCAGAGCACCTGGTGGAGGTTCTTCCCCAGCCACCTGCTTTTCATGCCCACTTCCAAGTGGTTCATGCAACTTACGTTAGCCCATCCCAAACTGCACTCTTGATTTTCTCCCTAAAACCTATGATTTCCCCCATCCACCTAAATATTTAAATCAGAGCCTTTGGAGTCATTCTTGAGCCCTTTATCTTATTTTCCATTGGATTATTATTATTATTTCCAATGGATTATTGTATAATCCATTACACAGTTCAGCCAGTCAACCTTCTAAGTCATCTGCCCATTCCTCAACCATGGTCCTCATCCAAGCCAAGTCAGCCTCTCTCATCTGGACACCAAAATCACCCCTTTCTGTGTCCTCCTTGGCCTTTTGTTTTTATCTCCAACCATGCACCACACCACACTGGGAGTGTTCTTTTAAAAATTTAAATCTTATCATGTTCTTCTACTATTAAAAGCCCTTTAATGGCTTTTATTGCACTTATAATAAAATCCAAATATCTTTATATATATATATATATATATATATATATATATTTTTTTTTTTTTTTTTTATTTTTGAGACAGAGTCTTGCTTTGTTGCCCAGGCTAGAGTGAGTGCCGTGGCGTCAGCCTAGCTCACAGCAACCTCAAACTCCTGGGCTCAAGCGATCCTTCTGTCTCAGCCTCCCAAGTAGCTGGGACTACAGGCATGCGCCACCATGCCCGGCTAATTTTTTATATATATATCAGTTGGCCAATTAATTTCTTTCTATTTATAGTAGAGACGGGGTCTCGCTCAGGCTGGTTTTGAACTCCTGACCTTGAGCAATCCGCCCGCCTCGGCCTCCCAAGAGCTAGGATTACAGGCGTGAGCCACAGCGCCCGGCCTTATATATATTTTTTATTTCAGAATATTACAGGGGTACAAATGTTTGGGTTACATACATTGCCTTTGCCTTGCCTGAGTCAGAGCTTCAAGCGTGTCCATCCCCCAGACAGGGCGCACCACACCCATTAGGTGTGAATATACCCATCCCCTCCTCCCATCTCCCACCTGCCCGACACTCGATGAATGTTACTACCATATATGCACGTAAGTGTTGATCAATTAGTGCCAATTTGATGGTGAGTACATGTGGTGCTTGTTTTTCCATGGTAGAGACGGGGTCTCACTCTTGCTCAGGCTGATCTCCAACTCCTGAGCTCAAGCAATCCTCCCACCTCAGCCTTTCAGAGTGCTAGGATTACAGGTGTGAGCCACTATGCCCGGCCTCTAATTTTTTTAAATGATACATGACAGATGTGCGTATTTGCAGGGAATGTGATATTTTGACACATTCATATGATGTGTAAAGATCAAATCAGGGTAACTGGGATATCCCTCACAATTTTCTTTATAATAGGAGTGTTCAAATTACTCTCTTCTAGCTATGTTGACCTGTGCAATACATTATTGTTAATTGTAGTCACCTTAGTGATTTATTAAATACTAGGTATTATTTCTTCTATGTAGCTGTATATTTGTACCCATTAATCAACCTCTCTTCATTTCCCAGGAGATCAATTTAAAGCAGCTATACTCTGGAAGTCATTCTTGCCAAAAAGGTACAAATGTAACTACCGTCATTGCAAAGCCAGCAGAATTCAGGGAAAGCTAGGCACAAGCTCAAGAAACTCAAATTAAAAGCCAAAATTATGGGGCCATCCAAATATTAAAAGGAGTCATTCTCTGGCCCTAAGTTATTGAGGGAGAGTAGTAGTAGAAAATGGCTTTCAATAATATTTTTTGACTGTGGTCCAAGAAATACATAATATATAAATTCCTTCCCTTTCCTTCCCCTTTCCCCACTTGTTTACTTTACAAAATAGATGGGCTTAACCTACTGGGTAAAGTTCTTGATCGACTGATCAGTATTGATTTGAAGTTACCAAACAAACCTCCCCCAAACCAAAACCCAAACAAAACAAACAAATGAAACCCCAAAATTAAAAAACAACAACAACAACAAAAAAAACCAATTTTGTTGTTGATTATACTGGAAGGTACCAGAGCCTTCCTCACAATGTAATTGATAATGGTTCTATACTTAAAGTCAACTTTGAATGAGCACCTCAGGAAAGTTTTACAATTTTCTGCAAATAATTATAAGGACCCTGATGCAGGGAATCAATAACCCAGCACTGAATGAGACAAGAGCACTGGAGGCCACACACTGAGGATCGATAGAAATTAATCAACACAAGAAGAAGGAAAAATGTATTGTACCAGAACAAGTGGCTAAGAGCCTAAACGTGTCCCCTAGTGAAGAGTTAATATGAGAGGCACATTTGATTCTTTTATTTGTTTATTCAATCAATATTTTTGAAAGCTCTAGACTGTAGTAGAAACAAGACACATCCCCTGCTTTTAAGGAGCTTACGGTAAAATATATGATTTGTGACTTTATATATAATAATATGTAATCAATTAACTGGAAAGAAGAAAACTGCATATAATTCACACTGACCATTATGATTTTAATTGTTTTCCATTAATTATTTTTGTTAGCTGGGAAGTCCAGAGTCAGGAGCTACTCTCTAGATATTGTTCATACATATTTAGACGATGTGGACATCAAATCACTATTGCAGTTGAGATGCCAGTTGTTAAAATTGGAGAGACTAAGTTAAACCTTTAAAACAAAGCTCATTTAAAAAGTTTATTTCTCTTTGGGAATGTGTTATACTTGCACATATTACATATATAATTTCAAAAGATGACAGTTTTCCTATTAGATTGTTACACTAGTGCTGAGTTTTATGGTACTCTTATAGTGTTCAATTTAGAGCTTCGTTAGACGTTGCCTTTTATTGATCTTTAATTTGATCAGTGTCCCACTTTCCCCCGAATAATTATAAATCCATTCAAGATAGGATTTTATTCTCACTTTTCACATATTTTCCATATTTCCTAAATGAGTTTGAAGTATAGAACAAGTATTGAATGAAATTAATTCTCATTAAATGAGAATTGATGGAAACTTGTTCTTCTTCCATCAGCAGGACTGATTCCTTCTGAGGGTTTTAAGGAAGAATCTGTCCCATTCCTCTCTCCTAGTTTCTGCTGGTTTGCTGGCAATCTTTGGTGTCCTTTGGCTGTAGACGGCCATTTTCTCCTTGTGTATTCATATCATCTTCTGTCTAGGTGTGTCCCTGTGTCCACATTTCTCCTTTTTATAAGGACACAGTGTTATTGGATTAGGGCCCACCCTAACAAGCTCATCTTAACTTGCTCATCTTCAAAGATCCAGATAAAGTCAAGTTCATAGGTGCTGGGAGTGAGTATTTCAACATCTTTTGGGGGTGGGAGACACAATTCACCCCATAACAATTATTTTGTAAGAAGACCCTCTGATTTTATTAAGAACATCACTTCCACCATGCCGAGAGCGGTAGACAATATCTCTGTTCCTGCTTGACTTACAGAGAGACATTTATTTACCCACATTTTACCATGAATTCTAAAGGCTTCTCCAAGTCAGACTGTTATTTTGTCAAAAGATTTTGTGTGCTTCATTTTTCCACGATTTAAAGTACTATCAAATAGACTATGTCCAGACTCCTGGTACCCTATGTCATGCATCAAACATCTTAAATTACCTAGATTTTATTCCTACATATATCTTTCTTATAAGCAGGAAATCATAAGGAAAACCAGGAACTTCACAGTTACTGGAAGCCACAGGAAAAAAATAGGACACGCTTTCGTGGTTTTTCCCAGAAGCAGTTGTGGGTGGACCAGTTATACTCCAGTCTCTCATATCTAATCCCACTTGTGACTAAGGGCAAGCACATTAAGAAGATGATAAAATGGCGGCATGTTAACTGGCCCACACTGCTTTGGGTCTCATTTGTGACCATGTGCTAATCTGCTAACGTTAAGAGTGGGAGGATATTACCAAAACTCAGATAAGACATTGTTCATAGCGGATATGACTAACTGGAAGTTTGTCCTGTCAACCTGCCAAAGAAAGGCCAGGTGTTTGCTTCATGATGGGAGATTTCAGAGGGTCAGGGTGAGAGAACGAAAAGGGAGGCTTAACTTCAGGCAGGATTTCCGTGATTGTTAGATGTATTTGCCTATGTTTTCTTCAAAAAATAGCTCACTATTTTAGATACAAAATCCAGTCTATATCTGTATCATTTGGCTTTTCTGTCCATTCATCATTACCAATCATGCTGAAGTATTTTCTAGGTAGTTTTAAATAAATTATATTTGTGTAGTCATAATGATAATCATTTGTATCAATATAATATCAATACAAATAAAGCATATTGATTAAGAGTATGAGATCTGGAGCCAGAATGCCTGGGTTTGGCTACCAGCCTTACTTGGTTTGACTACCAGCCTTACTTAGTTTGACTATCAAGCCTTACTTGGTAGTTGTAGACACTGAGAAAAACACTTAACCTCACTTTGCCTCAGTTTCTCTCTTTGTACAATGGGAACAACATGACCCACCTCATACAGTTATTGTGAGAATTCAATTACTTAGTATACTTAGAACAGTGGCCAGCAAAACATAAAATGTGCTCAGGTCTGTATTTAGTATCTAATGAATTTCAAGAAAACTATGTTCTTTGAGTTTTTATTTTGAGGAACTTACACCACTATTTGGGGAAAAAAAATCAGGTTCAAACACATGTCTCTGGAAAGCAATAGAAGACAGTATGCGGTATGTCATTCTATCCCAATTGTTTGATATTGTTTCCAAAGGTGACCACACCATTTCTCCTCTTCTTCTTTCATTCTCCTCTGCAATGTGACTTTGCCACTCATGCTACCAAGAGGTGGAGATTATTTCCCTGACCCTTGAGTCTGGGTGGGTTTTGTGACTTGTTTTGACCCATAGAGTGAGGTGGATGTGGTGTTATGCTGAGATCTGGAATCTAGATCTGGAGAGGAGTTGTTTCCACTGAAACACTCTTAGAACTCTGCCCCAGGACTTCCACAGAAGGAAGTTGGGGTAGCCAACTGGAGGATGAAAGGCACATGGAGGAAAATGGCGGTCCCCTACCCAATACCAGCGCCACCTGTCAGACACGTGGGTAAGGTTGTCTTGGATCTTCCTGATGAGCTGACACTCAAGCTGGTGTAGCCACACACGTGAGCCCTGGTGAGACCAGCCGAAGAAGATCTACCCAACCTATCCATAGAAACAAGACAAATAGCAACCTGTGTTGCTGTAAGTCCCTGAGTTTGGGAGTAGTTTTTTCCACATTGATAAGGAACCCAAACTCCAAGCGATATGGAGCAAAATGCAATCATACTGAAAGGTTTAGAGAAAGGAGGTGTAGCTGAATGTGGGAAGATAGGGATAATCAGGAAAAACTTCATGAAAGATACGACATTTTAGCAGGCATTAGAAGATAAAGAGGAGATGAGTAGCTGGAGAAGTGAGTTATCTGAGCTAAGGAAGCAGCACAAGCAAATGAACGCGAGAGAGCAAGAATAAGGCAGGCGTGCATGTATTTAGGGATTGGGAATGGGAACGTGAGCATTGGGGAGGAAATCACATCAGAGACAAATACATTTTGGGTTGGGCATTTAGTGACAGATTGAGAGAGAGAGATGTGATTCTTAAAAAATTCTATCCACTTAGGTGTTGATCCGTTAATACCAATTTGCTGGTGAGTACATGTGGTGCTGGTTTTTCCATTCTTGAGATACTTCACTTAGTAGAATGGGCTCCAGCTCTATCCAGGAATATATGAGAGGTGCTATATCACCATTGTTTCTTAAAGCTGAGTAGTATTCCATGGTATACATATACCACAAATAGGAGTAACATTTCTTGGGTGTTGGGAGAGTGGGAGGGGGGAGGAGGGGATGGGCATATACAATCACAACCAGTAAGATGTGCAACGTTTGGGGGATGGACATACTTGAAGCTCTTACTTGAGGGGGGAAGGGAGCATGGGCAATATAAGTAACCTTAACACTTGTACCCCCATAATATGCTAAAAATAATAATTAATAATAAAAAAATAAAAAAAATTCTATCCACCTTGTAACATCTCTTATTTCATACTATTTATGTATTCAACAAATATTCATTCAATGGCTATGTGCAAGAAAAAAAGATAGTGAAAAGCTACATACATTTGTATGGACTGGATGGACGCTTTGATGAGGTTGAAGTGTAGTTGAGGTGGGCTGCTAGGTAGGGAAACTGAAAAAATGGGAATGGTTGGGTAATTTTCCCTCTCTTTGGTGCATAATATTGAAATAAAACATCTGAAGGTATAGTGTGAGCCTTTTGGTACAAAGAGAAAAAAATAAGACAACCAAAGATAGGTGAACTGGCTCAGTAAGACTAAACTGTATTAGACTGAAATGGTTAGAGACTTGGTAAGAAGACATAATTTAGGAAGTCAATGCAGTTTGGCTTGTTAGATCTTTAAGAAGCATTTTTCATTATATGTTTTTGTTCTGCAACCAAAACTCCTCGTCAGCCATTCAATTATACCTGATATTTGGCCTTCCCACAATTCTTAGATAGTCTTTTGGCTTTGTCTCCATGTTCAGAACAGGAGTAGAGAAAGGGTTTTGTCCCATATTTATGTTTTTTGTATTGATTATAAGATAGAGCAGGCATGAAGCCAAAAAAAAAAAAAAAAAATAGAAAGAGGAGTTTATAATCTGAGCCTTACCAGTATGAAATACTCTAATTCAGTATCGTGCAGTTACTTCCCTTCTTCTACCTGCCTTGATTCATGCTGTTTGGGCAGGGGGCAGGGAGGAGATGTTTTTATACAGACCGAAATGAAACAAAACACTTTTTTAGTGCAAGGGTTAACATTTATCCTGAGAAAGAATAGCCATGGCAACCAGGAGACCCTCCGTTCCCAATGCATAAATAGCTTTCCTCTCTGATTTCCTCCTTGGTTATTTATAGAACACGAGAATAGAGCTAGAATATAGACAATCTGTCATCAGATGCCATATAGTCCAGACAAACCTAAATCATTACAAACTATCTCCAATCCCAACCAAAAACATGGACATGATTTTTTTTTTAAGGCATGTAATTATCCATACTTGGAAAACTTCAAAACGTTTCTTAGAGGAAAAGAGACTTGAAAAGTGAAAATTTGACAAGAGTAGTTTCTTCAAGTGTCAATGACCAGTAGTCAAATTCTTTTCTTCATTCTGTTGTCTGTTTGTAAAATTTCAAACCACCATATCTCTTTCTGGCCTGCTAAGCTGCAAGTTAGGTAAATAGTCATTAAGGGTTTCTCTGATCTTATATGGAGACTTTATGTCAACATAATATGAAGAAGTCATTGCATTTTCTACAGTGTCTTCATAAAGAAAAGCATTTCATATAAAGTGTTTCTTTTGAGTTTTTCCATACAAAGGAGAAACTGCCTCTTATCAGACAGTGAGAATTATACCTCCTTCTCTTTTTCTATTTGCTTTGTCTTCCCTGAAATCCAAAGATTTTGATGCTTAATATTTCCAGTTTCTCTAATACAATCGGGTCTCCCTTCCTTATCCCGAAATTTTGTATTCGGTTTCAAATATTTCTTTGTAACTTTTAACAAAAAACTTTTCTATCGTGTATTATTTTTAATGTAAGCCCTGGAACATCATTTTTGAAAATAGAATTGGAATTTCAGAAGGTCGCAAGAGTGAGCTTTTAGTCTGAAATGTTGGTT
Organism: Microcebus murinus; assembly: GCF_040939455.1. Lineage (NCBI taxonomy): Eukaryota > Metazoa > Chordata > Mammalia > Primates > Cheirogaleidae > Microcebus > Microcebus murinus. The sequence goes on along the minus strand of NC_134132.1, from coordinate 10,171,127 downwards.
CTTGGTGCACTCATGGCCGCGAGGAATGGACAGACGCACCAAAGTAAGGCAAGGATGAAAATGAGGTTTATCAAGGAGAGAAAGATAGGATTGTAGGGCAAGAGCAAGATACAGGTTTACAGAGCATGGTACACGCACCACAGATGACGACTGGACTCATTGTCCCAACAAAGGGAGAGCTAAAGGAAGGACCCCAAGAAGGGACTTGGTTATGGTCTGCATCTTGTTTTACAGTGCTCTGGTTGGGACCTCCCTAGTGGCTCTGATGTCACCATGGAACCACTTTGATTGGACAGTTGGGAGTTGCATGACCTGAGTCTTACTGCACATGCAGATCTCCCATGAGCCTCTCTGTTTCTGGGGGGCGGAGTGGGGGTGGGGTTAGGGGTGGGGGTGGGGTGAATCGCAGCAGCACCCAACTTTCCTCCCTAGGAGACCTGGAATGCCTCGTTGTCTACCTAACAGAAGGAAACTGAGAAATCGCCATCTCCCAACGTGTACAATTAGGAAACTGGGCTCAGAGATGCTATGTAAATTACATGGCTGGAAACTGGCAGAATTAGTACTAAACCCATGGTTTTCTCAGTCTAAGCCTGATACAGGCTAGAAAACAATTAGTCTAGAAATGACATTTGATGTGCCACTTTTGCTCTCCGTTTTAAGCTTGATTTTATTGCCTAGGAATTGTTCTAGATGGGTGAGATTTCTTCCTCCAGGCTTAACTCCAAGCTGCTTCTATGGCAGGCCCTATTTAGCTTTCTAGTATTCAGTAAACACTCCGTTAAATGAATCCTAGACTGCATCTTGACTTTTTTTAGTTAGTTATTTATTTTCAATGGTAACAGCCAACTTATTTCTTTCCCTGAAATACAATAGACTTGCCCCCATCCCAAACTCCCAGAAATATTTGGAATTTGACACAGTGCTTCTTAACCACAGAATTATATTAGTAAGTCGAATTGAAACAGTGTGTTTAACATTTACTCAGAAAATGCTATATAAAACTGATAAAATTCTCTTCCTACCCCAACTTTAAAACACACGGAGTCAAATGCACACACACAAGGCATGCACACAATAATCAGTGCAAATTTCTGTCTTACACAGGGTCTAAAACCTTAATTATGATGACCTAAAAAAATGTGGGGGTTTTGTTACTTGTAACACTTAGACGTTCTTATGCTACTTCCCTGAAAGGCTTGTGGTGATGTTCCTTTTCCTCTTATCTTATCATTTCTTTGATTTCCACTGCCTTTGTGGCATGCTTCCGAACCATCATTGTACTGAATTATTTTTTTCTCAATCGTTAAAACACCTTTTTATTTTAAAAGGATCCTGTTAATATAAAAAAAAAATAGACCGATTTGTGTTCACTATTATCCCTTCCATGCTCCCTGGTGAGGGAGGTGCTAATGAGAAGAGAAATAATGACAAAGAATAAGCAGGAGCAATGAGAAAAATAAGAAAAAGGTGTCGCTAAAGCAGAAATTGGATAATTGCTCCTCGCATGTGTTTCCTGTTCTGTCCAATGGCCTGGCAAGCAGTAGGAGGAGATAGTAGCCTATGGGATGAAGGTTTGGTGGTAGCACAGTCTGGGGCTAGGTCTGATGGTGACCAGGGACCCCCTCCTGGAGCGCTGTGCAGGGGATGAAAGAGCATTTGTGCACAGGAAGGGGAGTCAGGGTTGATGAGGGCTGACGGCAGGTAACTAAAGATGAGCCAAATGAAAGGCGATGAATGAGCACAAATGGAGGCAGATCTTGGAAAGGACAAAAGCAATTCACATATAATACCCTTTGATATGAAAAAGCCCTCAACCTAGGTATTGTGATCTCCATTTTACAAAAGAGGAGGTGGTGCCATTAGTCAAATATAAGGCTATTTGGTTTCAAAGCCAGGCTTATTCTCCTCTACAACACTGCAGAAAGCTCAAAGTCCTAGATTCAAGTCAAGCCCAGGGTGTATCGTCAGCTAATGAAATCAAGAAGCATGGGATTAAATGGGAGGCAGTTCTGTATATTGTTAACCTCCATTTGTAAATCTAAGTTTCATTGGGTTAATGTAGCTTACCCCGTCTGAGTTTTGCAGCCATGTAAAACTTGTGCAAAACTTGCAAATAACTTCGATTCAACTTTTGAATAACTGGTATCTAATATTTTGGATATTGACAATTCTTTTAACAAAAAAAATACCAAAATATATTTCTCTTCCACTCTGATAAAGAGATCACTCGGAATAAAAGGGAAAGTAGCAAAGTCTATATCTACGTGGCTCAATTTGGGAGTCGCTGGCCTCGTAGGTCTGCCAAGCACTAAAAGTATGCTTGGTCCAAATTGAGATGGCTATTACCGTGTTTCCCCGAAAATAAGACCTACCCATAAAATAAGCCCTAGCAGGATTTCTAAGCATTTGTGCAATAGAAGCCCTACCCTGAAAATAAGCCCTAGTGATGGGCGTGGCTATGCAGAGCATCTGCACAACCCATGCATTTCGTCGTGGAGTGTAAAGAAGACGAGCAGCCCTTCTCATCTGCCCCATAAAAACTCTACTGCATGACCTGAGAGGTTGGGGCCGATGGTTCTAAAGGAAATAGAGTCCCAAGAAATTCAGGATGGAATTCGGGGTTTGGAGAGTGATGATGATGTTCCAGAAGAAGACGACTTAACTCTATTTGAATCAATGTAGATGGTTGTACCGTACTTAAAAAAATAACACATCCCCTGAAAAGAAATCCTAGGGTGTCTTCTTGAGGAAAAATAAATATAAGACCCTGTCTTATTTTCGGGGAAACATGGTAGTATAAAATACACACCAGGTTTTGAAGACTTAGTTTGCAAAAAATATAAACTATTCAATAATTTTATTGATTACATTTTGAAGTGTAACAATGTGGATAGATTTGGCTAAATAAAATGTATCATTAAAATTAATTTCACCTGTTTTTTTTTTACTTTTTTCAATGTGGCTATTAGAAAACTTTAAATGACATACGTGGTTTGCATCTGTAGCTCCTATCAAAGACAGTGCTGATCTATATTTTCCCCATCTCTATTCCTCCAAGGCTATATTCCATGATCTATTCTAGCTTTCCATGTATTACCCAGTTGAGCAAATGCCCAGTTACACATTGACTGTTTGTCTCTATGGACCAAGATATGGCAATATCTGACTCTTACCCTGGCAAACGTATAAATGGCTTCCAAACTTTGAAGAGGATTTTTACTAAGAATACAGGTAAGCAAAATAATGCAAGCAGGGCCTGTTGCTACACCTGGGTCTAACAACATGCTTTGATGGAGATTTTGGCTGATGTTTTTTTATTCCTTCATTTATTTATTTCATAGACATTAACAAAAGCTGCCTCAGAATGGCACCCATTATGTAGAACACCCCCAGATTGAAGGGACCCACAAAATGGGAGGAATGGAAGGCACACACTGTCCAGTTGTTGAAAATGTTTTGACATAAATTACTTATTATATGCAATCTCTTTCGGCACATGGCTTTGGGCATCTTTGTATGTACATGTTAAAATATACAAAACTGCCTGATTTTTTAAATATATTTTTATTCAATCTAGAAGACCTCTCAAAGAAAGAAATAGACCCTGGATTTTGTTTTTCCATAAAAGGAAATGTTCTCTAGGCTGTAGAACAACAACAACAAAACTCCCTACAGTATTTTTGGCTCTGTTGAGAGTTATATAATATTTTAAAGGGATTGCTGATGTCCATTCTAAGATTGTGTTGGGGCTCTCTGTACGCCGAGGTTTGTCATCATAAACAACACGTCTAATAATAAGCCGAGGTCGCTATAATCAGATGATCACTTATAGAGCACCAGGTTCTTGCACTGAATTTAGTTTCTACCTATTTTCCCCATATTTGTGTTTCCTCTATGTCAAATACAAATAATTTTTGAATATTATTTTGAAAAGAAGAATTAAAAACCATCAAGTATGTTGAAATGGGTAGATAAAAAAAATTCCATGTGCCTAAATTTACTGTTGAGAGACAATAAATTATTTTCTTTTTTAAAGGTTTGTGGTCAGAAAAATTTCAGGCGAAGGTCCAAAGTAACCACAACATAAATCATAGTACTAGACATCAAAACGAGTTACTGTCACTTAAAAATAAATATATGATACTTTCTTGGTATTTAGGAAAGATATGTTATAGGAAGACTTCCGATGTCCTCATGGGTAACAAATCCAAATACCCAGATCACGGCCATGGTGGACATCAAAGAAACTTCTTCATGACTAGAACTGCCAAGAAAAGACACTCAGTGTTAGTGGCAAAAGCTTGTGATAAGTATAAATTATTCATTAACATTTGGGCATATGAATATAATATATTTTCTAAATGAAATTAGACCTGATACAGGCCTCATCCTCCTGCCCTTTGGAATATCTCAGACAAAAGATTTTTTTTCCTTCTCCTTTCTTAAAAACATTTCAAAATTTTGAGGAGGCACAAATGTTTTTGTTACATGGATACTGTGTGTAATGCTTAAGTTGGGGCTTTTATTGTGCCCATCATAAGAATTGTGCTCCTTGTACCTGATAGGCAAGTTTTTAGCCTTCAACCCCTTTCCACCCTGCCCCTTTCTTGGTTTCCAATGTCCTTTGCATCTCTCTGTGCCCATGTGTACACACTAGCTCCCAATTATTAATGAGTACATGTGGTGTTTGGTTTTCCATTTCTGAGATACTTCACTTAGGATAATGGTTTCCATTTCCTTCCAAGTTGCTGCAGAAGACATTTAATTCCTTTTTATGGCTGAGTAGTACTCCATGGTGTGTGTGTGTGTGTGTGTGTGTGTGTGTGTAACACATTTTCTGTATCCACTCATGCACTGATGTGCACTTAGGTTGATTCTACGTCTTTGCAATTGTGAATTATACTGTGATAAACATGCTATGACCTTAGGTTATAAATTTGTGGTCTTTCTGTTCTCATGATGTAGGCATTTAAGGTTATGAACTTTCTCCTTATGGTTACTTTTCCTGTATTTCATAGATTTTGAAAGCTTGTGTCCCTTTTTTTCATTCATATGGAGAAAGCTTTTGATTCTCATCGTATTAAAAATGGCTACCACTGAAATGATTGGGGTTGAATCCACATGGTCTGCTATAGTCTGAGTGTTTGTATCCACTCCCATTCACATGCTGAAGTCTAATTTCCAATGTGTTGGTATTAAGGGATGGGGCCATTGGGAGGTGACTAGATCATGGGGATAGAGCCCTCATGGATGAGACTAGTGCCCTTATGGGAGAGGCCTGAGGGAGGCTGTTTGCCCATTGCATCATATAAAGACATAGCCAGAAGGCACCCTGTATGAGGAACAGGCCCACACCAGACACTGATTCTACTGGCACCTTGATCTTGGACTTCCCAGCCTCCAGAATCATGGGCAATAAATTCTGTTTATAAATTATCCAGTTCAAGATATTTTGTTATAGCAGCCTGAACATACTAAGACTTGGTCTATCTGAAGACAGGTTACTCCACTTTTTGTACTCATTTCATGGACATTGATTTATCTATGAAACCAGCTCTGTCATTCTCGTGGAAATAATATGGCGGTAGGGCTCTGGGCTCTGCTATTTGGAAACCTCCTGTTCGTATGTCTCTCACTGTGGTGGAAAAAATTATTTCCTGGGTTTGTGCCACTTTCTTATTCTTAAATTCTGCAGATTCCAGTCTCTGCTCTCTAGAATTCTGAGATAATTCCACCCTATTCTTCGTAGGCCTTTGAATTCTCAAATGACAGAAGTTAAAAAAAAATGTTTTTCAAAGTAAGAAAACAAAATCAATTTTAACTCCCCCCAGATTTAAGAAAATTATAGTCATTACACTGGATGTCACACACTAGCAGCTGTGGACGGACTAAGCCCATTGATGTCTTTTTGTTTGGTCTACATTTTGTTGTTGCTATTAAATTGAATTACTTACCAACGTTTAAGAAAATCCACATTTTTGGCGTCTTAAGCAAAACCGGAAGATGTGGAATGTGGAAACTTTGGGCTTGTATTCATCTAGGCTTAGAGCTGAATAGCAGCTATCCTGCTGATAAAGAATGTGCCATTTCACCATTTACACACACACTTTTTCCACGTCACTCGGTTACATCACCTGTCTAGCCCAAGGAGACATTTTCTTTGAAATGCTGCGTAAAACAAAGAGACCTGTGTAAGGGGAGGGGAAAATCATTAATTTTTATCTTTTTTTTGGAGTGACTACAAAACAAAAATCAGGATAAAAATTATGAGATCATCATCCTCCAAAACCACCAAAAAGTGAGGAGGCATATAAGAAATGTTAATATGTAAAAAACAAAACAGTAGCTCAGTGACCCAAGTAGGATGACAGTCTGCACCTTTCAGTGAAGGTAAACCACTGCCACAAGAGGCTGAAATGAAGAGATTAAAAAAGACACCCATTTATTTTCTGTTTGCTGAAAGATGCAAGACTATCCAGTGAAAATCCCAGGAGGATGCTAATTTTGATAATAGGGAGAACTATAGTAAGAAGTTATTTTAACTTCTCACTTAATAATTATGCAGGAAAGTCAACTGTGGTTTATTACCTGCTTCTCTAATGTAGAATCCCAGTAAGCTATTCTACATTGTGCATTGGTTCACGTCTGAGCTATTATTTCAATTCTCTGTGCTTTTATCATCATATAAGACAATGAGAGATACGTATTGAATAATCAGCCTGTCGTACTGTTTACACAAAATGTTATTTAACATATATGTCAGGCATCTTTCTTTGTTCTACAAATTCAAGGATGAAAATGACAAACTGCCCTTAAGTTGCATAAATGGAAGAGGCAGTAACACTAGCCCTCCCGAGTCTTGGAAATTATAATGGTATGGGGTATTTAACTCCATATCTTCTATCAGCTGGGTGTTAATCACCTAATTAATTACCTTTTCATCGAGGATGCCAACAATCAAGAACAAATAATTAAAAATAATGTAAGTTGTTTCTGTAGAATTAACCTTCTGGCGATGGGATGGTAAGACTCAAGGTAGAAAATAGCTTCATCACAGAGAATCATTGGTCCCAAATTGGGCCAGGAGCAACCACAAATGAAGAGGAAAATTCAACGTGAAGCTTAAAAGCTTTCAACTGCTGGGAGTGTTCAGAGTTATAGAAGGTTCTAGAAGGGGAGCTGAAGTCGGGACGTCACCAGGAAGAATTTCTATGTAAGCATTTCTGGTAAATTGCCTTAAATAAATTTTGGAGGTTAAGGGTCTGAATCTTCAAGCTCCCAATAATTTATTTATTTTCTCGTTCTAAATCAATATTACCTTTTACCTTAATTTTGCATTTATAATTGTGTATTCTTTTCCTTAAAGATCCCACCCTCTCTTCTTATATTAGCTTCAGGTCCCACCATACCTGGGCTTGCCCTGCCGTATGGACATCGTAGTGAGACTGGAATTGATGGAAGGAATTTGAGCACGAAGCTTTTTTGAATACTTTAATGAAAGACCAGAAAAGATGTTATTTTTAAAATTGCAAACTGGATGGCAGCCTACATGTTTATCTGTGATTTCTTTTCCTTTCCAATTCCCTGCTTGAGTAACTTCAGGCTGGTTTAGTGGTAGACTTGTAGCTCGGTATAAATTCCTTAGCATCCAGAAAAGAAGGAAAATGTGTGAAGCTAAATTGTCTATCCCATTTGAGAGACAATGGGGGCCCATGAGCACTGGAGGAGGCTTCCTTCTCCAGCAGAATCTGGGGCAAAGACCACCAACCTTCCAACTGGGTGGCTGAACTCACTTCTGTGCTCAGAACAGAATTATCACTCAGATATGGTCACCCCTTCGGAAGGCCTGATGATCCCAGAAATGCTGGCAACCTTATAGGACATTGCACTGTTGGGTTAAATTGATCCCATTTCATAAAGCTAGATGAAGAATTCTCCCACTTGTCCTGAACACCCAGAATAACTTGAAGATCTCTTTCACATCCTAAGAGAGACCCCCAGTTTGCCTGCTTGTCTTTCCACTGGAAAAGAAACTTCCGTTCTTACTTCATTATCTGCAAACTAATTTCTGGATTGATCCATATAGATGCTGAGGTAACCATGTGCCGAGACACGAGGAAGCAAAGAAGTGGCACAAATTTTTTGAAGGGGCTCAGTAACTTGATGGAGGAAGACATCAGATCAGATGGCTGCTACTAAAGCAGAATTAATAGTTGTGGTGGAAGCATACTACGCTAAAAGAATGAAAATTCTAAAGGAGATAAGATTACTGAAAGAAAACAGAAAGAATGTTCTGGAATAAAAAAAAAATAGAATGTCTGTACTTCCAGAAAACCACACTCCCTTCGTAGTGTACCGAATGTGTCTCCCCAAAGTTCACACGTTGAAATTCAACCCCCAATGTCATTGTATTAGGAGGTGGGGCCTTTGGGAGGTAATAAAGTCATGAGGGTGGAGCTCTCAGGAAAGAGATTAGTGTCCTCATGAAAGGGACCCCAGAGAGGGTCTGCACCCTCTTTCCAACATGTTAGGCTACAACAGGAAGATGGCAGTCTGTAATCCCAACTGGACCCTCACCAGAATCCAACCATGCTGGCACCTTGATTTAGGGCTTCCTGCCTCCAGAACATGGAAGAAATAGATTTCTGTGGTTTACAAGCCACCAATCTATGGTATTCTTAATATAGCAACCCAAACAGACTAAGATACTTATGTTTAGCCTTTTCTCTCTTCTTCTCAGTCTCTTTTGATGGCTTCCTCTGTCCTTCCAGAGCCTAAAACCTTGTTGCATTCTTTATCTAAACTAACTCCCTTATGGAACTCCTTATGCCAGCTCCTCCCAAATTGATACCTTCAGCCTAAACCTCTCTCCGACTTCCACATTTATACAGCTGAGGTAGATATGTCCCTACTCTGATCTCTGGAACCCATGAATATGTTATCTTACATGGCAAAAGGGACTTTACAGATATGATTAAGGTCAAGGGTCTTCAGATGGGAGGATTATCCTGGATTATCTAGGTGGACCCAATCTAACCATGCAAGTCCTGAAAAGTAGAAGAGGAAGACAGAGGAAGGGGGTCAGAGAGGTGAGACAAAATGGGGAAGAGAGAGTTGAAGTACGAGAAGGACTCATCTATTATTGCTGGCCTTGAAGTTGGAGAAAGGAGACACCAACCAAGGAATGTGGCTGGCCTCTGGCAGTTGGATATGCCCTTAGCTAATAGCCAGCAAGCAAATGGGAACCCCAGTCCTACCACTGCAAAAACTGAATTCTGACAATGACAGGAACGAGCAGGAACCTGATTCTCTCCTAGAGCTTCCAGAAAGAAATGCAGCCCAGCCAACACCTTGAGGTTAGTCCAGTGAGACCAGTGTTGGACTTCTGACCTACAGAACTATAAGATCATACATTTCTGTTGTTTTTAACCATTCAGGTTGCAGTAATTTGTTACAGAAGCAATAGCAAACTAATACAATAGCCAAGTGCCAACTTGACATCTCCATTTAGGTTTTCAATAGACACTTAAAAGTCATCAAGTCTAAAATTGAAATCCTATCCTTCCCCACAGCATTTATTCCACTTAGGGAATTGCATATCTCAATTAATGACAACTTCAATTTTTTTAATTGCTCAAGCCAAAAACCATGGAGTTATGCTCGATTCCTCATATACTCCATAGTCTTGTCTGCCAGGGAATCACATCGCCTGGGTTCTACCCTTAGACTGTCCACACCACACCTTTGCCGATATCACTGCCCCAGTCCCAGCTATCATTATCTTTCACCACAATTCCTGCAATACCCTACTGATGAATGGTTTCAATTTTTTTCAATGCTTGACCGGTAGAGTCTGTTTTCAACAGAGCAGACAGAGTGAGCCTGTTAAAACATGTCACATATTGACTCCTTTGCTCAAAATCCTGCAATGACCTCCACATCACTGAGAAAAGAAGCCACTACAGGAGACTTCTGGTCCCTAGATGATATACTCTAGCCTCTAGACGTCAACTCCTATGACACTTCCCATTACTCACTCTTATCCAGCCACATTGGTACCCAAACCAGACACTTTCCCATCTTGCAGATCAAGGTTAGTTCACTTGTTCTTTCAGCCTGGAAAGCTCTCCTCTAGTATCAGGGTGGCTAATTATGTCACCACCTTAACGTCATTACACAAATGTCAATCTCCCACTGAGGCCCACACTGCCTACTGCATACAACCATCTGCTCCTGCTTTTCTGCATTTCTGATCTCTCTTCTCCTACTTTCCTTTCCTTTCCTTTTCTTCCATAGCACGTGCTATATTACTAATATGATATATAATTAATTATTAAGTTTATTATTGATGTCTATCTTTACCCACTAAATTATAAGCTTTGTGTAGGTAGGAATAGTTATCTGTTTTATTCATTGCTCTTTCTCAAGACCCTTGACCAGAACTAGGATCATTCTGGATGCTCAAGAGCTATCTGTTGAATAACTATGTGATTTAAAAGAAAAACAGTAGAGGAAATGAAAATGGGAAGAGAATGGAACCTTACTGAACTGAATTAATAATCTGGACGATCAAATTGATATACAGCTTCATAATATAGAGCAAAAAAATAAAATACCAAGATATGGGAATCATGATTTAAAAGATAAGAGAGAAGCGAGCTAGAGCCAGGAGTTTAATATGCAAATAAATAGTAAGTTTAAAAGGAGAAAGAAGAACAGATGGAGGAAAAGCAATAACTCATAAAATAACAGGAAGAAAAAAAACTCTGAGCTGAAAAAGGTTTGTATTTTTAGATCCAATGACTTAACAAGCACCTTTTATCTTTGGAGAGAATATGACAGACCAAATAGCTAAAGAATAAGTAAACATATAAAGAATTTGAGTACTAAAATGAACAGACGAATGATCCATAGTCATGTCTACTTCTACGTCCTACAAATGGAGACTACATGGTCTTATTTTTTCCTTAAGCTTTGAAACACAAAAATCACTCGTGTAGTGGAGAATTGGTAGAAGAGTTTATTGGATTGCTGGTAGAATGGGGTGTGTTGGGTGCACTGGAGGGCAGACTTAGGAGTCTTGTGCTACCTGTCTTTGTAGAACAGTAGCCATGTCAACTTAGCCAAATTACTCAACCTCTCTAAGCCTTAGTTGACTGTAAAAATGGGATGAAATCTATCTGCCAGAAATGCTGTACGTGATGATGAGTGAATGCTTTTGCAAGCTCTAACACATGGTTTTGGTGCCTGGCATGGTTTTGGTAGTCAGCAAATAATAATTATTGTCATTAGTAACTGAGAATTGGGATAGGAGGGAACTTAGATAATGTGTTAGGAGACCAAATATAGATGCCTCCATCCCCTTTATTAAGATAACTTTGAAAATAATGCAAGGCAGCAAGGCAAGTAGGTAAATAAGACCTACGAAAGAATATTTAAACTCTTAAAATCGGTTAGTAAACATCACCGATGAGATGAATTTTAAAACAGATAAGCAATCTTGCAAAGCATGCATTTCAAAATCATCTATCACTGGCAATTTGGAAGGTTTCATAATGTATTCATTCCACATGATTGCCACAGAAGTGGAATTCATACTCAGCACACAGAGCCTAAGGTCATGGCAGTAAATGCCTTCTCCAACTCTTCTCTCTTTCCGTCAGACAGTAGTTGAATTTCCTTAATCCCAACTTTTTATCAGTTGGGTTTCTGAAACCTACTCAGTGACCTCTATGATGCAAAGTTTCCCTGTTCCATGTTGCTTGAGCTCCTAGACATAGAAAATACCATTGGTGTTTCAAATAGACATCACTATATTAAGCAAAGGAGAGAATTATGTGGGAATGACTATTATTTCTAGAAAGATCATTCAGAAGGATGTGCTTGAGCTTGATATGTCTTCCATATCATTCCACCACTGGGCATGTTATTTGGTTCTGGTAGTTGCCCCAACAGGATAAGTAAACTAAGATTCTCACAAGAAACTTTGCTGGGCTGGGCATGGTGGCTCACACCTGTAATCACAGCACTTTGGGAGGCCAAAGAACGAGGATCACTTGAGGCCACGAGTTCTAGACCAGCCTGGACAAGAGAGCAGGACCCCACTTCTACAATAAGTTGTTTAAAAAAAGCAAAAAACAAAATTAAAAAAAAAAAAAAAACCTTACTAATGAAAGCCATTCAGAGCTTCTCAGTATTGGTGAGAAATATTGCTTTTTAACCTTAAGGCAGAGAAAGATCGTCTATGTATGAATATTCAATTTTACACGATATCTGTTTATATAAAATAGTATCCGGTAACATTAAGTTGCTTTGTCTAGGTAGCTGTACGAATGAACACCTTGAGGAATGAAGAAGCAGTTCTGCAAATTATCGGGCGAGTCTGCTGTTATTGCAGAATGTTCCTCCTCTAATCAGCTTGGTTGCATCCCGACCCCACAAAGCTGCTGTCTTTCCTAAGCTTCACCTATTTTGATTTGCCAAATGCCTTTCTTAATCATCTGGTGCTACCAGATGTCAGAATTCCCCACTGCTATCTCAAGTATTGATAGTCTTTCACTTGCGGTAAATATAGCTCGTGTTGATTCAGTTGGCCTGTTCTCTGAACAGCTGGATCAGTATCATGGGGCTTGGGAAAGAGGCTGAACACGTACGGAAGAGTCCTGGGAGACTTTGGTCGCAGCTGCAAGATTGAGCGCCTGGAGGAGCCTGAATAACCACAAAGCTCCCATCTTATGCAAAATGCCCCTATTAAGTAGAATCCTTCTCCCCCACCCCTGCCCCCGCCATTTATAGGTATGTCTGTGCTCTGTTTGTGCTTGCAATATGACATAGTTCTGCGTCTCTTCTTTATAAACGACTACTGTGGTGCCACCATGGAAGTGTTCACCATGACCCTGTTTCTCCTCACCAAGATTTGACCAGATCATCCTCTACTCTGGTATTTTCCATGCACGGTTCTTTGTCTTGCAATCATTTAGAAGGATATTCAAATATCAAAGCAAAGCATCAGTATCACCTAAGATGCCTATGAAAAATGCAGATTCCAGGGCTCCCCTCCAGATTCTTGGAATCAGAATCCGAGTCCTGAGAGTCTACAGTTGAACACAGTTCCTGAGTATTTTTACGTATCCTAAATCTGAGAACTACACGCGTTAACTCTGTTCCAGAAAGTATACGATTAAAGTCCTGTTTTGTTCCCTGTGGTATATTCAGCTCGTAACAAAATACCTGGCAGGAAATGTGGTGCTTTGTTTTATTTTATTTTTTAAAATTCTCATGTATTGCTTCATTTTGTTGTGGAGCATCCTTCTAAATAATGGAAAGACAAATATATTACATGCTGTAAAGTAGAAGACAGATAATCTTGTTTTACCCATGTATTTTCAACTTTTGCAGAATGACTCTTGAGATTTTCTTGCCTGCCGAGAGCCTGGTTTTGCAAGTGTTTTTCAATTTACATCACTGGGTAACTCTGTAGCCCTTTATGGCTTTGATGTAATAATGTTAGAAATGAAGGGAACATTAGAGTTGAGTGTCTGCTGAGTTATTGAGAAACCAAAGACAAAGACCCCCAAAGTGAGAGATGCCAGTAGTCAATCCTCCACAGCTAAGCTGTCAAATGGGACATGTGTATAGTAAATAACTCTCTGGAAGAATTAACAGAACAAGCTGAGACTTTCAACTCAGGACCTATAGAATTCAGTAGCTCACAAAGAACTGCATTTTCCAGAAAACAAAACAAAACAAAACAAAACGTGGGAGTGAGGGGCAGGGGGAGAGGAATTTATTCTCAAGAAGAAATGCTAGTGTCATGTGTGTGTTTTTTTTTTAACTTCCATGAGCTGACCTTCTCGAAGAAAAGGAATCCATTTCACTTGATTGGGATCAAGTGAAATGGATTAAGTTGTATACATCCCAGATCTTGATCTGGGATGTATACAACTTACTTATAGTTACCTCGTCCTTCAGGCCTAAAGAATTTAAGATATAGTCGAAGTAGCAATGTTAAAATCTCAAAGATAAGGCTAAAAATAGACATAGAAAGAAGTTTGTGGGCATCCCTGCCTAGAGATTAATTTGGCTCTATTTTGAACTAATATTTATGAAATTTTTAATGTAACTGTCATTAATTGAGCACTTATTTGTGCCCGGCTCTGTTCTATGTGCTATTATATGTAATATACTGTTTTCTTTTTGCTATTATAGGTAGTGTTCTATGTACTGTGTTAATTCTTTTAATCTTCTCAACGTACCTATACAGAAGGTACTGCTGTTTTCAGATAAGGAAATAAAAGCAATGAGAAGTGAAATTATCCTCCTATGTGGTTGTGTGGCCCAGCAGGGATTCCAACTCAGCTCTGCTACCCAGTGAAGGGCAGAGAATGAGTCCCCCCAGAGGCAGTTCTAATGCCTATTCCTCTGGGGACCAAACCTGGAGTCCCTTTGTCTCACCCTTCTAAAGTCATTCGTTACTCCAGCATGGTTTGTTTTTATTGGGGGGTGGGGTGGGGGGGTGAGCAGGGTTCTCCCGCCAATTTCCCCAGTAAGGGGCTTTCTATTCATTTTGTTATATCTACTATACTCCAAGGTAGCTTTGGGTAAATTCAATCTTCTCCCTTCCCTAATATCGCCAAGGGATACTGCCACGACCTTTATAATGTAGAACTCAGTGCTGGCGCAGAGAGCTGCCTGCAAATGAAACAAAAACAAAACATTTAAACCTAATAGCGCTCAGAGTCGAGGCAAGCTTGAGACATTTTGACCCAAGACCCTAGTCCTAATGCTTAACGAGGAATGCTGGACTAGATGCTTGCTTTTGCTCCCAGATTTGCCTCAAGAGAAGATGGGAGAATGATTCTGGGCTGATGGGGCTGCAGACCAGGGGTGTGGTAGCTTTGTGGTTTTGTCCTGCTTTTTTTTTTTTTTTCCTAATTAGCCTGATTAATTAGGGGTTTGCTGTAGAGAATCCCAAAGGGTTAGTGATTCACCAAAGAGAATATGGCCAACCAGAGAAGTCTTCCATTATCTTTCCTGCACGCAAATTCGAGGTTCTGAGCGCTGGTGACTACAAAATAGGCAACTGACAGACTGTATACTTGTAGTATGACAGACTTGAAGGGACCTCCATTAACTCCATTTTTCAACATGATTTTTAATGCTGATATACATGTTTCTAGCATTTTCCATCCTCCCTGGGATATATCTGAAAAAAATATATATCTTATTATGAAGGAGGTTTGGTTTTCTGTGAAAACATAGTTTGACATAAACTATAGAACTTTTTTTGAAATGTCAAATGCGCATTTCGTCTCAATCTGGTCATTTGATTCTTCTAGGAGAATCTACTTACCATACTATTTCTCATTTCCAATAGCCAACCGAGTGTGTTTGAAAGGTAGCAAGCAGTTATCTCTGGTTTGAGTGCTCTCTATTTAGTTTCTTTAATATTCAGTAATAATATACTTGGAGCTGTGTCCTGTACTATTACTGAAATTTAGATTTGTTTTATACTGAGAACTGATTTTTAAATACCCTCCCCCCCCATAAGGACTGGTAGGGAATTATGATGTAGATTGTTTTTACTGATACCAGGCACCTGCTACACACTAAGGTACTTGAGGTTACTACTACACTAAATTGAGTTAAATATGGTCTAGTCCCAGCTCCTAAGGAATTCCTGGTCTAGCAAGGGAAACAAGTTCACATAAATGAAACAGTTTAAGGAGAGATCAAGGAAACACAGAGGTTTGGATATTGAGTTTACATTCTCTAGATAGACCTAAGGAAGGAAGAGTAGGAATACAAAAGCTTTAGTAAGAAAGATGGAAAGGAGAAAAGAAATTTAAGACATTTGATTCCAGTCTCTTCAATCAGTGGGTGTTCAAAATTTTTTCTCAAGCACTTAAATCTTCTACCCCTCTAAGAAAACTTATCTGAAGTACTTATATATAATATAAAATGAAAAAGTTACATTTTGTTAATAAATATAAGTTCAAGCATGCATTTATTTATGATAAATTCCATTACTGAAATCAAGGTAGCTGATTGGTTCAAAACAAATTTACGAATAAAATCTGTGGTTAAAGATGAGAATTGTCAAACTTTATCAATAGTAGCATACAATTTATTTAATATAGTTTTAATTGCATATACTGGATTCATAAAAATAGGTATTTGTAAGGGTAAAATGGTCATTGATTTTTTAAAAAAACAGATTGCTTTAAAATACCAGATACTGTCTGGGCACGGTGGCTCACGCCTGTAATCCTAGCATTATGGGAGGCAGAGGTGGGAGAATTGCTTGAGCTCAGGAGTTCAAGACCAGCCTGAGCAAGAGTGAGATCCCATCTCTACTAAAAATAGAAAGAAATTAGCCAGACAACTAAAAAAATACAAAAATGAGCCGCGCATGGTGGCTCATGCCTGTAGTCCCAGCTACTTGGGAGGCTGAGGCAGGAGGATCGTTTGAGCCCAGGAGTTTGAGATTGCTGTGAGCTAGGCTGACACCACGGCACTCTAGCCCGGGCAACAGAGTGATACTCTGTCTCAAAAAAAAAAAAAGAGTTGTAAGTCATCATCTGCAATCCTGAAAGCACTTCGAGATTTGCAAAGAATATTTAAAGCATAACAAAAATTTTTTTAAAAGTACAAAGTCATAACAATCTCTTTCTCCTCATTGTGAACATATACGCTACATAAAAGTTTTAAGTCACCCTCTGCTTTTGATACTGGGTGAAGATGCTTAGGTATTTCACAAATCTCTTGGCCCCTTTTCCTGATCTTGGGCACAACCTCCCAGAGTGGTCTCTGGTCTCCCTTCTGTACTACCCTGTGTAGACCAGGACGCCTGATCTCAGCAGTAAATTCCATATGTTGATGAAGAACATTAGCTCTTTCCGATCACAATGCCTGAGTAGATGTCATTTCACAACATGGAATTTATATAGCTTGAAAAGTTAATGCGTCTTCCCAAGTGAGTAGCTTAGTCACTTCTCAAATGCAGGACAGAAGCCATTACCCTGTCAGAGTCAAACATAAAGCAAAGAACTGTTTTTCCCAGTGAGGTCTCATAGAGCAAATCACCTACAAGGAAAGACATTTTTTTTTTTTTTTTTTTTTTTTTTTTTGCCTGAAAGATAGGAGCATGTGGTGAGTCATGAATCAATAAAAACATTACCATAAGCTATTTAGTGATTCATCTGTTACTTATTTCTAAAATTAAGCTTCAAACAGAGGAACATTTTACTTATATCCTCAGCTTCTGCTCTGAGATGCACCCATAAAATTCTAGGGTCAAATTCTACCTTTGACTGCTAGAATCAAATTCCCATTGATGCAAAAACCTCAGGACATTTGTGGTCTGCTGAAAAATGGTAATAATATTTATTTCTCTGCTTCCATTCCAGAAAGTTTTTAGATTCCCTTTTCTCTGGAATTAAATGAAATTGGATCTTTATTTTCAAACTTCACTATTTTTTTTTTTAGAAAAAGCAGATTGCTAAACGTGGCAACTATAATTTCCAAAAATGGCCAAAGTAATATTTCCAGAACTGTGTGTTCTTCTAGAACATTTCCATTCTCCTTTCAAGAAGAAAAGTTTACTTTCTTTCCCCTTAAAATTAGGCAGGTCTTGGGACTGTCTAGATGCAAAGAGCATGGTACAAGTGACTCTATGTATATTTCTCTGCTCTTCTCCCTTGAATTTGGGAGGATGTCTCTGACTGCCCCAAGGAATACAATGAAGTGAAAATAACAGGTCTGGAGTTCAGTCATAAAAAGTGATACAGCTTGTGCCTGGTTCTCTCACTCTTTGGATGCTTGCCCTTAGAATCCAGCCACCATGTCGTGAGGAAGCACAGGCCACATGGAGAGCCTTGTACAGGTACATGTGCTGGTTGACAAGCCAGCTCAGGTCCTGGCCAATAGCCGGCACTGGCTGCCAAACACAGAAGCGAACAAATCTTTAGATGATTCCAGATCCCAGCCTTTGAGCCACTCCAGCGGAGGCCAGGGAGAACAGAGTCAAGATGCCACCTCCTAACCCTGCCTAAACTTCAAATCTGGAAACAAAACAAATCTTTTTGCTTTAAGCCACTACATTTTGGGGAGGTATTTTTATACAGCAATGTACATTTGGAACACTAAACAATAATAATGAATAAGCAGATTTCTTTTTCATTTCAAGATTTTTTTTTAAGATTTAATCAATGCCACTTTGAATACATTAAAAAATTTTTATGAATCAATAAAGTCTATTGTAAAATAGCAGAACACAGAAAGAAGATTCCAGAACTAGTCTGGAGCAGAGGTAGACGAATCGATGTTTCGGAATTAGCTCCCACTTTCAACCCCTCATTCCCCTGCACCACTTGTATTGGTTCAGAACTCTAAGCCTGACATTTAATAGTCAACTTATTTAGAGAAAACCAGGGCTCAGAAATTTAATTAAGGATACCCCATCCTGTACCTGGCTGATTTTCCCCAAATATTGTGTTTATTAATATGTAATAAATATATCAGCCTCAAGATTCTCTCCAGAGGATCCTTCCTTTCTTCTCACTGTGAACAGACATGCTACAGGCAACCCAAAGGACCACTTTTTTAGTGCCTTTGACCCCAGCATAGAGCAGGTTTTCTTAGTCTGTTCAGCCTACGCTAAAACAAAAGACCATACTCTGGTTAGCTTGTATGTAGCAGAAATCTATTTCTCATAGTTCTGGAGGTTGGGAAGTCCAAGATCAAGGCGCCAGCACATTTGGTGTCAGTGAGGGCCAGTTCCCCATAGATGGTGACTTCCAGCTGTGTCTTCACGTGGTGGAAGGGGTAAGCAGGCTCCTCTGGGCCTCTTTTATAAGGGCACTAATCTCATTTGTGAGGGCGCCACCCTCATAACCTAGTCACCACCTGAAGTCCCTACCTCTCAATACTATTGCGTTGGGGAACAGGTTTCAACATATGAATTTTTGGGGGAACACAAACATTCAGATCATAGCACTCACCCATATCCCAGCCTTGTTGCTATGTCTTCTTGTGGCCAATCTCAAGCTACCACTTTCTTGGTTTTTTGGTTTTGTTTTATTTTTTTTTAGGGTTGTTACTGCTGTTGAGGGATATCACAGCTACAGTGACAATAACTCACTCTGGACTAATTTCAGATGAACACACGCTGTTACTCAGCAAGCCTTTTAAAAATTCATCCCCCGATGACTTCTTTTAGAATTGCTAATAGTCTAGAAGCTAGTTGTTCCAGACTTTTTCAAAATCCCCGAATGATCCATACTCAGCACTTCTAACAGATGACCTGAATCCTTTTACATGGAGTTACAGGCCCTTAGGATTCACTTTCTTTCTGCTATGACTTGATATCTTTACATCTCAATAACTTTGTCCCTAGGGACTTCTGTCTCCAATGACATCCATTCCCTTCCATTGCAGGGTAGAATGAAAACCACCTGGGACTCTTCTGCTCCGTTGTCACACAGCTGGGCTCCTCCCCCTGAATGTGGCCTCCTTGGGCCAAGCTACTGTCACTCAGCACTGGTCTTGCTTTCTCTACCACACATAATACACATATATGTGCACACATGCACTGAGAGGGAGTCAGAGAGAAAGAGAAAAAAAGAAACACCCTCCAAAGACACTGTGGAAAATAATGTGGATTTTAGATTTTTGTGGAAGGTGTCTTGGAGATACAGAAATATACATACTTCACACTTAACCCCAGAACAACATTTTCCTAAAGATCCTCTTTAAATATATTTCTCTTTCCCAGAAAGTTCTCCCCACCCCAGCCATGGTCACGCCTTTGCCATTTCTCCTTGTCTCTCTCCTGCTACTTCCTTTGGCCCCCTCCCTCCTTCCTCCCCTTTCGGCTGCCTTCTGCTCTAGCTATTTTCTGGCATTCTCGTCAATTCTTGCCAGCATTTTCCATATGGAAAATCATTTAACCTCTCTCTGTTCTCCTATTTGTATTTCCATCCATCACCCAGTGTAGGAAAACAACAATTTGTCCTTGGAATCTGCCATTCCTGAAAGATGACAGGAGGGATGGTAAACACGTGTCATTCAATATTTTCCTGTTGCATGCATTGTTTTAGTTTTATTTTATTCTCTCTCTTTCTTCTACGTTACTCCTTCAGTTCAATCTTTCAGTTTTCTCCTTTGCCTTCATTCATTGCTAATGAATGAAGCATTTCTCAAGCATTTATGTGCTAGGCCCAGTGCTAGGTGGTGGTTCCAAGATGAGCAATACATCCTGCAGGCCTCACTAGCCTCAGAGGAGCTCACGGTCTCACGGGGGAGGGCTGCCTTTCTCCCTTGTACTTTATCTCCACATCCTGTTTTTCTCATTGTACTTTCACAACTTCAGATTATTTATTCATTCACTTGCATATTGTCGGTATCTTCAGCTAGAGTATAACGTCTGTGAGTTCAAAGGGCAGGTCTGTTTTATTTATGAACGCACGTAGCATTTTGCCAGTCGTAGAGTACATGCTCGATACATATTTACTGAATAAATGAATAAATGAATGAGTGTTACCTTTGTACCTTTCCTAAAACACTCTCTCCTTTTTTTTTAAACACATGTTTTGGCTCGTTTATTTATTTATTTATTTTTTACCTTGCCTGGTTCCAAAAAGAACTGAAGGATGTTAATAAAACTATAGTCAACAAAACAAGAGGACATGACTTAGAATAAGTAAGGAAAACATGAGGCCAATTTGAAGTGTAGATAGGAGAGTCAAGTGAATGCAACGAGGCAAAGCAGAATTTTTAAAACTTTTTACAGTGTGACTCAGAGTAAGTAATGCATTTTATACTATGACTCAGTATACACACACGTAACTGAAAAAAAGTATCACATAAACAGACTTAAGATTATTATCAGGATTGTATTCTGTCATATGTTTTTCCATTTATTTATATTCTGCATTTAAAAAATCCTGGCTGTGTTTATTAGTAGTAGGACTGTAGTTTGAAGAGCACTGTGGTCTGGAGGGAAGACCAGACCACAGTGGTCTTGCAAGACTTGGATTGCAAGTCTGGGCACTCTGCAGACAGGACTGGGTAGAACCCAGAGGGAAGAACCAAAGAGCAAAGTTGGCTTCAGGAGCCACTTAAGAGAGCAGGACACCAGATAGCTGTGCAGATGATAGAGACTTGAACAAATCAAGATGGGACACAGAGAAAAAAAGAGCAAAGGAAGCCAATGCATGGACACATTTGGAAATTGCAACTTAGTGCAGGTGAGATCTCTTGCAAGTAAGCAGGCCACAATCCTAGACACAAGGGGACTGTCATCACACGTAGCAGCCAAGGAAGGGCTGGCTGATTTTATGTTGCTTACACATTCTCTGTTGGGTTGTTGGAGAAGTCAGAGTTCACTTGAGAGGTTCGCAGATAATTTGAACACATGCCTATAGTAGGAGAAGAAGAATACTAGATAAATGAGGTTGGCTTTTGCAGAAAGACTTGAGAAAAGGCAGCTAGATAGCCTCCCTGTTGAGGGAAGTTTTAGCAGCTGGACCATCTGTGGAAGGTGGATACAAAGACCAGGGAAAGAAGCTACTTGGTTTAGAGAAAGACTTCATTTTATGTAGGATGCAGCAGTTGAGGATGGGAATCAAACAAAGCCTATTGCCTACAGGAGAGATAATAGACAAGTGTGCTAAAGTTCCCTGTGTCTGATGGGGACACATGTGGAAGACAAGGGGACTTTCAGTTGAAGAACCACCAGCCAAAGTTGGACGGTGACACTTAACTGCTCTCTGCCTCAGCTTCCACCACTCTCTAATGGGAGTCAGAATAGAATCTTCCTCAGAGGGTAATTAGAAGGATTAACTGAATTTATGCATGTGAAGAGTTTAGAACAGTGCCTGACACACGATAAGCATTAAGGAGGTGTGTTCCTACTATGGCTGTCATTGCACAATTTAAAGTAGTATGATAACCTTGATGCTAAAATTTCCAGAAGTCTCAGAAGTTTCAGAGTCACTTTAGTAACTGTGATGTCAGCTTGAATGGGATGGAGAAAGGGTCTTGTTTTTGGAGAATGTCCATTCCCTTTCAGCTCCAGTAATACCTCTGGCCTCTTTGCAACTTCTCACTGCTTCACAGAGAAGAGGAGTCCCTTGTCCTATTGGTGAGCTTGGAAAGAGGAGTCCAATTGGTGAGCTTGGAAAAAGGAACTTAGATTGTGCCACTCTGTTCCTTCTCCTCTCTTTCACCTTTGGATCCAGCTTGCCTGCAAGAAGTATGTATTCTTTGCTCCTGCATATTATAAATCTGCAGGGTCATGACTGTGATTGTCCAGAGCTGCCTGTCACTGGCTGGGGACATTTGTCTAATTCAGGCGTGAAGTAGAAGACATTGGTTATGTCTGTAAGTCAAAGACAAGCCATGCCTTCCAATCAGGTATTTATTGCAATAAAGCTATAAAGCAATAAAGCTAAATAAAAAGATATTTTTAATGTCTATATCTCTGACTTCTGTACCTTTCTTTTAATTGATTTTCAAGCCAGAAGTGGAAGGGAAGGATGGTATTTTGTGACTTTCTAAATTTGGAAGTTAAAAATTATACAAAGCACTAATGTTTTAATTTCAAAGCAAGTAAGTGCTTTGTAAAAAAAAGTATGCTATTACACATAGATGTTTATTTCTTTCCTGTCTTGATCCTTTTGGATATTCAAATTTTTATATCCCCCTTTCACGTATAGCTGACTAAGCCATTAGCAACTTTAATAAAGTGTTCTATTTTTACAAAAGGATGTGCTCTATCCATGCCCAGTAAGTACTTGGTAGACACCCAAATTGCAAGCCAATTTCCATAGTGGTAATTAATGACAACTGTGCTATTCCTATCACATTCAACCCTATGCCTCAATTAATATTTCCAACATATGGTGGCCTAATGAATCACTTGTAGCTATTAGAATCATGCATCTGTCCAAACCAGTGGTTCTCCACCAGGAGGGCATATCTGATTCACTTTGGGAGCTTTTATAGACTATACAAGAATATCCTTGCCTTCCCTTGCACAAGATTCTAGCCACCTTATGGTCAGAGTAACCTCCAATTAAGTCAGAAAACAGATTCTTAATTTGTCTTCTTTATTTATATTTCCTACACTTGTCCCTGTCTTCTGATTTCTAAGTCTTTCAACCTTGAGTTCCTTATTAGTTTATTTTAATCTATTTCCTATTTTCAAATATACATCAGATTGGTCTTTTGCTTACAGGGGTTGACAGTATGTACCAGCTAAGAACAAGGAATTTCACAATATTAGTGAAATGTAAATTAAAATCTGTGCCCTGCCTCTGTGTAAACTTTCATAGAGATACTTTGAGGATTAAAAAACAAAAAAGAGATGATGATGCATATAAAATGCTTAGCAAAATGTGCAACTCCAATATATGAGCAACCGTAAATATTCAGTGAAATGTTAGGTATTATCTTTTTTATGATCTTGTGTTAGTTTCAAGAAGAGAGTCTGGTTTTTGCCCTCTGTCTAATCATTTTTTATTATCTCTTACTTTCTATGTGGCTGTAAAAACCTGAAGGGACTTTAAAGAATAATTATCTGTTACTTCAAGTGAAAAACTCACAACGCCATCAGCCTCGATTCGAATTAGTTAACAGCCATGCCAGATGCATGATAATGGACAATTTATCTCACATAATTCTTTCAATAAATATTTTTGAGTGCCTGGTGATTGAACTAAATTTCTTAAGATCCCTTTCCTGAAACTGTATAATTGGTTTAAAAATAGTTTACTTTTCAGATTGGCCTTCAATTATCCTGAATTAACATGTGTGTCTGTATAGGAAACAACAAATTGATCTCATCTGATCTATGATGAGCTATGGCATTGAAGATGTTAGTGACAATTTATCCATCCAATAATTAATATTTCCATACAAAATGACACCCCTTTCCATCTCCCATGGTTCATTAAAAATTAGAGTTGCCAGATAAGACACAGGATGCCTAGTGAAACTTGAACTCCAGGTTAAAAAAATAAATAATTTCTTAGTGTACTATGCCCGCAGTTTTGCAGAAAACATATTTCTGTAATGCTACTCATTGTTCATCTGAAATTCAAATTTAGCTGGATGTCTGCATTTTGTTTTGCTACATCTGAAATTGTTGCTAAGAAGGCAAGCAGGAAGGAGATATAAAAACTAAGTCTGATGGTTGGATTTAGAGACTAACGGGCCATACTGTTGTCTTTCATTTGTTTATGTATTATTTAAAAAAAAAAAACTCGATCAACCAGTTATTTGCCAGCCAAAGAAAACAATGTCTGTGCTCATTCATTTTGTGGTTAGAGAATACATAAGCTCCATCTACAAATGCAGGACAAGAATGTCGTTGGTTGTCATGCTAGTCAGGCTTAATTGATGTAATATCAAAGGCCCAATTCAAGCCTGCTGTCTTTCCAGGGCCCCTACACCCTACCCTGTGTTCCTACCTTCCTGAATCCTATCTGTGTACAATTCCCCCATTGATTCCTCAGGCTTCATCTGGAGTTCCACCTGGGTAGAGCTGGCGGGATCAGATTAACACATCAAACACACGCATAGCTCCATCTATGGATTGGCGAGTAAGGGCTGTAAGATCAGTACTTAACAGACATTTTCACCTGTAATTTAGCTGGCAGCTTCATTTCTGTGAGGTCAGACTTAATGGCCATGTAACATACACCTCAATTTTAGCAGAAATTAATTTGCTCCATGCTTGTTCCCATAAATGGGGGAACAAGACTCCCTTTTTCCTTTCTGCGGTGCACAATTTTGACTCTCATTCTGTAAATATCCAGTTGTCTTTACCGCCATGGCGGCATCTTTGCTTGGACTTTAGTTCTGCCATGTGAATTGGCCAAAGGGCCAAGGGGAGTCATGGAAACTCCAGTGTGGATGGTCTCCCGTATGGAACATCTGCTGTACTCTTGTTACAGCGAACTGGTAGAGCCTAAAACAATGATGGACCAAGTGTCCCCCTTCTTCAGACAATTAAGTGCATATTTTCTCTTAAAATCTTCTCTTTGGAGAAAAGGCACAAGACATTCAAGCAACTTTTCTGGAAATATCTACATTGTCTCCTGGAAAGTGGACATTAATAAACACTCAGTGGTACACTTCTATAGGAAACCAGATTAATACAGGCCCATCTCTTGGGTACAACTCCCAATGGTAGACATAATAAATTTGAAGGATTTGCTGAAGATTTTTTTACAAAATAATACTAATAGCTGAAGTTAGAGATTTGTATTGTAGAGGGGGGGGAAAGTGATTAGCTTAAACATACACATCACACACACAAATATGTTAAACTTGCTATTTGCATTGAGGCCATATTATTAAAACATCGTGATAAAAAGAATCATTAATTTCCATAAGTTGAGGATCATAAAAAGGAATGGCTAGTATATATATGAATCAGTTACTGTCTTAGAAAATTTTAAGGATGAAGATTATAATATAGTTCAAAGGTGCATCATATTTTATAAATAATTTAATCTTAATACAGACCGAACCCTAGAATGATATATACCCTTATATGTGAGAAAGACATTTGTATAACCCAAAAATACACATGGCACTTTGCACAGATGTATGTATATATTCAATATTATATTTCACTCTGTGACAGGAGTTGGCACGCTGCAACCCACAGGTTGGGTGCCTATTTTTGAAAATACAATTTTATTGGAACACAACCATGCCTCCTATTTGTTTTTTTATTTTTGATGGCATCTTTCCTCATACACGGCACCCTTGAGTAGTTCCAACAGAGACTGCATGACCTACAAAGCCTGAAATATTTACCAAACTTTTTATCTGGCCCTTTATTGAAAACATTATAAGACACGGTTATGATGTCTATAAAAATCATATCTGGTTTAATGATTTCATAACACGAAATTCAATTTAGCGCCTCACTGTTAACAGAGGAAGGTGAAAGAATGCCAGCTACTTGGTAAGGATTTTAATGTGTGCAGAGATAAATCGAAGAAACTTTCTTTTCTCTTTACTCCAGTTTTCTTCTTCTGTTTATCATTTTGTATATATTTTTTCTTGCTTTGTTATTTCCCTTTCATTTTCATTATTTTATTCTCTTATTTTCACTTTTCATTTGTCTCTGTTCTGACTTTCATCCATTTTCCAAATATATTTTGACGGTGGTAATTTTGGGGTTCATGGAAAAGCAGAAGGACTTTTTACATAGATCTATTCACCTAGATGCACATGAGCAGTGTTGAAAGCTTTCCACCCCCAATGAGCTAAAAAGATAAACTGAGTAAGATGAATAGCCCTCTGGTCAGTTTTCCTGACAGTCATTGGATGTTGTGTGATAGCAAAGCAGGAAGAATTCGATTTGGTTCAACACCCTTGTGATAAGCTTTGGCTCTAACCCAGGTAATTTTTCAGACACTGGGGACTCAAAGATAAGGTTAAGATTTCTTGTTGTTCTCTCTCAGACGTCTTGTACTTTCTCCTAAACACAGGATAATTTGTACTCTGCGTGTGCAAGTGTGTGTGGTTGAATTGGATCTTGTACTAGATTATAATCTCATGAAGACAGGGATGATGTCCATTTTGCTTACTCTTTTAGTCCCAGTGCCTGCCATAGAGAAGGTCCTCCAAGAATACTTACTGAATGACCTGAATGAATGACAGAGGACCACCGAAACATTTTAATAATTGGACCTTGTCATCAAGGTTATGAAAATCTTAAGTCACTCTGGTAGTATTTTGAAATTTAGGAGGATCAGAGTGAAGACTGGAAGTCAGACTTTCTAGTCGATCTTACTTGTGTAGCAGAGCAAAATAATATATGTATATAATTCCTCAAGTTCGGGGTATAAAAGGCATGAACTTAGAAATAAATGTTTCTCCAACCCAGTTTGGTTCTTTGTCATGCAATAGTTCCCACCCCTTAGGTGTGTCTCTTATTTCCCAGTTACTAGCTTTGAATCCAGCTGCTCAGCTGGGTCAAACCCTGCCCAGGTTTGACCAGATCTACGTGAGCAGATCTGATCTGCTTCTGAGCTTTAGCCAAGTCAGGTCATTGGGATTCTGCATTGTTCTAGCAGCTCTTCCTCTCAATTTGTGTTAGGTGCTTTAGGAATCATGATGGGTTCATGGAGAAAATGACAAATCAGACAGATCCTGTCCAGCCACAATCTGCAAAGGAAGAAAAATTGAAACACTAACACTAGTATTGGGGTTGCGATTGCAATAATAGTTGTGTATCTAGAAGAGAGGTGGCAGAGAGGAAAGAGTGTTTATGCCCGTGTTGTGCGTATTGAAAAGGCCTTATGGAGGAGGAGACACTAGGTTTGTGTTTTCAAAAACTAATCAAGAGTTTTCCATGCCGGGCGCGGTGGCTCACACCTGTAATCCTAACACTCTGGGAGGCCAAGGCGGGAGGATCGCCTGAGGTCTGGAGTTCAAGACCAGCCTGAGCAAGAGCGAGACCCTGTCTCTACTAAAAATAGAAAGAAATTAATTGGCCAACTAAAAATATATAGAAAAAATTAGCCGGGCATGGTGGTGCATGCCTGTAGTCCCAGCTACTTGGGAGGCTGAGGCAGGAGGATCGCTTGAGCCCAAGAGTTTGAGGTTGCTGTGAGCTAGGCTGACACCATGGCACTCTAGCCCGGGCGACAGAGTGAGACTCTGTCTCAAAAGAAAAAAGAGTTTTCCAGGTTAATTTGGAGACTTGGAGTATATATTCCAGGTGGAAGGAATAGAAACAGTCATCAAAGAATTCAAAAGGTTGCCATACTTTTCATAACTAGGCCACAGCATTTGTTCTTCTTCTCAGACATCGATTCTTGTAACTTGCCAAAAATTCCCCTCTGGAGCTCTGTCTTAACATTGGGATTGTGTTTACAGGAGAATGGGGTTCTACCCCTGAATAACAATCCTAAGTGTGGCCCTTCGATGTCTCCAATGCTGCCTGGGAGCCCTTAGATCCTGCCTCTGAAAGCCACCTGTCCCCGACCCTCCATTTCTGCATCTACTTTTTCTTTCTTGGATACCCATTGGCCTATGCTGAGATATTGTTGTGGCTCTTGGATAGTGAACTTGGCCTCTGTCATAGATCAAGCTGTCTCAGAGACAGAGCCACTATGAAAGATTCAGGTGCAAGTGATTTACAAAGCAGCAACCCCAGGAAAAACGAGCAAGAGAGGAAGGAGCAAAGAAAGGGGAAGAAGCCAGGCATCAGAGCTATTTCAGGTATGGCTGTAGGCTCACCTTGGTACTGTGGGGAACCCTGGAGTATAAGTTACATTTCAGAGTTTGTCTTACCTTGAGTCAAAGGAGCTAGGATTTGGTGCCCTCATACCAATCAGTCATTGGCTACAGGCAGCTGTGATAAGCTACGTGTAGACCTAAAAGACCAACCACTTCCAGGTAGGATAATTGCAACACTCAAGGGTGAGCCTCAGAAAGTCACATGCAGCGTCTGGCTGTTAGCAGAGTGGCAATCAGAAATTGGGGAATGCTGGGAAAAGGACCAGAAGGGATCTGAGTGAGGTACAGTCTTCCCCCAGTTCATGCCTGGGATACCCAGTGGAGGGGATGCTTCAGGTCTCTGAATCTCCGCAGACTTTTCCTTCCTGCCGTCATTAGCTAGACTCACTCCTCTATGCCAAGACTCAACATAAAACGCTTGCATTCCTGAAAAGCTATGGTCCCTTCCAGGATAGGAAAGAAAAAGACCGAGGATATCCTTGCTACTTAGAGGGCTAACAAAATCTCAGATGATCAGAGAGCTTTTGGCTCATTCCTAGTTGTAAACAGATTGAAACTTTAGTATGCACAAAAGAAAGACAGGGTTGATCTTTGGATTTGAAAAGTATAGGCTGCTTCCTGATCAGTATCCAAAGGCAAGATGAAGTGTTTGCAGGATATTTTGCATTCAAATGTATTATGCTTCAAATTCAATTCTTTTGATTAGAAGGTTTAAGCTCGCTACAATATAAAAGCAAGTGTAGGACATGGGTACAGAGCTTGAATAATTTTTTGCAACTTCAACCAGAATTTTTGAATATTTTAAACCACGATTCTTACTTGTGCTCCATGATTAGCAATTAGAAGTAATTTGGAAAAAACATGTGCTTTTTTCTCTGTTATTCCCAGATGAGGATTATCATTAGAATGATTTTCTTTCCTTTATTCTCTTTCTCTGAAATAAAATATTTAAAAAGCCCAAATTACAGGACTTGTAAAAATGTACATTTGTACATCTTTTTTATGAGAAAGAGACAAATAATAATGATGTAATCATATGGTAAGAATTTGTTGAAATCAACAACTTTCAGGTCAAATTAGAGAGCTAGCATTGATGCAACTCAGTATGTAGCGTCGTTTCTCACTCCTAAATTATAGCAAATGATACTCATAATTACTAGTGCAGCAGGGTTGCTGCTGTGAACCATATGGGTTAACTTGTACTTACTATAGTTTAAATATAGTCTATTTTTACTCTGTTTCTTGGAAAATTGGTAATCTATGTACTATAATTCTTACCTGATGAGAGTATTCAATTATTCATTTTTATGTCTTTCTGGATAGATGGGCTCTGGCTGTATCTTTGTTTCCATCATACCATGTTTGTGGTGACGTCATACTCCAATTTTAAAGATAATTTTATTTATCACACTGGACTTGGCCAATGCCTGGAAAGGTTATATCTGTAAAGTAAACATAAAACACTATGGAGCCGAGTGGAGCCCAAATGATTTGTTTACATTTAACATTGATTTTTGAAAACCTCATTTCCCTGTTTTGTTACCGATGGCGGTGGAAAAAACAATAGAATCTCTGAATGAAAAAAAATCCCCAGATTACCATGTTGCAAAATCGGGTCCTTGACATGCTTCCTGTTCCTCTAGGGAGATGCTGACATCCACTTTGTTATCTTTGCCTCTGGAGGTGGAAGTGAAGGTCATTCATGCCTTGATGCTTAGATGTTTCTTCCAACCCAAAATGGTAGCAGATAAAAGGGAATGATGTGTGGAATTGGCATGATGGGCAACTGTAATGGAAGAAGAGGAAATCTGTTGGCTAAGATTACACTATTCATGCTCATTTGTAGGTAGAGATTATTTTCTTCCGTGTTCTAATGCTGATAACATTATGCAAATAGCAAATACAAATTAGCATTTTCCTTTTGTTCCCAACAAATGTTTGTGGGACTAGTGTGAGGACAAGGATGCTGATTGACTTGTTACCTTGTTATAGTTGAATAATAATTGAAAAAAAAATAGAAGATTAATCAGACATTGTATTACTTACATTGGTAAATTGGTACTTTTAAAACCTTACCTGAGATTGTAGAGCATAAGTAAGTTGGTGGTCTTTTAAGAAATGTCTGTAAAGTTTTATTTTATAGTTTTGTTGGAATCATCCTCCACAGTTGAGTTCATCAAGTGGACCTGATTTAAATGGCCTGTAAATTAAAGAAACCATCTTTTAATATTTTCCTGTTTAGAGGATGGATCCTTATTTGGCCTTTTATATTCAAAAAGCTTTAAAAAATCTAGAAAAGAAGAAGAATGATGCATTTTCCCAGTACTCCTGAACAATGTATCAAGATAAAATTATACAGAATTTCACAAAATGTCACAGACATTGTCTTCTTTTTGGTAGAATCCACTTATTTAATATTTAGAAACTACCTCTTATGGTCCAGGCACAGTGGACTTAAGTGTAGAGATATGAAGATAAGACACACTTCTGCCCTCAAGAAAAAAAAAATCAGAGTTTAAAATGGGATAGATAGAAATAAGCAGCAGATAATTAAAATATGATATATCATGTACTGTGTCTTAGCCTTCACATGGAGCTATGTTGACCCAGAGAAAGAAAACTTAATTCAGGTTCAGGTTTTAAGAAGACTTCTTGGAGAGGCAAGTTTCAGCAACATAACATAAACAGTGGAAGAAAAAGGAAAGGATATATTTGAGATGCTACTCAGAATATATCAGAGTGAGTGATGAGGAGATGGAGTGAGAGAGTAAGAGACAGGTGGGATAAAGTGATCCCCTTCTACATATGTTTAATTAGAGTAAAAGGAGGAGCAAATACAAAGAACGGAGAAAAGGTGGAAGCTAAGATTTTTCCAGAATAAAATGGCTGGAGTGCCTCAAATTTAAAAATCACAATGCATCTAATTAGTAAAACAAGAAACAAATCACACGCATACCTAAAAATGAAAACTGCAGAACAAAAAGGTAAATAATGAAAATTGAAAACCCAAGTAGAGAGGAAAAATAGGTTATTTACAAGAGAATAACAACTGGAGTAACCACAGAGTTCTCATTAGCGATGGTACATGCTAGAAAACATTAGAATCTTATCTTCAAAGGAGTGTGGAAAATAACTGCCTGGCTACCATTCTATTCCCATCGAAGTTATCATTCAAATATGAGAATGAAATAGAGCCACGTGTAGATATAAAAGTACTAAGTGTTTTTCACTCATGGACTCTTGAAGAAAGTACTCAAATGGATGAAATCCAATACAGAAGAAAAGAAAGGGTGCAAAGATCATAGCAATCAAAGGAGCAGGGACAAGTTGGAGAGCTGGGTGTGGCCAGAGGGGTGGAAGAAAGGAATGGTCAGGCCAGGCCCATGACATTGGCTGCTTTTGTTCTCCACGAGGAACTTGGGCTTTCCCTGGAGGTCAAGAGAATGACCAAAGGGTCTTAGCAGGCTGGTGATACGTCTAGATGTGTGCTTTAGTAAGACCACCCTGACAGAGGGTAGAGAATGTATGGATGCCAATGGGGCCAGTTGGAGATTATGGGTATAATTTAGATGAGAAATGATTAGCATCTAGATGAAGGGAAGACAAGAAGGAAAACGGTCAGATTTTGGAATTGCTAAGGAAATTGGTCCTCAGGACTCAGTAAATGGTTCGATGTGGGGAGAAAGAGAGAAGGCACCACGAGTGCAATTGTTTACAAGGGCAGCTTCGGTGGAGTCCAATTGCAGTGAGAGGAGGAATGGAAGGTGAGGGAGTGGAAACATTGATCACCCCACTAAGATTTTATCTGTGAAAGGGGTGGCCAGACTTTGAGTAGTAGGCAGAGGAAGACTGGAGGGAAGAAAGATCTTAAAATGGAAAACTTAACAAGTTTAAATGCTAATGGGATAAAACAACTACGAGAGACAAAAGTGGAAGATAAAGAGATATCTGATGGAAAAAGGGCATGGGGAGGGAAGAGAGCCTTAAACACAAGGAAGACTGAGAAAGAAGCATGCTATGGTTTGAATGGGTTCTCCCAAGTTCATTTGCTGGAAACTTAATCCCCAACACAACAGTGTTAAGAGGTGGGCCCCTTAAGAAGCGATTAGGTCACTAGGGCTCTGTCCTCATTAATTAATTAATGTTGTTATTGTGGGAGTGCATTAGTTATCACGGAAGTGAGTTTCAGATAAAAGGACCAGTTTTGCCCCCCTGCCCACCCACCCTTTGTACACGCTGTCTTGCCCTTCCCCCTCCCACCATGGGATGATGCAGCAAGGGGCCCTCACCAGGTGCAAGCCCCTCGACCTTGGACTTCCCAGCCTCCAGAACCGTAAGAAATAAATTTCCTTTCTTAATACATTTAATTTATAAATTCTTTTATAGCAACACAAAACGGACTAAGACAGGGCAGATATAAGAAACTTACAGCTCTCCCCTCCTTTGTAAGTAGCACTGGACTGGCATACAGCAGTAATGAATAAATGCTGAGTGAATGAATGATTCAGCCCATGAGAAGATGGATAAATGATGGATTCGTTCAAGCTGGCTACAGAACTCAGCATAACTCTCAAAGGCCAGCCTGTTCTCAAGTTAGGTGTGGCAGACCTCTAGTGGCCAAAAAGAAAATTCAGCAATCTAA
This sequence comes from Microcebus murinus, assembly GCF_040939455.1. NCBI lineage: Eukaryota > Metazoa > Chordata > Mammalia > Primates > Cheirogaleidae > Microcebus > Microcebus murinus. The sequence continues at coordinate 10,138,216 of NC_134132.1, read as the reverse complement.
TAATGGCTGAGAAGAAAATTTGCATAAGGGTAAATTTATTTACAAAAGAATAAACACATGAAAGCATTGCTTTGCAAAGATACTATCATACCTAATCTTTGCTGTGCTCAGTTTCTTATAGACAGGGCTTAATGGTATATGCATTATGAGTTTACTTTTATAATTAACTACTTACAGTGAATGGCTTATGGAAATGAAGCCAATAATCTTTTAATTATGATTGAAACTTCTTTTTAATACCTGCAAGAGGGGAATAATTACTCACATGTAGAATTTTATTCTGCAAGCTGCATAAGATAAAAGTACCTATTCATTTTCAGATAGATAAAAGAAGAAAAAAGACAAGTATAACCAAATGAGCCCTTGATTTCCAAAATCTTAAATATGATGGAAAAGGGGTATTTTTAAAATGACACCAGCAACAGGAATTTTAAAGAATCAAGTAAAAATATAAAACCATAAAAAGAAGGTTAGCAAACCATGTCAGTCCTTAAAAATTAATAATAATGTCCTAATGTCAAATTACTGGGAGTAAGCTCAAAGAATTATTGGTTGATGCAAATGATGGTTTTTTTATGAGCCTGAGTGTTTTCTAATAGAGATCAAGTTGAGTTGATACCCATCTTAAACATATTCAAATAAAATGTTTGGCACCTGTGCCCCATTAATTAAGCCGACTAAGGTCTCCAGTTTGTGAATCAGGAAGATATATTAGGTGACTTCTTAGGGCTACTTCAGTTTTTCTAGTGTAATACTTTTTCTCAACATGCATAGTATTGTAGGTAGATGGAGGAAACTTGAAATTATTTGTGGGAATTGTGGGTATCTGGTGAGGGGGAGGATGAGAGAGTTAGGAAATACTGGATATGAAAATGAAAACTTTTCTAATCCATCACTGGAGAATTTAAAAGCCTTGAAGAAATGATCACCCTTTTGCCTGAGTTAGCAGAACTGAAACGAGCTCAGTTCGTTGGGATTTCTTGTTTGATTCTGAATCCCTTTTAATGTTTAATTCAATACCACTGTATTATTTGAGAATAAACATTATTAGAAATGTTATAAGTATTCTTTAGACTATTTAAGGTGCCATCTACAGAGTGTTTGTATTCATTGTCATCTCTGCCATGCCAGAGATTTAGTCATCAGGCACCATTGCATACTTAAGCAACAACCAAAATAATAAACAAATCTTTGGGATCTGATAGGAATATAAGCAGGAATCTGAGAGAAAGTGGGAAATAAAAAGAAATATTTAGACACCCATAATAAAAATGTCTCTTAAAAGCATAGGTCATGCACACACAAAAAAATGAATGGTTATCTCTGGATTTTTTAAGTAGGTGATTGTATTCTGTTCTTCTACTGCATGTGTGTCCAAAGTTCCCATGCATTATATTTGTCATTTTCTAAGTGTTATTTTAAAGGCTGCAGCATCTCTTGCTGACTAGAAATGGCTGCACGGCTGCTACCAAGGCTACTGGGTCTTTGTGGGCAAGTTCTGGAGCATTCTGGATGTTCTGAGAGCTGCCCAGAGCCGTTCCACATGAGACTCTAGACAAATCATGCAAATTTTCCGTAACAGAGTGATGACGTCAGCCATTGTTTAATCATTTGTTACATTTAGGGAAAAGCTAGAGGAAACTAGGAAGTGCTAGAGAAAATAGCCATTGATTAAATCAAGACTTCACAGACTGTAGCTGTGAGGACCAGGAACAAGGAAGGCAGGAGGGATCTGTGGAAAGTCATGGATAATTGAACAGATTTCCAACCTTAGGAAAGTCCGACTCTCAAACACTCATCTGATTAAAAAAATCCAGAGATAACCACTCATAGTTTGTGTGTATGACCTATACTTTGAAGAGACATTTTTATTATGGGCATCTAAATATTTCTTTCAGACATGACTCTCAATATGGTCACACGTCAATATGTGACCATACTCATGCCTAGATAATTAGATGTTGCTCCCCAAATAAGAGAAGATGTTGAGTTCAGATTTGGAAATGCCAAGCCTGGGGTATCTTTGTGGGTTTTTTGTTTTGTAAACTCTTATGCATCTAAAAAATATGTATTTGCTCATAAACAATAAAATGGAATTATTGTTATGGAGAGGGTCTGCATAAGCAAAGAGTAATCAATAAAAGAAAAGAAAGGAAAGCCTAGGCGTGGGCTCTGCCTTCGGGAAGGTTACCATCCAGTGGAAGAGACAGAGAGGAAACAAATAATGGACCCCAAATAATTTTTATTGCAAGTTGGGATGAATGCTAAAACAGAAGAACATTATATGTGAGGATGGGGTGGCAGAAAGCACCCCCTGAGGATGTGACATTTATCCTGAGACCTCACGCAGTGGTTTTGAACTTGGACAATTTTGACAATGTCTTGAGACATTTTGGGTTGTCACAATTAGGAGGTGGGGGAGATTTAAATTTCCTTGTCATGTTATGTGACAGTGATTTGTATAGATAACAGGGATATTTTGAAAATAAAGTATTTTTATTCTCTATACATTTTATTAGTGTCAACAGAATAAAGCCAAACTCTATAAAATAATTTTAAAGAGATTTATTCTGAGCCAAATTTGAGGACCATGAACCACAGCCACTGCCAAGAGGCCTTAGGCAAGTGCACTCACTGTGGCTGGGTTACTGTTTGGTTTTTATACATTTCAGGGAGGCAGGGGTTACAGGTAAAGTCATCAATCAATACGTGGGAGGCAGACATTGGTTTGGCCTAAAAAGGTGGGCCATCTCAAAGCAGGGGGGTTTACAGGTTGTAGGTGGGTTTAAAGATCCTTGGCTTGGAATTGGTTAAAGACATGAAGCTTTGTCTAAAGGCTTCGAATGTTTTTTAATAAAAAGCTATTTTTTTAAAATTTCAGCATATTATGGGGGTACAAATTTTAAGGTTTCAAATAATGCCCTTGCTCCCCCTCCCTCCACAAGTCTGACCTTCCAGCATGACCATCCCCCAGACAGTCCACATCTCACTCATTATGTATGTATATACCTGTCCCCTCCCCCCTCCCCCTGCCCAATACCCTATTACTGTAGTACCTATGTGACCACTTAGGTGATGCTCAGTTAATACCAGTTTGCTGGTGAGCACATGTGGTGCTTGTTTGTCCATTCTTGGGATACTTCACTTAGTAGTATGGGTTCCAGCTCTAACCAGGAAAATACAAGATGTGCTATAGCACCGTTGTTTCTTAGAGCTAAATAGTACTCCATGGTATACATATACCACATTTTATTAATCCACTCATGGATTGATGGGCACTTGGGTTGTTTCCACAGCTTTGCAATTATGAATTGTGCTGCTATAAACATTCGAGTGCACCTCTTTGGAAAGCAATATGGAGATACCTTAAAGCGATACAAGTGAATCTACCCTTTGATCCAGCAATCCCATTACTGGGCATCTACCCCAAAGATCTAATGACACTCTACAAAAATAAGGAGCTGTTTATCAGAGATAAGCCACCAGACATAGATTTGTTGTGTAAATTGAGGACCTGCAGGATTGTCTTGCATACTCTTAGGCCTGTTAATGGGTCACAAAGGATGTCCCCAAGAAGGGAGGGGGGTATAAGGCATGTCTGACCTCCCTCCACCTGGCAGACAATTAAATTTTAGGATATTCCTTTGGCCACAAGGGGGTCCATTCAGTCAGCTGGGGAGGGAGGGAGGTGAGCCCCATAATTTTATTTTAGTTCACATTAGTATTATATTTGTTCCCCATAAATTGTATTACATCTTAATCATCAACTATTATAATTTATATAAATTTTATTGTTCTTGGTATCCTCACCCATTGACTAGGCTTCAACTATTTCAGGGTAGGGAGCATTGGACATAGAGATGTCATAGTTTAGCTTTGAGTGCCACATTAGACATTTTTTTTGAACACTCAGTAAAATGACTGCCTTGGATATGAGAATTTTTAAAGCAAGTTTTTCTTGGAATTCTAATACTTTCCTTTCATGTAATCAAGTCACCTACCTATGACTCATATCACAGTGATTTACAATAAGACAATCAGTAATTGAAAGGTTATGAGGTCCCATCAGACAGGAAGAAGTAGGAAGTCCTTCTGATGCTGAGGAAAAAGAATCGAGGGAAAGGAAGAGAAAGGCAAAGCAAAGACATCCCATTTGTGTGTCCTTGCTTTGTCCTTGGAAATGCTGGGGAGGGCAACTGAAGTACTGTGATCATTTTCAGGACATCCAAGGGAGTCAGAGGTGGCCTCTGGGTGTCCCACAGGGTGGCCAGGAAAGGATGTAGATGTCCCAGAGGGACCACAGGTGGCAGAGCACCAGGAAGACCGGGCTTCGAGGTAGGGTGCAAATGCAAATGGTGGCAGGAGATGCTCTAAATCCTAATTTCCTGCCATTTGTCTCAATGGGTCACTTAATACATTCTGTTATTTGGGGTTTTTTTCTTTTTTTTTGAGACAGAGTCTCACTTTGTTGCCCAGGCTAGAGTGAGTGCCGTGGCGTCAGCCTAGCTCACAGCAACCTCAAACTCCTGGGCTCAAGCGATCCTCCTGCCTCAGCCTCCCGAGTAGCTGGGACTACAGGCAAGCGCCACCATGCCTGGCTAATTTTTTCTATATATTTTTAGTTGGCCAATTAATTTCTTTCTATTTATAGTAGAGACGGGGTCTTGCTCTTGCTCAGGTTGGTTTTGAATTCCTAAACTCAAACGATCTGCCCCCCTTGGCCTCCCAGAGAGCTAGGATTACAGGTGTGAGCCACCTTGCCTGGCCTATTTTGGTTTTTTTTTTTTTTTTTTTTTTTTTAGACAGTCTCACTCTGTTGCCTGGGCTAGAGTGCCGTGGCATCAGCCTAGCTCACAGCAACCTCAAACTCCTGGGCTCAAGCGATCCTCCTGCCTCAGCCTCCCGAGTAGCTGGGACTACAGGCATGCGCCACCATGCCCGGCTAATTTTTTCTATATATATTTTTAGTTGGCCAATTAATTTCTTTCTATTTTTAGCAAAGATGGGGTCTCGCTCTTGCTCAAGCTGGTTTTGAACTCCTGACCTTGAAGGATCTTCCCGCCTCAGCCTCCCAGAGTGCTAGGATTACAGGTGTGAGCCACCTCGCCCGGCCAGCATTCTGTTTTGATTTGAACTGTTGATCCTTTTTCTAGGCTATAAACCCTTAGGAAACAGCATATATTTTATTGTTCACAGGCAAGCCAAACGTGCCAATACATAGTCACAGAATAATGGATGTTATCATATATAATCATGATTACATAATTAAATAAAATGTGCAATTATTAAGTCACATAATTATAACAATAATCACCCAGTTATTTATTCTTTTATGTGGGTTATTCTTTTCAAGCAGGTTATTGGGTCTCAGGGTCATTCATTTCAACAGAAAGATACTAAGGGCTGAAAAGGAGGTCACAATGAGAAAGGGATTGCTTAATAGTTTAAACCTATTCATGTAACATTATATAGGATTCTAGTTGAGTTTATTCCAGCCATGTCTGCTGTTTATCTTACTTTGAACTTGAAATTGCTGTCTGTCCACTGGATTAGAAGGCACAGATTAGAAGAAGGTTTTTTTTTATGTTCGTTTGTTTTTTTAAGAACTAGATAACCATAGTCAATGGGAGAAATATCTTCTCACCTCTCACCCAGGCATGGGTGAAACTAGGATATATTATAGAACATGGGATCCTCCCATTTTGACTTTTTTGGGGGGAGCTATAGAACATTTCATCACATGTTACATTGTTAAAAGTGTCTAGCTCCATGTCTGCATAGAATAAATGCTTCATAAAACTTTTTACTTTGTTGTTGAATTGCCAAATGTCTCTAGTTATAATCATGAGCTGTGAAATGAAGTGTTTAAATATCTGCAAACCAGCGGCAGCTGTAGAATAGAGCCAAAGGATACAGGTGGAGCATAATTAGGAGTATGTATAAATGATGCTTATTTTCTGGTACGTAGCAGTTAATTGTGCTTATTCTTTATAGCTAGAATGGGGAATAGAAAGTCAAGCTGACCACCTAATAGGAACTTTGATTCCTTTAAGATTCAGGTTCTTACACTGAATTAGGAAATGTGAAAAAAAAAAAAAAGGAAAAAAAAAAAGATTCAGGTTCTGCTGTAAATATTTCTATTATAATCTGAATAATATTTTTAACCATCCCTCAGAAGTGGTTGTCTTTAAATAGAAGAAAAAGCATTTAAATATCCACTTTAATAGTTTTCCTTATATTTGACCAGAATGTTAGCAAAGTTGTCAAATTGGAATGCCATCTTTAAACTGTTTACTAGAAAATTAAGTTAGAATTCGCCAGCACAGGCCAATATTTCTACGATGCAATGTATATGGAAATTATTTACACATTCTTACTTCTTAAAATGAAGACTACTAATGTTGAATGGAAGTATCAAAAAAGTTATAGCATTGTAAATACAAAAAAGAAAAAGAAAAGAAAAAAAGAAAGAGAGAGAAATACAATCTAAATATTTTCTGGGCAGCTCAACTATTATTCCCAGAATAATTCCATGGCATTTCCCCCTTTGTACACTAGATGTCGCTATAAAGTTAAAGATGCCTAGGTAACAGCCGATGCTCAGTACAAAGGAGAAAGTGTTTACATATTATTTGAATCTAGTTGTGCAAAATGCTAGCGGGGAAAACACGCTGTTTCCTAGATTGTGTCACACTGATACCTTTATCTATTAAATGCAATATTTCCTCCTATGGGACATATTCAAAGCCCCTGAAAAGACAACGCATCTTATTTGTTTTTATTATTCTATCCTTTTCTTTCACACCTTGAAATTCCATTTATGGTTTTTATATAGGAGCTCAGGCACTAAGAATTAAAAACATATCAAATTACACGACTTGAGTTGTTCTAAGAAAAACAAAACAAACAAACAAAAAAAAATCATTCATTGAAGATGAACCAGCTAATTTCTATAAACCCGGGAGGTTCTTAGGTGATGGATGTTACAGGAAATGCATTCCTAATTGCAATAAGTTCCAGATGATCGTATTTTTCTTTTAAATAGGGGCAGAGGACTCTACATATACTATCAGTAATGCCAGCATCATTATGTTAGAATATTACTGCCTAATAGTCAATTAAGGGTTGCTGAGACCTGCATGTCTCAGTAGGAGGCAGAGAAAGAGGATAAGGATCTCCAAGTGCTTTTTCAATTTATTATTGTGGAGGGGGAGGGCATACCTCTAACCCTAGCTAGGGAGAGGCAAAGATACAAAATGGAACCAAAATGTAGGTACTTTTTATTTTCTTGAAATAAAATAAAAATAAATAAATAAATAAATAAAAAATTTCCTTGACAAATCAGTCCAGAATTATGAAAAACAAAATAAAAAACTTACTAAAGGCTGACTGATTCCAATCCTGCACCAGTGGCTTGATACCAAGACAACAGCTGCAAAATATCTCAACCCCTGGGGCTAAGGGAAGAAAGGACCAGGGTGTGACAATCCTATCTCCCCAACCTCCTCCTCCACATGCCTTGAAAAAAAAATCAAACTCGGTGGCCACGGCCCTAGGCCTCCTAGGGAAAATGGAACTGGCAATGAATTAGGGCTCCCATGATGGGCTTACTCACAAGACTTTTGAGATCAGTCTCTACTAGTTCTGGGTCCTAAAACTTTGTGTCTCACATAGACATTATCAGCTCAATGCCTCTGGTATCCCAGCAAGTAACCAGAATGTCTGAATTGGTCCAGACTGCTTACCCTACCATAAGGCATTTCAGTTCTACCTTTATAAACACTCTGCCCACCCAAACATAAATCTGTAAGCCGGATTTAGCCCCCACCCCCTGAGCTTTTGATCTCTGCTCTAATTGACTTGAGCTTCTATGAAAACAACTGAAGTTATCTGTGCAGGCAGATTGAGCTTGCATTCTAATGAAATTCGGGTATCAACTTTTATACATAATGACATAGTTATTACATAATTATAAAGGATATAGAGAGTTCTGGTATCAGTTTTAGTTTCTCTTCACTAAGAACTCTGAGATGGTTCTAATTAGAACAGTTCTGGTTCTGTCTATATTGCCTTCTCCGTTGCCCTCCATCTGCGCCGATTCCCAACAGAGTTCCTAGTTCTAGAATCCAAAACATTATCAACACGTTCAGTAAAACATTCTGTCAAACCTTGTCTGCCTGAGTGGCCAGCACTGGCCAAATATTTCATGAAATATTATTTCTCAGCACATTCATAATTGAAAGATGTTGTTTTTGAAATAAATTACAATGCAAATTCAGCTAGATGAACTTACAGTTCACTATTTTGAAATCACTGAATTCCAGTGGAAGCCCTGAAACTTCCCTTTACAAATTAATAAAGGGGTGAAAGGCAAGAACTGTGGTAAGGGCCCAAACTCTGCAAAAGTACAAGCATAGTTAAAAATAATAATAACAACCAGCCATTGTCCCCTAGTTTGCTTTCCTATAATTGCTACTCAGGAGTCATATGGCTGATGGTCACAGATTCTTAACTTTCTCCATAGATAACATCATCGTTATGAAACCTAAGGCAAGTTTTTTTTTTTTTTTTTTTTTTTGAGACAGAGTCTCACTCTGTTGCCTAGGCTAGAGTACCGTAATGTCAGCCTCGCTCATAGCAACCTCCAACTCCTGGGCTCAAGTGATCCTCCTGCCTCAGCCTCCCAAGTAGCTGGGACTACAGGCATGTGCCACCATGCCCAGCTAATTTTTTCTATATATTTTTAGTTTGCCAATTAATTTCTTTCTATTTTTAGTAAAGACAGGGTCTCGCTCTTGCTCAGGCTAGTCTTGAACTCCTAACCTTGAGAGATCTGCCCGTCTCGGCCTCCCAGAGTGCTAGGATTATAGGCATGAGCCACCATACCTGGCCTAAGGCAAGTTTTTGACATATCTTCCAGGCCCAGCATTCCAGTGGATTGGCTGACTCACCTAGACCAATGGCCCCCACCAAAGAACTGACTCAACTGGTCTTGTGACTCCCTACCGAGGAATTGACTCAGCACAGGAAGACAATGTCTATACCCCTGAAGTTCTGTCCTGAACTCAACTGATTAGCAGACCCAGTTGCCTAGCCCTTTGCCTGCCAAACTATCTTTAAAAACCCTTTCTCCCAAATTCTTGGGGAGATGGATTTGAGAAATTCCTCCCATCTCCTCTCTTGGTGCTCTATAATATGAAATTTTTCTCCACTGCAGCCCTGGCTGTCTTGGTGTGTTGGTTCTTTTCTGTGCAGTGGGCAATACAGCTGGCTTGGGCTGTAACAAGCTGAGAAATCTTTTACTCTACTGTGTTTCCCCTCAAATCAGCTCAAGCAAAAATATGGCAAAAAATTAGATACAGCATTCATGACATTTCCACTAAAGTTGTTTTTCTTTTACCACATTCCTTTCTATTCTCTGCAGCTATGCAAAGTTTTTTGACTGTTATTTTCACTTAACATTTATCACATGTTGCTACAGAATTCTCAGAAATATCAATGTAAGTATTTCCCAATAATACTTCATCAAGTTGATAGACCAAAATTTAATTAATCATTTCTTATTACTTAAGAGCTAGGTGGATTTTTTTTCTGTAATAAATAATAGTGCAATGAATATTAATATTCATTCTTTTAGATAATCCTTAGGAAAATTCCCTGGAGCGAGATTACTACATCAAAGGATACTAATATTTATATAATTTTTGGAACCCAGAGTAAAAATGATTTCTAAAATGCTAACCAATTTGCATATATATATATATATTACCAGCATAAATAAGTACCTTATTTTCCATTTTGTATACTTGTTAGGTATAATGTGTTTTCAAAATTTTACTTAAAATTTTCTTTAATTTTTCCATGGGTTTACTAATTTTTCTGTATATGTGCTCATATTTTATCTTATCCTAAAATGTCAATTGTATGTCTTTTCCTGAAAATATTTTATTAGGTTTTTACTCCTTATTTGGGTTGTGATATATTTTATTATAAAGACAGGATAGTTAATACCTAGATAATAAATACCTATATATTTATTAATATATTTTTCCCTTGTGTTATCTCTCTCCCCTCTTTTTTATCAAGATTGTAAATGAGACCAGTTTCCTCCAAGGTCTTCTGTTAATTAGTTTATATAATTCTTCCTGGCAGCCAAGCTGTGGGGAACTTCCCTATTTAGTTATTAATCTACTGGCTTTATAGGGAAGGCACATGATAAAAATCACCTTTAATAATTCTCATTAACTTTGAAACACTTGCCACAATTATACTATTATTTACTGTCTTAACTAATTTCATTGGGAGTAACTAAAAATAAAAATTGTTAATAACTGGAAATATAATAAGGTTCAATTCAGTGCTACTCAGATCTGAATTTTAGACTCTATTTTTTTTTTTCTCTGCAACTTAACTTAGGATTTAACTCTAAATACCAAGGAAACAATTCCTCTGAAAACTTTTTCTCCAAGGTAAAAAATCAATCATTGCTTGACAGAACATATAGTTTGTCTTAACCAAACAACTAATTTTCAACACTAGTTTCTAATTGGTTGTTTAAAATGTTAACATTGGCTTTCAAGTTTATTTGCTTTTTTTTCAAAAGACTCAATGAAGCCACATGATTTATGAACTAGTTTGTTTTTATAGATACAGCAGGCTTTAGAATATTTTAGTTTATGGATGACAGAATGATATTGTTTCTTTTATTATGTAAGAACTTGAGATGAGATGAATGACATCATCAATTTCGTAAATATGACGTGTTTCTACTATGACACTCCCGATTCATTTCAGAAAACATTTTATGCAGAAAGGGATTTACTACAATTTCTTGGCTTTTCCCAACAACTCTCTCAACAATAATCATGAATACCCTAGGCTTAGCATATTCACTCGAATAGACTGAACTAGACTGAATATTTGCTCAGGCCCTCTTCCCATATTTCAGACTTATTTTCCTCTTCTTGGTCTTCCCCAGTATCATCTAGCGATCTCCAAATCAAGAGATCAGAGGACACAGGCATGTGCCTGGAAGAGACGTTTCTTAAAGCTCACCTACAAATCAATACCCACAAAAAGCAAATCCTAAATTAATGGAAAGGCATGACAGAAATCATTGCCTTTCTCATTAGCCCCTCTGCCTGCCACCTCCCTAAGACCACTGCCTGTTTCACATTAGGGCCACCCTGATTTATTCTAAGCCCTAGACCCCATAGGCTGGTGCTTATTGTCATGGTCATTAGAAGTCATTATTATTCGTTCTTAGAGTGCAAATGAGCCTCTTACCCTTTAATTCATCCCTAGGAAAGCACCTCAAGGGAACCATAATTTGCAAAAAAAAAAAAAAAAAAAAAAAATGGCCACATGATTTCTTTTTGCCTAATGAGTTTAATTTTTGGATTTGAAAAGGAGAGGAAAGCTAAAGGGACCTGAAACCTGCAACGTTAATTCTAATGGATCACTTCAAAGACCTTTGACATTTAGAGATGAGTGAAATCGCAGGATCAGAAAGTACCTTGAGGATCTTCTACTCAAGGTACCCTAAGCTAGACTCAGGAGACTGCTGTGTGAAAGAAAAAGAGATGTAGCAAGGAAAACTAGGTTATCTGTCTGCAGGAGATACTAGAAACAGGGAAACATGATGGCATAAATGAACAGAGAAGTTCCAAGCATTTGGAGATCCATTTTAATAATGTTTTATTCAGGAAACTTTTATAAAAATGCATTCCCTTGTAAAGAGCCTGTGAGATTGATTTGTTCGGTATTATAAATGGAAATTGTTAGTGAAGTGAAAGGATTGCAAAACAGGCGATCCACAGCTTAATAGAAATATCGAACCTCCTGTCTGTCATGGAGAAAACCAGTTCAGGGTCAAGGGTTAAGTGACAGATGCTTCATGCTGGCAACTTTGTTTGATTACAAAATTGCTTCTTTTTGTTTTGGGAGTGAGACCTTCATTTGCCAAACTGCTGATTCTTGAAAAAAAAGGCATCACTCCAATACTTACCTTCAGAGTCTGAAAACGCTTTTTCTTTTGCCCATCTTTGAGGAATTCCTCTTAACTTACGGAATTCGTGTAAAATAGCCGTCTGTAATGTCTGCACAATTCTTGGTGGCCCTCTGATGAAACATTCTGGGTATGTAGGAATTAACCATCATTGCCTTTTCCTGTTTTATTAAACAGGAAATTCAAGTAGAAGCTGCAATGTTTTGTCTCTATAAGAGTTGTATGTTTGGTCTCTCATAACTATGACTAATGCATGTACAATTGTGTGTCGCACAACATATACAATGGCGGTCCCATAACATTCTAATGGAGCTGAAAAATTCCTATCACCTGGTGACATCGTAGGTGCAATCCATTACTCATGTCCATGGTGACACTGGTGTAAACTAACCTACTGCACCGCCAGGTGTATAAAAGTATGGCATATGCAATTTACAAGTAGGTACAGTACATAATAATTGATAACGATAATAGACAACTATGTTACTGGCTTCTGTATTTACCATACTTTTAATCATTATTTCAGAATGTACTTCTTCTACTTATGAAAAAGAAGTTAATTGTAAAACAACCTCAGGCAGGTCCTTCAGGAGGTATTCTAGAAGGCATTGTTATTGTTACGGCAAGTGTTACAGCCAGTGTTTTGACTAGGGAAAGAACTGAGCAGCACATGGAGAGTTGAAGAACAGTCTTTACTTTTCTAGCAGGATGCACGGGACTTCTGACTTCTCTTCCTTGTTCTCCTCCTGCTTTTATACCCTTGGTAGGACTCAGAAAGCGTCCAATCGGCAACAAGCTTTAACATCCAATCAACAACAAGCTTTAACATCCAATCAGCAACAAGCTTTAACATCCAATCAGCAACAAGCTTTAATGGTGCTCAATGGTTTTTTTTCCTGTCATCATCATGGGTGATGACAGCTCCATGCATGTTATTTCCACTCAAGACTTTCCGGGGGGACAAGATGTGGCAGCAGAAGATAGTGACATTGGTCATCCCTACCTTGTGCAGGGCTAGGCCAGTGTGTGTGTTTGTGTCTTAGTTTTTAATAAAAAAAATTTTAAAGTAAAAAAAAAAAAAACAAATTAAAAATTTTTAAAATAGGAAAAAGTTTATAGAATCAAGATATAATGAAAGAAAATATTTTTGGACAGATGTACAATGTGTTTGTGTCTTAAGCTAAGTGTTATTACAAAAGCATCGAAAAGTTAAAAGTAACGATGTTTATGAAGGTTGAACCCACTGTCTGCCAGACCATGTGAGCTGAGAAGTGATCTACTGTTGGCAGCACTCCTGTTTCTTGGGCCTTCAGACCCAGACTGGATTCTGCGCCATTGGTTTCCCAGCCCTTAGGTCTTCCTTCAGACACCCACTGACTTTCCTGGGTCTATGGATTGTAGAACTTCTCAGCTCTCGAAGTTGTGTGAGCCCATCTGTTATCATAAATCTCTATACGTTGGTCTATTTCTCTGGAGAACCCTGATGAATATCTCCTTTACTTCCCATCCATAGAATGCAAGTTAAGTCTTCATCTGTCTTTGCACTAATTTCTGCTGATCTCAGAGGGTCCAGCTCATCATGTACAATCTCTATGAACTTACCTTTAACCATTCCAACCCTAAGTGCTTGAGTTCTTTCCACCAGATAGATTTTGAGCACATACTAGGTATGAGGCATTGCACTAGGCTCTGATAGGGCATTTCATGGAAGAAATGTCATTTAAACTGGCCTTCAAGGATGAGTCGAATTTGACAGGCATAATTTTGGGGGAACGTTCCTTGGGTGGTTATGGTAACAGAGCAAAGTCAGGTGAGTGGGGAAGCCTGTTGTGTTAGGGGAACAGCCAATAAACTAGACAAACTGGAGTACAGGATTTATGCAGGGGAATCATGAGTAAAAATGCTAGAATAGTAGGTTTAGGGCAAGTCGTGGAGTGTGCATGTGTGTGTTAGGGGGGTGTCTTTCTAATTCTTAAAGCAATTTCACACTTACAGACTCATAGCAAGTTGCAAGTTTAATAAAAGTACTTTGATTTTCTTCAATCATTTGAGAGTAACTTGTTTACTTGATATTCCATCACCGTAAGTACTTTAGTATGCATTTCATATTAAAAAAAAGACATTCCTTTACACAACCGATCAACCATTCAAATACGGAATAACCATTCAAATACGGAAATGAATACTATTAATATTAGGATTACCCCTGAGAGCCTCACTTTGATCTCAAGTCACCATTCCAGCACTGTGCTCCTAGTATATCACAAAAAATTCTCTACAAAATCAATTTCTTTTTTCTTATAAGAAATTTCTCCTGGTAACTTTCATAGAAGACCATGAGGTCTTGACTAGACAACAAAGTGAAGACTTATCTGAGTGTTATCTGGAATAGTATTCTAATATTATGGAATAGCTATCCAAATATGGAAATGAGTGCTATCTGTCTAATCCTTAGACCTCATTCAGGCTTTGCCAGGTATCCCAATAATGTGCTACAGAGTGAAAGGATGCTGTTTAAAATGAGATGCTTGGTAATATTTCTGTGTTGTTCAGATGCCCACATGTTTTAAGTGTTTCAAACTCCCAAGAATTCTTGTCTCTTTTATTTACCAGGGAAGTATTAGGATTATCCCTGAGAGCTTCACTTTGGTCTCAAAGAACCATTCCAGCACTGTGTTCCTAGTACATCACAAAAAATTTTCTGCAAAATCAGTTTCTTTTTCCTTTTTCTCTTCTCTTCTCTTCTCTTCTCTTCTCTTCTCTTCTCTTCTCTTCTCTTCTCTTCTCTTCTCTTCTCTTCTCTTCTCTTCTCTTCTCTTCTCTTCTCTTCTCTTCTCTTCCTTTTCTTTTCTTTTCGAGACAGAGTCTCACTCTGTTGCAGGGCTAGAGTGCCATGGCATCAGCCTCACTCACAGCAACCTCAAACTCCTGGGCTAAGGTGATCCTCCTGCGTCAGCCTCCCAAGTAGCTGGGACTACAGGCATGCACCACCATGCCCAGCTAATTTTTTGTATATATTTTTAGTTGGCCAGCTAATTTCTTTCTATTTTTAGTAGAGACGGGGTCTTGCTCTTGCTCAGGCTGGTCTCAAATTCCTGAGCTCAAGCAATCCTCCCACCTCGGCCTCCCAGAGTGCTACGATTATAGGCGTGAGCCACCATGCCCAGCCAAATTTCTTTTTTCTCCTGGTAACTTTCACAGAAGACCATGAGGTCTTGGTTAGACAACAAAGCGAAGACTTATCTGAGTGCTATCTGGCCTCTCTCCTCAAAGCCAGGGGATGAAATCTTTCTCAGGAGGCTGCTCAGGTGGGCTCTTGCTCAGCTCCACAAGTCCTCCAAATGAGTCCAGGTGTCTGAACGCTCATGATGACAGTCGGTGACAATGCACAACCAACACCCAATCCCCCGCCTCACTCTACTGAAGCACATTTGAATTGTCAGGACCAGCGGTCTGTAGTTTTATCCCACCTGTCTTATAGCTTCTATTTAATAGGAAACATGGACTAGAAATATAATCATGGAATTATACTGGAGAAAGAATGTGATAGTCTTTATTTCCTTAACTCCTCTTAAGTCATCCACAGACCCGATGCATGACTCAGTGTTCGTTTTGATCTCAACTGAACTGTGTTCTACCCTGATAGGTGCCCATTGGCAGCACAGAACAAAGGGGAAGTTCTTCCCACGATAGCACCTACATTCCCAGCGTGGCCTCATGAGCACTTTTGTTAGGACTGAAGCCATTCTGTGTAGGCTGGTTGGATTTCCAATCATCTGAGTTTTCTGTTTTATGCAGGGAAATGTTTTCATCTTTAGTAATGAAACTTTAGGTCAGAAAATGATTTCTCATTGGGTTTTCAAGGCAACTTTGTTAGAAAATCAAAATAATACTCAGCTTTATGTAAAATTATAACTTTCTTAAAACATTTGTTGATGTTTCTTAACACTAATTGTATTGAGTTATATAACATTTCAAAGCTGTGTGTGTCTCCGCATTGTGGTTACACCTGGCTATGACATTTCTATTATAGTATTTTTCATGATCTTGTATATTTCCTTCCTTTCATATGATTCCAGTGCAAAATGTATCTAGAAACATCAAAAGTTTCCTAGTGGAATTTGATCAGACTCTGTGTGGCTGTCTCCTCTCTCTCTGTCTCATTAGTGAAGAGGTAGCTTTTTTGAAACTGGCTGCAAAGCTTCCGTTTGGTTTCATTCCCTGCTGGCCTGGTTGGATCTCAACAAGGCCAGGAGGGAAAACAAAGGAAAACTATGGGTGACTCAATGCCCTTGTGACATTTGGGAGAAAAATTTTCCCAATAAGACCTTTGTATCTGGACTCCAAGGTTTGTTATATGTATGTTTAAAATTGGATTCGCTTTCAAAGTATATTGTTATTTTTGAAACAGAAATGTGAAACAGAAGCTTCTATATATGTTTATATGGAGTATATAAGGGTAACACAGGAAAGAATGAGAATGTCTGTATTTCGTCTGTGTTGCAAGTGGAAAAGGGGCTTTCACTGGGATTTGCAAAGGGAAGTTTAAGGAGCAAAATTTCCAGTGTAGTTTTCCAGTCTCTTCTTTTAGCATGACGTCCTTTCATCATCACAAACAAATGTTCTCTGTTCCCAACCTTTGACATTAACTGTAGAATATTTGGTCACAGCAACAGAACACAGTGTTTGTTGTTTCCCTTTGTTAAAAGGAAATTTATCACTTATTGTATTAGTTTTGGATGAAGCTAAAAGGATAATGAGCAATTCCTGTTATGAGTGCGAACAGTGTAATTCCATGGGCATTTAATGATGGCTTGATCATAAAATGCATAGTAAATTTATGTACTAAATTCTTTTGACTTTTTAAATTTAGTTATACCAAGAAAGATAAATTGCATCTTAAACAGAGTGAAACCTATTATATTAGTTAGTAGTAGACATTGTTATTATTTGTGATCTAGCTAGGCTATAGAATTTTCTCCCTCATGTTACTAAATATAGCAAAAGTAGGAGAAATCTTAAAGATACTATTGAACTAGTAAACTACATATTGAACTTTGGATGGATTAGAACCCATATAAGATATAATCCATCCAAAGTTCAATATGTAGTTTACTAGTTCAATAGTATCTTTAAGAGATTAAGGCATTTTTTTTTCTATGTGTTATTGAATGCTCCTGCAGTTAAATATTTAGGTATTGTGAATTAAGTCTCCTCTATGCAGATTTTCATTTGCTGCAAAGATAATAACTGTCATTTTCACTCCAGATATGTGTACTCATGTTCACATGAGAAAACATATGCAAAATTAATTTATAAATGATGAGCCATTATTCACATTTACGTGATTATTACTACTGTTTAGATTTATCATTACTTGAAGTCTCTGTTTCTATAAAAAAATGAAAGCTATATAGAACTAATAGTTTAGTATCTGTGCATTAAATTAGTCACAAATTCAACATGGTCTCTGTTAACCACTAACTTTAAGATTTTAAGGCATTTTCTAGTTTTAAAGCTATTCAATGAGAAGGACATCTCAAAATATCAACTTTGGAAGACATGGACGTATATTCTTGTAGGTAGAAACAAATAATTCAAGATGGAAAAAATACTACCTTACTCAATCTTTAAGAAATGCAATCCATTCTTGCCAATTTACTTATGTCTTTGGAGCATTAATTATTTCTCTGCTGGCTATTTGTGGAGGGAGTGACAGGGAAGCATGAGAGAAATATATTAGCACGAGAGATGGATATTAGCAATGTGAAATACAGGACCGTAAAAAGTGGTATGTAATAAAATAATAAATATATTATTTATTTATAAATATATAAATTTATAAATTCTGCTCCTTATTATATTATATATTATAAATATATTGTAAAATTAATAAATAAATAAAGAGAACCAGAGCTGGGTAGTCCTTAAAGAAGTAAAAAGAAGTAAAAACAGATTTTATTCAGGAACTATTGAGACTTTAGTATAGAACTGGGCTCAATGCTGAAAACAACGTGGACAAGTGGGCGTTTATAGCCAGGAAGTAGATTGGAGGCATCGGTAGAGAGAAAATTCTGGAAAGAAAGCATCATGGGTAAGAGGAGACTCTGGTCTCAATGGCCTTGACAGGATTCTTGCTGAAGTCAGGCCCTGATGACGAGATACCCAGGGTGGGGAATGAGGAATTTGATCTGATATCAAGATGGATCAGATATCAAGGAGGGGGGGGGGTTCTTCACTTAGCAGGATTCTTGCTAAAACTAAGCAATGCAAAGATGGACGGGCAAATCCACAGGGGGAAGACTGCTTGAAAAGAGTGTTCAGAGGAGCCTGACTAAGGTTTGTTCAAAGAGGGTATCTTGTCCATATAACCAAGTGCTTATTTATGTCTTATATCTTACATGCAGTTAGTATTAGCACAGCTACCTATGTAGCATCTATTTTGATCTAAATTGTAAAAGAATCGAAACTTGATTTGGGTGGCCTTCCCTACCACTCACATTTTGCATACTTACTTTTTCCTGTTCTGTCACTATTCCTTTTACTTGGGTCTTAAGTGACCAGAATGAGCCATGCAATAATTCCAGTATGAGTGCTAACCTTCTACTCTCACCTTCTTGCCCTCCTTCTCCTCTTCCTCCTTTTTTTGTCATAGAGATTTTATTTTAGTCTTATAACTTCAAAATTAGAGAATAGGAAACTGAATACTTTTACATATTTAATTGCTAGAATTTTAATAAAGTCACAGTTCTGGATAGTTCTAAAGCTCTCCAGGAAAATACAGAAATGCTACTGCTGAGATTTTGTTTTCAACGAAAACTTCCCTCAAATTGCTTATATGATATTAATACTAACAAAATTGTCCGGTATAATACAGGCAAAGTAACATTAGCAGAATTGCAGGCTTGTGATTCTAATTCTTAAATTAGACAAGGAAAAGAATGCCTCTTGAATTTGCAATGAATGTATATCATTATTCTTCATGTTCCATTTCTTTCTTCACTTATCCCAGTACCTCTTGAGAATCCTTCAGATTCTTGCTTTTCCTTTTCTTCCTACTGTAAAACAGCATGCCCTATTTTTTGAAGAGCCTTTTTGTAGGATAATTTAGAACCTATTTTCTCCAATGGGAGGGTGAATACCTTTGTGCTTTCTCTATTCAGTTCATCTCTTGTTTACAGGTTTATGGGAAATGAGATTATCACAATTTTCAATCCTCTTTATATTATAGTTTCCTTGACAACCAGTAGAAATTCTTTACTGATTTAGTAATAATGAATGGAAAGGTTGAATTAAAAGTTAGGAAAAACCATACAGTTTCTAGGCCATTCTTGGATTTACTGATTAGGTAATAAAATGGCTAATCTTTGAATTTTAATATGCATAAGCAATATTAATCTCACAATGAAAAACTGCTTTCTGGGATTTTTATGTATTACTTACAATTAATCTTCTTAATTAATTTACATAATATGATTTTCTAGATGGGAACGATCAGAAAAGGTTGACAGATTCACACTTTTATAGGAGACTGGAAGAGATTGCCTTTCTTCCTCCACTTATTTATATCAGATCAATATTTACTTGGAAAGAACAAGATCTTGACCCTTCTACATTCAGGATTTATCTCCTCTGATAAACTTCCAAAAGACGCATCCTCTAATTTTTTAGGGATTGTGATTTATATCACAGAATTAGCATTTTGTCAGGTACTTTCCTGTTTTCTAATTTTACCATACAATTGACTAATCATATAATAAATTCTGTGATCATTAATTCTAGAAAATGAAATACATGGACAATAAGTTATTTCATGTCTAATGTATGCCTTAGGTTTCTACCATGTTTAAAATTCCCTATTTGTTTTTGTTGTGTTTTTGAAATAGTAACAATCAAGTATGAAAAAATCTTATTGACTAACAAGCAATGAATCCAACTAACATGCAGATGACAAAGGTCACTATACTTTTAGGAATAAAATAATAGCCCTGGGTTTCAGGTTCCATGAGGGCAGGGAATATCTGCTATATTCGCATTTGTTCTTAAAGTGTTTAAGCTTAGTGCCTGGCATACGAAAAGGGCTGAGAAATTTTTTGTTGGGTGAATGAATAGAACATTTTTATCTAAAAAGTCACAACTAAACTTCTATATGTTCTACAACTGTAAGGCTTTTTCCCCTTGTATATATTAAAATAGAGCCAAATTCCATGAAAACACATATATCTTCCAGTAGGAAAAAACAAAAAAACAAAACAAAATCCCAAATACTAGAAAAGTTCCTAGAACACAAAGGGTATTTTTTTTTTTGTCTGAAGGACTTTATTAATCATTCTAACCTTGAGATTGTGTTACTTCAGAACTCAAAATATTAAAGGAATAAGTTATTTCTTTTAAAAATCACTAGTGTCTGTTAAATAATTAAATGTAATATTTCAGTGACAATCAACAGATTTTTGCATCTTATTTTCTTAGGAAATATTGAATCCATGAAGAAAAACATGTGTACAAGTCTCAATCACATTTGTGTAGGAACATTAAGGCTGGCATTTTAGGTTTGTTTTGTCCTAAGTTCTAATCAGCATCGATCAGATGCTTCTTTTGAATATTTTTTTTTGAGGAAATAATTTAGAAATTAATTAAAATGGATGTGTGTTTGAACTAGAGCAACATTATGATTTTATGGGAAAAATATCATTAAATTAAACTAAGGCCTCACTTTTCAGGGTACTTCACACTGCCTTTCTAATGAATGACCCATTTAGATTTAATTTATACCAGCTTTGTTGTACTATAACAAGCAGCCGTTATGTCTCCAAAGCATGAAGTTAATGGAATAATGCCTATTTGGAGTTGGCCATCACATGCACAGTGATATTTTTCTTATTTAAGGCTAATTAACATGAAAGACAATTTGACCACTTGAAATGAGAAGAAAATGAGAACGATGGGTCCACAATGAGACAACGGCTATTTTAGCTACCAATGAAAAATTGAAGTATAAACCACATATGCTTTTCAAATTATTCTATTACTAGCATTGAGAAAAGAAAGATTTTTTTCAGGGAATTTTTAGACCAAGTGGTGTCAGCTAAAATGAATGATATATTCATCATGCAGATTCAGCCTAATTAATTCTCCATGACATCATGTATATAAAAACTATTATATTATTATTCTAGTAAGTGTGGCAAGAAATCTATTGAAGAAAGTGAATTCAGTTATGGAAATAATGTTTAAATGTGTAAGAACTCTTCTCAGAGAAGCCTTTTGTAGCTGGGTCTTGGTAGGGGCCTTATTTGGGTAACACCCTTAGAAAGGGTCAGATTGAGAAGCAGTCACAGGAAGTTGTGTTTCTTTCTCCTTCCTTCCTTCCTTCCTTCCTTCCTTCCTTCCTTCCTTCCTTCCTTCCTTCCTTCCTTCCTTCCTTCCTTCCTTCCTTCCTTCCTCTTTCTTTCTTTCTTTCTTTCTTTCTTTCTTTCTTTCTTTCTTTCTTTCTTTCTTTTGTGACAGAGTCTCACTCTGTTGCTGAGCTAGAGTGCCATGGCGTCAGCCTAGCTCACGGCAACCCCAAACTCCTGGGCTCAAGTGATCCTCCTGCCTCAGCCTCCCAAGTAGCTGGGACTATAGGCATGCACTACCATGCCCGGCCAATTTTTTCTATATATTCTTAGTTGGCCAATTAATTTCTTCTATTTTTAGTGGAGATGGGGTCTCACTCTTGCTCAGGCTGGTTTTGAACTCCTGACCTTGAGCGATCCTCCCGCCTCGGTCTCCCAGAGTGCTAGGATTACAGGCGTGAGCCACTGCGGCTGGCCAGGAAGTTTTCTTTCTCTAAGTCCTTCATTTGGGGACTGATAAAGACTCTTCCTAAAAAAGAGTCAAGACACAGCTTTCTCAGTCTCTGAACTCTGGAGCGCTTCAACATTCATTTAGAGTTAGGAAAGTACTCAAAAAAGTTTTTACATTTTTCTACAGAAGGAAGCTAAAGCTAAGAGTGAAAATCCTTTGGGAAGCCCAGAGAGTTATAACCTCCTAGAGTGGTGAACAGAACAGTCACCCAGAAGCTGGGGTTACAATCAGAGTTTTGGACCCTAGCCCAGAGATTCTAAGTCAGCTGGTCTAGGACCTGAATCAATATCCCAATAGGTTCTGACACAGACAGTCTCCATATTGCTTTTTGAGGAACTTTTACCTAGAGAGAAGACTAAGATGGTCAAAATAACTTTGAGTAGTACCCAACCCTGATCAAAATTTACAGACTTCATGATGGCAATAAAGATCTCCCCCAAATTCTGTTTCTCCTTCAAACCAACAGAATAAAGAGAAGTTCATGATGGCACAGAAACAAAAGCAGTTGATCAGGCTACAAAACTTTGTCTGGAAACAAAACATATACCAGCCAAAGAGAAAGATCTGGAAACACTGTGAATTAACAGAAAAAGTCAGGGTACTTCGGTGGATTAGGGATCTAGTCATGAATGTTAGGTGACTACTCAGGGGAAAAAAAAAATCTATGAAGTTTTTATCCTCCTGTGTAGTGGTCTCAGGTTTGATATGGCCTAGAGAAAATTTGCCCTTGGAAGTACTTGAATGACACAGATCTTTTGTTTGTTTTAGGAAAAGGAAGAAATCTTATGTAGGAAGACTTCCTGAATTGTGACAAAGAAGTGAAGCTATATGAAATTTTCATAGTTATGTTCTTGGCTTCTTCCTTCTAAAATGTACCTAATTCACAGATTTTTTTAAACTACCTACCTATCAGGTGTGAAATAAATGTTTTTGCTTTGATAACATCATCCCACATATTTCAATAATGGTGACTGGCCTTTTGTTTTTTCAATATGCAAATGCATCTTTTATTTTCAAATAGATTTACAGATTTTAGATTTATAGAAAAGTCACAAAGATGGTATGGAGAGTACAATATACCTGTCACCCATTCTCTCCTATTGTTAACATCTTCTACTACCTGGGCATATTTGTCAAAACTAAGAAATCAACATTGGTACGTTCCTATTAACTTGAACTCCAGGATTTCACTAGTTTTCCCACTAATTTTTTTTCTATCTAGGATCCAATCCAGGATACCACCTCGTATTTAGTTGTGACGTCAATTCTTTGGTAGAAAGTCACTAACTCCATTTCACATTATAGGAATGGGGGATTATGCTCCACCTTCTGGGAGGGGAGAGTATCTACATAAATTATTTGGAATTCTTCTTTAAGAAAGATTTATCTTTTCTCCCCCATTTGTTTATTCATTCAGTCATTAATTTATGTCGGTACGGACTCATGAATATTCATTTTATGCTTTGGATTATAATCCATTATTGTGTTAATTATTTTGCTGTTCAAATTGTTCCAGCTTTGATCATTGGCTGGTTCCTTTGTCCCTTTGACATGCCCCATCATTTTAAGTACTTACTTTTTGGCACAATAAGATGTTCCAGGCTCATTTTGTATTGGCCCACCCCCTCCATAGAATCAGTTGCCTTTGATTTACCCCTTTGACAAGGGGTAAATATATTTGGTTTCCTAAATACAATACCTTGTGCAATAATATGAATGCTTATGGTATAACTTATGGCAACAAGACCAAGAACAAAATAAGATCTAATTAGGTTAATTTCATGCTAGGACAATATATAATGAATGCCCATATCTGGCCTGAAAACATTATTAGGAAAGTGATAAAGGTGACCCTTCAGAATGGATTTTAACCTTTTCCTTTTCACTTCCTGTCATTATGTAGGAACAGTTTAATGAGTACACCGTGGAGAGGGTGGCTGTTTCGCCACTTAGCGCCCATATAATCAGGCATGACCTAGTTCTTTGTTGAGTTCAGCAACCTTAGTGTCCAGGGTAAGTAATACTGGCCTCAGACTCAGAACAGATAGGAACTATCTTCAGCCAAGAGATAAAGGAAGAATAATTTATTTAATATTATTCTTACTCCTCCCATTTTTTCTACTGTTGCTTGATTAACATGTACTAAAAATTCTGGAGTTTCCATTATTTTAGCCAACAAATGAATGGAACTGTCCACTTATGTCAATCTTTTTGATATTCTTTATTATCTTTATTATCTTTCTCACTATTGCAATGAGATTAGTCCACAGATTCTTTCTGTCTTCCAGTATAGCTGGAAATTAAGTCATTGACTGAGTTTGGTCAGTTCTTTGTTCTTTCTTAACAAATAGATGATGCACCACTGAAAATGTAGTGATTATGCCAGGGGTCCTCAAACTTTTTAAACAGGGGGCTACTTCACTGTCCCTCAGACCGTTGGAGAGTGTGCACTGTGGGCCTGGGACGAGTTGGCTGTTAAGCAGGACAGGCAGCGGTGGCAAAAACCCCTGGAGGGCCGGATACATGTGCTAGGAGGCCCTCATGTGGCCCGCAGGCTGTAGTTTGAGGATGCCTGGATTATGCAGTACAGATTTGAGAGCAATGGTCCACTTAAAAGGCAGTTAATGGTTTTACCATAAGTATAAATAGGTATTAGGAAAAATAAGCAAATGAACAAGTGGGCTAGAACACCTCTGAATGTGTCTTCGAAATGATCTTACAACAAACATCTACCCATGAAAGAAAGAATTTATACTGGAAAATTCACAGTGATTAGTTGGTTATTCACATGCATAGAAAGACATATCATCATCAAATTATATTCATGAAACAAGGGTTCTGGAGTCCCCTGAAATAGATCTCTTGGAATATTTACTCCTAACACACAGTATTTGAGACTACCAGATACTTTTTCTTAGAGCTTTGTGTTCTCTAATATTTTTTTCAATTATCTAGATTGTTGTCTGGATAAAAACATCATTAATTAGGTGGTGATACTAGACTGCAAGTTCTGTTTCAAATTGTTGGCAAACACACAGGCACACAAAACAGATTGTCATTACTTTGGTGCTAGTAAAAGTAGATTTCAGTACTTAGAGAAATGCACTATGCTTTGTTCTAAAAAGTCACTGGGGACATGTGTTAACAAAAAGAAAAGAAAAACACACACTGTTCCCTAGATAAGTGGTCTCCTAACTGGCTACACATTACAATCATCTAGAAGCTTTGAGAAACTACTGATGCCTGGGTAATAATATCTGTGGGAGGGTCCAGGCATTGGCATCTTTTAAGGCTTCCTGGGTGATCATAATGTGCCTCCAATGTCATAAAACAATCATTTTCATATTTTAGTAAACATTTAAAATAGCTGGATCAGATGTTAACAATGATTATTGGAGCCAACTCTAGTGTTCATATTTATTGATCAGGTGGGACATCCAAAAATGGACATTTTAAAAGAATAAGCTCTCATGTGCTTTTGGTTCTTTACATGATATTTTAATCTTAACTGCCATAACTGCTTGTAATGCCAATCATGGTTCTGGCAGTGCCCAAGCCCGGACTTGTACTATTGTCTGGAGCTGTCCAGAGTTCTGTGGAACTACTTGATTTTCTTTGCAAGCCTGGGACCTCCTTGTTTCCCTTATGTTGGTCTCATCACCTGTCTAGATACTTCATCGTTTAACATTCAGCTCATATATCACCTACCCTTGGAATTTCTTTGTTCTTCCAAGCTCTTCTTCTTCCCACCCCTGTGTCATAGCAATTATCTTGCTGTTTTGTAAACCTTAGTATTCTTATCTCTGTCTTCCATAAGACTCTCCATTCCTTGAGATGACTAACCATGGCTTGCTAATTTCTACAGTTCTAGTGCTGCCTCAATTCCTTATCATCGAGTGGCTGCCCAAACTTCAAGTCTAATAGATAAAACATTATAAATAATTATAACATTCTATCTCAAGGATAAATACAATATACCATGGAAATACAGATATTTTTGTTCATCTGTAAAATTTAATTTATTCATGACTTTTTTGCTCCTTCCTCATAATTAGCATGAATAATTCAGAGGAGGCTATTTTCTGTCTAGCTGTGGATAAAAAGTTCGCATGCAGTTGACTCAATTTTCTAAGCTATTGGAGAGGAACAAAAGCAGATAATCCAAAATAACTTATATCTGTGTTTGGAATACATGTTGGCATTGCCTTTGGAATGGATGTGGCCAATGCTCTAGGAATTCCCAATATTTCATACAAAAGATTGAAGGTGCACCTGTACAACTGACTTGATTCTCCAGAAGCTAAAAGCTGCCCTTCTGTTCATTTTCTTAACACTCTACCCATATGCCCTGCTTTCCCAAGGACTCCTTTGGGAATAAGAGAAAGAAATGTATTGAAATGAAAAAGAACAAAAAAGGGATCGGCATTTGCTATGTACTGTGGGTTTTAATCTGGGACCCCCTCCCCTCAAATATAGCTCTTTCCTATTTCTTCCCCCAAGAAAGGAACGTTTTATTTTAGTGAACAAAATAATTCATCAAGGAGAATAGGTTGTGGTATCCTTAAGATCTTGAAATCAATGTAAGAAAACCAGGGATAACTTTTAGGAGTAACAGATTTATATTTTTCCCCACCATAAATACTTAACCATTTATAGTGGAACATATTTTTTTTTTTCAGAAAGATTTTTTAAGAGCTCCCCAAAACTGGGCAGTTTAACTTTCTTCAAGGTAAGTACTCTTAGTAAGAAAACATATTCGAAATTTATAAAATTCACGTTAGAATTGCTCATCACATTTTCTATTAGAAGCATAAAATTATGCTCATGGATGTGTACACATGGTGAGCTATTTACTATAGTCTTCTATCT
Organism: Microcebus murinus; assembly: GCF_040939455.1. NCBI lineage: Eukaryota > Metazoa > Chordata > Mammalia > Primates > Cheirogaleidae > Microcebus > Microcebus murinus. Next base: position 10,111,491 of record NC_134132.1, on the reverse strand, counting down.
CTTTATATGACAGCAATATATATTTTTTTGGTATTCATGAAGCTTACAAAAACCAGTCATTAAAATGCTCTAGTTAAATCTCTGGCTTTCATTGTGGAGTTGACTGGTTGCTTGTCTAGCATTCATTCTACCCTTTCCCCACTGGGCAAAGCCATGAGTATCTCAGTGGCAGATGCCAAAAAGCAGGATTGAATTCTCTTCCTGACTTGGATTGGTTCAGGGATGGGAACTTGACCACTCAGAATAAAGCTGGGACTTTTGGTCAGTAGTTGGGAATGCAGATATCTTCTCTTTGGACTGGAAGGAAAAGCCTATGTCATCACTCTAGTTGCAGCTGACAACCACATTTTGTGACCAAGACAGGAATCAGCATTGTGATAAAGCTGACAGGTTCGTGGTAAAATGATTTAGTCATCAAATTAAGCCATATCTGAGCCTGTCTTCCTCTAGACTTCTTAGCTATCTTAACTAAGAAGTCATCTTTATAGTGTAGAACAATTCGCATTGGATTTTCTGTTATTTGCAACTGAAATTCTCTTAGCAGACACAAATACCTATGGCTGGCATGTTTATTTGTCAAATGAGAGAGGAACAAATTGGTTACACCAAAATGTGACAGGGAAAAGAAAAAAAAAAGCCAACAATCCCACAATAAAATATAATAGGATTCACATCTGTAGCACAATGCGTTTGAACCAGGCCTTATATTAACGTATGGAGGCTAGCTTTTCTTGTTGCATTTAATAATAAGTCATATTAAAATTGATGCAAAAAGTATGAAAGATAGTGCCAGAGGGAATGTGTAAGAATCAGAAGAAGAGAGGAGCCAGGGCCCAAGAAACAAGGCTGGTGTGTGGATGAAATGAGATGAAATATATCAATGTCTAAAAATGCACTGGCAAATACTAAGCAGTTGATAAGGGTTAGCTGCAGTCAAGAGCTAGCAATGTCCCCAAACGGCAGTTTGAAACTGGGGTCAACACTTCAAATGCTGCAGTACCAATCTTTCCCCTGACTCAAGTGTGACCCTGTTCAAGTGGTTTGGATAAGTCAGCATTCACGTGGCGAATAAACAAAGATGTCAGGCTCAAATACTCAAGCTGGAGTCTGGATTCTCTATAGCAATCACCACTGCTGTGTGGATACAGCAATTAACTGCCAAGCTCTTTTTTTTTTTTATATATATATAGAGATGTAAAACTGATAAAAAAAACTAAAGGCATTTTTCCGTGTGCATTTATTCTTAATGAACGTTGTCTAGTAGGGATTGCCACGTGTGATTGTGTTCATAAAGATATTTTTGTGTTAGAAGAAAGGCTTCGTAAATTAATAAATGCTTGTGCGTATTACCGTTCAAACTTTATCATTCTAATTTTACAAATTGGCTTATTTTTTTTTTTCTCAAGGCAGCTAGCTCTATTGGGAAACTGAATGAATGACTAGCCCACAAAACAACAGGGCTCATAGTTGAAAATGGCCTTGCTTTATTGCTGTGTCATAAATGCAGGGCTGTAATGAGGAACGTCTCGACAGAATGTCATCCACTTGGATTATTGTGCACACGGTAATCTGTCATCTGGACCCTCTAGGGACCGGAGTAGCGGGCTTTTGTGCATCGTGTTAACATGTGTTTGTGGGGAGATGTTCATTGAAGGTCACGTTTAACATTCTCATGGATCTCTGGGTGGATTTTTATTTTTGTCTGTTTCATTAGCCTGATGTTGATTGTTAGAACGATGAGTGCTCCAAGAGGATCCACCCAGGTGCTGTCACCAGTGTCCCCTCCCTGCCAAGCTGACATGATCTCAGAGACTTATCTGCTTCTAAAACTGGGGGTCGCAGGGCACACAGCTGTATCCCAGGATTATAAAACACTCATGCTTTATTTTGTCTTTTTTGGGAGGGGGGGATACAATTGCTTGTTTACAATCACACAATTTAAACTCACCTCCCATTCAGACTCATTTCTTCTATTTTCTCTAGTATGATTTGAACCCTGAACTCTGGCTGGGGTCCACATTGTGAGAGTCTGCTCTGTTCTCTTGCCAAGTTTGGTCCTGTCCAAGCTTACCCCAGTCTTTGATCCTAACCATATTTTCTACCGTATTTAGCTGTTTGGACAGCAACTTCCTGTCTTTCAGCCTCATCCACTTTGGACTTCTGAAATTTAACTTTGTTATCCTACTTAGAAATGATCTTTGTCTATTTTCTCTGGTTTTCATGTTGGATGACAACTTCAGGACCATCATGCTGGTGGTTTCAGCCACTCTTCTCCATGGCTCAGTCTCATCCCAGCACTAAAAAAAATGATGTTTCACATAACAAGCAAACATAGGTGATGGGGAAATGGTTCTTCCTTTTGGAGGATCATGATCTCTTCTTTTTTGACAAATAAAAGAGAAACTGGACACTATTATATTAGCAAGTTTATTTTTTACAACTTAGAGATTTTTGTGCAAAGTTACACATGGGTAAACACAATAACTAGTTTATTATTTTAGTTAAACAAAGACCTTCTCTTTGATGTTTTTCTTCTTATATTTTCCAAACTCACCTAAACAAATTTTTGAAATGTTTGAGGTGAAATCACTCTGATTTCAATTTTCATAATTTAAAAATATCAAAATGTGAAATGTGCACAATGTTTACTATACTTTAAATCAATAAAGTATAGTCACGGGACCCACTTCCAAGAATTGCACTAGCTTCACTTGAGTTTATACACGTAAAGCACTTTACAAAGTGCCTGGCACATGAGGTGTGCAATTATAAATAATTAACTCATTATTATTATCAGCTTTTATACTTATAAAATGAAATGAATAATTTGTACCCTAAGACCTACAATGTCCTTACCAATTTTTAAATCTTTAATCTGAATTTTACCCAAAGCAGGATTTGTGATACATCTATAATATTGCTCACTAATGACTTAAAAAAATATTGAATGTATAAAATCTGGATAGCATGTACAGATTATGTCCACATGTGTAATAACAAGAAATGCCACAGTCAGTATATTAGGGGATAATAGAAGCAATAAAAGCAGGGAAAGGGGATGATGAAGGGAGCAAGGCAGAATGTGGTCCTATTTTAGAAATGGTTGATGTGGAAAGGACTTTCTGGTAGGGCGACAATGTATGCACAGACATCTGGTTGACATGAGAGAGAAGGCCCTATGGCTATTTGAAGAAAGAGGGCTTTAATTTGAAGAAAGAGGGCTTTAATTTTCTTTTGGAGAAGCGATATATCCAAAACATATTATGGTTTTGAAGTCAAAGGGGCAATTGCTCAGTATCCAATTCAATAAAAAGATTATTTTTGCTTCAGAACAAGGAAGGAGCCATTTAACTTTCCCTAAAGCATCTGCACACCTTAACTGATCCATGTTCAGGAGGATTAATTTTCAAACCAAAATCCTGGGATAGCTGTGTGGACTGGATAGATGTTCAACTTGGTAAGAAATGTGTTTCTCAGGTACTTGGCTTAGACTGTTCGATATCATTAGCAGAATGTCATTACCAGAAAAAGCTTAGTTTATGCAACTGAGATAAACTATGTCTCCATGAAACCACAGTAATGGAATGTACATGGACTATCTGGCCCCTCTGATGTTTCTATTACCCTCATTGTCTTATCACTTGCTTCACTGAAGCCAAGTAGCCAGAAGATTGGTTTAAAAAAAAAGAAAAGAAATATGCTGTATTTATTATTTGATTGTGATGGATGGTGCAATGAAAAGTGCCTGGGAACCATTGATTTATTAATCCATTGATTCATTAATTCCCCAAACATTTATGAATTAAGTGGGAGGCATTTTACTAGGAGTAGGGCATTTGAATTCTAGTGCAAGCACTGTCATTAATGAGCTATGCGATCTGATGCAAACAACAGCCTCTCTCTGGGCCACTGGAACCCCAAAACAGTCATAGCCAATCCGTAACTGAAAGAACTTGGCTATCGTGTCTACTTAAAAATATAAAATCCACCCTTAGTTTGCAGGCTGTAGGAAAATAGGCGGTGGGCTGGTTTCGGCCATGGGCCATAGTTTGTTGCCCCTCCAGTCTAGGGTATAACTATGAGCATCAGTGGCAGAAAGTGGTGTGTAAGACACTTGGATGTGAAAAGAATTGAGACCTGAGGAGCTTGAAGTGTGGATGAACCATCTGCAAAGATGTTAAACTCGTTGTGAACAATAACAGGGATTCTATAGGAATAAGCACCTGAAGCCAAGTTCTCAAGTCTTCAATGAATATGGGAATAACCAAGTGGATGGTAGATAACTTGTGCAAATGGAAGGCGGAATAAAATGACATATGTTTGGTGCAGATGTTTTTGTTTATTTATTTATTTATTTATTTATTTGGCAAGGGGAAGAACAACCCCACATCCTCCTGCGGGAAGAGGGAGAACACACATTCTCCTTTTGGGAGGATCTGTTGGAAAAAATCATGTCCTTAGGGCATAGCAAACTTCCAGCTGGTTTCAGCTCAGCAAGAAAGTCATGGGAACATTCAGAGAACTTGCAGATACAAGATTTCTTGCCGATGCCACCGTAGAAGGCACAGTGGCAGGACAGGGGCGGCCAAGGTGGGAGATGGAGCGAGCTAAGGGTTTAGACAGGGTGCAGATAAGAGACCGGAAGACTAGGAGTTGTGTGTAAGGAAGAATGTTCTAAATGTGGAGCAATTCATCAGCATGATTTCTCGCAGGGAGGTGAATAATGGGCTCTAATTATAGTCCCCTCTGGATACTGATCTCTTTGGCTATTGCAAGGGATGGGACGAGCCACATGTTGAAACAGGGGAGGGAAGGAGAGTGGCTGTTTTTCCTGCATCGTGAGGATCCCTGGGGGAGCCTCTTAGTTCCCGCTGAGGAACCAGCTGTCCTTTATCATCGTATTCCCAGCGTCTGGCAAAATCCCTAGCAATTCATCTTTGTGCAATAAAGACAACCATCAAAGTAGCCATATCGAAAGGTAGAATAAAAGAATGGGGTAATGGACGTATTGGCAAAGTAATGGTGGGGAGAAGACAAAGAATTTAACAGATTAAGAACTCAGGGGAAGGTTTCATAAAGTGGTGCCTTCGCCAGGGGCCCTGGCAGGTGAAAATTGGACAGGTCACCTGAAGTGGCTCTGATGTCACTCAAGGGACTGTCAGGATATTTATGGACTGCAATGGCCTCTGGTAAGGGTCTCTCTGGGCATTCTGGTTACATCTATGTTCCATGATATGAAATTAAAAGATTCAGTCATTCCAAATGGCTGTGTGGTGTGCTTTTTTTTTTTTTTTTTTTTTTTACCTTTCTTGAGAGATAAGGAGCTATAGATAGAAATGGCCAAATAAGTCACAACAAATTGAAAAGCCCAGATCACCTGAGCTATTGTCTGTTTTAAAGAGAAACTGGGGTCCAATTTGGAAGGGTACCAAGGGTGGAGATAAAAACACCAACAGTTTGGAAGATTATTTTTATTATTTCTCCAAGGAAATAAGTAGTGTTCAAAAATAAAAAATAAAAAACCAACTGCCTTCTAGACAAGTTGTGGTAAAATGCTGGTATCATGTGAGACGCCATGTTCAGTCAGCCTCATCATATGTACAATTTAGTCAGCAAAGAGCCTGAGGGCTCTTCTTGATATAAGATGATTTCCTTGTGCTGTCAGAGCAGGAATGTAATAACTCAGTGCTTTCAATTTGGATCTGCTCCTTTGGTCTAGTTTTCAATAAAATTATAGCCAAAGGCTATTTTTTATAAAATTCCCAAGTTGGTACAAAATTACTACAACCTTCAGGGTCCTTTCCCTCATGGAGCCAGTTTACCTCAGGTTTCCCTGTAAGTCTAGATATAATCTGTGCTGTAAAATATTCCTTCTTCCCAAATATGAAAATAAATCAAGAAAGTGTTCTGGAGTTGACAGGTGGACCAGAATTTTCACTTTTGGAACAACCAGTTCCAAACCCGGAGTCTTTATGGATAAAGGTAACTAATGTTTAAACATTTCCAGGGAAAATCTGAAAGAAAAAAATCCATGTTTTATCCATCTGGTTATTGGTCTTTATCTTCAATATGACAGGGGGAGAAAAAAAAGTTAACTACAGATGCCCTCAAACTTCACAGCTTAAAATAACAAATATTCATTGTTGCCCACAGTTTTTGAGGGTCAGGAATCTGGTAGTTCTCTCGTGAGGTTTTAGGAGAACTTTCCACTGGAAATTAGGAGAAATAAGGGAAAGATAGGTGTTGTACAACACAGTAATTATAGTTAATAACAATGCATTGTATTCTTGAAAATCACAGAGAGAGCAGATTTTAAGTTTTCTTGCCACAAAAAATATGTATGAAATGTAATGCATATAAGTAGCATGTATATATATTTCATGTATATATTTCAATTATATACATGCATATATATTTTAATGTATATACATGTATATATATATATTTCGAATCATCATGTACATGGTACATATATACACATTTTTGTCCATTAAAATAACTAATTAATTTTTAAAATATAAATAAATAAAACCATTATATTTAGAATCATCTGGTGCTTATCCGCTAATAACATTTTCACTTGGAAGAATCTCACTTTAAACAAAAGAGTCTTACTTCACTTCAGGAAGCTTCCCCTTTCCTTTCTCTTTCCGTTTCCTGTTTAAACTGGCAAATGTCCCCATGTTTGTGTTATACTTTCGTCTAATACCCTTTGTCTTTCATATTGTTTATTTCCATCTGCCATTCTCTTACAGTTTCTTTCCTGAGAGTCATGAAATATTTGTCCAGATGTTTCTAATAGCCTCAAAATGGATATAAGCTACTACCCAAATATTCACCCGCTTCTAATAAATGAGTCAGGTCTCAATGTGACAATGAGCACACCAGCGCCCAGCCCATTGTATAAACGTTCCATTTATTTCACAAGTGTTTGTTGGTTCATTATTTCACTTTTGCTCATAGTTGACGAGTGCCTGAATATTTAATTAGTAAAGCTATACATTCAAAATCTAATTTTTGGTTTATAGTCCGCATTAAAAAATGTAAGAATATAGGCCAGGTGCAGTGGCTCATGCCTGCAATCCCAGCACTCTGGAAGGCGCTGAGGCAGGAGGATCGCTTGAGGTTAGGAGTTCGAGACCAGCCTGAGCATGTGTGAGACCCCCGTCTCTATTAAAAATAGAAAGAATTAGCCAGATGTGGTGGTGCACACCTGTTGACACACCTCCTTGGGAGGCTGAGGCAGGAGGATCATGTGAGCCTAGGAGTGTGAGGTTGCTGTGAGCAAGGCTGACACCAGGCACTCTGGCCCAGGTGACAGAGTGAGACTCTGTCTCAAAAAAAAAAAAAAAAATTGTAAGAATAGAGTGGTATACAAACCATGCAGACAAGTGAAGGTAGAAAAATATTATTTGGTAAAAATTTCAAAATAAAAAATAACTCTATACAATCTCTGGTCTCTAGTTACTCTTACCTCCCTGACATTCCTTAGACATGCCGGGCAAGTTTCTGTCTCAAAGCCTTTGCATTTGCAATTTCTGCCTGGAGCTGAGAATTCCATTCTGTCATTGCATTCATACTTCAGTTCAGATGTCACCTCCCGTGGAGACTTCTCAGAACCCTGTCTTTAAAATAGTCCCCCATCATGCTATATTCTTTTATCCTGTTCAGTTTTTCTTCTTAGGACTTATTATCCAATATGGGTTTGTGTGTGTGTGTGTGTGTGTGTGTGTGTGTGTGATTGTTTGTTTATTGTCAGTTTAATTTACTAAAATATTTGCTATCTGAGAGCAGAGACTATGTTAAATTTACCATTTTTTTCCTCCAGTACCTGGACAGTCCTTGGCACATAAGGTTTCAATAAATGTTAAATTAATAAATTGATTAAAGCAGATCAAATGACACCTGGATTGTCAGATAGCAGAAGATTGTCCTTGAATTTCAAGTGCTGCTCAGAAGCTACTAGTTAATAATGGAAAAAGAAAACAACAGCATTTCTGTAGTTATTGGCAATGTAAATTAACTTCTGTAGAACTTTATTTACTTGTTTTGTACAACTTCAACCGTAATCAAATGTACTTCATGTTTACTTCATAGTCTACTACGGGTCTTCTGGGAGTGCAGTGAGTGATTTAGGGGCCAAGTCTAATGAATACTTCTTGATCTTCAGAGCCCTGAAGTCATCTAGCCAGCAAGGAGACTGAACTCGGAGGATTGTGGAGGACATTCTAGAAGCTTCTATTGGAAATGGCATAGTATATCATTTATAACATCCCACTGCCCAGAATTTAATCTCATGGCCCTACCTAACTGTAGGGGAGGCTGGAAAAGAGAATTTGGCTGTGTTCGCAGGGAAGAAATGCAACCATATTAACTTGATCACGACAGGCATGTGGGTGATCTTCTTTAATCCTTAAAAATTCTTGAGCAATAAATACTCTGTTCGCAATTGGAGATTAAAAAACTCTGACCCTCAGAGAGGTTGCACTACATAACCAAGGTCATGCAGCTAATGACTATGAGGCAAAGTCCAGGTGTCCTGTGACTTTGCCTGTCATTTTGGATCCTGGAAATTGCAGACATGGCACCAGTCATTCTGATGAGACTGCTCATGATTTCATTTATGCTAACATGCCAGTGAAGATTGCATATATGCCTTGGACTTGAATATTCTTAATATGTTTCTTAACATGCTGTGATTTTTTCTTTCTAGTTCGGTCCCATCCACTCTAAGTGTCTTCTCTGATCTTGTCCCCAATCCTACTTACCAATCACAGCATTTCAGCACATTTTAAAATAAAGAAAAAAAAATACAACAAAATTATTTTTTTCCTCCATTTTTCCATTGACTCGGATGATCTATTAAAAGTCTTAGTCGATAGCCTGAAATAGATAGCCTTATTGATTCATGTTTCCGATTTATTTCATTTGAATCACTTCTACTTTAATAGAGGCATGAATTGTACTGGATTGCTTGCAGTTGCCAAACATTGATTGCTTGGAAAGAATTATGTCCCTATGAATAGAGGATAATCAAGCAGACGACCAATAAAATAAGAGACTCAACTTGAACCAGTGAAAGAGGAAGCTGTAGTTCTAAGCCTACTTAGAGATTTCATAAGAAACAGCAACAGTGGGGCCTCGTCATGTGGAATTTTTGTTCCCCACCCGCCGACCCTCAGCCTTATAGGTCTAGAAACTCTGTCATCAATGTAAGCTCAGAAGATTTCGATCCTGCAAAATCTCACTCACCAAATAAGTTAGAGACACACTGGTGACTCAAACAGGATCTGAATTCTCCATTTATGATAAAATGTGTAACATTCAGTGACTAGAGCACTCATTTCTTTTACCTAGGGCCCTGGTATCTAGGAAACAAAATTATAAACCCATTGATTCCTTGGCAAACAAAGAATTATGAAATGTTATTAGGTAGCTTTCAAGGGACATTTTTTTCCAGAAACTGTTAAGACCTGACAAAATACTTCCACATACCACATGCACAAAATAAAACAAAAACAAGCATAAATCTTCCCTAGGAAATGGAAAACTCTTGTACATGAGATATATTATTTCCATAACCTGAAGGGAGTTGGATAAATACATGGCCAAATTCATATTGTCTCACTGACATGTTCTAAGATTTATGTAACCCACCCAGGCCCCTCTGTTCACATATTATTTCCTCAAGGAAATTACAAACTTGGATAAGACCAGAGTCTTCTACAATTAAAATTGTTTTCAGAGGTGCAGTATTTCTAGTGGAAAGAACATAGAATTTTTTGGCGGAAAAGGCACAGAAATTTAGGCAAATCTAGGATTAAATCCATACAACAGTCATATGGCTGATGAATGATTTTGAGCAAGTCACTTAACTCCTCTAAAAATCAGTTATCTTTTAAAATATCTATGTTTCAGGATTTTTCTGAGAACTAGGGATAATACAGATTAAGTACCTGGTATACAATAGATGTTTAATATATTCTAGCCATTGTTATTAGGGCTTCAGAGTCTTCTCCCAGTATTAACTGAGTCGCCTTTCTCTTTAAAATAATTTCTGTAAAATAGCTAATTTCATTCAGAAGTAGTTGAATTCATAAGTTTAGCTCTTATAGAGTAAGCCCTATTTTTCTAAATTCTGGAAGCATTTCAAAGAGCCATTTATATATAACAAGAGACAATATCCCCCGGTTATTGTTATAAATAAACACGTATTAATTTTTATTTTTAACTTAAGAAAAACATTGGGGAGGAATGAGGAGAAAATTAGTTTATTTGATCGTCCACTGTAGAGTGTTACATTACTGTGTCTTTTTTTGATAGGGTTCACACTCAGTGAAATGCACAGATCTTGAGTGTTCTGGATCACTTTTGTGATTATAGTCATATAGTTTATGTCTACATTTGTTATAAACTTCATAATGCATCTTCATCACTGTTGTTTTAAACTTTCAATAGATTTTTTTTAAAAAAAGGTTTATTGAGACATAATTCACATAACATTCAATTCACTTCTTAATTTAAAGTGGTTTTTGGTGTAGTCACGGCATTATGAAGCCATCATCTTGGTTACATTCTAGAACATGTATCAGCTCAAAAAGGAGCCCCTTATGCATTACAAGCTGTTCCAAACCTTCTTCCCTACCCTTTCCACCCTCCTGTCTCCCTGACATAGTCAACAGTGAGTCCACTTTCTGTCTCTACAGCTCTGTGCATTCCGGAAATTTCACATAAATGGAACCATACAATACAATACAATATGTTGACTATTGTGAGTGGCTTCTTTCATTTTGCATAATGTTTCAAGATTCATTCATGCTGTCGCTTGTATCAGTACTTCATTCATTTTTTTCATTGCTGAATAATATTCCATTTATGGCTGTAACACATTTCGCTTATTCATTCATCCTTTGGTGGACATTTGGGTTTTCGTTAGTTTTCCATTGCTGCTATGACAAATAACCAAAAGCTTTGTGACTTAAAATGACAATCTATTATCTTATAGTTCTGGAAGCCAGAAGTCAAATAAAAAGAGTCTTACCATGGCTAAAATCAAGGTGTTTGCAGGGCTAGGCTCCAGAAGACGATAGTTTCTAACCTTTTCTAGATTCTAGAGGTTGTCACCTTCCTTGGCTCGTGACTCCCTTCCAGGAATGTCATTACTGTGACTTCCCTCACCACATCTCCTTCTCTGACTTTGACCTCCCTGCCTCACTCTTAGACATGACTTTACATGTTAACCTTTGCTGATGACAGTTTGGTCCCTCTTCCTAGTTAGCTTGGTATATGAACCCACTGAGCAATGACCACAGTGTTTGGGACATTCGGGAATTTGAGTCTCATGAAATTCCTGGAAGGGGTGAGTGAGTGAGTTCAGAGAATTGGCCTTCATCGTAAAACAACTCACAATGGGAAAATCATTTAAAGTTTATGGACCCTCTCTGTAGAACGTTTGGAAGATACCAGAATCCATACAGAGGAAATAAAAATTAAGGGTGGTCCTACAAAGGCAAAGCAGAGCTCTCTATGCATCGTTAGGTAGATTTTTAAAGATGGTAAAAATGAACCCTGGATTTAAAAAAGAATATCTCAAAGCTACTGTTCTACCTACATTTTCAATCTATGGCTTTGGCTGCTACAGAGATAGTTCACATAATTATATCCACAAAGGCAGGTGTGAGAATCTGCTGAACATGGCTGGGAAGTTGACAATTAGCAGTAAATCAAAGGATTTGGACGGGCTAATGTGAACATCGCCATTAAAATGAAGAAGAATAGCACATTGATCAAATAAGAAAAGAGTACTTAAAACATTGATTCTTTGGGCTTTGCTGAAGATTATTACCTCAGTGAGCGATGTGATCATCTCTCCTTTTCAACTAATTGTCAGCACTCTGATGATTTTATGACTGCATTATAATTCAAGAGTTAGATTTAGAGTATTAAAGTAACAATGTGTTTAAAAGCAACTGTGCTATTTCTCTGTCCTTTTTTTTTTTTTTTTTTTTTTCATTTTGATCTTAGACTCTAAACCTTAGCAATATCCTAGCACTTTAAGGATATTCCTCAAAATGAACTCTGACAACACATCTTTGGAAGCAGAAGGGATATTCAAATTGCCTTTCCTACAGGTCTTTTGAAAAGCCAAGGGTCTGATCATTTTATCATCATTGTTATTGAACATTGCTCTTTGAGTTCTGGCCACGGCAATAAGCTATAAAAGAGAAATAAAGCAGAAATGACAGGAGAAAGAAACAACAAATTATCGCTCCTTTACCGTAATCCCAATTTTCACAAATGAGGAAACCGAACAACAAGGAGATTCATTGACTAGGAGAGGGATTAATAGCCCATTAGCTACAGGGATGGGGTAATAGAGCCAAAGTCCTGGAAAAATGGGAGCAATTGACTTTCTTCGTGTGGTTTAAAATAAACAGAGATGATTGTCAGAAGAAATCATTTTAAGGCAAATTTTAAGGCACTTGTTCACTTATTTTTCATTCAATAAATTTTTTTTTGAGTGTCTACTTATGCAAGAAGACTCCATGCTAGGCTCTAGGGAGCTCAAGACCGCCTAGACAGATGCTACCTTCCCTGCTCTTATGTCTTCTTTGTTCTCGCAGGGTTGCAGGTGTTTGACCCACATCCATTACTGTTGTGACAAATATTTCCAGAAAGACAGACAGGGTGCTAAAAGCACACAAGAGAGAGGAACCTGACTTTTTACAGTGAATCAAGAGTAAAACACAAAGCACAATCCGTTAACCATTTGGGGAATCCATCTTTTTGTTTCTTGTTTTTGCTTTATCCTTTTAAAATACAGGACATGATACAATGTCCCATTTAGAGAAAAAACTGGTCGTTACAGAGAAAAATTATATTAAAAAAATTTTTAAATGATCATTGAGCAAAAAGTAGAAGAGGAGGAAAAATGTGATTAAAAGTCTGGAGTTCGAAACCAGCCTGAGCAAGAGAGAGACCCCGTCTCTACTAAAAATAGAAAGAAATTAGCTGGATAACTAAAAATATATAGAAAAAATTAGTTGGGCATGGTGGCGCATGCCTGTAGTCCCAGCTACTCGGGAGGCTGAGGCCGGAGGATCGCTTGAGCCCAGGAGTTGGAGGTTGCTGTGAGTGAGGCTGATGCCACGGCACTCTAGCTGGGGCAACAGAGTGAGACTCTGTCTCAAAAGAAAAAAAAAAAAGTAGACTGCAGATCTATGTGTTTTTTGGGGGGGAAATGGGGACTTGATTTTTCATTACCAACTCTCTTAGGCATCATCTCCTGAGCTACAAGCCTTACATAATATAGCACATAGCCTGCAGGGCTCATGTCACATGCTGAATCTTGGCATTCCTGCCCAAGCCATCAATGACAACACATCGACCTTAGATGACACTTCATGGCACATGGCACAAATCCCTGTTCAGTTTCTACTGATGATGCTCTTTGCTCAAGAGGCAGACTTGTCTGAGAAATCGAAGAAGACAGATGGCAGTTTTCTCTCCAACTGCTTGAACACTGACTGCCCTTGAGGTCAGATATCTGGATGTTTGAGCAAAGACATACTGGCCAATTCTGAATCCATCCAGAATAAATCTGTATGTCATGGCACCACCGCATTCCTTCCTCTTCTGATGTGGATAAAAAAAAAATGCCACTAATGTGGACATCAAGATGGAGATATCTGAAATAATTAAACCACTTTGCAAAATTCCTAATCAATGCTATCATGCTGCAAAACAGCAATGCAACAAAGTGCTAGCGGCCAGCTATTTTTAAAAGAAATTTTAATAGCAGCTTTCTCACACACACACACACACACACACACACACACACACACACACACACACACACACACAAAACTTCCCATAAATGAGACAACTGTCAGTTTCAGAACATTAGAGAACATTTATGCACTTGATTTGTTTAAATAGCTGAATAGCTAAATTTTATGGAGCTGGCCAACTGTTTTAAAACAAGTCACTAGATGGCAGTACTAACTAGTTCAGTACACAGTTCAGATTTATGTGCTTTTTAAATACTAAGGCAAAAAACAAACAAAAAAAAGCCAAGATAGTAGGAAACAAAGTTCATTTAAGGGTGATTTTGAGTTAGTGTGCACCTTGGCATGGGGAATCAGTCTTCTTTAAAGATAATAATGACACAGTGACAAAGTTTCAGGGTTATGGAAATGCTAGAAATTCCCAAATTTGCTACAAAGTAAGTCTTGGCAGATAGAATAATACTTTTTATTTGTTTGATGTATTACGGTTGATTAAGGGGGTTTCAGAAACATTTTTCCCTTTGAATTTTCACATCAGCTTTGGAATTTAGGTAAGGAGGGTATGATTATCCTCATTTTACCAAAAGTGACACAGTCTCTTTAGGCCAGTGGTTCCAATACGAGGGGCTCTTTGGGAAATAGAGGCAATTTTGATTGTCACAGTGAAAAAATAGATTCCCAGGAGTAAGTGGGCGGGTGTCTAAAATATGCAGAAAAACCCACATAAGTAACTCGATCCAAGTTGAGCATGACTTTTGATGGCCTCTCAGACACTCAAGTTTATAATCTATAAAAGCACTTTATATAATAATTATCCAACTTTAGAGCCTAACTCCCTTTTCTATATAAAGTATTTGTGCAGTGTTAATACAAACTAAACTTTCCAGGAATTTGCCAGGTAAATCTAGAGTACCTTGCATTTTTTGTCCTTTTTCTAAACTCTTGCAAATTTTTTGTTCATTTTGAAAGTCACGTTGCCTTGTTATCTGAATAGCCGCATATATCTGGGTGACCAATTCATGGTGATGCTTTGTAGAGGTAAGCATCTGTCCCCTTAGTATGTATTTTAGTGTTCATATCAAAACAGATATTATTTTAGTATAAATTACCTAATATTATATTTTTTCTTTAGGTTACAATTAGGATATGACATCGGTTTATTGAAATGATGTCTTTAAGTAGGGTTATATTATCTATGAATTTAATTCCAGGACAATGAGGGGAGGCCTTAGAAAATATTCTGAAAGGAAAATTAGGGTTTAATGGAGTTAAGAACTGCTAGATAACATCATTTATTGGTTGTAGATTACACCTCCAGGCTATTCCATTGTGATATCATGGCACCTAGAGCTTCCGGTAACATATAAAGAGCTCAGCGCACTGTCCTTTGCCTTCCTTGGCAAAAATCCAACTGCTTTGCCTTTTCCTTGCCCACTGCATTTGGAATGTGATTTGAATTTCATTGCAGAAGGAGCTGTTTACATATTTTTGTGACCCAGAAAAATAATTTTCGGTCAGTCTTCCAAAATGCAGCCCTCTTATTAATTGAGGAATACCAATCAAGAGAAGCTGGCTGTACGTATTTTCTTCTGAGCCAGATCAAGTCAACTCAATGGCTGTTGTGTGCCTACTGTGAGCCAGGTAGAGTTTTAGGGTGAATGGGAGGCCTTTGATCCTGCCAAGCAAAGAGGCAGGAAAAATCAGATAGTAACACAATGCGGTAAGTGCAATATTAACAGTTTGAGCAAAATGCTAGGGAGCTCGCAGAGGCCTGAGTGATTAATTCCGCCCAGGGGGGAAGCTTCACTGAACTGCCAACATAAAAGAGATGGGAAAAAAAAAATCAATGCTATGATTTTTCTGAAGGACTTTTATTCTGCCTTCAAGAAACATAGAAAAAGGCAGCACTCAGGAAACAAACACTATACGATTTTTAAGAAGACATCTAGTTGATTTAGGGCATGAGAATCACCCAGTCTGCAAGTTGCTGCAAGGTACTGAGGTCTACATTGGAAACTGAATTAACTATAAGTGAAATCTGGTGGACTGAAACCCTTAATGGCCTCTTGAGGAGCTGATGTCTGCAGCACATTCATTATATTGAACCAACTAGATACTACCTGTGCAGTTGGATCCAGACATATAAGCACAGATTGGTGGCATGCTGGTGAATATTTAATAACTGGATCCACCATAAACAAAATCCTCGATTAATAGCATTTGCCAATTTCTGTGTTATAAATACTCCCCTCGTTGTCAATTTCAAGTTACTAATATGATGTTACCACATGCAGATTTGGGAAGTATTTTACACAATTGGCTCTCATGAACCAATACAAGCAAGTATGAGGTGGTAGAAGAATCCAGAAGCCAAAACTTAAACTTTATACTTATGCATGGCATGATCGAAAGCACTCGATGAGCGATTCTAATTCTGACTTCATCACTACCAGACTAACAAGCTGTGTGAACAAGATTTTGTTCACTAACAATCTGTGTTAGGGCAATCACTTAAGCTCTGACATTTAATTTGCTGAGGAATTTATTGAACACTTTGAACTAGGTGGTACGTGAAATATATTGCTAACCTTGCTTTGTCTCCCCTTTATAGTTCTGAAAGGTACACGTGATCATGCCCATTTGAAAGCTGAGAAACTGAGGCTCATAGGCATAAGTGATTTTTCTTGATGTAATAATTAGTATGAAATATGAAGAACTATTATGTTGTTAGATGAAATTAAAATACTCATCCTTTGTTCCATCTCTTTGAGCTACTGGAAGATTTTATTTTAGAAAAGGTAATTGCTGTATACCACTATTCAATTCTAGAGCCATCCACCTTTCCTCTGTCAATTCTCCCATTTCTTGAAAATCCAGGAAATGTTGTCTAAATACCAGTTCTTTAAAGTATGTTTGCCTTTATTTGAAATGTTCTGAAAAGTTTAATTTTTTATTGTTATTGCTCATAATACTTATATTGAGAATGCAATTTTAACTTTTTTTTATTTATCATGTGACATTTATTCACTTAAAAATGCAGTGGGTACAGAGAATAAAATGAAATAGAAAACAGATCATAATTTTCCCATCAGGTAGCTGTTCCTTGTTTTTTAAAAAAAGCTATAACTTTTGTACTTCCATAATATTCTGAAAAAACAAATAATATTTAATTCCTTCTTGTTGCTGTATAGTATTTAATTGTATGAAAATACCACACTTTAATTATTCAGTCTTATGTTGATAGACACCTCTAAGGTCCTTCCAATATTTGTACATAGAAATAGCATGGAAATAAGCACTTATACATATTTTTGGTGAATGTATGTACACATTTCTGTACATAGTACTAAGGTGAAGTTATCAAAAACATGGTGCTTCTCTCTCTACTGTTGCAATAAAAGACCTGACAAAACAAACTCCTTTTACAAGGATCTAAATATCTATTCGTACTCTACTTAGACACACACACACACAACACCCCACCTTCACAGCTCTAAAAACATTCAATTACATTTCTTTCCATATGGCTCCCAACATCTGGTGATTACCAGTTAAATGAAATTAATGAGGCCTTCCATTTTTATTAGGTACATAGTCATCCATTGGAAGCAGTAGCTTTTTGCAAAAGATCTCTGTTTTCTAATTCCCCTAAGTTCCGAGTTTTCTAATTCCCCTAAGTTCTGCCCTGGCTTTGAACTATAGTCCCTTGTAGATGAGGGGAGAGCATTTAGCTTGCTATTAAAGAGCTAACCTTTTCCTGTGCATTTCATTTCAAGACTCTCACCCCCCCCCCCGCCGTGCTTGCTGTAAATCAGAGGACTGTCTGCTTTGTGTTTACTTCTTTTTATTTCTTTCTTTCTTTGTGTGTGTGTGTGTGTGTGTGTATGTGTGACAAGCTTGTTCTACAGTGCATGCTAATGACTTTCATAGCCATGGGGCATTTTATAGCAGTAGCATTGTGCTCAAATTGAGAAATAATTTATACTCCACCATGCCCTGGCAACATCCATTGCTACTAACATGGAAATAGTGGGGAACTGGACGTTTTCTTGTGACATATTGCTTAATAAATTATAAGCATTATCCTGTCATATCTGACAGTGGTACATAAATGACAAAACAAATGGCCATTTGCAATATCAGGTGGCTTATGGTTCAACATGAATATTTATTGTGATTTAATATGAATATTTAATATCCAGTATTAAGGGTTGTATATGTCATTACCAGTAGAATTTAAAGGTGCTTTGGTGATTTTAACATTTAAAAGTCATAGAGTTTAATAGCCTCGCCAGAATCTTCATATTCGAAATGATTGATGTTAAAGCTCCATAGATTTCAAGAGGTGACTAGCAAACTCATTTCAATTGCATTAAACTACAAAGCAAATGAATCTTTAGACACCATCTGGCTACTTATCAAAGCAGATGAATAAGAACATTTTCACACATTCTGGTCCAAATGAAACGATTGCAGAGTAGAAATGTTTTCTCTTAATACAACAAATATACGGATTATTTTCCTTACTTTTAAAATTCTTGCTTCTCCATTTAACCACAAATGTTATTGAACAATTACTAGCATCCAAGAAGTGATCTTAAAGTTCTCTAACAACTTGCCCAAAATTATGTAGCAAGTTGGTAGAATGCTAAAATTCGACTCTCTGCATTCCTCATATGCTTGCCGTATTTCCATTGTATTGGAGGAAGAAATAGAGATGAAAATGTTATAAATCTCTTAGAATTGGACCAATTTTTAAGTGACTTTTATATGCTCATGGATACCTTAATATAATAATAACAATAAAAAACAATTAAATGTATAAAACACTTTATAAAGGACTTCACATTCAATATATTCCTAAATTCTTACAAATGTTCTGTGAAGTAGTCATCAATACTCTCGTTTTTCTGGTGAGGAAAGTTTAACTCAGAGCAGATTAATAAATTATTTATACTCAGGCAGCAAGTCTATAGCTGTGACTCAATCATAAGATGTGACACAGATGTGACACTCTACTATACCATCTTGGCCTTTTAATCAGGGCCATTAACTAATTTCGTGTTTAAATTTACCTCGGGAGACTATAAAAATAATTTGAGACTCTTGCCTTGTGTTCTGGATTCTTGACTTGCACCTGTCCATAAGGAGTTGCTAAGAGTGAAAATGTCTATGCAAGCATACGAATTCATCCTAGGTTCAAGAAGAGGAAGAATCTAGAAAATGCAGGAAAAGCTGAAGGAATTTTGAGGGGGTGACGCTCTGAGGTTGTCCAGATTTACTTTCTTAAACTGTAAAGACTCTTAATACAAAGTTAAAGGAGCTTTGTAAGCTATGAATGGCAACTGGGCATTTTAACAATAATATTGGTAGGCAAAAGGAAGACATAGAGAGAGGGTGAGTGTTAAGATTTCTTTCTCAGGGCAGGGATGGAGGTAGAGAAATAGATGTTCTACTTCCTTGAAAGAGAATTGTAAAAGAAATCAGTAATTCTCTATCTCGATCATTGCTCACTGAAATTCGAACACCAGAAATTCTAGGTTGGGTCATGAGCCAAGGAGGAGATGATTTGAGGGATGGTGTTTTTGTAATCCGTTGCTGTGTAACAAATGACTCCCAAATTTAGAGGTTTGAAACAAAAACGTTCCATGATTTAAGTTTCCTTGGGTCAAGGATTCTGGTGCAGTTTACCTGGGTGGTTCTAGCTCAGATTTTCTGAGCTGAGGTTACAGTTAAAACGTTGGCTGGAGCTACAGTCATCTCAAGGCTTAACCGAGGAGGAAGGATCCAAGATGGCGCACGTACATGGCTGTGGGCTGGAAGCTTCCGTTCCTTGTCATGTGAGTCTCTCCATAGAGCTACTTGAGTGTTCTTATGACAGGGCAGCTGGTTTCCCCAGCATGAGTGATTAAGACTGATGGCCAGGAGGAAGCCACAATGCCTTTTAGGACCTAGACTGGGAAGCCAGACACTGTCATTCCCACCACATTCTGTTCTTTGGAAGTTTGGGCCATGCCTGGGTGGGGAACCTGTGACCTTCTGCTACCAAGATTGTTCTTTTTTTAAGCACCAAGGGAGGCAAGAAAAGCTTCATCTTTCGCTGCTGCACCCCTTTTAATGAAAGGATTCATTCTGTAAAATTTGGATTTAGTCAAATTTGGATTTAGTCAACTAAATTTGGATTTAGTCAAAAAGCTAGACTTGGCTGGGCGCGGTTGGCTCACGTCTGTAATCCTAGCACTCTGGGAGGCCAAGGCAGAAGGATGGCTCAAGGTCAGGAGTTCGAGACCAGCCTGAGCAAGAGCAAGACCCCCCACCTCTACTAAAAATAGAAAGAAATTAACTGGCCAACTAAAAATATATAGAAAAAATTAGCCAGGTATGGTGGCGCATGCCTGTAGTCCTAGCTATTTGGGAGGCTAAGGCAGGAGGATTGCTTGAGCCCAGGAGTTGGAGGTTGCTGTGAGCTAGGCTGATGCCACAGCACTCTAGCCCCGGCAACAGAGTGAGACTCTGTCCAAAAAAAAAAGCCACACTTAAGGACCTAGAAAGCCACATGTGGCCTTCAGACTACAGATTCCTCACCCCTGGATGCTTACAATTAGAAGGGACTTGAGACAGCACCATGTCTCAAACCCTCATGTGACATAAAATAAAATTGAGACTGGCGATATCTCAATGATTTCACCAAAACTCATGACTTGCTAGTGGCAGAGATGTGGCAAGACCTATATTTGAGTGAATCCTAGACTCCTGCTTTTTCCAAGGAAATATATGAACTTTTAAAAATATATTCTATCTATTCTTCCTATGCACTTGGAATAGAGTGAAAGTTTACTGAAGTTGTTTTAAGAAGGCCTAGAAAAATAAGTCTCCATGATTAGACAGCAAGGCTAGTGCAGCCAAAATGAGGAATAACAATATAGCATCTCTTCTTCCTTGTTCTGTAAGCTGAGTAGGCATCTATCCCACAACGCTGACCACATCATAGATGGTTTTAAGGCAAACAAGACTTGCCCTCTTTATTGAAGAAACTTCCTGACTTCCCTTTGCCAACAAATCAAACCGATGGCTCTTTGCTTTGTGTTTTCACCATCCTTACTTCTGTTATAAGACATAACTCTGTACCACCTGTACATGTTTGCCTTCTCTACCGTACAGGACCTTGGTTATATCTCACTCTTTCTCGTATTCATTCCCAGTATCTAACAGTGATGGTTGGGGTTACTAATACTACCTGGTCCCCAAAGCCCATGTGACCAGGTAATATCACGTGGTCATCCGTTCATTTGCATACAATCGCCACCTGCCCAAGATTCTAAGAAGAGATAACACAGTGTCTAGTTCATCACATGCACAAGGATAACACAGAATAACACTGAGGACACTGTTTTATAGAATTACTGAATGCATCTGTCATTTTTTTTTTGAAAAACAGTTGACATTAACCTTGTACTTAAAAAAGGAAGCAAGTTTTAGTTTGTTTGTTATAGGACTATCCATTGTGCAATAACAGATCCTACAACTTTAAGCCAGACTTTCGATTTTTAAAGGGTTTGGGACAAGTTCTCCTATAGAAATAAAACAGAACTTTGAGTATCAGTGGACTTCTTTGTGGCACCTCTTTATCTGTTGAAAGTGGCATAGATGAAGGGCAATTGACAATCCTTAGCTTGTGATTTCTCTTGTGGACGCAAGCCTCGTCCTGCAGAAGAATATGGCACTACCCTTCACCACCACTAGGTGTCCTCTGTCAGTTATTCTAGTCTATTTCCAATAACGTTTTGCTTGGTATCCATCCTCTTGCTCATTTCTGAAAGACAACGCAAGCAGATACATTTTAATAATTATTTACAATTATTGTAAATTTTAAATAATTATTTACAATTTATTACAATTTATTTACAATTTATTACAAACTTTTAGAAAAAGTTGGCAAAGACACAATTAAAAGTTTCGAACTATTCTGAATTGCCTGAAATGGTATATGAAAGGCATGGAAGATGTTCAAACTGAAATTTGGAGAATCATTAAAACATTTCTTAATGACATAGTTTTCTCAGCATAGTATATAATTGCTTTTGCTTTCGCCCCTTTATACACAGTCTCTTTCCTCTTCATATTTATCTATTTTTTCCTCTGTAGATAGGAAGGGGAGAAAATGGCCATTTAAGCTGAACTGTGTGTCTATTTCATGTTCTCGGCTTTGAAAATTGTCTTTCATGCTATGTGCTTTTCCAGAAATAGATATAATTGGATACCGTTCTAAGTTAAAATAAGAGTACATCTGAGTGTTTCATAGAAGCAAAGGATGATAAATTGTAGTAAAAAGTGGCTGTTCATGTACTAGTGATGCTCAGCACACATCATAAAGTTTTAAGTTCTTCACATTTGACTGATAATGATTTTAATTCATGGATTTGGATGGAATCCCTCCTTTAAAAAGAGTCTCATTTAAATACATTTACCATATCCTTATAACCTCATGGACTACCTTTGGCATAAACTATTTTATAACTCCCTCTCTTCATTAATATTTCAGCCCTAGGGTCTAATACAAAATTTTTAATTTTTATTAAATCTAGAACTTCTAGATTTTAATTAATTAGATTTTAATTAATCTAGATTTTAATTTTTATTAAATCTAGAACTTCTAGAACTTTTTATTTCTGTTCCTTCCTACTTTACATCTTTAGAATATTATCTTTTAGGATATGATCTTCCCACTTGATGGGAAACTTCTGTACCAAGTTTTCCTCTCCTTACTTCTTTTTTTAGGGGGGACAGAGTCTCACTCTGTTGCCAAGGCTAGAGTGCTGTGGCGTCAGCCTAGCTCACAGCAACCTCCAACTTCTGGGCTGAAGCTACCCTATATTTGTGTAGTATTAGGTATACATGTGCACATGTGTATGTATAAAGACATGCACTAAAGGAAATAATCCCCAAATGTTAAATGTGGTTTTCTCATGGTAGGGTAATTTCAGATTATTTTTATTATTTCCATATAGTTTTTTGCACTGTTTGGGGTTTTAAAACAGTATAATTTATATAAAATTATCCATACTCACTTAAAATATTTTCCTTGTGAAAGAGAAATGCCAGTGATTATTATGAGAATAATTTTTTCATATTTATTCTATACATATTTAATGCTCCTATACCATTCAAAAAAAATCAATGAATCTATACTGATATTTTGATGATCTGTGCAATGTGTGCTGGCTTGCCCAAAATTCCCATTCTGGTTGTCTGGGCTACAGTACTTATTCATTCTCTAGCCCTCTGTTTGTTCTCGGAGCTGTTGTTTTCGTTACACATATGTCAGTATGAATCTCCAACTTTCTAACTCTGGCTTTATTATCTATAGAGTGGCTTGCATAGTATAATTTCTGCTACCCTCTATTCCTATCCACCATAGCTATATACATATCATTCCCCCAAATTTTCAAATATCCTATTTTTTACAAAAACTTTTCATTTTTCACGTTTTTTCCTAAACTTCTCTTTTCCTTTCCTCTTTTTTTCTTTCCCTTTTTTCCAATCTCTAGGTAATCCATGTTATAAACATCATGTGTATCTTTCCATGTATATCTTCATGTAGGTTCAGAAAATCATATATACATATATTTGAGGTTTTATTTGGTAACTGTTCATTTAAAAAATGACTTGTGAGATTGTATCATAATGAATTGTGGTTGTATCAAAAATGAATTGTGAGATTATATCATATAATCAGCCCTCTGTCGCCATGGGTTTGGCATCTGGGAATTTAAATTACTATGGATCAAAAATATTTTAAAAAATAAATAAAAAGCGATTCAACAATAAAAAAATAATATAAATAAAAAACAAAACAGTATAACAACTATTTACATAGTTTTTACATTGTATTAGGTATCATAAGTAATCTATAAATGATTTAAAGTATACAGAAGGATGTGCATAGGTTATATGCAAATATTATGCCATTTTATACAAGGGACTTGAGCATCCATGGGTTTTGGTATCCATGGGGTGTCCTGGAACCGATTTCTAGGAGATACTGAGCAACAATTGTGTACATATTTCTGCAACTTGATATTTTTGTGGAAATTTGGTGGGGCTCTGGTGCATTCTTTTTTATGGTTGTAAAATACCCCATGGTAGCACAATGTACCACAATCTATTCAACCATTTCCCTACTGAATGCTATTCTTTCCATGATAAAAGCTGGAATAACCATCCTTGTACATATAACTGTACTGACTGATGCTGTTATTTCTATGAGATAATTTCCCAGCTGCGGAATGGCTGGGCTTAAAGACATTGGCATTTTAAATTTTTAATAGACACTGCCAGCTGACTTTCCAAAAACCATAGAACAAGTCCCATTTCCACCCTTTTTCCAACATCCCTGTGGGCAGTAGAGGCTATTACTGTTTCATTCCTAGTTGTCTGATGGACAAACTGTTATTACTCTACATATTTTAAAAAACAAGTAACTGCCTATTCATATTTTGGTCTTTTTAAATTATATGCCTGAGTATTAGTATCTAAATAAAAATAATTTAATATCCTCTTGTATCATTTAAATAAAAATGATTTAATATCCTCTTGTATCATTTAAATAAAAATGATTTAATATCCTCTTGTATCATTTAAATAAAAATGATTTAATATTATCCTGTATCAACAGGAATAAATGCAATATATGAAGTAAAGTAAAACTGTTAAATATACTCCATTAGGTGATAAGCATTTCCTAAAACCTGTGATATTTAATCCTAAGGCAATTAGAGAGTCAATATCAATGCTACTCAATCAAGATCCTGGGACCACAGGTGGACAACTTTAAGGGAATTCATTCACTGGTAGAAAACTGAAGCCCAAATATCATCCATTCTATGGGATATACACAATTTTAAAAATAATAATAAGTGGTTGGGCCACAGAGTTTAAAGACAGAAGGAAGCACTTCTATGCGTGGTAGGTAAATATCACTGGACCCAGAATGCCAATGCAAAATGCCCAAATCCTGAGACAGAAAGTGCAAGAGAGAGATCCACTGAATGTTCTGGAGACAGGGTTGACTTGAAAGGACATAGTGTAGAAGCCAGAGTGAGAATAGAGACACTCTCATGTAGAGAGTTGGTATTTTTTCTCCATTCCTAGACATCTTTAATTCTGCTTCAGAGCCAATGAGTCTCAGAATGGCTCCCGATAGCATGAAACTTGGGGTGACCATCTGACTCCTCAAGTCTAAGTCTAGTAGATTATCCTGTTGCCTTGTAGATGCTTACTTGCAAAATAAAGCCAAATGTTCAATTGAATTATTCTTTACTTTGGACCCCTTATCAGTTCATATGCTCTACTTTAAGTTCTTGTAGATGAATACACTCATGTATTTTGAATGGATCCAAAGGTAGATTTTTCAAAGTCAGTTTGGCCATCTGGCTCTGACAACGTGATAAAATGCCTTTCACACACCACTGATGGGAGCACTCAGGGTTCCCTGAGCTTCGATAATTCAAATGTGTCTAAAGGTATTGATTTCACACTCAACAGGACAGAATTTTAAGAAGAGAAAGAGTAAAGCAACAGTGAAAATAAATTTAATGGAATATAGAAAACAAACAAAATACCCTTAGATTATAGGTTTGGACTAAAATTTGGAAGCACGCCTTCACACACAGATGCCTTTGGCAAGGGGAGAGAATAAGCAAGGCAATTAAAGAAATTTTCTTAATTTTCTGTCCACTAAATCCTTTTGATACAGGGGTGTCCCATAGGCAGATAAGCTTAAAAATAAAAATAAGAACTTCAGGAAAATAAACGTTAGCTGAGAACTCAGTGGTTATGGCCACATACTGCAGGAAATATAAAATCTACATAATTAGTCCAGGAAAGTCATTGAACAAATAAACAACAACAAGAAAAATATAAAACAATAACAAAAATACAAAATGAGTAACAAAATCCAATCTTGGTGGGGGGGAGAGATTGGATACCAGAATTGTTACAATGTATTATCTAAAAGTCCAGTTTTCAACAAAATTTGCAAGACCTGTGACGATATAGGAAAGTATGTCACATACAGATGGAAAAAAGCAACCAATAGAAAATATCCCTGAGGTAGCCCAGATGTTGGAGTTAATAGACAAGAACTTTAAATATGTTCCAAGAACAAAGGAACTATGGTTGAAGAATTAAAGGAAAGTATGACAACTATGTCTCACAATATACAAAATATCAACAAAGATATATATCTTTTCTAAGAAAAGAATCAAATACAAATTCTGGTGTTGAAAAGTACAATAACAAATAAAAAATTCACTAGAGGGACTCAGATTTGACTGGGCAGGACAAAGAATTGGTGAACTTAAAGAAGGGTCAATGGAAATTACCCAGCCTAAGGAACAGAAAGGAGGAAAAAAAGAATAAGAAAATAAAGATTTTTCAGAGACTTGTGCAGCACCATTAAGCATATCAACATGTGCATAACAGAAGTCCCAGAAAAAGGGGAGAAAGAGAAACAAGAAGAAAAATATGTAAAGCAATAAAAGCTGCAAACTTCCCAAATTTAATGGAAAACATGAATCTACACATCCAAGAAGCTTAATGAACTCTAAGTAGAATTGACACTAAGAAAGCTACAGCAAGAAATATCATAGTCAAACTGAGGAAGGTCAGTGACAAAGAAAAAATCTTGAGAGCAGCAAGAGAAAAAGAACTTATAACATGCAAGGACCCTCAACAAAACTGACATTGACTTGTCATCAGAAACCACTGATGCCAGAAGACAGTGGGATGACATCTTCAAATTGTTGAAAGAAAAATAGCTGCAACCAAGAATTCTATACCCAGCAAAACTGCCTTCAAAAATGAAAGAGAAAGTAAGACATTCCCAGACAAATAAAAACAGAGAGAATTTGTCACTAACCGATCTGCAAATCAAAAAATCCTAAATAGTATTTCTAAACTGAGTCCTTCACACTGAAATAAAAGGACACTAGACAGGAATCTGAATCACTATGAAGAAAAAAGGGGTAACTGGAAAGGTAACGACAGAGGTAAATATAAAAGACAGCATGAATGTATTTTTGTTTGCAATTGTCAGGTCCATGCTCTTGGTGGACTGTTGTCCTTGTTCTTTGGCTCTTTGCTTGGAAGAATCACAAGCAGGGCAGGTACGACCAAGTGACCACAGACAGGAAATCATTCCACACAAACAGCTTTAATTGCAGAAAAGAAACGATACAAAGTAGAAATACATTCCAAAGAGAGAGGAACACGTCAGTCTGCACGAGTGCAGAAAGATGTTAAATACTTCAGGTGATTTCCTTTTATTGGTCTGGTCCCAGGAAGGTGTGGGATATTACCAAATGATTGACAGGTGTTTTATAACAAGGTTGCATCTGCTTATGCTCCATAGGTGTGCAAACCTCAAAACCTCAGATTCCTGGTTTTTCGTTAACTGCATTTTCCTGTAGTCCCTTCCCCCTACCCCTTGCTTTTCTGCCCCTTAACAACAGCCTGTATCTGCCACCTGCAGATTTGGTCCCTGCCTAACAGTAACCATTTTCTTCTCCTATCTGATTTAAAAACAATTGCATAAAGCAATAATTACAAATTGTGTGGATGGGTGTATTACATATAAATATATACAGTGTATGACAATAGGAGTACAAAGAATGCAGAAGGCTATGGAAATATATTGGAGTAAAGTCTATAAACTATTGGAATGAAGTTGACATGAAACCAAACTAAATTACTTTTAAGATGCTAATTGCAATCCCAAGCACAACCACTAGGGCCTATAAATTCATAGGTCCAAGAACCGATGGGTAGAAGTAAGAATGGCACTGATTGAAAGTAATTGATGATTTACTTGCAAAGCATTTTGTTCCACTCTGAAGTGGGCTCTGCTAATCTAGTAAGTGCCAGTTACTGGTCCTATGCCATTGGTCAAGATGCTTAAACTCTCTTCACATCAAGTACCTCAACTTTGAAATAATAATAATAATAACGCATTCCTTATGGTGTTACAAAATATTACAAATAATTGTTATTTGGAAATGTATATATGGGAAGAAGGGTGGATAGGTATATAAAGGGAAGGAGGATGTTAGATGTATATTATTTTCTGCCTTCTCTACAGTCATATCATCTTGTTAAGAACACTATGACCTTTTGGGAGTTATCTCATTCCCATTGGATAGGGTCTTCTGGAGATATAATTAGGTACTCTGCACTCCTCTATGTCATCATATATTCCTGCTATGAAATTTGAGTCTTGAGAACAGAATACAGAGATTGAAAATAAGTAGAGTTTATTTGCCCCAAGAGCAGCACACTAACTGGTTTCTGCTACATGACTACTCCTGCAGTTCCTACTCCCTGGCCCTATGGAGCTATGTGGGTTCTAGTCCTTCAGCCTTTCCATTAAGTCCTGGGTTCTTAATACACCCCAGCAAATTCTCACTGACTGATATTAACCTCCTTTGGTTTCTGCTGCTTATGAAAAACCAAAAACCAAAAAAACCATAGTGGGTTAGGTTCTACAGAAAGAGATGCTGAGATGGAGTTTGAGTAGCAGGGCGTGTATGAGGACAAAAGCCTGTGGAAGGGAATGGGAGGAAGCAGGATTGGGCAGAAGGAGAAGTCAAACCGTGTTGTAGGCTTGACAATACCCAAGCCAGCCTCATGGGGCTGTCTGGGACACTTGATGACTGTCAAGTTGGTCTTCGTTCATGGAAACAGCCTCTTTTCTTTTCTTTTCTTTTCTTTTCTTTTCTTTTCTTTTCTTTTCTTTTCTTTTCTTTTCTTTTCTTTTCTTTTCTTTTCTCTTCTCTTCTCTTCTCTTCTCTTCTCTTCTCTTCTCTTCTCTTCTCTTCTCTTCTTTCTTTCTTCCTTCCTTCCTCCCTCCCTCCCTCCCTCCCTCCCTCCCTCCTTCCTTCCTTCCTTCCTTCCTTCCTTCCTTCCTTCCTTCCTTCCTTTCTTTCTTTTGACAGAGTCTCACTCTGTCGCCCAAGCTAGAGTGCCGTGGCGTCAGCCTAGCTCACAGCAACCTCAAACTCCTGGGCTCAAGCGATCCTCCTGCCTCAGCCTCCCGGAGCAGCTGTGACTACAGGCATAGCCATGTCCGGCTATTTTTTCCATATAGTTTTAGTTTTCCAGCTAATTTCTTTCTATTTTTAGTAGAGACGGGGTCTCACTCTTGCTCAGGCTGGTCTCGAACTCCTGACCTTGAGCAATCCTCCTGCCTCAGCCTCCTAGAGTCCTAGGATGACAGGCATGAGCCATTCTTTCTAATCTTTCCAGAGCTCTGGTTGGCCTCTCTTCTTGGGGGAAATCGAGAAGAGGAAGCTTATTTGGGGAAACTCTAGTCCTTACCACTGCAAGTGGTCTCAGAGGCTTATCTTGATATTATGGCTTGTCATGCTAGAGGGGTCTGAGCCTCTGATCATGTCCTTCTTGGGGCAGGATTGTGACATTTACATTTGTCATCCATTTACTATCACAACCGGGCAAGGGAGTACGGAGAAGCACCCACGTGGCTCACCTGGGTGCCACACAGATTTCTCCCTGCCACCATTGTGTAACGGTAGCCCTCACTCCTGGCCATCACGGTCCACGACCACCGCCAGGCTGAAGACTCCTCTCCTCTACTTCTCATTCCTGGACACAGGCAGCTAAAAATGCCAGACAACAGCCAGTCCCTACCGTTTAACAGGACTCGTGCTATGCACAATGGAAAAAGTATGCTCCCCTTGGGGACAGGGGACGTCTAACCCTGCAGATCCCAAAGTCGTGGGAACGGGAAGCAGAACATCCCCCAGAGAGATGGGATTCGAGGAAGTACAGTGAGCTATTTTCCACTTGCATCTTCACCTATTGCATATAAACTCCCAATTTGGGGAAATAAAAATACTGGATTATACTCACATCCACATTACGCTGTTTTCACATTCACATGGGAAACTTGTTTTTATTGCTTAATTTGAAATACCTAATTTTAAATGCACAATGTTGGTCGTGAGGATAAAAGAAAGATCACGGTAGAAAAATATTGGGATTTCGAGTGCTCCATTTTTACATTTTATGCATGTTTTGGGTATATAAAAAATTCCAACTGCTTTGCCTCTTTTTAATGCATACCCACATATTGTGTGCAGGGAAGACAGCCTGTAAATTCATTAAATTTGCATTTTTTATTAGCTAGGTCAGTAGTGTACTGAAAACAGTCTGTGTGCATGAATTATACAGACAGAAAGGAATGAAGAAAGTTAAGACGATGTGACATATTAATGCCAATCACAATGACTACCCTACCTACTCTCTTAATTTCTAACTTATTCTCATAGGAGTCCTTCAGGGTCAGCATTTTTTCATTGCAGTTTTGCTGATGCAGAAATTGGTGCTTAGAGAAAGAGAAGTGGACTAACTTGACTAAGGGTCCTATTTTTTTTCAAGAGTAACTAGATTTTAAAATAGGACTCATTCCATCCCAGGCAGGCCAAGGATAACACCATATGCCAGAAATGCTAAGAGATTGTAAAATGAGTCCGTCTAGAATGATCTTACACAAGAGTGGTAACTGACCAGTTGAGAAAGAAGGTTCTCTCGAAAAGAGTAAATGGCAGGAGTAGGGGAAAGCACTTTCCCTCACCTGGAACCAAGAGAGGACCCTACCAAGAAAGGTCACCTAAAGGTGCAAAGTAGCAGAGCAGCCCTGGGGCTGGGGAGAAGTCAATGTCAGTATGCCAGCCAGAGAAGGCTGTCGCAAAAAGTGCCCAGTCCCAATGCCAGGTGACAACATGTAAAATAGACACTGGTGCTCTCTTCTTCTGGGATTGCTGAGGAGTTGGAGGTGGCAGCTAACAGATTATTGCTCTAGGACGCGGCCCCACTCTTCCACTCTGGCTTCTTGGCCTGAAGGAGCATGACATTTGGGGACCAGATAGCTCTAGCTGGATGCAGGATTTGGTGTCACCAGCAGTTAGGCCAAACTGGAGGTGAAAGAGGTCAAGGACATGGTCATCCAGACGACCAAGTCTTCCCGAGTCTGTAAAGACTGCACCAAAGTGCAAACTCAGAGGGACCGGTTCCCACAGGGCCACCCTCACTTCTAACCAGCTGGCCCTAAATCCAGGGGTCCCCAGGGACTCCCTCAGGTTTGATAATTCAGCAGAAAGACTCAAATAACTCAGGAAAGTACCATACTTACAATTATAGTTTTATTATAATAAAAAAAAGATACGAATTAGAACCAGCCAAAGGAGAAGATGCAAAGGGCAGATTCTGGGAATGGGAATGTTCTAGACTCAAAGCTCCTGCATCCTCAGGGACACGTTACTCCCCTCTCCAAGCATCACTGATGTATGACAACCAGGAAGGCCCACCTGACTTCAGTGTCCAGAGATGTTATTTTCATTACTTAAATGAGACTGATTGAATCATGGCCCATGGCCCACATGATTGAACTGGATCTCTAACTTCCTCCCTCCAGACGTCAGGCTAATGTCTCCTGACTCAAGGTTCCAACTACCTAATCCAATGGTTGTCTTTCTGGCATGGCCAGCCTCCACCTTAAGACTAAGGATGTGGGCAACCCCCCACCCTGAATCATTTCATTAGCATGTTCTGTCAATCAGGTGTGGCC
This sequence comes from Microcebus murinus, assembly GCF_040939455.1. Lineage (NCBI taxonomy): Eukaryota > Metazoa > Chordata > Mammalia > Primates > Cheirogaleidae > Microcebus > Microcebus murinus. The sequence continues at coordinate 10,080,063 of NC_134132.1, read as the reverse complement.
CAGGGCCCCAGCATGGATAAAAAAAAAAAAATCACACCTATCACCGGAGAAATTCCAAGAGTTTAGAGATTAAATTAACTCTAAATTCCAAGAGTTTAGCTCTCAGGAGCTGGGGCAAAGGCCAGAGTTCTCTTTGGGTGGGATTAATTCTTCACTACACAACAGTTGTCATTATTTTAAGAGGTTCCATGTTCATATTGAAATGGCACTATTCTTGTGAAATGGGACTAAAAGTGATCAAGAAATCCAAAGACAGGGAAGGAACTAACCCCATGAAAGAATTTGAAGGGGCAGTAGGAGAATGCATGGGTGCTTATGATTACATACTCTTGAGTTCATTCCTTCAATACTCCTGCTGTCTAAGAAAGGGAGGCATATTTTGAACCTGAATTTTTACGTCAATGTCCAGGTTATTTGTATTTTGCCACGTGGTGAGAAAGTACATTTTTCTATAGAACTGAAGTCAAAGTTTTCTGTTAAAGAATGTGTAAAATCCTGTATGCTTAATTTTTCGTATCCAGATGAGAAAACTATTACCAGTATATCCCAAATGTTTTATTGTATGCAATTTTTAACCCATTATAAAACCATACTGTTGTGAAAACTTTATAATTTGTAAGATTTTTCTCATGTTGAAAATTAGAGAGAAAAATTAAAATAGTAATATGCTCCAATATAAACTACAGGGTCTCCCAAAAGTCTCCATACGAAAGAAAAAATTTATAATGAATATTTTGTAAATAATACTACATTTAGCTACAATTTCCCATTTTCCCTATGTATGCTGACTTTTGGGATACCATGTACTTTGTTATTTTCTGAAAATAAATTTAAAAAGAGAATAGTATTAAGATTGCAAGGGAGGTATAATCCAGTTTATGTCATTTTGCATAGTCTGAATATCAGCATTAGGGTAAAAAAAAGTGGATTGGGGGAGAAGTCAATTTGCAAAGTGGTGCTAATGAGCTATCTGTTAGTAAATTCATTTCATCATGTAAAAAATCATCATGGACTATAGCCATGTGAGAAGCACATTTTGTCTTCACGTGAGTAAAAGGAGTTGAGAATAGAAAAGATTGCTTTCATTTGACATTTTCATTTTTTTAGGAAAACATATGAAATATTAATTTTCACTTATGTTCATCAGGTCAGGGTAATTAGTAGATTTATTATCTCAAACATTTATCATTTCTTTATGTTGGGAACATTCAATGTTCTCCTTCCAGCTATTTGAAACGCAATATATTATTGTTAATTATAGCCATGCTACGGTGGTGTAAACCATTAGAACTTATTTCTCCTATCTAGCTGTGATTTTGTGTCCTTTAATAAATCTTTCCTTATTTCCCTGTTCCCCCAGTCTCTAAGTGGCCTCTGTTGTACTTTTTACTTCTATGAGATCAAGTTGTTTCACATTCCGCATATGAATGAGAGCATGAGGTGTTTCATTCTTATTCCTGGCTTATTTTGTGTAGCAGAATTCCCTGCAGTTCCATTCATGTTGCTGCAAAGGACAAGATTTCATTCTTTGTTACAGCCAAATAGTATTCCATTGTGCGTATATAGCACCTTTTCTTTATCCATTCCTCTGTTGTTGGACACCTAGGTTGCTTCCATATCTTGGCTGTTGTGAATAGTACTGCAATGAACATGTGGGCACAGATGTCTCTTCAATACACTGATTTCCTTTCCTTTGGATAAATGACTTATAGTGGAATTACTGGATCATATGGAAGTTCTATTTTTCCACTGAAGTCTTTTGTTCAATTATCCAAGAATGAGATCCAGGCCGGGCGTGGTGACTCACGCCTGTAATCCTAGCACTCTGGGAGGCCGAGGCGGGAGGATAGGATCGCTCGAGGTCAGGAGTTCGAAACCAGCCTGAGCAAGAGCGAGACCCTGTCTCTACTAAAAATGGAAAGAAATTAATTGGCCAACTAATTGGCCAATTATATCTAATTATATAGAAAAATATCCTATATATATATATAGGCCAATATATATCTAATACATAGAGGAAAAATTAGCTGGGCATGGTGGTGCATGCCTATAGTCCCAGCAAGACCCTGTCTCTACTAAAAATAGAAAGAAATTAATTGGCCAACTAATTGGCCAATTATATCTAATATATATAGAAAAATACAAATCCAATATATATATAGGCCAATATATATCTAATATATATAGAAAAAATTAGCCGGGCATGGTGGTGCATGCCTACAGTCCCAGCTACTTGGGAGGCTGAGGCAGGAGGATCGCTTGAGCCCAGGAGTTTGAGGTTGCTGTGAGCCAGGCTGATGGCAAGGCACTCACTCTAGCCTGGACAACAAAGCGAGACTCTGCCTCAAAAAAAAACCAATAACAAAAAAAAAAAAAAAATGAGATCCAAAGTGCAAAAGCTATGCCTTTAACTGACCCATGAAGAGAATGTATTCTAATGAAAACCCTGAGGTTGATAATTTCCCATCTTACTGCAATATTCCGTCTGCAGCTTCCTTTTCCATTTCTCATGGAATGGAAATTCTCATCTCATGGAATTTCTCATCTCCTCTATCCTTACACCCTAGTTTTGCTTCAAGTCCAGTGACTTCAGGCTTTTCCCTAAGCCCCAGGATCTCTGCACAGCTCTACCCTCCTCTGAACATCCCTGTTCAGGAATCGACACAGGAAGTGTCTCAGGACACTTCCTGTCTATGCCCCGCCCTACTTAAGATAATTTGCCTATTCTCAGAGCATAGGCTCACTGGTACAAATTGGTTAAAGTGTATCCAATCCAGGTACCCATTTGAATTGCAGCAAAGACAATACAGGAGCTAATCTAAATATGGGAAGCTTCACCTACTGGAGCAAAATTCTTAGATGAAGCAGAATTCTTTCTTCTAGTTGGAACTTATTTCCTACTCATCTGAGTAGTTTTAGGAGGCAGAAGAGGCAGCATTTAAAAGGTTGGTCACTCCTTGAGTTTAGAGCTCCATTGCTTATTAGTTAAATGATGTCTTGAAAATTACATAAGCTTGTTATTATGCTTAATAAGGTTATCTACCTCATAGGTTTTTGGTAAGGATTAAACAAGATAATGTACATAAAGTGCTTCTCTTGGCATCTTCCTCACAGTAAATGCTCAGTAAAGTTTAGCTATTATGATTTCTATGTATATATCATCTTGAAGGACTTGGGAATACTAATGCATAGAATAGAATTCACTCTTACTTTTAAAGTTTAAGAAATACCTTTGTTGATCTAGTTCAACTTGCAAAGGTCGCTTAATTACTGGATTGGAGCCACTTGAAGAAGCATGTGACTCACGTTTTCCGGTCTGGTAGGCAGGGGTTTGGCTGCAGGTTTTTTTTATTAGCTGCTGCAAATTGTGCTCTGCATTGGATGATGGACCGACTGCTGATTTGGATGCTTAGTGTGAGCTCGTGAACGTGAAGGGAATAATACTGTTTTCTACGCGACGAAAGGCAAAATTAGCTTTGGAATTAGAGTTTGCATTATAAAGAACAGTACAACTGTTCGCCCTGCCTCTGCTTCCCTGCTTTGCTACATGGGTGACTAAATATCTCTGTGTCTAGTCCCAGTGCAATTTTTTAATGTCTATTCCTGCCTTTTCACAGTTCAGATTGTTGTGAGAGTCAGCATTTATCTTAAAATGAAAGCAATGATTAATTATTTGCAGGTAAATGTCCTGTGGTGACAAAAATGCAACAAATGCAAAAACCATGAACTATATTACTGCTGGAAATCCTGCTTATTCCTCATCTAAGGGTGTTGAAATGGCTAAACTCTTAGGCCCTGCTGCTTCTCCTTACAGAATCCATATATAGTATTTTTAGAAAGGTACTTATACAGGACATTTTTTTCCCATTTAATTTTCCTGTAAATTAATTGAGTGACGGCTGCCTGGAAAAACTGGTTTAGAAATGTATTCATATAAGAAAAGGAAAACCTTTCAAAAAGTTTTATACTTTTCTGGCAGGGAATTTACCATTAACCCTTTGCACTCGGATGTCAAGTGTGGATAATGTCGAGTGGATAATGAGAAAAAAAGCAAGCGAGTGCAAAGGGTTCAAATGAGTAGAAACGAGGAATTTTGCAACTAGATATTAGGTTCTTGAGCCATGTTGTAGCCCTGTTGCCTACTGAGCCAAATAAAAAAATATCTGCTGATGATTATGATAATGGATTACCAATAGCTATTTTCAGGTTGGTTTATTGCTACTGCTCTAAAACTGATGAAATCGCTTAGCAAGAGAGCCCAGAGCATGGTTGGACTCCCTCTTGGGAGCCGTGGTTATTAGGAACAGCAGCTCTTTTCAGATCAGTTGCTAAATATTTCATCTACTTTTGGAAAATTGGACTAAAACACAGTTCAATGATCTTCAAGTGTATTGTAGGCTTTTACCATGCCTTAGGGACACCAAACTGCTACTACCGTTGGGACCACGTCATTTCAAAAGGATATTTAGATGTAACATATTGTGTTATATGGCAGAGATGGAGACAACTAATTCTCTTATTTCTTTCTTAAATAAGAGAAATGTAAAAAGATGAAAAAAATGTAAGTATTGATAAATCTGTAAAATAAAACTATATTTTTCTGATAAAATATTCCTAATAAATTTAGACTGTCCACACACACAATGTGTGGACAAATATAAGATGAATGTTTTGGCATTACGTATAAATTATTAATCTTTGTGAAAAAAAATTGTGGCAACCTAATATTATAGAATTTTGTTGTTGTTGTTGTTTTTTGGGACAGAGTCTCACTCTGTTACCTGGGCTAGAGTGCCGTGGCTTCAGCCTAGCTCATAGCAACCTCAAACTCCTGGGCTCAAGCAATCCTCCTACCTCGGCCTCCCAATTAGTGGAAGGCATGCACCACCATGCCTGGCTAATTTTTTTTTTTTTTTTTTAGTTGTTTGTTTTAGTTTAGTTTAGTTTTTTGTTTATTTTTAGTTGTTTGACTTTCTTTCTATTTATAGTAGAAACAAGTCTTGCTCTTGCTTAGGCTGGTCTCAAACTCCTGACCTTGAGCAATCCTCCTGCCTCCGCCTCCCAAAGTGCTAGGATTACAGGAGTGAGCCACTGCGCCCGGTCTACAGAATATATTTATAACACCAGGTAGACAAAGCCATTGAGATGTATATTAGATTTTCTCACGCTTATTTGGGAGAAGAAAACCTTTAACTGCTTGTGACTCTGGTTTCATTCCAGCACTCGCTAGGCACTATTGATTTGTGTTTTAAGAACTGTGCAGATTCATTTGGTTATAAGGAAATAAAAGCACAGATACAACAAAAGCGAAGTTCCAACGAAACTACCTCCACAAAGCTGTTTGCCTGTGTTTCCATTTTAGTAGAAATTTCTTCAGTGAAACTCTACTTTGTCTTCTCTAAAGATCAATCCTTCTTTATAACTTTACTGATTCCCTAATTATCCATGTGCTTTTCTAACATCTCTCTTTTTTTGCTTAATCGAAGCAGTGTTTTCAAGCTGAACTATGTGTTTTTCTTTTACATGACTTACAGCTTCTAACTTTGGATTTACATATTTCTCCTGAACAAAATGATCACATGGGAAAGAGTAGAAACCATTTAAGGAAGCCCTTGAACCACAGAGCAGGTTCTTCTCTGCTCACTCCTGCTCTTCTTTGCTCTCTTTGGGGACTTCTGCCTGGGCTTTTTCTAAACCATTGGCTTCCATTGCTTAAAGGGTCAAAGAGACGCCCTTTCTCATCACCGCCAGGAAAGCTTCTGCTCTGTGCTCACAGCTGTCATTCCTTTGATGCCTCTGAGGCTGTTTCCACTTGACCAAGACCACAGGGAGTTCAATTATCAAAGAATCACTCCCTTCTGAGAATTCTTAAAGAAAAACACTCCCATTCTGAGATAAGATAGAGGATGCAATAAGTTCCCCATTCACTCAGTGGGATACAAAACAATGTCAAATTGAATTCTCTGCAGTGCAAAGTTTGGAGTGAATTTTTTTTTTTTTTCCCAGCTACAGAATGGGCAAGGCACATGCACGTCATGCCAGTGGAGGCAATATTGCTGATCCCTCCTTGTGTCAGCTGGAGGCGGACGGGACACCCTATGAATCAGCCAATCATAACTCAGCGTGCCAGCTGTGAAAGAATGCAGAGGACTCTCTAGCCCACGGGCCAAGCACAGGTACCATAGAGTCAGGAAGTGACCTATGGCACCGGTAGTGTAGTAAACTCATGTGCAGTAAGACTAGGGTCGTGCAACTCTCAACTGTCCAATCAAAGTGGTTCCATGGTGGTGTCTGAGCCACTAGGGAGCTTCCAATCTGAGCACTATACAACAAGAGGCAGACCACAACCAAGTCCCTTTTTTGTGCCCTTCCTTTTGCTGTCCCTTTGCTGCAATGATGGGTCCAGTCATCATTTGTGGCATATGTATCTTGCTCTGTAAACCTGTATCTTGCTCTTGCCCTGTGATCCTATCTTTCTCTGCTCAATAAACCTCATTTTCGTGCTTGCCTCACTTTGGTGTGTCTGGTCATTCTTCCGCCCCGAGCATGCTGAGAACTGACACTTCAGATTAAAACCTGACAGTGAGATGCAGTGGCAGGAATCTGTGGAAGTCTCCTTGTGATCGCTCTGGCTCATTTGTGAAGTAAGAAGAAAGGTCATAAACTGAAGTGAGAATAGAGAGGGAGGTGTTAGGGGTTTCAGAAAGGGGGGAGAGCATGAAAAATATATATTTCTTAGAACTTTGGGAGAGTGAGTGGACATAGGGGATGTAGATAAGATTTCTTTTTCTTTTTTTTTTTTTTTTTGAGACAGAGTCTCACTCTGTTGCCTGGGCTAGAGTGAGTGCCATGGCATCAGCTTCGCTCACAGCAACCTCCAACTCCTGGGCTCAAGCAATCCTCCTGCCTCAGCCTCCCGAGTAGCTGGGACTACAGGCATGTACCATCATACCCGGCTAATTTTTTCTATATATTTTTAGTTGGCCAATTAATTTCTTTCTATTTTTAGTAGAGACGGGGTCTCACTCTTGCTCAGGCTGGTTTCGAACTCCTGACCTTGAGCTATCCTTCCGCCTCGGCCTCCCAGAATGCTAGGATTACAGGCATGAGCCACCGCACCTGGCCCTAGAATAGGATTTTTGAGCAGCATTTTAAGGGCCTATTAGTAGCTATTTCCATGAATTTAAATTAATATCAAGCCAGGCACAGTGGCTCATGCCAGTAATCCCAGCACTTTGGGAGACCAAAGCAGTGGGATCGCTTGATCCCAGGAGGTTGCAATGAGCTATGATCCCAGCACTGCACTGCAGCCCGGGAGACAGAGCAAGACTCGGTCTCTAAAAAATAAATTCATTAAAATAAAATGAGATCAATTGGCTTAATTTTGTCTGTTCTCAGTGCGTGGTGTGCTCTTGCCCGAAGAATGACTAGACATGCTGATAGCAAGGTCAGCATGAAACGAAGTTTATGGAGGAAGAGCAAGATAGGTTATAGAGCAAGAGCAAGATACATTCATCACAGATGACAAACAGGCCACTGCCATAACAAGAAACCCCTATTATGGTCTTGGGTCCTGTTTTGTATGGTCAGTATTGGGCTATTCTCATGGTTCAAAACTGTCACCATCGAACCACTTTGATGTTAATGACATAATAATTAGCCTTGGGTTATCTGGGTCATTTTCCAGATCCTATTGTACCTGGGATGTCTGGTGCATGGGCTGGGGCATTCCCTGCATTCTTTTGCAGACTGGCAGGGTGTTCCTCCTTCCCCCAGGTGTGGCAATTGCTCAAGGCACCTGCTTTTGTCCCTAGCAGAGCCAGACATCCCTCACTATCTACCTAACAGCTTGAGATTTTCCTCCAGCTACATTGCACTTCTTGAGCACAGGCATGGAGTTGTGGAAGAGTCAGATTTAACCAGGGTTGTGCTATTAGCGCCACAGATGGAGTAGGAGAGAGGTGGGGAATCCAGGCAGTGAGGAAATCGATGTCACTTTCCTGGCTTAAACTGCCGTCTCCTCTTGCTAAAATCACCGCAGCAATCTCCTAAATGACATCTTTGCTCCTCTCAAGTTTCTTCTCTGCACTACAGCCAGAATGCTTTTTCTGATGAACAAATTTGAGATGATTCTCTTATTTAAAACTCTTTAATAGTTATCTGCTTCCCTAAGGATAAAATCCAAAAGTCCTTAAGATGCTTTCTATGGACCTTTATCATCTGGCCTTTGCTTTTTAAGCCCCATTATTTTTCCACCCTTTCCCCTTCACTCTCTTTGGATTCACTCACAATTAATGGATTTTAACTCCATGCTATTTCTGGCTTCTGGAACAATCTCCTCTCACGTCCACGTACTTCTCCTCGGTGACTCCCATTTGTCACCTCAGGGCTCAGCTGACACACTGATCTACCCAGACAGTCTTGTTTGCAATCCCAAGCCTGTGCCTTGATCCTCTACGCTTGTCTGCTTTCACTCCTAAGATTTCCTTTGAAGAATGTTTTTGCCCTATTTAAGAATTAAAGAGGGGGAGGGGGAGGAAATGGGCATTTATTGAAACCTTAAAATCTGTACCCCCATAATATGCCGAAATAAAAAAAATTAAAAAAAATTATATACAAATTAAAAAAAAGAATTAAAGAAATAAAAATAAAAACTTGAATACTGCTTATCTAGATTCTCTATTAATGCTCCCATTTCACAGGCAGAGACACTGAGGTTCGGATTATGGATAATTAGTGGATAAGCAGCTGTGACAATCCCCTGACTGCTGCAATTTCTTTATTCCCAAACACTTGCTGCTTAGAGTGCAGAGTGTCACTCCTCCACCTTTGACAAGTAGAACCATAGCTGCTCTCAAAGAACTTCTAACCTTGAGGAGAAACAGATATCAGCCAACAATTATTCAGTCATGGAGGGGGTGCAACATTAGAGACAGTCATGATGTTTCTAATGTCCAATTCTAGTTCATTGCCTATTGTTTTCATATGTGTTGAAGGTACTGGTCACACTTCCATGTAAACTCTTTGCACACAAAATGCATCTTTGGTTTCCTTTGTGTCTTCTTCTGTCATTCCGCTTCATGTGTAGGATAGGGTCTTCCTCAGACCAGGACATTGATCAAACTTATCGATTGGGTGGCACTAAGTCACCGCTTTCTATTTCCTTTAAAACAATGCTTGAATATATATAGCTATGCTAAGCAAGGAATGCAAAGCATTTTCTGAATCAGATTGCCTCAAACTCTGTTGGAAATGATAAAAATTACATTGAAAGGAAGTTCTTCAACTTGAAAGGGAAAGTGTGAGTTAATACTTCTAATTCCTAACACTGAGCCATGTGCTCCCCAAAGTACTTTATATTATCTAATTAAATGGTCATAATGACCCAATTCTGCCATTATTATTATCATCATTATTTTACAACTAAGGGTATCAAAGCACAGAGACTTTAATAGGAGAATTGTATCTTAAGGATCTTACTATAATTATAGTATATTACACTATATTCATGTCTGGTTCAAGACATTTCCTTACATTTTATACAGTATTCATAGTATTACCACTATTGATATTAAAACAATTACAATGCAGCTGATCATTCACATTTTTCAAAACTGATAATTGTATCAGAAGATTGGAAAACCATATTATTTTTCTGGAAGAAATGAGAAGAATAATCGAATCAGATGAATTGAAAGCCTTATTAATCTGGATGAAATGCAATTCAGTATTTCCCCCAATAAAACTATTACTAATTTAGAATCCATTCGTCCCTGGTTGTTTAGTGGTTAAGAACAAAAAAATTTAAAAAAATGCTTTCTGCATCATGTGGTCAGCCCGTTATTCAGTGATTAATAGCTGAATAACGATTTGTTTTCCATCACACAAAAGCTAATATTAGATAACCTCTGCTCATAAGCAGACAGACTACTTTAAGCTTTCCTTTCGGAACTAGGCCAGCTCTCCAGAGAACCCAGGCTGCCTTATTTGGAGACCGATCTATAAATCGACTGATACTCACACATACGAAAAAGGCTTTTGGGAAGGCCTTTGAGAAGGTCAACCCTGCCACATGATATTCACTACAAGATTCACTACTATAAATGAAGGAAGACAGATTTTATAAGATGTTTACTTTTTTGAATGAAAGTAGAAGTTCATATTCACATGTAGGATCTTCCTATAGATATAGTATACTATACTCACATATAGAATTCTAAACGTACAGCATGCTATATAGTATATTTATGAATTTAGGCTTAGGATTCACGGTTCTGCTGTTAGGACAGCCCATACTACAAATTTTTCTTGTGATTTAAGGTATCTTAGAGATGTTTCAGATGTCTTAGACAGCCACTCTAGCCTCTCAGTCAGCTAAAGGGCAAATGGAAAGCCCCTATTGCCACTGAAAAAGAAAAAGACTGGGAATGTAAAGATGATAAAGATTTTTAAAGAACAAATGGCAACTTAACAAGACAGGCACTGGTCAAACGTGCAAGAAAATCAGCGAAAAGCTATTGCCTTTTGGAACATCAGAGAAGTTCCTGCTTTAAAGTCTTAATCTTGTTAAGATAAGAATTTGTCAATCAGCTCAGTGGGGAAATTGAATTAGACTTTGACCTGTGGGTTGGATGAGCTGCAGAATATCTTTCAAGACAAGAAATTAAATAAAAATAAATTCAATAAATTCAATTCTTCCTTGATGTAGGACATCAATCTTCTCCGGTCACCATCTTTTTTCCTACCACAAAAGATAAAATGCTGCTTATATAAAGAGCTCCAGAGATGGAGTTAACATATTCTCCAGGAAAAAAAAAATTTTTGTTCTCCACTACTCAATTTTTACTTGAAATCCTGCCACGACTGCTGGTGTTTTCTTTTTTCAGCTATAAGTCCCTTGCATCTTGCATGGCCTTTTAGCTTTTTCACAGTTACTGTTACAGACATTGGTGGTTGTCTCCCATCCAAGTACTAACCAGTAGCTTCCAAGTTCAGGCAAGTTCAGGGTGGTTTGGCCATAGACAAGGTGATTGTCTACTTAATAGCTATTTCCCTCTTCTTACTAATGGAGGTCTTTTTTTGGGGGGGAGGGGTGTCAATATTCCTTCATGTGAGGTTATGCTTCAGAGAAAGTTAGCTCATGCCACAAGGCAGAAATCTTGATAACTCAATTATGTTTATTGGCTAATTACGGCTTGACTAAGCCAACTTTGGGAACTCAATTGCCTATTGACCGTGATCAGTTAAGGGGTACCATGAGACCTAATTCAGGCCAAGGAAACCCAAGTAGATAGCCTAGGATTCAGAAAAGATTTTTCTAGATATTACAAAGGCACACAAGGATTTGTCTTGTTTTCCTTCTGTGAACTAAAATAAAATTTTAAGCCTCCCCCCTCCACATACTAAGTGGACCCCCTCTTAGCCAAAATGATCCCAATAAAACCTTAAAGCTACATTGCCAACCATGAGAAGGGGATCAGATATACCTGGTCATGCCTTCCTTTTGGGGATAGTCTCCATAACAATAGATACTAAATTATTAACAGGCTGAAGGCTAAACAAGACAAAGCTTAAAACACACCATCAATTTATTTATTTATTTATTTTATTAATTTATTTATTTACCATCAAGGCCATCAATTTATTAATACTTAAGAGAATCACTTGAGTTTCTAAATATCCAGTGGTTGTCTCTGATTAACAGACATCTTTGTCTTAAGTTGAAATATTCCAAGCCTTTAGACAAAGCTTCATTTCTTTAACCAATTACAAATCAAAGAATCTTCAAAGCCACATATAACCCATAAGTCCCCACTTTAAGAAGTCTCTCCTTTTTGGGTCAAACCAATGTACACCTTCCACTTATTGATTTAGGCTCTTACGTATAATTCCTGTCTCCATGAACGTGTAAAACCAAACTGTAACCCAGCTACCTCAGGTGTATCTTTTGAGGACCTCTTGAAGCCACATGCTCTAGACTGGTCACACTTATTCAGCTTAGAATAAACCCCTTTAAATTATTTTACCATTTGGGGTTTTTTTTTTCTGTTAAAACCTCTTTTTTTTTTTAACCTCTGGATATTGATATTTATGCATGTACTTTTTGGTACTGCTACACCCATTCTGAGACCAAGGTAAGAGCTAAGTGACAAAATGACAATAGCAGAATGGGAAGTAAGGTTTCAAGTACTGGTTTATGTTTCCAAAAGCAATCACAGCATTTCATCAGAATGATTTGAAATGAAAGTATGGAGGAACAAAATCAATATCTATTGATTACACACATATGCATGTAATAGTAATGAATTTGTTATCCTTTTCCCTTGTTAGCCAGTTTTTTGTTATAGGGGCATCGGCCATAACCTTTACAATGGGTAGGAAAGGGATTACCCCCTTTTTACCTTCAGAATTCCCAATAACTGTTTATATTCTTGTGTATCCTTTTTATTTTGATATTTTTCTGTATCTGGATGTCCTATAAGTGATGCTCCTGCTGTCCATTAGGAAGAGTTTCATGACTTAGGTCTCTACTGCTTGACTTTAGTCAACAAAGAATGCGTAAGTCAAGAGTGTGCATAAAAACACCTTCCTAGGTCTCCATCTTCATTTTCTGTGACTCCTCATACCTTCTGAGTCTTTAGCTAAACATGACCAGCATATTTCTTTGATACGGACATCCTCTCTCCTCCATCAGTGCCATTGTGTATGTATATGAGATAACCCCAAGTCCTTCTACTGCTAGGATCAGTGAATGTAGCCTTCAAATGACCTTATGAGAACTGTGAGGTTGCTGAGCAATTAAAAAAAAAATCTATTTTCAATTCTGATTGCAAGAATGTAATTAGTCTTCCTAAAATAAAAGAAGAAAGCCCTTCTCTTTTCTTTAGCAACATGGTAGAAGAGGCAAACAAAAACACAGCTACTGTTCTGATCAAGGAGAAGAAAAGCCACTTTAGGGGTTAACAGGTAAAGCGTTTATTCAGCAGGCAATTTGCAGAGCAGATGGGTTGGGGGAGGGTAATAGAAGAAAGCGAAGTCTTTGTAGAAATCACTTGGTTAAGAATTCTTGAAACAAACTGAGCAATAGCAGGGATTCAACAATAAATCTTCTACCATGATAAAGTGGCTCCATTACAAAAAGCATGCATGTGGACACAGGCATGCACTAGGAGAGGTAGATGTCAGAGGATAAAGTTTCTCACGATTTCCTTAATTCCAAGAGTGGGTCCAATCATTCACAAAAAATTCTTGCTGCGTTCACAAAATCTCTCCAGGTATTTTGAGGCATAACTATTATGCTTTTGCTGGGTAGCTTACTCCTGCTGTTTTTAATAACTGCTATAAAATAGCAAAAGAAAGCAACCAGAACCCTGATAGGTCAGGGTCCTCTCAGGAAATAAAATTGGGTTCATTTGAGAAGTGTTTAATAAAGGGAATATTCACAAAAGTCTCAGCAAGAGAAATCACAATGTTTCCGAAAGTTCGGTGCTTGTCCCTCAGGCCAAATCAGAAGAACCTATGCTTGGGACCCCTCTGGACCTCCCCGTGTGTACCTTTTTACCCAGCTGTTCATTTGTATCCTTTAATGAAGGCCACAGGCCACAGAGCTCTGCCACCCCCAACCCTCTATCTGTGTAAAAATTGTCTTCCCAGAAGGAAGAATGAGGATCAGTGGTTTGAGGAAAAAGAAAGAGAAGTTTATTAATTTTCTGACAAATAAGGAGGGTCTTCAGACTAGCATCTCAAAAGACCACAAATCCTGCCTTTAAGCAGAAAAACAGGGCTTTCTAAAGGGGGATTTTGGGTGGTTGGGCTCAGGTCTACGTGTCATATGTCTTGGCCTTGGGCTATTGTTGTTTAACTATAATTGGTCATTTTGGTTGACCTTATCTCTGGTGACAATGATCTTGTGACCCTTGTCTAGACCATTCTGTTCAGCCATCTCCTGTGGTTTAAGATACTACAAAACAAACAGCAAAGAACCTTTTTCCGCCCCTTTGATTACTGGTCTCAGGAATGAAGATTTTAATTCTCACAAAAGGTGGGGGTTTTTAAAGCGACACCTCGTAAAACATTTTGTTGCCCTTTTTCAGATCTTTACTTCTGTTACAACAACATAATGCAGATCCTCTGAGCTTCTGTAATAATATAATAAATACATATTTGGTCCTCATCCCAAATAACTGGTCTGATCTCCTATAACCCTTGTTAATTTCCTAAGTGACAAGAGCAATAAAGGCGAAAGGAGAATCTTTTGTTATTTATAGCAAGCTGCTTTCAACCGTACCTGAGTTTATGGTAATGAAGTGACTTTTGGAAAGCCACTAAGAATGAGGAGTTTATTGCCAGAGCCATTAACCCTGGGATTAGAGGGTTGGAACTTTGAGCCCCTCATCTGACCTCTGGGGAGGGGATAGTGGCTGAAAGTTGAGTTGATCACCAATGGCCAATGATTTCATCAATCATGCCTACATAATGAAGCCTTCATACAAACCCAAAGGATGGGGTCCGTGGACCAGTACCAGGCCACAGAGCTCCACCACCTCCAACCTCCCATCTGTGGAAAAATTGTCTTCCATGAACTGGTCCCTGGTGCCAAAAAGGTTGGGGACCTCTGTGGGGCGCGGTGTTAACGCCATTGCAAGATGGCGCCGGCTTCCTGGTCACACCCATACTACAAGACTGATAAACAGGGTGAACCGCGCAGGTGTAGGGGCTTTTCCTGTCTCTCATCAAGTATGCTAATGAGGGCTCTTGTGTGAGCCAATCAGATTCTGCCTAGTGTACTTAGTGCCTATATAAGCCCGCTCCGAGAGCTCCTTGGGGTCTTCCGCATGTAACCAGCTAAGCAATCCCCATTAAAGCGCTGTCAGAAGAACTCCAATTGCCGTGTCTTCCTTGCTGGCGAGGCGGGCGCGACAGACCTCTGCTTTAATATATCTTTTGTAATAAACCAATAATCTAGTAAGTAAACTGCTTTGTGAATTTTGTTAGCTGTTCTAGCAAATGAGGGAAGCTAAAGAGGAGGTTGTGGGAACCTCTGATTTGTAGCCAAGTTGGACAAAATAGCAGGTGACGTGGTGACCCACCACTTGTGCTTGGTGTCTGAAATGGGGGGGAGCAGTGGGGTAAGACTGAACCCTGAACCTATAGCTTCTGTGCTAACTACCATATAGGATAGTGAACTCTAATACCAGACTTACTTGGTGTGGAAAAACCCACAAATCTGGTGTCAAATGTTCTGTGTTGAGTGTGAGTATAGAGAAATAGCAGTTTGGTTTTTTTCTTCAACAGTTAGTAACAGCAGGATGCCATTACCACCACTAGGTCTAAAGGGACAAAGGGACAGAGTCGTCATTGCAACCCAGAGGGAGGGCCGAGTGACAGGAGCTGTGACCATTGGTAGATGGATGCAGCCAGTGCCCAAGTGGCTCTGCAGGGAAGAAGCTGAGGGAATAAACACCCTAACCTCCCTCTCTTGCACACTCTGATATTCTGCTGGTGCTTCCCATTGACTGAACCCAACCAGAAGCCAGGAGGCAAAGGAGCCTGCAGATCCGGGTCATGGGGGTCAGCCCTCTGGGGCACAGTGCAAGACGGAGAAGTGGAGAAAGTAGACATACCCATCACGACTTTATTAGGATGCCGCCTTTGCAAGCCTTAATGACTTAGATCTGTGTATCCTTGCTATACGTTTGAACATAGTGTTTTTTCCTACATGAAATACCCCTTCATTCTCCATTCTTCTAAATCACAACAACCTCCATACCACTCATCCAAGCTCTATCTGGCTAAAGATCTAGTTCAAGACTCAGATCGAGTGTTCCCTCCCCTGGGAATGTAGGGTCTGTTTGTGTCTATTCCTGATCACTAGCTGAGTCAGTTAGAATTAAGACAGGAAGCCCAGTAAGAGAGTGGCTTAAATGTGATAGAAGTTTATTCCTTATTTACGTAAATCAGGTCCACTCAGGAAATCCCACAAATCTCAAGCAACTGGCCTGTAGAGAAAATGAATGAACTCACCCATGTACTAGGTCCAAGCAGAAATGCTCTTCAAAGCTTATAATTGTCAGCTCACAATTTTAAGATGGAGAAAAACTAGTTTCTACAGGAATGTAGTAATGTCCAAAGAAAAATCACTAGACAATATTTAACCACAGTGCATCATTTTATATTTTAAAAAGAAAGAAGAAAACAGAATACCTTGAAACACACTGCAGACACGTTTTATTTCAATAACACAAAAAAAAAATGCAGAGAAAGAGGGATCTAGTCATGCCAACTCCTTGAAAATTGCTCTCCAAATAATTGGCCCTCCGCTGAAAATAAGCATTGCCCGATTGTATGGTTCTCTGTTTGCAAGTACATTTAAAGAACTGGCACAGAGGGGTATGAAGAAGTCAGCTAATGGTGGTCTATGTTTTCAAACTACATAAAACCTGGGATAATAGTTAAGTCTGTTTGCTCATTATCCTGGTTAATTTTCCCAAATATTAAGTAAATGAGGAAGCGGTAGACATCTGCAACCAGACATCACAAACAGGAAGATCATCTCATGGTCATTGCTCCAGTGATAGCAGACTTTATTTGCAAAGAGGTAGTAACACTCAGAGAGACATCCTGCCATCTGCCATTATTGCCCTGGATTTTATCAGATGCTATTGGCTACTGGATTTCAGTACTAATTTCAAGAAAGTGCTTCTCAACAACCGAGAGAAGACAGAACTGTGGAAAGGGCTTCTTCTTAATGCTTAAAAAGATAATTTTGGAGCAAGCTAAACTCCTTTTTAAAAACTAAGATTATATAAAATCGTTTTAGAGGAACTCATTTTGCTCATTAGTATTTTTGCAGTGACTATTATAATATTGGGAGGCACTTAAAGAAAATATTGTGATTATGCTTTAAAATGTGGTTGGGATTTTGTCTGTGATCTAAACGCTTCTATTGGGGCTTCTCGGATTGCTCTCATTTCTGCTGTTACTCTCTCCCTTCCTTCCCACCCCCTATTCCTATAAATAAATGCCTCTTACACCTCATATTAAGTAAATACAGAGTTTATAATATTATTTTATCTTTTGGAGAAATAATCTATGGTTTCTAGAGGAAAATAATTCTAACTGTTAGGAGAGGGAAAGAGGTTGAGTATTTAGATATGATCACACTTGAACACCAACTTTATTAGCTCGTGAGAATTCAAGAAAGAAGGGAAGGAAGAGAAAGGAAAGAATGAGAGAGAGGGAAGGAGGGGGAGAAGAAGGAAAAGGGTAGAGAATAGTGGAGTGGAGAGATAGCATAAAGGAAGAATATCCCCTCAAATCACGGGAGTGTTTCTGGAAGACCCACTGAAAAAACTGATTCTGACCAGTACTACAGCTTTGGAGACTCTCTAATACAAGTATAACTTTTTAAAGACATTTTTCAGATTGGTAAAGCAGCAATTTTAAAAAGAAATGTGACAGTCCCTCACTACATTTAGAATAAGTTTGGTAGAATTCTGGGGAGTTTTATTCAATTGGCAAAGACCTAACACATTATACCTATCCATTAAATCTGAAGAGGAGAGATGGGAATAAAATTCTAACTCGATTGTTTTATTGCTTTTGCTGCCATAAAAGGAAAATATATCTCTCTATTATGATTCATACATTGTGTTCAGGCTGGTTTTATGGAACTGAATCTAAATTAGGCGTAACTATACAGGAGTTTGCTACAGGTGTTCCAGACAGGAAGTATGGGTTCTGGTTTAAGTGTTAACTCGCAAAAAAAAAAAAAAAAACCCTCCAGGTTTGCTTTCATATGTCTTGGTGTAAATCGGCTAGAAACAGTTTTATCTGTCCTTGAAAAAATATTTCACAATTGGCTCTGAAGTTTCATCTTCCAGATGGGCAGCCTTAAGCAGGCCCTACTGAGACTACACGTGGAAGGCCTAAATATGCCACATGAATTCCCCAGGTTGACAATAAATATTTAAAGAGTTGGTGGCTGTGTCACGAAAACAAAACGGCACCTTGTGTCTCTGTAGGATGGTTTATAAATAAATCTGTTTCCCACTTTCTCTTGTGCAGTCGTTTTTATTTAAAGGGGCTGGACCAGATGTATTCTCAAGGGCTCGCCGGTACCTTGAGTCACGTGGCTGAGTTAAATAGTCACCAAAAGCTACGAACAGGTGCCAGTGTGCTCTGTGGATGCCACCAATAGAGACATTCATGTTTCCAGCAGGAAACACTGCTCTCCCTTTATAGACAAAAATGATACTACTTGCATAGCAGTGAGACTGGAACTATATGCACTCATTCATGTGCCAACACTGTTTGAGGCGCTGCTAAGTACTGAGTTAACAAAATACTAATGGCAATCATGGTAACGATAGCAATAGTTATATCAACAACCAAGCAGCCACTGCCATTCATTGAACGGCCACTAGGTAGTAGGCATAGCATTTTATTTGATCCTTATATGTAAGGATCCTTATATGTAAGGATTTTATTTAATCCTCTCAAAAATTCATTGAGATGGATATAACTCCATTTTTATAGATGTGAGATCTTAAGCTTGAAGGCTGTAATGTTTTCATTGTCACAGAATGATAAACCATAGAAACAAGATATAATCTTCAAACTTGTACTTACTGTATCTTTCTATTCATTTTACTTGATATTTTTTTTTTTTTTTTTGGGACAGAGTCTCACTCTGTTGCGTGGACTAGAGTGCCGTGGCGTCAGCCTAGCTCACAGCAACCTCAAACTCCTGGGCTCAAGCAATCCTCCTGCCTCAGCCTCCCGAGTAGCTGGGACTACAGGCATGTGCCACCATGTCTGGCTAATATATATATATATATATATATATATATTAGTATTTTATATATATATATATATATATTTTTTTTTTTTAGTTGTCCAGCTAATTTCTGTCTATTTATAGTAGAGACAGGGTCTCACTCTTGTTTAGGCTGGTCTCAAACTCCTGAGCTCAATCTGCCCGCCTCAGCCTCCCAGAGTGCTAGGATTACAGGCATGAGCCACCATGCCTGGCTAATTTTTCTATATATTTTTAGTTGGCCAATTAATTTCTTTCTATTTTTAGTAGAGATGAGGTCTCACTCTTGCTCAGGCTGGTTTCAAACTCCTGACCTTGAGTGATCCTCCTGCCTCGGACTCCCAGAGTGCTAAGATTACAGGTGTGAGCCACTGTGCCCAGCCTGCTTTCTATTCATTTTAAAAGCTAATTCGATTGGCTAAGGAAAGACACCTGCATTTGAGATGGATTGACGCCATATTGGATGGTGAAGACTGACCCAAACAGGCCTTATCTATATAGGGGAAAGATGACTGCTAAGTGTGAAAAATAGGAGAGGGTAAAAGAGAGCGAGCACAGTATGCTGATTTAGCAAGGGTGCTACGCATAATGAAAGGTACAAAGCCACATAGTTCTGGTTCTTTATCAGGTTTTCTTAAAAGTTTTTAGGTTCTAGAATTACAAACCCTCTTACTGAAAAGTATTCAGGCAACAATAGAAAGACTCACTGCTGTTTTTTTGGTTTTTGTTTTTTTTGGGCATATTATGGGGGTACAGATTTTAAGGTTTCAATAAATGCCCTTCCCCCTCCCCCCACAAGTCTGAGTTTCCAGCATGACCATCCCCCAGATGGTGCACATCTCACTCATTATGTATGTATATACCCGCATCCCTCTCCCCTCTCCCCTCCCCAATACCCTATTACTGTAGTACCTATGTGTCCACTTAGGTGCTACTCAGTTAATACCAGTTTGCTGGTGAGTATATGTGGTGCTTGTTTTTCCATTCTTGGGATTCTTCACTTAGTAGTATGGGTTCCAGCTGCTGATTTTTGAGTGCCAACTCTGAACTAGGACCTGCACCAAGCACTCCATTCAGTCCAATCCTACCAAAAGCAACTCTGTGTGGTATGAATAGTTGCTGTAATTGTTTACTGAGGCTTGATGAGATGAATTAAATGTATACATTCATAAATGTATTCTGCAACAAGGATGTGATCCAGTCAATGTTCTTCACCATTACTCCTACTACCTCCTACATTGTTACATAACTAAGACAGAGGAAGAGTTAATTGGCACAGAAATGTATTCTACCCTTGATTTAATCTCCATCCTGCAAGATAACAGCACTAGACGTTTCAGATAGGAATCAAAAATAGAAAAAGATTGAGTTCACTCAATAAATGTATCATGAAATTACATTTTTCATTAGCAGTCTAACTTTCAATATGCAGAACTCCAAATTTTGTTTTGTTTGAGGGGGTATGAGGGCAACATTTTCATATAGGATCCATGATAGTGTATCTTGAGTCTCGCTCCTGTTTTACAAAAGAGGAGATCTGTTAGGAGGCATTTTTAAATGTCAGAAGCAAATTTCTACAGTTGTTAAACAGAGAACTGCATATCCAAAGACAACGTTTTGCCAGCCATTAAGCTAATGATAATAATAACTAATATTTACTGAGTACTTGCTCCATGAGAGGCATTCAAGTATTTTATTTAATTCTGACATAAAGTTTATCAAGTAGTATCTTAAAATCTGTCTCATTACTCACTCATGACTGAGACTCAAACTGACAAATATACCAAGGGATCACAGCCCCATCTTCTCCTAGAAGGACAAATAATTAATGACGGTTGCACTAAAGATGCAGAGAATTCTATGTCTTGCTACTTTATTCGAGAAGCTAATGTGCTTCTTCTTATGTCATCATAATATTAAAGACGACTCAGTATCTTGAATGCAATACATTTCACTGTAGAATTTTTCTATTTGAAGAAAATACTTTTTTTTGTTTGTTTGTTTGTTTGTTTAAGACAGAGTCTCACTCTGTTGCCCGGGCTAGAGTGCCGTGGCATCAGCCTAGCTCACAGCAACCTCAAACTCCTGGGCTCACTCAAGCGATCCTCCTGCCTCAGCCTCCTGAGTAGCTGGGACTACGGGCACGTGCCTGGCTAATTTTTTTTTCTATATATTTTTAGTTGGCCAATTAATTTCTTTGTGTTTTTAGTGGAGACGGATCTTGCTCTTGCTCAGGCTGGTTTCGAACTCCTGACCTCGAGCGATCCGCCCGCCTCGGCCTCCCAGAGTGCTAGGATTACAGGCGTGAGCCACCGCGCCTGGCCAAGAAAATACTTTTTAAAAAGTTGGAGAAAGTTAATGTGCTATGAAAAAGTTCTTGTTTATCTACTCACATGTGGCCAGCTCCACGTCCCTAAGTTCTCAGTCACTTACAAAGATGGTGCCATTATTGAATGGAAACAGCTGTGTGTGTTGGGTCAGGGGTGACTTTGAACTCTTCACTCAGCCATTATCCGAGGGTGGAAGGCAAGGATGTGCATTAATTAGGTGTGATGTCAGATTTTGCTGCATTCTGGCTTTCCGACAAAAAATTCAACCAGTAGATGGCACTCTTCATTTCAGTGAGAAGAGAGCATGTTCAGGCTGTACAAACAATTGCTGAATGTGAAAATGAGTGGAATCCTTCACAGATTACTGTGAGTCTCTTCCGACTGGCTTGCATTCTAATGCCACAAAGAGACAGAAAATCAACACAGGTCTCCTCATTTGAGAACGGACCAGCGTGCTTGCTTCTGGGGCTTTCTATATGTTTTTAAAATAACAATGCAGGAAAAGATATGATAAATTTAAAAATATTAATTCAAAGACTTTGTTATCAACCTGAAAAATATAATGTGTGTATATATATATTTTTATATATATTTGTGCATCAATATATGTGTGTGTGCTTGTATATATACATACACATATATTGATGTACAAATCTATCTACTTTTTTTTTAAATTATATTTTTTACATAATCGATAATAAAATATTGTTACTTTTCTTTTTGGGGGGGCCGTTCTGAGCATTGTACAAATCTATCTATTTTAAAATGTAACTCAGAAAACCTTTCTCTAGCACTAAATTCGCCTTAGGTGATAATACTGGAAGTAGCATAATTATGTATTTTTTGTGTGCGTGTTTCTATAAGCCAGAAAATCTAATTGGACTATTTGTGGTGTTTGAGAAAACATCTAAATTGGCAGTGCTACTAATGAAGACAAATTAGCCTTTCCCAAATTTAAGGCTTACTTGATCCACATAACTAGTTTGGCACATAAATAAATTTAAACCTGAGCACACTAAAGGACATCAGGGGTTACCCTTAGGTAAGGGATCTTATCCCAATACCATACAACCTCTACTTCTGATATGAATAAGATTTTCAAAATTTCAGCTTTGCATAAAATCAATCAATAATTCTCCCATGGAGAGAAAAACTACCTTGTTTATATTCAGAGGCAGCCAAAAATTATGCTTGGGCGCAGGACGAGGTAAAATAATTACAGAAAACCTTCGAACACCAATAGGACTTGAAAGGCCTGATGGGAAAAAGTAAACTCAGGTGAATAGATTAGAAAAAAGCAGCGGTGGCAGGACTCGAAAAGACAGATTGAGCAGCACACACTGATTCTCGTAGCCTGCCAGCAATTCTACTGATGTAACAGAAAGAAAATATATTTATAAAGAATAAACCTGGGAACCCATACTACTAAGTGAAGTATCCCAAGAATGGAAAAACAAGCACCAGATATATTCTCTAGCAAATTGGTATTAACTGAGTAGCACCTAAGTGGACACATAGGTGCTACAGTAATAGGGTATTGGGGAGGGGGGAGGGGGGAGGGGGGCGGGTATATACATACATAATGAGTGAGATGTGCACCATCTGGGGGATGGTCATGATGGAGACTCAGACTTTTGGGGGGAGGGGGGGAAATGGGCATTTATTGAAACCTTAAAATCTGTACCCCCATAATATGCCAAAATAAAAAAAAAATAAAAAAAAAAACAGCAAAAAAAAAAAAAAAAAGAATAAACCTGTAAAACAAAGAATGGATTTCAACAACCAGCCAGGAATTGTGGGAAATTCTAGAAGCTGGAAAGTAGATAGGATCAGATGGTAGAAAAACAAGGATAGATAAAACTACATCTACATGGAGAATGTATGCAAAGACAAGGAAAGGGTGGTTTGTCTCACAAAGCCTGGAGAAATCCCACCGTTCAGAATACACAAAAACAAAGCAGGAAGCAACTCTAGAACAACCTCCGGCATCATCCAGGAAAGGTTGCAATCAACACAGGGGCTGCAGACAGACCTTCCTCCTGCTCATGAATGTGGAATGACCAACGATCCCTACAGTGATGACCTGTCCCCTCCATGAGTCAGTGTGTGGCCCACAAGGAGAGAACAGGGAGAATGGAGGGGAACAACATTTCCAGAGGCAAGAAAAGATATGTCTTCAAAAGGGTCTACATAGTGTCAAATAGTATTAATAAAAGAATAGTTATATTTCTATATGTCCTAGAGAAATTTTAGAAGCCTAGTGCATAAGTTTCCTAGGACTGTCAGAACAAATTATTAATACCACGAACTGGGGGGCTTAAAACAACAGGAATTTATCTTCTCACAGTTATGAAGGCTAGAAGTCTGAAATCGAGGTGTTGGTTGGCCCAGCAGCCCTCCTCTGAAGGTTCTAGAAGATCTTTCTTTGCCTCTTCCTAGTTCCTGGTGGTTGCTGGAAATTCTTGATGTTTCTTGACTTGTAGACACATCACTCCAAACTCTGCCTGTGTCAGCCCATAATATTCTCCCTGTGTATGTCTGTATCCAACTTTGTATTTTTTAAGGACACCAGTCAGCAGGATTATTTACCCTAATCCAGTCTGCCATTATTTTAACATAATTACATCAGGAAAACCCTATTTTCTAAAAAGGTCACAATCATAGATTCCAGGGGTTAGGACTTGAGCCTATTTAGGGAGGTCAATATTCAACCCCCAATACCTAACAATAAAAAAATCCAAAATCTTCCAGAATGACCATCACAGTCAGCACAAATACAGGTTACTTATAAAGAAACAAAAATCAAATCAGTGATAGCCTTCTCATAGACACTGCATGGGAGAATAAACTGGAAGAATGTCTTCATTGAAGACATTTAACTTAATTTAATTCAATGAAATGCTATAGTTTGAAGCTAAAATACTGTATCAGAAAGCAAAACAAAACAACTATTACTCAAGTTGAGGACAGAATGAAGACTTTTTTCCAGTTATGTAAATTGCCTATAAGCATCTTGGACAAATTGCTGTTTCCAAGCCCCATTTCCATTCTTTTTCCCATAGTTAGGGTTGCTCACATTATATGGTTTTGGCCAGTGATAAGAAGAATTTGCCATAAGCTTCCTGGCAGAGTTTCTGATTTCCTGATGCAGATGCTATTCTTTTCTTTTTCTCGTAACTCTCACTACAAGGCTTGCCTGAGACCTGTAGTGGTAGCTATTTTGCCACTATGAAGAAAATAAAATTGCAGAGATATTGGACTGATATTATATAGTCCTGAATAGAGTCCAGCAGCCACCACCTCCAGTCTTCTAGTTATAGACACAAATAAATTCCTCTTTATCTAAGCTATTGCCACATGAGTATTTTATAGGTAAAGACATTCTTAATTAATACATCACCATTGTATTTTTTGGAATGATTATTTTATGAATCTAGCCTCCAAAAGGAAAAGAGAATCTAAGAGAAGGATAAAATGGAAGGCAGAAAACAGTGGTGAGCAAAAAAAAATCAGTAAATTTATAGTTTAACGCTATACAAATGTTGATTGAATTTGAACGAATATATAATAACAATTTTGAATTCAATTCCAAGACACTTTCGAATATGTGAGGTGGTAATTTGGGAAAGCAATAAGAAAAGTACAAATGGAATAAGGCTTTTGATATATTAGGAGAGTTGATATTAATTATTAATATGTAGAAGGGAACATAAGTCTAAATTTTTTTTATCAAAATTAAGATGATCACTGAAAGAATAAGAACAAATTAAGTTATAAGCCAATAGAGAGAAAAACGCAATAAAGAAAACATAATTATACCAATGAACTGCAGAAAAAGTAAAACAGAAATAACAAAATCATGCTAAATAAAAAAACACAAAATAAAGTGTAGAAAAAATTCTAAACATTATCACTTCTCATAAATATTCAGTAAATTATTCTAATCATATTTGGTAGCATATAAAATATACAGCTACAAGCTGTTTTTAAGAGCAATACTTAGTACAAAATGAATTAAAGCCTGAAAACAAAGACATTAAAATAGAAATCTTATATAACTAACAAGTAGAGCAAAAATGACAATAAAATAACATACAAAATAATTTTTAAAAATCATAAATTTTTAGCATTAAATAATATGCCATTTAGACAAATGAAGCAAAATCTGATAGAAATATAAAGATAATTTAATAAATTCCCAATTGTAATGGGAGACAAAGATTATTTTTCAGAAACCAACAGATTAAATATATAAAAATAAATTGGAAAATGAAAGATTGAACAAAGCAATCATGAGTCTTTATCAATAACCATATGATAAACTTTATATATAACCAAGCAAATTCTTTTTTAAAAATATCCAAGAGATATTTATAACAACTGACCATACATTAAGTCATTAAGAAATTTTCCAAAGTACAAATTATCTCAGCATTTTCTCTATACATAATATATTTAACAAAATATTAAAAATAAAAAGAGAACAGAGAACAGTTATAAAATAAAAACTTATCCACATTAACATAAAAATTTAACAAAATATGTGCAGTACTCATACATAGGAAATTAAAAGACATTGTTGAAAGAAATGGGAAAAGACCTAAATAAATGGAAAGAGGCACCATATTCATGAATTGGAACACACGATATTGTTAAAATGTAAATTTAAGCCATAAATACATTTATCAATAGAAATGGCTAGCATTGGTGAGAACCAGTGACCAGAAGCTGTCATTTTCCCTGAGTTCATTGTTAGAAATAATTTTTCATTAAGGCTGGCCTTTCAGCTGTTTACTCGAAGCCACTTTACATATATTAATGCATTCATCTTCATAACATTGTTATGAGGAAGGTATTTTTGCCCATTTTACAGATGCAACTGAGGCCCAAAGACACGAATCACCTTTCTCTAAAGAATATCACTGCAGCAAACCGAAGAACAAGAACGAAATTCCAGGTCACTCTTCTTGTGTCTGGGAAGCAGCAGAGATTGGGGCAGGCAGGTGGGTGATATGGTTCCGGGTTGATGAGCCTGGAGCTTTAAAGTGTGGGGTGTTTGGAAAGGGAACTCCCGTAGAGTGACAAGTCAGGATCAGACAAACAGGTGACAGTTAGGAAAGATCTGGGAGGAAGTTATAGATTCCTGGGTGTACAAAAGGAAGAAATGGAATCCTTGCCATTCCAAAATGCACACTGTCTGTAAGAGGGAGATGATACTTAATAAGAGCATTTGATTATGAAAGACAAAAACTGGAGGGAAGGCTGGGAAAGGGTGAGCAAAGGGTGACCAGAACAAGGCACAGAAGACCAGTTTTGGAGACATCAGTCCTTTGCCTAGAGTTTGTGTTGCTTCCCCTTTTCTGGGTAGAGACAGAGCTGTGCTGTATTTAAACAAACTTGGTCATGTTCAGCTCTGAGTGCAGGCAGCTCTGCTTAGAATAAGACTTTATTATAAGTGCAGCATTTTCCCAGGGCTATGTGGTTACTTGAGAAAGTGATATTAAGCCAGGGCTCCTTAAGTTTTGGGGTGTGGTTAGAGTGGGTCTCAGTGGGGACTTCCTGAAGGGCAGGGAATTGGGAGATCGCTGGAGAAGAGGCAGGGGACAGGATGCAAAGGGCTGGCAGAAAGGTTGGTGGCATTTCTCAGTTTCCCTCTCCTTGGTCCATTGGGCAGATCAGATGGACCAAGTCAGTTGGAACACCATTTAATTTAGGTACGAGGCCTCCAGGCAAAGGAAGAATTCCTGCCTGTAGCAGTCATGGGGTCTTCCTTTAATAATGCATATGTTCTGAGAGCAAATTTGAAATATTAATAAGCTCATTCCCCTTGAAGACCTTGAAGCAGCTTTTAATTATTATGCCTTCTATTTTATAATCTGATTTCTTGGTCTTTTTCTACTTTCAGCACAAGGCCCAGATACAATGATGAGATGGGCAAAGTTTCTTTTTGAGTCTCTTTTTTCCCAGTTCACATAAATTTATTTCTCAGACTTGCTCCAGCAAGTGCCTAGAATACTCATGGCCCCTCACCCAGATGTACCCAGCTTCCTGTCATCACAGTGGCTTGTCCCTGGTCCTTTCCCTTGCGAATCACATCGGGAGAGACTCCTTGCAGGTTTGGAAGGCTGCTTAAAGATCAGTGCATTATGCCTAGCAGAGGTATTTACATTTTATCTAAAGATACCTGAAGACTGAGGAGCCTTCTGATTTACAAATGAATCTTTTTTTTTTTTTTTTTTTTTTTTTTTGAGACAGAGTCTTGTTCTGTTGCCCGGGATAAAGTGCCATGGCATCAGCCTAGCTCACAGCAACCTCAAACTCCTGGGCTCAAGCGATCCTCCTGCCTCAACCTCCTGAGTAGCTGGGACTACAGGCCTGCACCACCATGCCTGGCTCATTTTTTCTATATATTTTTGGTTGCCTAGCTAATTTATTTCTATTTTTGGTAGAGACGGGAGGGGTGGTGGTCTCATTCTTGCTCAGGCTGGTCTCGAACTCCTGACCTCGAGCGATCCTCCCGTCTTGGCCTCCCAGAGTGCTAGGATTACAACAAGTGTGAGCCACTTTGCCTGGCCCAAATGAATCTTTAAAAGTGGAATTTCAGGTATAAGGCCAGCTATGGTAAAAAGATTTGTAAACTTTGCAAAAAAAAAAATAATAATAATAATAACTGTGTGTATTTGTGTGTGTGTTTAAATCTACAAACCAAGAGAGTTCCTTTATAGTGGTAACACATTATTTTGAGCTGCATTATAGAGTATTGGGAAGATACGTTCCTTCCAGGCATTCCCTAATTATAGTACAAAGGATTACTGCAAAGCTGCATACTTCGTCTGTGCATAAGGCTACTTCTGGCTATTGCTATTGGACACATAGTACAAGCAATGCCAACAAACTGACTTTACCACTTTCTACCTTTAGGTCAGGAGAAGTCCCATATTCCTCCATTATAGTTTTCAGGAAACATGTGAGAACACGATTCAACAGACCGTATAGCTTTCTTTCAATACATCGTGAGAGTTTTCCTTTATTTGGGAAGGAAATTCAGATAGGTGATGGTTGTGATAACTTCCCCGGTGAATGAAAATAGCCACGTGTTTGGAAAAATCACAACAAC
The DNA here is from genome assembly GCF_040939455.1 of Microcebus murinus. Classification (NCBI taxonomy): domain Eukaryota; kingdom Metazoa; phylum Chordata; class Mammalia; order Primates; family Cheirogaleidae; genus Microcebus; species Microcebus murinus. Next base: position 10,051,799 of record NC_134132.1, on the reverse strand, counting down.
TTTCAGAAATGTAAACATCATGGTCAAAATTGGCTTTGGTAGTCATTGTCATTCAGTCTTCAATTTCGGGCAAAGTTCATTCTATTTCATTCTATTTTATTTCATTCTATTCTAGTTCATTCTATTTTTTTTTTCATAAACACATGCATTTTTACTGAACTTTTTATTTTCATGGCCCATTCCTATCCAACTGCCTCCCTTTAACATTCCAAGACTAACCCCTGACATGCTCATTATTGCTAACAATTTAAAGTTAATTACCTTAAATTAACCTGCATGGAGAAAAAAGATGGCGGACTAGAAGCATCCCAGGAGCATGCTGCTGAGCATGGGAGTTGACCAGGTCACTGCAGGCCACTGGAACTGACCAACGCCCATGTGTCTTGTCATCTGCGCGGTCCCCAAGCCAGAGGTCCACCCCAGCACCTGCTTAGCCCTGGCTCTGCCCTCCAGGCCAGCCCAGCCCACCATTCACCTGGCCCTGCTTCTGGCCATGAATGAAGTCTGCTCAGAATGAAGTCAGTACCTTTTTTTTATCTTTGTTTTCATTGGCCAGCTAAGAAAGAAGCTACCTCACAATTGTCCTGTAACAATACCTCCCAAAGCATGGTGGCTTATAACACAGCAATTCACTGAGCTCATATATCTGCAAATTGGCCATTTGGGCTGAGCTCAGCTGGGTGTTTTTTCTAAGTTAATAATGTGTCTAGAGTCTGCTGCTGGGTCAGCTGGAGACTGGGAGGCCCAGGGTGGCCCCAGCTGGGACAGCTCCTTGCTTCTCTGTATCTCTGGTCCCAGCTGGCTAGACCAGCCTTGTCCACACAGCAGTGGGAGAGTTCTAAAGACAGTGTTCCATGAGGGCTTTTGAGATCAAGCCTTGGGAATAGCACCTTGTCACTTCTATGGCATTCTATGTACCAAGCCAGCTCAGATATAGAGGCGAAGAGATTGCCTCCATCTTTTGATGGGAGGAATTGAAAATCCATTGAAAAAAGGGCAGGGATAAAGAAAGGAGTGGGGACTGTGACCATTTTTGCAATGTACTGCACTTATCATTGGCCAGGAAAATTGATGGTATGTCAACACGGAGAAAAACTGATCTTGGTTGAAGGCAATGACTTAGGTCATCTCCCATTCTGGTAAAAGATCACCTATGTCGCATCGGATAGGTTTGAGGCAGGGAAAGGACCACACATCGGTTTCTGCTTTGTCAGCAGATTTTAAATCATGTGCTGTCTTGTTGTAATTGTTCTATGGAGGAAAAATAAGAAACATTTCCAAAATGTAGCAGCATGCAACTCTATGCTTCCATCAGCATTAAATTAAAATTTCTTTGCAACAAAAGACAAGAGAGAGAGAGAGAGAGACATACAGACAATCATGACTGTTCTACTAAATTAGCTTCTTCGTATCAAAATCTGTCAAGTTTGTGATTCATTCCGATGGCACTTGTTTTTGGTATAATAACTGAAGTGTTGATTTAGTCTACTGCCTTCTCCTCTATTATTCTGAATTCTCCTCCTCATTATTTTGTTCAAGCAGGATATTGTGCTGAATTGAACCATGAAATGAACTGCATTGAACAATATTAACAACAGAAATGTTCTGGGGTGTCATTGGCATTCTCATTTCTGGCTGTTCAATTCTTTCTACAGTTATCACTTCGATAATAATGTAATGTTTTTCATTAGAGATATCAAATCATAGAAGATGATCACAAAGATGTGTTAAGTTAGCACAGTTTAATGCAATAAAGGAATCAACAGCAGCAGTAAAAAGCAGCAGACACCCAATAAATCTTCCCATTCCGTTATTTTACAATGTACTTTTTGCTGACTGTTCTTGGCCAAGGATCGTTGTTTAACCTGAATACATCATATTTGAGAACGGCTTGAAGCAGGTGAGAGAGTAAGCCAAGCAGGTGTTAAGGGAAGAGAATAACAGCAGTGGGAAAGATCTAGAGTCAGGAGGACTCCTGGTGTCCCTAGGGACAGCAAGCTGGTCATTGTGGCAGGAAAAAATTGAGTTAGGGAAAAAAGAAGCAGATAGCATCAAAGGGGCAAAATGGGGGACAGATCATGTAGACGCTGTAGGCCACTGTGATGAGTTTGCCTTTTCTTTTTGAGACAGAGTCTCACTCTGTTGCCCTGGCTAGAGTGGTGTGGCGTCAGCCTAGCTCCCAGCAACCTCAAACTCCTGGGCTCAAGTGATCCTCCTTCCTCAGCCTCCCCAGTGGCTGGGACTACAGGCATGTGCTACCATGCCTGGCTAATTTATATATATATATTTTTTTTTTTTCTTAGTTGTCCAGCTAATTTCTCTCTCTATATATTTTTTTTCTTTTTTTTTTTCTTTCTTTTTTTTAGTAGAGATGGGGTCTCGCTCTTGCTCAGGCTGGTCTCGAACTCTTGAGCTCAAACCATCCACCCGCCTCGGCCTCCCAGAGTGAGTTTGTCTTTTACACTGCAAAATGGGAAGACAATTGCAGGATTGGGGGTAGCAAAGTGAAATGACTTGTCTTTATGTATGAAAGGATCGCTTTGCCCACTCTGTTGGAACAGAACATATATGCATTAATTGGGGAATGGGGTGAATGGACAGCTGTCATGGAAGCCGGGGGACAAATTAGGAGGTATGATGTTTTCTCTCAAGTTCATTCTCTGCCTTTCCTCTCACTAGATCCATACAGTAGAAGTCTAATCCCTGCAAAATGTATTTCCCAGGCTCCCTTGCTAATGGGGTTCAAGTTGAGTTTGGCTAAAGAGAAGTAGTGTCATAAAGTTAAAGGCACAAAGAAGGAAGAGGGTAGGGTATCGCTCCTTTTATCTGTTTGGGTTATGCCACTAGTGACTGCTACACATGCTCTGTGTCAAATCCCTGCTGAGCAGGCCATGGTAGTTGACACGTGTTGGGTGATCTTGGCTCTTGGGTTCCAGTAATACCACCTCTAGGGGTAGCAGCTGCCTGTAATAACTGATGTCTAGATTATCCTAACTCTGTTCTTCCAGATATTCTAACATTTTTGTAACTAGTTGACTTCTATTAATTCCCCAGGGTAGGCTATGTTATCCTACTGGACCTTGACTAATAGAGTGGGCTATGACAATAATCAATAATCAATATCAATTGTAATCATATTACAATGATCAAGGCTAAAGATGCTGGTGGCTTAGAAAGAGTGATAACAACGAAAGTGATGAGAAATGATTGCATGCAGAATATATTTTATGAATAGACTATGGTATGATAAAAAATAAATATGTGGTCTTGGACCCTGGTTTCCAATATACAGCTCCTAAAGATGTTGGCGTCTCCAGAGTGATGAGCGTCTTTTCTATGCTGAGGTGACCGGTGGCTATGAGCACTTAGAAAGTTTCAGGCTGGGACCCCTAGAAAGTTTCAGGGTGGGGGCTGGTCACCAGAAAGGTCATGGCATGATTAAAGGGTTGGCACTTTCAGCCCATTCTCTGACCTCTGGGGAGGCTGGGCATCTCTGGGCATTGCTGGGCGTCTCTGGGCACCACTGGGCATCTCTGGGCATTGCTGGGCATCTCTGGGCATTGCTGGGCATCTCTGGGCATTTCTGGGCATCACTGGGCATCGCTGGGGATCTCTGGGGATTTCTGGGCATCTCTGGGCATTTCTGAGCATCTCTGGGCATCACTGGGCATCTCTGGGCATCACTGGGCATCTCTGGGCATCTCTGGGCATTGCTGGGCATCTCTGGGCATTGCTGGGCATCTCTGGGCATCTCTGGGCATTGCTGGGCATCTCTGGGCATTGTTGGGCATCTCTGGGCATCACTGGGCATTGCTGGGCACATATGGGTATCAATGGGCATCACTAGGGATCTCTGGGCATTGCTGGGCATCTCTGGTCATTGCTTGGTATCTCTGGGCATCGCTGGGCATCTCTGGGGATTGCTGGGCATCTCTGGGCATTGCTGAGCATCTCTGGGCATTTCTGGGCATCACTGGGCATCGCTGGGGATCTCTGGGGATTTCTGGGCATCTCTGGGCATTGCTGGGCATCTCTGGGCATCACTGGGCATTGCTGGGCACATATGGGTATCAATGGGCATCACTAGGGATCTCTGGGCATCGCTGGGCATCTCTGGTCATTGCTGGGTATCTCTGGGCATCACTGGGCATGGCTGGGAATATATGGGTATCACTGGGCATCGCTGGGCATCTCTGGGGATTGCTGAGCATCTCTGGTCATTTCTGGGCATCTCTGGGCATTGCTGGGCATCTCTGGGCATCTCTGGGCATTGCTGGGCATCACTGGGCATCGCTGGGCACAGACAGGTATCTCTGGGCATTGCTGGGTATCTCTGGGCATCGCTGGGCACAGACAGGTATCACTGGGCATTGCTGGGTATCTCTGGGCATTGCTGGGTATCTCTGGGCATTGCTGGGTATCTCTGGGCATCGCTGGGCACAGACAGGTATCACTGGGCATTGCTGGGTATCTGGGCATTGCTGGGCACAGACGGGTATCACTGGGCATTGCTGGGTATCTGGGCATTGCTGGGCACAGACAGGTATCACTGGGCATTGCTGGGTATCTGGGCATTGCTGGGCACAGACGGGTATCTCTGGGCATTGCTGGGTATCTGGGCATTGCTGGGCACAGACGGGTATCACTGGGCATTGCTGGGTATCTGGGCATTGCTGGGCACAGACAGGTATCACTGGGCATTGCTGGGTATCTGGGCATCGCTGGGCACAGACCGGTATCACTGGGCATTGCTGGGCACATATGGGTATCAATGGGCATCACTAGGGATCTCTGGGCATCGCTGGGCATCTCTGGTCATTGCTGGGTATCTCTGGGCATCACTGGGCATGGCTGGGAATATATGGGTATCACTGGGCATCGCTGGGCATCTCTGGGGATTGCTGAGCATCTCTGGTCATTTCTGGGCATCTCTGGGCATTGCTGGGCATCTCTGGGCATCTCTGGGCATTGCTGGGCATCACTGGGCATCGCTGGGCACAGACAGGTATCTCTGGGCATTGCTGGGTATCTCTGGGCATCGCTGGGCACAGACAGGTATCACTGGGCATTGCTGGGTATCTCTGGGCATTGCTGGGTATCTCTGGGCATTGCTGGGTATCTCTGGGCATCGCTGGGCACAGACAGGTATCACTGGGCATTGCTGGGTATCTGGGCATTGCTGGGCACAGACGGGTATCACTGGGCATTGCTGGGTATCTGGGCATTGCTGGGCACAGACAGGTATCACTGGGCATTGCTGGGTATCTGGGCATTGCTGGGCACAGACGGGTATCTCTGGGCATTGCTGGGTATCTGGGCATTGCTGGGCACAGACGGGTATCACTGGGCATTGCTGGGTATCTGGGCATTGCTGGGCACAGACGGGTATCTCTGGGCATTGCTGGGTATCTGGGCATTGCTGGGCACAGACGGGTATCACTGGGCATTGCTGGGTATCTGGGCATTGCTGGGCACAGACAGGTATCACTGGGCATTGCTGGGTATCTCTGGGCATCGCTGGGCACAGACAGGTATCACTGGGCATTGCTGGGTATCTGGGCATTGCTGGGCACAGACAGGTATCACTGGGCATTGCTGGGTATCTGGGCATTGCTGGGCACAGACGGGTATCTCTGGGCATCGCTGGGCACATACAGATATCACTGGGCATCGCTGGGCACATACAGATATCACTGGGCATCGGTTGGCATCGAGAGGTAACTTGTAGTACATTACTTGGCTCAGAATGAACACATCATGATGATGAAATTAAAATTTGTTGTTTTTCAATGTTTGATGAAATTTTGATTAAGCACAGATGAACAGAATATCATTTTTTTGTCCTTTTGACATTATAATAGTGACAGTATCTACATGGAAGCTTGAGAGGAGAAGATAATGATATGACAGGGTCATTCATGTCTGCCTATTACATGGCAGGTAGCTCAGATACTTGTCTAAAGCTACGATCATGAGAATGAATGGCTTAGGAATATGATTTAAAATTACTAAGGTAACCACAGAAGAGTTAAAATATCAAGTGTAAAAATGACAAAGGCAAGAAGAAATGGTAAATAATGTAAATCCTGATCCTTCAAAGAGGGAAGACAACGCATAATGTCTAAAAAATTGTTAATCTGGAAAATAGAGCTATAATTATTTTATTCAGAGGTAAGGAGATAATGACCAGAACAGCACAAAATAGAAGTGGCAAAAGCGGTCGCCTCTGGGAAATGTGATTATGGATATGATGATATTTTTTGCTGTCAAAAATTCTGTGTTTAACAAAGAGGAGGCACAAAGAAAAAAACTTTTTATTTGAAATTCATATTCTCAGGGAATGTCAACAAGTTTATGTATCCACAAAAGAAAAATAGCTGCTATTTGAAAAGATAGCTTTTTGGAAAGTTAAAACCGTCATAATTGTCTCAAAGTTTTTTTAGTTTTGATCTTCTCTTTATTCTAAGCTATTTAGAAGAGTGTTTATTTCAAATTACGCAGGGTTTATTTTACTGCTTTTTCCTTATTAAAATAGGGTTTTATCATGCTCATAAAATGTCATGCATTAAAAGTCTGCTTTTGGGGCCAGGCAAGGTGGCTCACACCTGTAATCCTAGGACTCTGGGAGGCCGAGGCAGGAGGATCGCTAGAGGTCAGGAGTTCGAAACCAGCCTGAGCAAGAGTGAGACCATGTCTCTACTAAAAATAGAAAGAAATTAATTGGACAACTAAAAATATATAGAAAAAATTAGCCAGGCATGGTGGCGCATGCCTGTAGTCCCACCTACTGGGGAGGCTGAGGCAGGAGGATCGCTTGAGCCCAGGAGTTTGAGGTTGCTGTGAGCTAGGCTGATGCCATGGCACTCTAGCTCAGGCAACAAAGTGAGACTCAAAAAAAAAAAAGTCTACTTTTGGGAATTTTTAGGGATTCTCTTTGTAGCTGAAGAGACTTTTGTAACTGTACCATAGGATTTTAAAAACAGTGTAAACAATCCTGTTTGTCGGGTATAAGGATTCATGAAACCTAGATTATTAGAATACTGTGTGATACTCTAATACTGTGTTACTCTTGGATATGTGTAATTATTTCCTACCATGATTGTCAAAGTCTTGGCCCTTGTAGCTCTATTTCTCTCTCTACATCTATATATTTTTTCAAAGCCATGTTTTTTTGCAAGGCAAAGACCATTCCTACTGCATATTTAATCAGAATAAAAATACTTCAGCTGTTTATGTTTTCACGTTGAATGTTATTTTGTTGAATATCAATGCTGTCGATTATACATCCCTTCATTATTATCAATCACTGGATATATTTGCCAATGATTGGAAAAGGAAGAGAGCAAAGCAACTGGAGAAAGATGGAGCAAAACCCTCCCCAAACTCCTGCTTCGTAAAAGCAGTGAGAATGCTGGCAAAAAGTGTGAAAGTCAACTTTTGTAGAAGTCTGGAAACTAACCAAAGGTTTTCAGTAATCTGAGAGACATTTATTTTATAAAAATTGTTGGAAATATTCCCAACAAAGTAAACAAAAATACAAAAGACAACAAAATAAACAAAATAAATAAACAAATAAATAAAAAACAGTGAGCTTTGTGGAGTTTTAACTTGCTTTATTCTCATTCCCCTTTCATCAGCTCCATGACAGCCTTGAAAATAACAGATTCATGGCCACGGTCATTGTGAAAGTCACCAGCCTGGCAGTCAACTGAGCCAGAGAAGGGGTCTAGAGCTCACCCGAATGTCCATCCCGTGTTACTGTAACCGCTTGACCTGTGTGGACGTCACCTGAAAAACTCCATTCTCAGGGCCTGTCCTTATTCATCCTGATTTAGAGCCTTCTCCATGAGAACGGCCATGTTCCCAGGTGTGTGTATAAAACAAACACTGGCAACCGTTTAATATCACGGTTTCCGGAAGTGGAGAGACCACTTAGCGCTAATAAGAAGCTAAGAAGCTTAAAAGGGGAAACTGAGGAATGAGAGGGCTTTTGAGGGCTTTGAAAACCTCTGCGTATTCCTGGAAATCTAGAAGGCCACATGCATGTGCAGGACTGTGAACATGTACAGGAAACACCCGAGGAGGCCCTAATCTCTCACCTGTGGCTACGGCTGACCTTGAGTCTTTGCACGATCAGGACATAAAGGTGAAGGCGGAGTCGTAGATTGTCTGACAGAAGGTTGAAGATGGGCCTGAACACAAACACAGGGTCCATCAACAAAAGCTGTGAGACTCATTGGTCCAAGGCATTTAAGGAGATCTCTCTCCAACCATGAGCTGATGAGGAAATTAAAGAATGCAGACCATGCAGCCTCCTGTTTTTCAAACAAAAAAAAAAAAAGAATGCAGACCTAATAGAATTAATTGAAGACAGTCACAAGTAAACAAACGAAAAGTTACAGACAGAGAGAAGCAACAACAACAAACAGCAACAGCAACAAACCTTGGGAGTCTGATTTCCATATCATTTCCAGAGTTGTCACAATATGTTGTTTTAAAGGCCTCATTTTTCAATTAAAAAAAAAAATAGGAGACACACAAAGAAATGAGATAGAAGCATTTCCCATACATGAGGGGTGTACACAGGCAATAGAAATTGCCTTGAGAAAGGCCACTTGGACTGGTAAGACATTTGAATTACTGGTCAAAAGATTTTAAATCGGCTATTATAAATAACTCCAAGAACTAAAGGAAACCAAGTCTAAAAGTTAAAGAAAAATATGAGACTATTTCAAATAGAGAATATCAATAAAGACATAGAAATAATTTAAAAATTAAGTACAAAGGGGGGAGGGGGGGCGGGTATATACATACATAATGAGTGAGATGTGCACCATCTGGGGGATGGTCATGATGGAGACTCAGACTTTTGGGGGGGGGAATGGGCATTTATTGAAACCTTAAAATCTGTACCCCCATAATATGCCAAAATAAAAAAAAATTAAAATAACTGATATAAAAAATTTATTGTAAGTCATGGGGTATGGTTCAGAGGAGCCTCTGCTAAGTCTGCTCCCTCCCCAGCCTAGGAGGGGCCAGGTGACAGATACTGCTGCACAGCTGAATCCCGAGCCCATCCGGGACCATGCTCCTGAGAGCACACGATGGCGTCAGCTGCACAAAGCTGGGATTGGCTGTCGCCGGATCCTTATTGCCCCTGCTGTCTAGCACAGTCATTCTGCACAGACTCTAGGTGGCTCCCTGGTCTGTGTAAAGTTTTCTGGTGGGGAAAAAAACACAGAGAGAGAGAGAGTGGGGCCAAACAACATGGCTTTATTGAGCACTCCTGGGCAAGGTTCGTGGGTCCCAAGAGAGGGGGCCCGAGAAGTCGCATCTGTTTGGAGGCGGTTATGGCTTTTATACTGTTTGAGGTGGACCAGGGACTTTTGGTGGGAAGAGCTGGGGATTTTCCACTGTGACTTTCAGCGGTTATTGAGAAATAGGAGGGGCTGGTGGTATTTGCGGAATCCAGGAACCGAAAGCTTTCTTATCTGGGTGGACATCCAGGTGTGGTTGTTTTCAGTGGGGCCTGGCAGTTGTCCTTGTCGGGTCTGGTCTCAGGAGCCTTTTCTTTTTATCTAGTGAGGGGAGGGGGGCCCCCGCCACCAGCCTTACAGTCTGTCCAGACAGAGGCTTGTGGCAGTGGGGGGAGCCCTCTCACAACTGGGCCACAGGCCCTGCAGGGTGAGCAAGGCTCCCCAGCGCTTAATCCTCCTCATTCTCCCCACGTGTAGACGCCTCCCCGCAGATCCCTTCCATCTTGTTGAATATGTCACCCGTCACCTTCCTTTGCACACCAAGTGTCCCGTGTTGCTTCCCTGTGATTTCACGATGCTAGAAGGGCTATCTATAGATAGGCATCTGCTTGCAATTTACACTCCTTTCCTGAGAGTGGTGCTCACAGACTGCTTCCAGTGCACCGTTTCCCCTCCTTCTGGTCAAAAATTTAAAAATTGCACCACTCTATGGTGTAGATGTTACCACCTGGCCTCCCTTCCTGGTGACAGTTAGGGAGTTGCACGTAATTCATCATCATGCTCTGTTCTCTAGCACTCAACAGAGCCTACTTTGTTCACATCCTTATTGTTTTCAACCATCACTCAAATGTAGACTCTTTGGAAATAAGACCCCCTGATCCTGTCTTTCTTCTGTTTCTTCTAAACTCCTTCCCCAAGTCCACTCTTCCATGATTAATGGACTGTGGAGGTCATTCACCTCTTTGCAAAATATTTGTCAAGCCTGGGATTTAAATGAAATCTCATTCTCCCTGAAAGACTGATGAACACATTTCCTCTTTCAAGCAAAGCTCTGTATTCTCCTGCCTTTTCCCTCTTAGCATTGAGAGGCAGGGTCTGAACACTCTTGTGCTCTTCACCGTCACTTCAGACCTTTATTCTTTTGCCATCTCATAAAAATCTCATGCTTCCTCATGGCTCATGCCAATAAGCCCTACTGTCTTCATCTGTTTTAGAGCTGAGGGAGGATGGAGCTGTTTTATAAACAACGAGGAGTTGCTTTATGAACAGTGTCTAATTCTCTGTGACGGATGACAGAGTCTTGTTCCAGAACCCTCAGGATTTATGCTGTGGAACTTCTACTGGGGTTTGTAAGAAATTTCACGTGACGTGTTTTTCTAATGCAAATGATGCGTTGCATTTTTAAGTTTGCAGCTGTGAGGATCTGAGATGTTACTCTACTTGTCATATAACAAGTTAGGCTATCTATCTATCTGTTTATCTAACTATCTACCTATAGAAATCTCTAGATGAGAGAAGAGACTATTTATTCACAGAGCATATCAGCACTATCTAAACTCCCTACTGAGTAATGCAATGAAAGGCAGATGTCACCTGTGCCTGAGGCAGAGGTTGCATTGCAGAAGCCTGAGATATGAGTCAGAGTTTCTACAGAGCAGCTAGCACATCTGTTCCTCCTCCTCTCTAGGGAGAGACTTGTGCTCTGCAATGTAAACAAATCTTCCTCAGAGAAAGGAAGAGAACATCTCTAGCTTTTGTTTACCATTTTGGGATATAAACAAATGGCTCCAGGGGACCATCAAATATCTTTACTAAAAGGTATTTAGTATTGCTGTTCCATCATCCTTTACTCCCAAAGCCCAGACAGTACAGAAATGGAAAATACTAGTTTCATGACACTTATGGTTCGGATGGCAGAACTGCTTTCGTAGCAGCCTGGATCTGCTGCAGGGCACCTTTCTGCTCTACCGTGTTTCCCCGAAAATAAGCCCTACCCATAAAATAAGCCCTAGCAGGATTTCTATGCATCTGCACAATAGAAGCCCTACCCCAAAAATCAGCCCTGGTGATGGGCGTGGCTATGAAAATCAGCCCTGGTGATGGGCGTGGCTATGAAAATCAGCCCTGGTGATGGGCGTGGCTATGAAAATCAGCCCTAGTGATGGGTGTGGCTATGAAAATCAGCCCTAGTGACAGGCGTGGCTGCGCAGCGCATCTGCACAACCCATGCGTGTCCTCGTGGAGCGGGAAAGAACACGAGCAGCCCTTCTCATCCGCCCCATAAAAGCTCTATTGCACGACCTGAGAGGATGGGGCCAATGGTTCTAAAGGAAATAGAGTCGCAAGAAATTCAGGATGGAATTTGGGGTTTGGAGAGTTATGATGATGTTCCAGAAGAGGATGACTTAATTCTATTTGAATAAATGTAGATTGTTGTACTGTACTTAAAAAATATAACACATCCTCTGAAAATAAGCCCTACTGTGTCTTCTTGAGGAAAAATAAATATAAGACCCTGTCTTATTTTCAGGGAAACACGGTAGATGCCTTCAAATGTGGCTGCCTTCCACGCCATCCACTAAGGGTCAGAGTACTATTCCCAAGGATGGAATATTCTGCCTTTTGGACACAAAGATGCTCTATACTTAGTGGTGGGATGTGCAACATGCAGTGATTTTTTTATTTATTTTGGAGGGGACGTTCAAGCATTGGACACCTAAAAACTTTCTAGTGTAGTTGGTTCTGATCCTTCACAAGGTTTCTCTCCCATCTTGTGTAGTCCATTTATTTAGCAAAAATCATAACTGGTTAACATATTTGTCACCTCCTGCTCATCTGATGACATTACATAATACTGTCCATATAGTGGTCTAATATGGTGTTCTGTAAATGTTCAGATGGTGTGAATCTTTTCAGAGCATGCTAGGAATGATGACAGGAGAGTTCACTTAATCTTGTGGCAAGACCATGGAAGTACATTACTGTCTGCATCAAATGAATGCTCCCCCCTTCTTTTTTTTTTTTTTTCTGAGTCAGAATCTCACTCTATTGCCCGGGCTAGAGTGCCATGGCATCAGCCTCACTCACAGCAACCTCCAACTCCTGGGCTCAAGCAATCCTCCTGCCTCAGCCTCCCGAGTAGCTGGGACTACAGGCATGTGCCACCATGCCCGGCTAATTTTTTCCATATATTTTTAGTTGGCCAATTAATTTCTTTCTATTTTTAGTAGAGACAGGATCTCACTCTTGCTCAGGCTGGTCTCGAACTCCTGACTTTGAGCGATCCTCCCGCCTTGGCCTCCCAGAGTGCTAGGATTACAGGCGTGAGCCACCGCGCCCGGCCTGCTTCCCCTTTCTTAATAGGAATGGAAATAAAACCATCTGCCAGATCAATGGCCACACACCGTGTCTTTGAGCCCATGTGAATTATTCCACATCCAGTACAGCAAACAGAATTAATCTGGCTGATTAGCGATTTAATTTAAGATATAAACGAGATGTATCCATCACATAAACCATCACTTACCTACATGAGTTATAAACCATCACACCTACATTTCTTAAGCCTTTGAAAGCAGCACTCATCTCTACCGTTCCCTGCAAGATGCAGTATGGTTTTTCGATTTAACAACTTGGCCAGCGGGGAGGGGGTTGTTGACATTTCATAGGCTCTGTGTGGCCGTCCCCATTACAATATATTCCACCAGTCGGGACAGGATCACACGTGGGAGTGCTAATAACAACGTAGCGTATCTCTGCCAACTTTAGATTTGGGGCTAGCACTAGAGAAGTAGTTCTGGGGACCCGCTGGACTCACTGTGAGGACAACCTGTCACAGTGCTGTGTTTATTATATGCTCCGTGAGTGTCGTTGAGTAAATAGCTGTAAGCCCCTTGGAGGAAAGATGCTGAGAGTCATTTTCCTCCGTACTTGCCCATTTGCAGGGTTAAGCAGGATTCTTCCTCCTGAGGACCCAGTTCGTCCTTTAGCGCATGGGTTACAGATCTCAAAACTGGCTCAGATTTGGAATCTGGCAAGTCTCTGGAGTATTTTACTAAGCCTGGTAGCCTCAGCCTCCTTTCTTGATTTATTTTGCGTATACGGACTGAACAATATCATCTGAAGTTACCAATGGATCTTGCCCCTAGGGAAGCTGTGTTTTGGTAACCATTTCCATGGTGCCTTCTGGTGTGGGCTTGCTGATGGCCAAGTCCATCTTGCTGTTAATTGCATCAGTTGTAACTGCCTTGATTCTAGCAGGTAAGCACCACCGTCTAATATCTATTAGTTTGGAATTCTGCCATTCCCAATTGTATTATTATTATTTTTTTTTTTTTTGAGACAGAGTCTCACTTTGTTGCCCAGGCTAGAGTGAGTGCCGTGGCGTCAGCTTGGCTCACAGCAACCTCAATCTCCGGGGCTCAGCAATCCTACTGCCTCAGCCTCCCGAGTAGTTGGGACTACAGGCATGCACCACCATGCCCGGCTAATTTTTTGTATATATATTTTTAGTTGGTCAATTAATTTATTTCTATTTTTGGTAGAGACGGGGTCTCGCTCAGGCTGGTTTTGAACTCCTGACCTTGAGCAATCCGCCCACCTCGGCCTCCCAAAGTGCTAGGATTACAGGCGTGAGCCACCACGCCCGGCCCCAATTGTATTATTGAGCCCAGTTCTGCAACAGAATCTCCTGCTATTTTTCCTCACCTATGGAGGAAAAGTCGCCGCTGAGTTTATCAGTAACTTTGATACCTTTCTCACTAGAGCATATTTTATTTATTACTTTGGTAAAAGAAGTGTCTTCCAGCTCCACCCATGGACTGTGGTCAGCTGGTAGGCTTTCTAACCTTACATCAATATTCACTCTAGCATGCTGGTTTCCCCTACCTGCCATTGCAATTGTTCCATTTCTATTTCACTAATTGCAGGCGACTGCTGTCTCCAGACTTCTAAGTGCCATCCTAACAGCATATTAGCATGATCTCCTGGAGTTCTTATCAGGTAATCAGACTGTGTATTATGGGAGCATATGACGACGATGTCAATAAATTCTTCATTATGTAGACTTTTGTTCCATCCAACCCCCAACACTCAATCCAGCACATGCAGGATCCAGAACCATCCATCTTTTTCTGGCTCCTGCAGTACATGTTGCCTAGATCGTGGAGCTTCTTTGGGGTGTAGTCCATTCCCCTTTTTCTATCCCCAGCACTTCACTGGCCAGTTTCTGCTGAGGCTTGATGGTATTTATTGGCCTGGCGGGTGGGAAGGAAGGTGGGGCTAGATTTTTAAGTGGGGCTGCAAGCATTGTCTTCAAGCAAAAGAAAACTGGTAAGTCTCCAACAGGAGGAGTGGGACCTTCCTGTAGACCCAGAGAATTTAAGAGGGTCTGGAGCTTCAATATTTTCTACTTACAGGGCTCCAACCCACTTCTCAGAGTCCCACTCCTCTCCAACCAGAACCTGGACTCGAGGTAGCTGAGAATTGAGCTTTCTCTCTGTTACTGGCCCAGATCCTCTGCTTTCTCTGTCTACAGCTGTGAATGATAAGAGTTGCTTTATAAGCAGCCAACGAGGACCTCTGACTTTCACATTGTGCTTTTTGATCTGTGATTAATTACCCTCAGCCTTTCAGTGTCTCTCTCCAATGCATCAATTACACCCAGCAAGAGCCATCTGATTCCATTGTCCTCGTAATTAGTACTTCCACGGAACCCCTCGAAAAAGCCTGGCATGTCGTGCTAGCTTGTGCAGTTCCATTTGCTGGTGTTTTCTTCCATTTCAAATGAGAAAGCTTAATAACCATCGCTGCCATCCAACTTCGCTCTATCTTCCTGTTTGGTACCTTTCTTCTCCACCAGGCGACATTCAAAATGAGTTGCAAGCACACAGTTCAGCGTCTGGCACAATGCAATTACTCTATTTATTGAATATGTAAATATGGGATTTCTTTTATGGCCTGTGGGATGATTTTCACTAAGCCCAATAATTGGTTGCTTGTTAATATAATGTAAATAGACTAAGGCTGATTCTAATAGCTGACCTGCTGGAACTGGATTCTGTCTATTGCAATCTGATTCCCAATAAGAAACAGATTGCAGTTAACCTAATGATCATCATTTCCCTAAAACTGACCTGATTAGGCCAATCCGATGTGTTGGGGGGCTAATCTAGACGTCTCCAGGCTGTCCCTCTTTTGTTCAAGCTTGTTGGAAATAGACACAAGGATTCTTGGCAGGGTCTCACCCGCCAATAATAACATAAACTCCAGTTAGAGCTCTAGGTTCATTTTAAAATCAACTATGTAAAAATTACTTGCACCAGACATTTTAATTACACAGAGACGTTATCGTCTTTACGTACACACAAACACATACGCACATACACATCTGTATTTCCTGCTAAAATCGAATGGCTATGACTCACAATGGATACCAGTGAGATTCCGGTAATGCTGCCTGAACCACTGGACCACAGTGAAACCAGTTGTCACAGCCCCCATTGTCTATACTTACAGAAGCCTCTGCTTTCATTCCCAGTGCAGTTCATTTCGAGGCAGCCTGGCAGATGATCAGGGAATGCTCTCTTGGCTTGTTTGCATCCTTAAGCGTGAGGTCTAGGGCTCCTAGATGTTTTCCTTCTTCCAAAGGAAAATAAAGGACAAGAAAGAAGGAGCTTTGTGGAACAACCGTAGTATTTCCAGCATGCCCAACAGCAAGGCTTTCATTTCCTCATTGGACATCCATGCTTGCTTCCTGTCTTCCGTGCACTCAGGCTATCTGGCCCTGAATCTAGCAGCACCGCTGCATGTAGGAATACAAAGCCTTCTGTTGTATTTTTTATCATTTCTGCTCTTTGCTCCAGCTCAGCAGTGAGCTGCTTAGACAATGAGAGCCTGTCTCTTCATCTTGCAATTTCCTGTTCTCCAAGGTCTCCTCCCAAGAGCCAACAAAAGGAATTCATTAAAGGAGTTAAGTGCTTGATTATTACGGGGAGAGGGGGAGACAAAGTTAGCTATTTTTGACCATGGAGGTCTTCACAAGAGCCCCTGAAGTCAGCTCTTTGATTAATTAACAGTAGTCATAAAAAGTCTCCCACAATTTCTACCGTTCATCTCATTATACTACTAGCAATGGGCAAAAGAGTATGGTTTTTGTTGTTATTTAAACATCAATGACAGATTATATAATTATTTAAAGAACTTATTTTTTTTGTTGTTCTTTGCTCACTCATGGGCCACTTGTACAGTCACTGAATTCCTTGGTAAGTTCTAAATATTAAAACAATAAGGCTAATACATGGTTATCAACTTTCCCGCAGAGCTAGTCAAATAAACTTCTTTACTAATTTCATCAAATGCAGTTAGTAACACAGTAAAATCTTTTAATCCAAGAGCAGCCAAAAGCTCTAATACCTTATAATGCAGAGAAGGAAACCCTAGCTAATTTCTAAAAAGGCATCAAACCCATATATTTTTAATAAATGTATCTGTATATAGAAAAGTGACTTCATTCTTTTCTCATACAATTAAGTTTCCAACTTCCTTTAAAATTCAATAGGGCTGAATGCTTGCATTTCACATCCAAGATTTTGCAAAAAACATTGGGTAGAAAAGAAAAAAAAATAAATAAAGCCAATGGAGCTGAGATTTTGATCAAAGTGTTTACTTATAAAAACAAAATTGAATACATTTTGTAATGTTGCCCTCCATGTACTATAAAGGAAGGCGGGGCATGTATTCTACTTGTGTGCTTAATAGGGTGATAACCTGCCCATAATTGGTGAATAATGATTAAGTCTTAAAGGTACAGTCATCAATTTTGATAATCGCCACAATTAAATTTGGTAAATCATCACACTCTTTGCTTTTGGATTGTAGAACTAGCTCTTGGGTTTAGTATATAGCAGTCAACAGTTCTGCCTCTCTGAAAACTCTCTCCGATACAGAGGGATGGGTCACTAGTCATGCCTCTGCTATCTAAACCACTTCATCTGCTACAGGCGACTGGGTCTGCTGTGAACACCTCATTTAAGCTGTGACAATCAGATGATGCCAGGAATTTAGAGAGTTGAACTGCAAGACACAGAGGTTGAAAGCTTCCGGTAACTGAGTTTTTTGCATTGAATGCAGTGCCCCTGACTCCTATGAAGTCCCATAGCCAGACCCTACCCCGACTCTTGCTTTACCCGAGCCTGGGCTGTTCGATTCTAGCCTAGCTTCTGTGACATGTGACAGCATCCTCCTAAAACATTATCTAATCTAACTCCAGTTGGCATCTGTTATTGCAACCGAGTGAAACTTAATTAATACCTTGTCTATTTTTATCATGCACATACATTTGTTTTCACGTTGTAAACATGTCATTTTGCATTTCTCCTGCCTACTGACAAATATAGAACAAATAGTTTTCCTTGAAAATTTGCACTCAGATGAAAATGTTTGCGTTAACCATAATGAAACAAAATTTCAAGTATATCAATACTGAAAAAAGAATCCACCTTTAATATTATAGTTCACCAAAATAATATTGCTGCCACAATATGCCCTTAATCTAAATATATGGAAGGTTTTCTATCAAGATGTAATGAATTTAAATAAATTCAGGTATGTATTTTAGATAAATATATTCTTAGAAAGCTTATTTCTGTTGCTTATACCACATTACATTTCCATAATTCAATGTTCTAGCTAACGACAGCGGTATAAAAGATAGCTGCTAAAGAATGCAGTATAATAAAGATCAGCTCAGTATCTTAAATATTGTTACACATCTAACACAGCACTTTTTAACAATGTAAATTTCCTAAAAATATTCATAATTCATAAGGTTCATAATTCTTTTTTAAATGTACAACCTCTTGCCATTTCACAAATAAGGAATAACATCATCTTCCAGAACAACCCTTGGGTCATATCAAAATAGCATTTTACAAGTGAAGAATCAAGTGAGTGATGCTATATCTCATTTACTACAAAAAAAAAGCCACTTATTGAAAAATTCATCTTATTCTTGGATATAGACAAGCTGCTATTTTTGTCCTTTGTTCCCTTGTGAGATTGTCGGCGTCCTTGGTTCCTGGAATAAGTCTTGCCAGACACATATATTCAGTGCCTTGCTCATCATAGATACTCCATAAATATTTGCTGAATGAAGGCTTACCTCTCTGGGAGGTTAATGAAGAACAGATGCAGGGCAAAACAAGACGAGGTCACTAGGTAAGAACATGGTAGCTGAAAAAAACATTAGTGGGAGCAGAGGGAATAAAAGAAAAATACCAGTTGTCAGCTTAAATGGAATCGGTGGATATAATTGAACCGCTGATAAAGTAGAAAGGAAGGAAAAAGAATGGCCTGCAATACTATTTTTTTTTTTCTTCAAGTCACAGCTGTGATTTTAGTTGAAATAAAAATACGTTTCCTATTCATTGATAAAGAACATCAATCCTACAGGTTTTTATCATTAAGATGTTAATTGCTCTGAAAAATACTGCAGTATAGAAGTTTAATTGTTCATCAAATTCTTTTAGATCTGTTTAGCTCCTGGGAACTTGTGTTTTACGCAATACATTTGGTGAAAATAAGGTTTTAGTCAGTGATTCTGAGTAATTACACAATATTCTTCTTCTTCACAAATTAATTCTCAATCTATTCTGGGTCACATCCACTTTAGAAGTGGATGAAGAACAGAAATGTTTTTAGCCAGAAAAAGTTATATGGACATATGGACATTAAATTTTATATATAATTCAAACATTTGCATATTATTTAAGGATGATACTTAAAAATCTACCATTGGCACTGTTTTGAGGAAACCTGAACCTCTTGGTTCACTTACAAAGTAAGCTTCCTTTTTGGTACTTCTATGGTAAGGTATATTTAGCTGTTGATATTGTGAGGTTTGCAAAGTTTTACTACAACTCTTTACTTAAGGTAAATGTGCCTTTCACTTTTGTCATGCCCTTTTGAATCGACTTGCAAGGGGAAAGGTAAAGACATTATCAAAGAACCAAGAACAAGAAAGCCAACGATGTTTATACCTCCTTGTATGTTTTCTGACATCCCGTATGTAGAATACTAAATCTTAGATGCATTTCTTTAGTGGATAAAATTCCAAAATATATTAAGGTTTCCTTACTCTGCTTAGATTACTGATATTGAAAAGAATAATATTGAGGTCAGTTCAACAATCTATAGAACATTTCTTAGTGCACTGTTGTAGCTAAAAGCAAGAAATGCAGACTGCATTTAGTTTGTGTGTAGTCTATTTCAAATATATCTAAGGATGAAGTACTTTTAGCTTTTCTATAACTTTCTCTTTTTCTCCATGTAAATTAGGATGGTATAAATATATAAAAAGATGTCGCTTTCCAGTGTTTTTTAAATCTCTGTGTCTGTGTACTTCTTACCAAATCAAAAGGCTTTTTGGAAATTAAGATAATGTATGGGAAGATATTCTTGTATTGGTAATAAAGAATGAAACCTTATTTCAAACGTATTTCCTTGGGTTTATTTTGCCCTAAACTCCTATTGCTCAAGGTTTTTTTTTTTTTTAATTTTCTTTTCTTTTTTTCATAATAATCACCATAGTAATATAACGAATTACTACATTGTAAGCCCAAACAGATATATTTATTTAAACTGCGTATTTATTTGAACAATATCAATATCATTTTAACTATATTACATCTAGCTCTTAAGAATTTGACTTTTTCTTATATCAGTGAAGATGAGAAAATGGAAATGAAT
Organism: Microcebus murinus; assembly: GCF_040939455.1. Classification (NCBI taxonomy): domain Eukaryota; kingdom Metazoa; phylum Chordata; class Mammalia; order Primates; family Cheirogaleidae; genus Microcebus; species Microcebus murinus. The sequence goes on along the minus strand of NC_134132.1, from coordinate 10,031,796 downwards.
AAATAATAGGTATTATTGGGTAATTTAATTATAGTAGATGTCACTTAATCTTTAAAATGAAGTACAGTGAATATCATTGTTTCCAATTTATATCTAATTTTTAGAGCGGCTGGAATATTTTTTAGGGTCACATAGCTGGAATGTAGTAGAGCTAGAAGTTGAACCCAGAGATTCTGATCGAAAAGACAGCCAATATAAATAATTTTGAAATAACTGGCGGGGCAAGTATTTGGGGTGAGGTGGTTGAAATCAATATTTGCCTTTAGAGAAGCATGTTAGGAAGGTTTAAAGTATAGTTAACTATTAAGTTAGTTTGCACAAAGTAGGCAGATGTAGCTTTCTCCTTTTTACTTTGATGCAGAACTCTTATCTCTGTTTTCCTTTGCAAGTACCTAGGATCTAGACAGGAATATATGTCATAAAAAAAAAATGCTGTCATGGATTTTAATGCATTTTACACATATACACACAAACAGAGACAATTTTATGTCCTTTCTAAAGTAAATCCCTTCCCTAACCTCAAACGTGAAAGACCTTAAGTGGCTGGCCTAGTTTGGAATCTTGTCTTTTGTATAGTTGCTGAGTTCACACCTGCTGCTTTTCCATCTGTTACACTTTCAGATCAGTAAGACCTTCTCGAAATATGTGGAAAATGTCAAACAGAGTCCCAAAAAAGCGCTGTCTTCTTTTAAGCTGATGGTGTCCTGAAATAACTGAGGTTTTCTCTTTCCTGAAGATTAGCACCCATCTCTTTTTTTTTCTTTCTTTCTTACTTTTTTTTTTTTTTTTTCCTGGTGACCTAGAGTTTCTTTATTTAAAGGATCAAGCCAACTTGGTCATGGTTTCAAGAACAGAGAAATTAGCATTTCCAAAGTAAATGTCATGGTACTGGATCATAGGCACTTGAAGGTCATCTGTCCCATACTTTTGAAGATATTAATTGTATACCTGAATGATACAGTAAGATTTAGTCATTTTTATTTAGTGAATGTGCAAATGGGTCTATTTCCATCTCCATGTTAATATATGCAGTACAAGAAATTTTATGTTTAAGAATAACATTTAATGGTGTTTGATTCATTCATTGAGATCTTCACTCTGAGCAAGATTCTGCCAGGCACTGGTAGAGCCCAAAAACGTGTTCAGTAAGGAACTTAATGAAATTATATTTGTGTGAGTGTATCGGGAATTCCTAACCTAAATGATAAGTTCTTATTTTTTGTGCTGAATATTCAGATATTGAATTGAATGTGTTTTCTTATACATTTACATGTAACTTCTATTGTACTTTTCTTAGATTACTTAAAAATTACATTTTTTTTTCCTACAGCAAGAAAAAAAAAGTTCAGGGGTAAGAGTGGCTCAAAGGAGCAGAAATTAGTGAATCCTGAATCTATTATATAGGAGAATTGCCAGAGTTTGGGAGTGTTATTATGTTTCCAGTTTATGTTGTGTCTCAGTGTGTGTGTGTGTGTGTATGTGTGTGTGTGTGTATATATATATATATTTGAGACAGAGTCTCACTCTCTTGCCCCAGCTACAGTGCCGTGGCATCAGCCTCGCTCACAGCAACCTCAAACCCCTGGGCTCAAGCGATCCTCCTGCCTCAGCCTCCCGAGTAGCTGGGACTACAGGCATGCGCCACCATGCCTGGCTCATTTTTTCTACATATATTTTTAGTTGGCCAATTAATTTCTTTCTATTTTTAGTAGAGATGGGGTCTCGCTCTTGCTTAGGCTGGTTTCAAACTCCTGACCTTGAGCTATCCGCCCGCCTTGGCCTCCCAGAGTGCTAGGATTACAGGCGTGAGCCACCGCGCCCGGCCAATGTTAATATTTTATATTCTTCTTACAGACATATTCTGGAATATTGTCACGATTTCAGATGAATTTCACTGGTTTTAGTATCTGTGGTAATGAAGTACTATTGGCTGAAAGTTTGTGTTCATTCTATGCAATATAACAGGACACAGTGTAATCTTGGGTGTTTGCTTATTGATAACATGAAGGCATTGGACAGTTATAAAGTTATGTGACTCTCTGACCCTCAGCCAAGCCACAGCTTTGTAGTCACACTGGGGTAGGGCTTCTTGATCACTGGGAAGGGTTGATGGGCTGAAAGAATCAGTCTTCCAGGCCAGCCGTCAGCACTAATTGTTGCCAGCCCATGATGTATGGAATGGCTCAGACTGATTTTTTTCTTCCTACATCTGTGTTAGATGCTAAATGCTGACCCGGTCTCACTCTTGATTTTTTTTTTTTTTTTTTTTTTTTTGTAGCTTTTAACAATCTAGACTCTTTTGCATTGTTTTCTCTTTGATGTCACTCAGGGCCTCTCCCGATAGCAATCCCACTCACAACTCCTGTCTGAACTTAGCTGGATAAACACATCCACCAGAACGAAAACAATGTTTAGCCATAGGCAACACCACCTGGGAGCCTGAACTTCTTCCAACCTACGCTTTGAAGATTTCCAGGATGCACAATGCCAATCAATTTGGTTCTTGGAAATGGCATGGTAGGGGGCTTTGGTTTTCCCCTGAAAGAAAACATAAGTGTGCATCTTATTTTAGAGAATACGAGTCCTAAACATGGCAAAATAGCAGTTTCCACACTTCTGCTTTATCTTGGCCTCAGACATGTATGGCAATATTTGGTCCTAAACAAAATTCTCAATGGCGACACCAACCCTTCTTAAACATTTAAAATTGCTCAAAGTCTCAAGAGCATGGTAAGAGCTTTGGTTTTAGTTTGCCAAATGCCTGTGAGTCAAGGATGACATTTTTTGGGCCAGCTGAAATGGTGATAAGGCATTTTAATAGAACTTATTGTTAATCTCTTCAGAACTCTTGTCTTTTAGTCTGTAGCCTGAACGTGGTCTTGCCAATTCACCGAAGGATCCAGAAACGCAGTGCCAAACCCCTGGCTGGGGGGAGTGGGGGTGCAGGATTCATGCAACTGCTTTGCTGTTAGATTTCCCTGACCCCACCTGAGTGACTAGCACTTGTTTCTATTTTTTAGTCCTGCTGCTGCCCCTATGTGCTTCTGGCTACTTCTTGTTGGACCATTAGTGCACTATCATTTATTGGATGTTCTTCTCCCTGTTGCCTACTCTAGACATCCTCCAAGTATTTCCTTCTCCCATAGATAAGTCAATTTCAGAAGGTTTTTTCCTACACCTTCTTGTACTACAAGTACCGGAGTCTTCTATACCTGAATGTTGTGAAATGACGTCACAATTTGCACAGATCTGGGCCTTTTTTTTGTAAGGAAAAGAAATGCTTTTAAATCTGTCACTAGGAAAGCAGCGCTTGGAACTTTTCGGCTAACTGCTTCTAGAAACTTAGAAGAACTGACAAAGTGAAATATTTGTCCCTGTCTAATTCTGGCCTTCCCGCCCTAAAGGGGAAGTCACTGCAGCTTGCCCGGGTGGCCTGGAACTTTTATTATGTCTTTCTCAGGAAAGATACTGGTTATACATATGTCTTTGACTATCTTTATAAAGGGAATTATGATTCAGAAGGGTGCCATTTGTGTTAGGTTTTTAAAAGAGCTGTTTGGTAATTTCTACTGGATATAAAAAGAGGAAAAATGAAAATGGTTCTTCTTCCCCTCTGCAAAATAATATTAATAATAATGATCACAAATAATAACAAAATGTGTTCTTTCTATAAACATTGAAAATTCATTAATCTTTGTGTTTCGTATACAGATTTGGCTACCAAGGAACTTAGATCTAAGTATAGGGTGTAAACATTATTCTTTACCATATGCTCAGCAATCTAATTCCTCCACCATCTATAAATGATATCTCACTTAAAAATGTAGCTTTATTTCAGGGTCCAATGTAATCTTTTGTTTGTTTGGTAGTTTGCTTGTTTGTGTTATTGAAAGTCAGATCTTGGTGTTTTGGGGATAAGTTGCATATAAATAAAAAATGTATTTAGAAGTCAGATGTATTATATGTATATTGTTAAGGATTAGCTAGCAATGTTTTCATATTGAACACTTTCCGTAATTAAATATGCAAGTTTACAAATGGGCCTGTCTTAAACGGGTAATATATGTGTGTGTGTGGGGGGGGATAGGATGGGAGAGGTTTGGCAAGAAAGAAACCGCTTGAGGAATTCAAGTCAATTATAAACTGTCAATATGAATTCTAATCTATAAAAAGGGGCCTATTATATGGAAATCATTGTTATTCCAGACAGAATTAATTTGAACAAACTGCTTCAAGCACACCCAGGAACTGTTGGCATGAAAATGATGACTAAAAGCTACATCTAGTGGCCTGGAATGAGGTCTGATTGTGAAAAACCAGCAGAATGTAGCATTTGAATGTACAACAGCCATCAAAAATTCCATAATATGGATTGACAGAACTGTTCTTAGATATAACTTTGGGTTGTGTTAGACTCCTTTTCACAATGGCACCAAATATCCACCAGTGTTTTGCCTCCAAACACTGCTGTGCTAATAAGAGCTCAGTTATTTAGACTATATTGTATAATCTACAGTTCATTTAGAGTGCACGTGTCTTATTTTGGTTTAGATGACATTAAGAATATTGTAGAAAAAGGTCCTTCTCTTGGCTCGTACCCCTTTGCTCATCACTCTCAGAGGATGGCCTAGCTAGAGGCATGGCACCAGCCACTAAGGGTGCCCAAGGCTGAGTGCTAGGGCAGTTTGCCAAGAAGACTTGCCAGGTTCCTCATCATTCAACATGGCACTCCATTTTCAGCAGTGGGAGTCAGTCCTGCAGAATTACAAATGTTTGGCAGCCTCTCAAGATGTGCTTTGACCATTTCCAGAGAGATCTGGAACACGCAGTAGATGCTCATCTGTCTGTACTGAGTCTTTGTTTGTTCTCACAAGAGTTAATCTTTGTTAGGAAATAATAGTATTGACTACTAACTTTCTACGACTCTAGCCTAGGCTGTGACAAAGTGTCCAGAGGGTAAAAAAGGGCAAGTGTGCATTGTCCTACTGATCGCCCTTCAACACTCCTGCCCAGCAAGCCTCTCACCTGCTCACTCACTCTTTTCTGATCCTGACTCCCAAGGACTCACCAAAGGACATAAGGAGAAAACAAACAATACATTTCCTGGAAACGTAATTACCGGTATCCCTGTTGTTTCTAGTGAAATGTAGAAATTGTCAGATAAACATTACCTCCTTTTAGGTCAAAAAGAGATTGAAGCAAATGGAAGGGGCACGGCAGAAGATAATGGGAAATGGATTAGATTCGGGAAATCAATGGAGATTCAAGTGGCTGATTTTGTTTCTTCCTTGCAGTTGGTAATCTGTTTTAGATCAGTGAGTTTTGCTTATATGTCTTGTCCTTTTTTTCTATCTATATATATATATATATGTAAAACACATCTCACTTGGATGAGAAGATATATGCTTTAATGAGTATAGCTAAGTCTAAAGATGTATGTGTTCTATAAACATAGTGTTTATGGATTCGGTGCATGGTCACCTCTTAGTAAACTATGCTTTCCCAACTCTTTTTGTACTTGATGATATTTACTATGTACACACAACTATGGCAATATTGGTTATAAAACTATTGAAATGTCCCCATGCTATTGGTAAATAGCCACTGCCTGATATTTCCACAGTGTGTCATCTTGATTTCAATTACTGTTTTGGTTTTGAGGAGATATAAATGAATGTACCTGAACATTTTAAAGCTTTGTTATTAATATTTCTTATTTCCTTTAGAAATACAGTATCTAGTACTGCTACTACTAGGCGCATCCTTGACTCATTGATCACCTTCTATCAGCCTAAGCACTCTACTTATATTAACCCACTTAGTCCACACGATGTTATGATACACTATTATCACCCATATTTTTTCTCCCATTATTATCACCCATATTTATCACCCATTTATCACCCATTTATTATCACCCATATTTATCACCCATTTATTATCACCCATTATTTTTTTTTGTTTGTTTGTTTTTTGTTTTTTTAAGACAATTGTAGAAGATGAAACACCCATTATTATCACCCATATTTTTACCAATGAGGAAACTGAGGCACTGAGAGATTATTGGCTCAAAGCAACACAGGAAGTGACATGACTGGGCTTCAAAGTTATATAGTCTGGTTTGAGAATCTAGAATCTTCATTATTACTCCTGCCAGCCTCATTAAGCAAGCATCCCTGACTATTGTAGGTAAAAAAATACTGTATTCTTTTCTAAGACAAACACACAGACTTGCTACTGTATTTGTTTAGATTCCACTTTCCTGGAGCCCAGCTTAGCTTTGACATTTCCAGACACGGTTTAGCTTTCATCTTCTGCAAGAGTAAAAGTAACTTGGTATTTAGTTTACCTGCAAAAGGGAGGGAGGGAGCCCTAGGGGAAACTAATTAAAATGCAGCACTTTTCCAAGGCACCTGTATCGTGCTGTGTTGCCATAGAAACAGGGAATTTCTGGTTGCGACCTTTGAGTGAATCTGAGGATACTTTTCCTAAGGTTCCTAAGAGAAGCCACCCCAGTATGTCAACTTATAGTGGAAGGATCAACATTTTGAAATGCCCTATGTAATCCTATCTGATTTTAGAACTAAACTATATTAGCAAAACTTACCAGAGGCTCAAACTAGGGCTTTTCGAAGGAATGTGTTTAACTGCTTCCAATATAGGATTTAAAATCATTAAAGAAATTGTAGTAGCAGTAAAAACATGAAAGGAAATCATAGATAATTATACAAGAAACATTGGAACTACAATCATAGTTAGAAAGTTTTAATGTTATATCTATTCTATTGCATTTTAGGTTCTTCAATTCTATGCTTACTTGAGAAATAAAATATATAATTTCTGCATCAAAAAAATACACCTAGAAAGCCAAAGCTTATTATAAAATATTAAGGTACAAATGTTATTTATACCCACAGATTCTTAATTCTTGCCCTTTATTGTTTAATCTGTTTATAAATGCAGTCATTAAGTTATTAAATATATATATATAATTGAAAATCCTAGTTATACCTTAATTTGTATTTTTCTTTGGCAATTTGACAGAAACCAAGTTCCCATGATTCAACAGGGAAAATGACAGTCTGCCTTCCTATAGACTACTGCTATTATTATTATTATGTCAACATATTGATTTTCTACTGAAAATAAATTACTTAATTCTATAATCAAAATAAGCATAGTTTAGTTACAAGGAAATAGGTATCGGATGCTGACGATTTTTTCCTAGAACTAGAAATATATCCCTCTATATATAATATCACTTATTCCAGACATAGACACCTAAAGGAAAATAGAAATACATTAATAATTATATTTAGAGAGTACGACTACTACCCCATTCCCCAGACTGCTGGAAGTTTCTCTCACATGGTTGTATATCCTCACTCTGAGAGCCTATGAGCCAAAAGCACAGATTATGGTGCTACATTGATGAAAAAAACTCCTTGATCTGCCAACAGCTGGGTGACCATGAGAATTAACTTAGTTGATGGGTGTCTCCGTTTGCTCATGTATAAAACTAGAATAATAATGGGGCCTCTTGGAGTGGTTTCGAGAATTAAATGACTTTATATGGATTAATCACATCTATACTTGACACAATAATTTTTTTAGAAAAGTATATCCAATTTCAGGGACAGAGATGGGATGAAAATGCCAGTCCTGTTGCACTCCTGACCTGCCCAAGACAGCAAGAACAAAGTAGGACGAACTCATCCCAGATAAAAGCAGAGTGTCATTAGCGTGGTGGACAGGGACAGTCTGTCAAGTTTGCAGTTAGAAAGATGTTTTTCTCCCTCAGTATGGACTTCGACAGCACTAACTCTGAGAATTAATGGTTGGCTTTGCGCTGTATGAGTTTGTATGTGGATATGTGAGAATAAAAAACTGTTTTCCTTTTATACTGTCACTCATGTCACTCAATATTTCTAGAACACTTCACTTCTGACACCAGATGTGTGTGGTTTTTTCCCCTATACCAAACAATTCTCCAATTCTCTATGCAAACCAGCTGGGCGTCCCATTATTCAAATCAGACACTATCTACCTGGAGTGAGACCAACCTATAAAGGCTCAGTCCCACAAGACTGCTCCTCCACTAAAGAGGCCAATCACAAGTGATGGGTCCTAAGGTGGCCCACAACTTTTGTCAGAAATGGCTGTCCATCCAAGGTACCCATGACCCTCTCCTCAGGTTTGGTTTTAATAAACTTGTCACAGTGGTTTATAGAACTGATGAAAAAAGTTTGCTTACTCATTACCAGTTGGGGTTTTTTTTTGTTTGGTTTTTTGAGACAGAGTCTTGCTCTGTTGCCTGGGCTAGAGTGCTGTGGCATCAGCCTCGCTCACAGCAACCTCCAACTCCTGGGCTCAGGCAATCCTCCTGCCTCAGCCTCCCGAGTAGGTGGGACTACAGGCATGCACCACCATGCCCGGCTAATTATATATATATATATATTTAGTTTGCAAATTAATTTCTTCGGTCTCGCTCTTGCTCAGGCTGGTTTCCAACTCCTGACCTTGAACAATCCTCCTACCTCAGCCTCCCAGAGTGCTAGGATTACAGCCACCATGCCTGGCCTGATTACCAGTTTTTTATAAAAAGGCACAAGTTAGGACCAGCCAGGTGGAAGAAATGGACAGCACAAGATATAGGGGAGGAGTGTGGAACCTTCTCTGGATATACCTCGAGCTTCCAGAACCTCCATGAGTTCACCTAGTCTGAATTGCTCCAAACCCTGTCTTTTAAAGATTTTTATGGAAGCTTCTTCATGTGAGCAGGATCAATTATCAACTCAATCTCCAGCTCCACTCCTCTCCCTTGCCCAGAGGATGGGGGTGGGGCTGAAAATTCCAAGCTTCTAATCCCTGCAGCTGGACCTTTCCAGTGACCAGAGCCCACCCAGGAACCCACAAAGAGTCACCTGATTGGAACAGAAGATGCTCCTAACACGCAGGAAGTTCCAAGGGATTTAGGAGCTCTGTGTCAGTAGCCAGAGTCCAAGATCAAATATTAGAGCAAAAGATGACCCTACCTACTTACTGCTAGGGAAATTGCAAGGATTTTAGAAGATCTTTGCCAGGAACTGGGGACAGAAACCAAATATATGTATTTCTTATTATTATGTCTCAAATAGCTACTTACTGGACGAACCAGAAAGATGAGGGGGAAACATACTTGCATCTCCCATTGGTGGAGAGATTTTGGAAAAGATCCCAACATTTCCAAGCGAAACCACACATTGGGTTGGTGTGCCGTCATTTGTGTGCCAAAGCCCTCCTTGAACTTTTAGGTAAAGCCCCCGATGGAGTCATTTGAGGCTGAATAACTCAGACTCGGGTGAACATACATCTGCATAATAAACCCAGGACCAGGCTTAAGTTCATGGTCACAACTTTTCTAATTTCAAAGTGTTCTTGATCACTGCTGCCAATTCTACTGTTCTCTTCTTTATTTTAATACTAATACTTTTTATTTTTTAAAATATGACACTTGAGGTAGATTTAAACTATACCCTAACTATCATTTTCTAACCTGCCTTGAAATATATTGTTCAATGATAATCCTATACTTGCTTAAATATAACAAATAAAACAAGAGACTTACCACTTGTCTGTAGTGCAAGACAACACACAGCTTAGCACTCTGTAGTAGTCTCTTTCCAATTAGGCAAAAAAAGGAAGTTTCGATGGTGACCATCCTTATAGTCACTCATTCTTCCTTTCTTCCTTGCCAATGCCTGATATACATCACATTATTCACGAGTACATATAAACCGCCAACACTTCTAGAACGTTCTTTCTTGAAATTATACCTGTTGACTTTTAAAAGTGACTATACCATTTTTTTCCTGAATAATTAAAAAAACTAAGACTAATTTTTCAGTTAATTTATATAGGGTTTTTCACAGTCAGGTTTATTGTCAGCACGCATGGGGAGTGATGGATTTTCCGTAAAGAGAAAAAAAAATCTTTCCTAAAGAAAGAAGCATTCTAGAATTAATGTATTTAGCAAAATTTTAAAAAGTCCACGAGATTTCTGCAAATCTAGAGAATTGGCATTTCTTAAGTTGATTCCCTAGCAGTTCCAGAGATGTTTTAAGTTATTTCCTGGAGAAGAATATTTCTGATTATTATTTTTTTTAAAAAAAAAAAGGGGTGGGGGAATGATGAGTTAAACAAAGTTAACCAGCTTGTCTCAGAGCCTTTATGTGCTAAGTGTCTTATGAGTATCTAAAGAGAATGTAGTCGAAATCATCTTTTACACTTCTTAGTTCCATATTACCCACTTTTACAGTATAGCCTCTTTTTTTTTTTTTTTTTTTTTTAAACAGTCTCACTCTGTTACCCAGGCTGGAGTGCCATGCATGGCATCAGCCTAGCTCACAGCAACCTCAAACTCTGGGCTCAAGCGATCCTCCTGCCTCAGCCTCCAGAGTAGCTGGGACTACAGGCATGCCCCACCATGCCCAGCTAATTTTTCTATATATTTTTAGTTGGTCAATTAATTTCTTTCTATTTTTAGTAGAGATGGGGTCTCGCTCTTGCTCAGCCTGGTTTCGAACTCCTGACCTTGAGCGATTCTCCCGCCTCAGTCTACCAGAGTCCACTGCGCCCAGCGTGTAGTATAGCCTCTTAGGGCACCAGTGCATAGCAAGACACACTTTCAACAGTGTTCAGGAAATTCACAGAGTGTAGGGTCAAGAGTCTATCTCTTCTAACTCCTGTAAAGTTGCTCCTTCTTCAAATGGCTGTTAAGAACTTTATATTTAAGTTCATCGTGTCAGTCTTCATTTCCATATTGTTTATAAGCATGATATCAATATTAAAATGAGATGGGATAAAAATCAAATAGTTTCGTAATGAGATAACATTTTATTTTAATTTTCACCATTTATATACAAACACAAGTTAATAAAACACATCACAAAGCAGTAAAACTTCATAGTTCATATTTATAGGTGCATAGTTTCATGCTCTTTTTAAACTATTATATGTATTAACAAATTTCACAATACGTCATTATTCTCGGACAGAAAGAATCATTAAAAGACACCTAAAAATCTTGTAATATAGGATAATAAATCACAACTTCTCAACAACAGCAACCAAAAAAAAAAAATAGTGAAGATTTAGAAATAAGTGGTAGTCACTTAGGTGTTTTTTAATTGGTTTTAACATTTTAGGTTTGAAGCCACAAGATCCACAGCACACAAGGACCTGCTACCAGGTATTCGCGTCAGCGAGAGGGGAGCACCGGAGTGGTGGGCGGGGGCAGGTATGGATAGTTCAATCACTGCTGATGGAAGACTTCAAAACACACTGTAAGAACTTTGAGCAAATGTCATGACTGGGCACATTGGAACTGAGCACTTGTACAGGATGGAACGTCTGTCAGAAGATCTCAAGAAACAGGGAGCAAAGATATTTCTTAGGCTTCAGGTTCATAGTCTTGATACCCTTCCTAGTATTAGGAAAATCAAAAAGACAGCACGCGGGGTTAGTGTGAGTGGTCCGCCGTCAGGAATTACAGCAAATGAGATAGAGGTGGCTTGCCACTTTGAATACAATGCATACTCACAGCAGTCCTGCAACTATTATGCTACAAACAAACATAGTCTTATTTTTAATAGTTTTGTCTTACCTGTCAGAGACAAAAGTGAATTACAGTAATAGAGTAACTAGGTTCTACTTCCAGATGTGCTATTTACAATCACGTACCTAATTCCATGGGACAAATTAGTTGGCCTATCTGGCTCTCACTTTCCTCAACTGTAAAATGTGTAAACAAAGTCAAGTGGCCTATTAAGCCACGGAGATGCTCTAATTCTTGGAAGGAAATTAAGGCATTTAAAGGTAAGGTACATTTGCTCTCCTCTCAGTCTCTCAACTGGAAATTTCATCTTCATTCGTGGCTTCAATTTTAATTTTTATTTCAAACCCCAAGCCCCTCCCCCATACAATAACTGATAACATTCACAGTAAAAATATTAACTAATTTAACTAAAGGGGTCAGATTAGCCCAGGCAACAAAGCAAGACGCTGTCTCAAAAAAAAATTTTTTTTTTAGTGTGTCTTTTCACAATATGATCCTTAATACCAGGAAATTAAGCTTGATACCATGCCATTCAGGTTTTTCCTGTTGCCCCATAAGGTCCTTTATAGCAAAAGTTTCCAGTTCAGCATCATGTGTGACATGACTTCTAAATATGATAAGCCAGTTACTTTGTAAAATGTTCCTCAACTTGAGTTTGTCTGGTGTTTCTTCACTTTGCATTCCTTTCATTGCATCCTATCAGGTGGTGCATGATTTCGTTTCTCCTATTACTTTGATGACTAAGAGAATATCTGCTGGCTTTCCCTACTGTGAAGTTATTATTTTTGCTTTTGTAATTAACTAATTAACTAGTTTTTTTTTTTTGATGAAGGTATTTTTGAAAGTAAATAACCCATTTTTGAAAGTAAATAACCCACAGATATCCCATTTTTGAAAGTAAATAACCCATAAATGATCCATTTTTGAAAGGAAACAACCCATAAATAACCCAACCCAGGCTGGGCATGGTGGCTTCCTAATGAACAACTCTAATAATATCAGTAGTCTGTTTAAAAATAAACAAACATACCTTCAATAACCCAAGTTGCTTTCATAGTAAAGTACAAACTGGAGATGGTAAGGTTATCCTGGTACTCTCCAATCTGCCTTTGGCTCATCTCTGGAACTTTAATCTTCTCTTTGTTCCCTAAGCTTGAATCATAATAACTCACAGTTCCTCAGACATGCCCATATGTATTCTCTCACACGTATGCCTTTGCTTCTGATATGTCCTTGTGCTAGAATGTTCTCCCTTCATTCTCATCTACCATATTTCCAACCCTCTCCCACCCAGATCGACACCACTTCCTCAATAAAACTCCTGAATGATCTAAACAGATTCTTTAAAATGTTATACTTTTTAGTGTATCTTGTATATTTTTGTCCCTGTGATGCCTGGTATATAGAAAACAGTAAATAATGTTTGTTAAAGGAATCATAATGAATAAATGAAGAAATGAATTTCTATATTTGTTTCATCAAACCTACTAGAGTGTAAACGTCTTGTGTCCCAGTATGATCAATGATTCTTCTTTGTATTTTCTAAAGTGTTTAGCACTGTGCGTTGCATAAAAAGACCCAACAATATTCATAAAATTTTATTAGGCAAATAAATAATATAATCCTATAAATAGGATTATTATCAATATGCCTTTAACAATGCCATTAAGAATAATATACAACATAACTACAACACATTTGAACTCAATTTTTAATGAAACAATAATACATTTTCTTTTCTCCTGATATCTTTGGTTTTGATATCAGGGTAATATATTGATCTCACAGAATTATTTAGAAAATGCTCCCTCCTCTTTTAATTTTCATAAGAGGAACTAATTGGCATTAATTCTAATTAATTGGTATTAATTCTTCTTTAAATGTTTGCTAAAATGCACCAGTAAAGCCAGGTGGGCCTGAAATTTTCTTTGTGGGTAGTTTTTTGCTTGCTAATTTAATCTCTTTACTGTGTTATAAATCCAATCAAATCTATTATTTCTTCTTGAGTCAGTTTTATTCATCTAAAAGTATTTTCTAACTTCCCTTTTGATATACTTTTTACTAACGACGTTTTTATTTTCACACAAAATAAAATTAACAAAATAATTATGCTCCTTAAAATGCTAGACTGAAAGATACCAATTGTGGCAAATCATGCATTTTTCCTTCTACTCTGTAACTTTTGCAGGGAACTTTTACTTGCAATCATCTCTCTGGAAATGTAGGGCAATGTATAATTATCTTCCTTTGACGTTCAGTTGATTTCTCTAACTTTCCATTTCGGAATTTATTTCAGAGTATAAGGTTTCTGATAAAATAATTCTCTAATGCAAGAGTTTGTAAACTTTTTTTCTATAGTCAAGGGTCCAGTAGTGAATATTTTAAGTTGTGTGGACCACATATGGTCTCTGCCACAAAGCATCATCATTCTCCTCTTCCTTCTTCTTTCCAAACCCTTTACAGATGTGTTATAAAAAACATTCTTAGCTTGCGAGTTGTTCCACACAATCCATATCCTGGATTTGGCCAACTTGTGCATGCAGAAAGCAAATGTTTCTCAATAAAGACTAAGGCAAGAGAAATCTGTAAGGGACAGAGTTTGGGTACCATCTATTAGAAAGACCCAACTTGAACTTCTACACTTTATTTTTGGAGCTTTATGTACATAAACTGTTACCTCAGAAGGCATTTCGTAAGCCTCACTGTCGGGATCCATGGGCGAATCTTCCAGAATTCCTTCCTGGGGGGCGCCTTCTTCACTCTAATGCAAAAAAAAGAACATGATGAGGGACCATTTTTTCACTTTTTAAAAGCACAAACCTATTTTGGAAAAATCTTATATAAATGTAGATAGGAATGTTGTAAAAATGGCACAACGTCATGGAGGAGGCCAGGAAATACCAACCAGCAAAAGGGGCAAGATGCTTGGAACCGAGGAGCTTATTAGCAGGAGTGTGTGCCAGGCACCAAGAGCAGATGGAGCCAGCAAACAAAGCCATGACACTGGATCAAGAAAGAGATGAAGCCAGAGGATCCCCCAAATCCAGCGGCTGAAATAGGAGATCAGAAGATGTGCACTTGAAAATGAAGGACGCAGTGCCCAGGCGCTCAATAGTAGGGCATCCAAGACAAGTATTATAGAGCAATGAAATGATCCGAAATAGTGGCTTGTTTTCACCATTTATCCCAGTCATTTTTTTTTTTTAGTTTTGCTGTGCAGTACTTCTTGGTTCCTAACTGACACAGGACACCTTGCAATCTGAGACTACAGAACTTAACTTCTATTCCACAATCCCCCAAGGATTTCAGTGGAGGAGATGGAAGGCAGTTGTCATTATGAATATGCTAAATATTCAAAACCACCCTTCCTCTCTTCTCCTTGGTCTTTGAAAAACCAAGAATGTTTATAATACAATAATGAAATAAAAATAAAGTCATTCATCAATAATAAAAAAAAAAGGCACAACAATATTATTGCAGGCATTCTAAACCACTCAATGCCTTTTGGAAAACATTGTGGTAACACAGGTTGCTTATTAATCCTGAGAGTGTACAAAGTTTTCACCCAAGTAGTTCACTATCCAGGAAATAATCCAGAGCTGTGGTCCAAAGACATTTTTCACAAGATCAATGATAGCAGCGAAACAATCAACAAAATGTGTCCAATAGATGATGAAGAGTTAAAAAGATTATCATTCGACTACTCTATATTACTATAAAGATGTGTATTACTATGACATGAGAACTTATTTATGGTATAATGTTTAGCAGGATATAAAGTGTTGTATATATGGTGGGCACAGTCTATGTAGAATTCAGATGCAAAGGTAAAAACACTGGAAGAAAACACAACAAAATATGAAAATCATTTTGCTGGGTAGTTATGTACGTTACTTCTACTCTTTTTCTAGATTTTTAACTTATATAACCATTTACAGCGTAAAAAGCATGCATATTTTATAAATTATTTTCAAATGACAGCAAAGAAACAAATTCTTGTCTAAAATTTGAAGACTGAGACTATACATATTGGGGAAAGAAAAGCAAATATATTGCCAGATAATTTTTCTAGGCATCTTTTCTTAGAAATTCAGTACAACAAAAATTCAGCCTGAAATGGTCATGGCTTTACCAGTATTCTTCATTAAATACTTTGGTTGCTTTGCATGTATTCCTGCAAGGTAATTTTGAAAGGATGCAGTTCACTGAAAATTGAAAGCACAGAGAGGCAATGCAACGAAATGGACTTACTCAAAGAGATCGAATACTCCCTCAGCCAGTGTGGCTTATGTTTGACAATACGATGTGACTAAAGCCACCCCATGTCCTCATCCTGGGCGTGACTACAGATAGGCAGAGGGATAAGGAAATGGCTGACAGAGAGAAAGGTCAGACTTAACATCATGTGTATGGTAGCTGAACAGAGAAGCTTATAGATATTCTCCCTGCCCAGTGCCCTTTTTATAAACCAAAAAAAAAATTCCAAGTCATTTATAAGTTAAACAAAATATAAACAATCCCCAAACCACCTCACTTGTAAATATGAAGTAAAGGTATCACTTCCATAGCATTCCACTTCTTGGGCCAAGTCAAGGATACAAGCTCTGCCGTGTGGTGGCTGGTCACAAGGTCTGTGGTGTCACAAGACTCAAGCTCAAATTCTAGCTTCTCCAGATGACAGATCTTCTGTGATGGTGACAAGTTTCTTAGGCTTTCTGTAAGCATCAACTAGCCTCAGTGACAAAATGGGGCAGCAATACCTTCTTTATAACTGGGAGAAGCAAATGGCATTATTAACCCTCTCATTAATATTTAGATAACTATTAGTGATCGCCACATACGAAGAAAATAAGGCAAATTTCCTGTTTCCACGAATTTTGAAACTGACAAGTAGAGATTTAATTTTCTAATATAATTTGTTAGATTTTTGCTACAGAATGGACAAGCATATATGGTATTAACGGATCCGGCTCATTTGATGCTTGGTTATCACAAATGCATTGTTGCTCTATAGCTAAGACTGATGAATGTTACTGGTTTTGTGTATGCATGTGGATTTGGGTGTATCTGTGTGTGTCCTTCACCGTTCAGCCAAGAAACATTGACTGTTGCTTGCGAATTCTTTGGCTAAATTGATCATGTATTGATATCAACTGAAATCCCATCCCCATTAACTTGAAATGGATTCACTCAAGTGGTGAGTACAGAATGGCTGCTTATTTTAAAAAAAATACATGCATTGCTGAGCATGCATTTACCTAATTCTTTTAAAATTGCACTCTATTTATCTACAGGTTATAAAGTAAAATATGTATTACTTATTTTAAACTCAATACAGAGCATAAAATTGTACTCTTACGCATTGTGCTTGAAGTCCATTGGACTAATCTGTTCTTTTTGAGGCAATTATGTAGACAAAGTTGCAACATTATTAATAATAGTTAATAGGCTGGGTGTGGTGGCTCACCCCTATAATCCTAGCACTCTAGGAGGCTGAGGAAGGCGGATTGCTCGAGGTCAGGAGTTCAAAACCAGTCTGAGAAAGAGCGAGACCCCCGTTTCTACTATAAATAGAAAGAAATTAATTGGCCGACTAAAATATATATAGAAAAAATTAGCCGGGCATGGTGGCGCATGCCTGGGACTACCCAGCTACTCAGGAGGCTGAGGCAGAAGGATTGCTTGAGCCCAGGAGTTTAAGGTTGCCATGAGCTAGGCAGACGCCACGGCACTCACTCTAGCCTGGGCAACAAAGCGAGACTCTGTCTCAAAAAAAAAAAGTAATAGTTAATATAAAATATCTGACATATTATCATATAATATAAATATAATTTATAATACTACATCTAGTGAAATAGATGTAAAAGAGAATGGTTTAAGAGGAAGGGCAAAGCGTCAGCCTTGTACAGAGTGACAGGCCTGATACAGTCATGCCAACAAGTCTATAATTAGAGTATTTTGAATATTTTACACTGCTCTATGAATACAGCAGTATTTTATTAAGACATTCTGTTGGTCTGACATTGCAAGATAAAAAGTTGCAAATTTTGATGATGTTAGTGCCCATTGTGTTTTAGATTCTAGAGTCCGTCATTTTCTATCAACATTTTCTATTCACTTCTTGTACGAGGCATGCTTTAGGATGTGGGAACACACACGCAGAAATTAAAGTAGACCACTGACATCTCTGGTGCAACCTCCTGAGATCATCTTGACTCTCCTAATTAAAAAGTGCAACTGTAGCATATGATTTGCATCACAAATTTCCTATGTTGCAACAAGCAAAACCTAGCAGCAAGGCTGAGTGAAGACGCAGCTCCTGGGTGCTATGCTGGCTTCCTTATTGGCAAACGGACTTAGTCTCCCTCAGCTGTGTTATACGCCTACTCAGATTGTGTCTCAGCAAATGTACAAATTAGTATGTCATCAACTATCTGGGTCACTTGGGAATAGTCAAATTGGTGAATACTGTAAGTCACAGAGTAAACACGTTATACATAGTTCCTACCTGCAGGGAACCTTTTCAGATTAAAGAATGCAAATCTATACTAATTAAATGACTTTTCTAGAGAATCCCGTCTTGCATAGAAATAATATGTATTTAGAAGCCATTCACGCTCTACTTTGGATAATCTTGGCAATCTCTTCGAAAGGAAAGAAAGATAAAGGGAACAGATGAAATGAAAACTAGTTTATTTTACTGTTTTTAAAGGTTTGGGAGTGGAGGAGGGAGTGAAGCTATTATGCTATATGAAATATATTTGCGATTATTTTTGGATGCTAGTTATTAGTGTTAAACCTGAATCCAGTTTTAAATACATTCAACCATACATTAAAAAAAATAATTGGTGTATAAAGCAGGAATGAGTGTAAAATCATTAAGAAGAAATTTCATTATACAGCAAAGAGGTAGTATGCTATCTTAAATCTTCATCCTCCTTGGCAAATGTAACAGGCAGTACAGTGCCTGCTGTATTTATGATGTACCATGTAATTAGCTGACTCACCTAATAAGACTTCACAGCACCCAACAATTGCCAGCTTTTTTCCCCCCTGTTCCTTGGCTATAGGCCTGGTTGCAAATACTAACACATAATAGGAAATCTGGGAATAAACTATTTTCACCTCTCCTATCTAAGAATCGATCCTCTTCTTATATTGGTGAAAAAATATTATTATGTATCTTTAAGTCTATATTTACATTTGTTTGCTATTTTAAGCTTGCATGGAATGGATTCTTGATGATCAGCCCCTTTGGTGGGGAATGAAGAAGACATCAACAGAATTGCAAGTGGATTCAGCTGAGAACGGTCTGCTCTCTCGTGTTGAGCTCAGAATCGTTGAGTCATTTCATCTTTGCGAACGCATTGATATTTGGAGGCAAGTCCTAAAGCTAGCAGCTGGGTAAGAGATCAGCCTGGAGAACAGGCCCTGACAAAGTATGAGATAAGGAGTCTGCTTCTGTATTTTAGAGAAACCTACAGAATGCTTAAAAATTCTTAGAAAAGAGGAGATGTGCTGGGAAGATCTTAGTGAACCAAAGCTTTCAAAGATAAATGGAGGCCGGGCGAGGTGGCTCACGCCTGTAATCCTAGCTCTCTGGGAGGCCGAGGAGGGCGGATTGCTCGAGGTCAGGAGTTCGAAACCAGCCTGAGCAAGAGCGAGACCCCGTCTCTACTATAAATAGAAAGAAATTAATTGGCCAACTAATATATATATACAAAAAAAAAATTAGCCGGGCATGGTGGCGAATGCCTGTAGTCCCAGCTACTCGGGAGGCTGAGGCAGGAGGATTGCTTGAGCCAGGAGTTTGAGGTTGCTGTGAGCTAGACTGACACCATGGCACTCACTCTAGCCTGGGCAATAAAGTGAGACTCTGTCTCAAAAAAAAAAAAAAAAAAACAAAGATAAATGGAAACTGGTCTTAATATCTTACTGGGAGAAAGTATTTCAGGCAAAACAAACTGCTCACATACAAAAGAGTGCATAGGACTTATCGAGTTCTGACAGTGAAGGCGATAGCTTCAAGATCAGTGGCTATAAAATCCAGAAGCATCTTAAAGAGTAAGAATGTGTCTTCATTCTCAAAGAAATTAAAGACTAGGAAAGGCTTTAAGAAAGCCAGAGTAGAAATACAGCACAGTCAGGCGCATGAGATACCAGGAGTCTCCAAGCTAATGGAAACAGACGCCAAGTGAAGTTTGAGGAGCCCTCCAGATCTAGAAGGAAAACTCTTCAAATGAACCTCAGCCTTCAAGTTGGAATAGCTTTGTTTATTTAGCATCTACCCCAGATAGAGGGCGCTGCAGAAGCAATGCCCGTATAGACCCAAGTAGCCAATTTCAAAAGGGGTTGCAATTACTTTATTTATTTATTTTTTTATCTTTTTTTTTTTATTTCAGCATATTATGGGGGTACAAATGTTAAGGTTATGTATATTGCCCTTGCACTCCTCCGGCCCGCCCGATGCCCGATAGATGTTATTCCTATATGTCCACTTAAGTGTTGATCCGTTAATACCAATTTGCTGGTGAGTACATGTGGTGCTTGTTTGTCCATTTTTGAGATACATCACTTAGTAGAATGGGTTCCAGCTCTATCCAGGAAAATACAAGAGGTGCCATATCACCATTGTTTCTTAAATCTGAATAGCACTCCATGGTATACATAGACCACATTTTATTAATCCACTCATGTATTGATGGGCACCTGGGTTGTTTCCACACCTTTGAACTGTGCTGCTATAAACGTGGGACCGCAGGTGTCCCATTTGTAGAGTGTCATTTACCTTAAAGTGATACAAGTGGATCTACCATTTGATCCAGCAATTCCTCTACTGGGCATCTACCCAAAAGATCAAATGACACTCTGCAATTAATCCTGTAAATTATTTTCTTGTTAAGTTCTGTCACACAGATTGCAGTTGTTAGAAAAAGTTTGGTTACTTAGAAAAAGTTTCCTCTAAAAAAACTTTATCTATCCATGCCTCAACAGATGGGCTAGGTGTTTTCCTAAAAGGTCATTCAAATGACATATTTAAATGCTTAATTTTCCATCTGACTCTGACATGGAATAACAATAATAGCTAATGGTTTTTTAGCGCTTACTCTATTTGGTACCATTACAAGAGATTTACATGTATTATTTGATTTTTAAAAACAACCCTATGAAGAAGTTACTACTATTATCTCCAATGAATGCACAGAGATAGAAAAGCTGGTTCCAAAGGCCACACTCTTAACTATTATGCAAGATCATTTCTTCTTGGAAAAAAAAAAATCTTCTTACTAAAACATTAAGCTGGGCTATTTAAGGTAAAATTAAGTTCCCAAATATTAAGCCTCTCAAAATGCTACATAAAATATTTTATGATTAAACATCTGAACTATCTCTAGCACTATTTGGAGTTTGTCACTATTTTTATCAGAAAAAAAGGGGAGGCTAAAAGAATTGTTGAGAGGGGTGTGTGCATATGCATGTGTGATATTTTTGCAAGAGCAGAAACCAGCCATACATATATGTACATAAATATGTAGTATATATACATGCACTATATTCCTATATGTACATATATACACACACACTACATGATTATTAAATCTGCAAACACTAAGTTGATCAACCTTTTGTTACAGAGAAAAATAGCTTTTTATGAATTCAATGCATAGCCTTTTCTGGTAGACCTTTCATTAGAGTGTGTTCTAACAGAGAAAAGACAATAAAGTTGTCAGAAATCAATTGTTCATTTTGTTCCCTAAATACATGACCCTAGAATTTTTTTTAGATTGGTTTGACATATCACTTGAGTTTCCTACTTCACTCCTTTTGACCAACCAATAACTCTTTTGGCTGGGTCAGAGGCCTTATCTATTTTAGCCTTACACTAGAAATGCTGGCCCTTCCCAAGCTCCTAAGTTCATTTTGATTATCACTATAAAATATAACGATCCATTAAGTCCATTGGATACATGTTTATTTATTTATAACCTTGCCTTATTCCACAGAAAATTTAAAGAAGAATAAAAGATTATTTCCTCATCACAACAAATAAATATCCTCTGCTTTGTCTAATGTTGTCTTTTCTCTTTCTTGAATTAGAAACTAAATGTTTATTTGTGTTCTTTTAATGACTTTTATAGCATCTATTCTCCCTTATTTCTGGATTACATTATTGAACTCTCAATAAATCAGTACACAGTTCTGTATTTAATTTTTTTAAAAACAATTCTCCCTTCTTTACTTTGATTCACTTATATCTTCCTTTGGGGTGTACTGAGTAAGAACTCTTGATTTATGTATCAGAGGAAGAACAAACAACACCACATAGATTGTTCTGTGTTCCTGATTCTATCATTTCATTAAGGAACTGAAACTGTGTTTACATAATCAATCTAAATACCTCGTACCCTAGTTCTCTCCCTCCAACAATTGCATACACTACACTATTTGTTCTTTGGAAACCCAGAAGACATACTTTTAAAAGCATGGGATTTGGGGGCAGACTGACCTAGTGGCAGATGGTAGCTATGAGATCCTGAGCTATGCAGAAGTCTCAACTGGAAACTGGTGATAATAAAGCCTTTTTTCAGAGTGCTATCATATTAAATGAGATGATATATTAACACATAATGTAGCCTATAATGACCAGTGCACAGTTTTAATGCCAAATGTTTACTGAGCATCTACTATGTGGTAGATTCTTTTAAGCACTAATTTTTAAAGTATCCCAATAAATGTATATTTATATACACTAATGTACAATAAATGAATATTATCTCAATAAAGATTACATCATTCTTATATTTCATCATGCCACTAATTTTATTTGTGAAACAAAATTTTTCTTGGAAAGGTTGGAAACAAATAACTCCATTATTTCAAACAATGGAAACTTGCGCCTTATTTCATTGACTGTCTACATTCGAGTCTGCAAGGAACCTCAGTGTTTTGCCTTTCTCAAGCTGTGCAAGGTGTTTCTCTTTGTTCATTTTCTCTCAGCTGCACAGGAATAGAGCTGAAACCCTGAGTAACAGACAATAGGCCTGTTGCCTCCTAAGTACATCCTAGTGACACAGACAAGAAGCAAATGCTACAGAGCCTCAAGTGCAAATGCTACAAGAACACTGTGTTACTCTTCACAAAGGCTTATAAGCAGAAACAATGAGCTAGTGATGTATTTATACCACAACGAGAGTGAGAAATACTCGCAGCACCAGTACTTGAAGATGAATATGCTTTTGTTGATATTTATAATGCTGGTAAAAAGCATCTCTTATCCTTGCAATAATTTCTTCTTTTAATTGAAGCAAAACAAGACACGCAGTATGTTAGAAGGCATGGCCTTTCCTTTGTAGTCTCTTGGCTCAACCTCACACGACAGTCATACTGTACCTGTGAAACTCTAAGCTGCTATATCAGGCAATTATAATCTTGACATAAGAAGCACAAAACAGGAAAAAAAAATATGGAATACTGAGATCTTAGAAATGTCAAATACCAATAATGTCATGTTAGTATTTATGACAATATGTCACAGTAACTAGGAGTACTGTGACTTGTTAAAAAATATGCAATACATTTGTGTTTAAAGGGCTCTAAAATTTTGGCAGGAAAATTTAGAATTCAAATTGTTTTGTACTAAAAATGGACCTAATAGTTATGGTTTTTGTGACATCATTATGATAAGCAATAATTAATAAGCAATATATTTAATTAATAAGCAATATATTTATAAGCAATAAATAATAAGCAATAATATTTTAATAAGCAATATATTTTAAAACGAGATGAAAAAAATTGAAATTGGGTCTTTGGGATTAAAAACAATATGATACAATTTATTTAATTTTTCTGAACAAATATTGCATTTGTTTTGTACCCTTTTTCTGTAGAAACTTGCCTTGTTTTGCTTACCTGCCATGTTTAGATTCCTCCTACTTTTGATTAATTTTGATATTTCTGAATTTTAAGTCTAAGGAATGATTTAATCATCACTAGCCCTAACTTTTCCAGTACTAGTATTTTTTTTTTTTTTTTTGAGCTGTGGCCTTCCTATCCCATTTTTCACATCTCAAACCACAATTTGTTGTGGAATACCCATTTGTCCCATCTCTATGGAAACGAAGACGTAGGCAGCACAAAGATGATTTTATTAGAAAGTCCACTAGAATGGAAGAGCCAAGCATACAACTGGCTTTCCTTGCAGACTCAGCAAATTTCACCTGGAAAAGAGTCTCTGCCCCTGTTGAGTTTTCCCAGGCAAATAAAATATTTGAAAGCCACTAATGTTCCAAACAAATTAACAACAAAGAACCCAGCCAGTTTATGAAGCTGCACTGGCGTTTTTCTGTGCTTATGTCCAGAAAAGAAGCACGTTGCAGCTTCTCTACGATTAAACGTCATTACAGTGTGCCAGTTCCTGCCCAGATGTGACAATCTAATCATTGAAACCTTTGTATCGTCATCCCATTATTAAGTATAAAAAATATTTCTTCCAAAGAAATTAAAAAAAATCTCTGTTGTAAATGAATAAAAGTGGTTCTTGCCCAGCATTCTTTCTCCCCCATGGGACAGGAGACTTAGGAGCATCAAAGGGTTCCTTGGAGCATGTGTGAAAACCACAGTAATGAATTAAATGAATGTCTCCATCAAAAGAAAGATATAAGGATATTACATCAAAAAAGCCAACATGATATAATGGGTTATCACTGATTAAGAAACTTGAGGCCACTTTCACGCCACATTGATAAATCATTATAATTTTTTTTTTTTGAGACAGAGTTTCACTCTGTTTCCTGGGCTAGAGTGCCGTGGCATCAGCCCAGCTCACAGCAACCTCCAACTCCTGGGCTCAAGCAATCCTCCTGCCTCAGCCTTCCAAGTAGCTGGGACTACAGGCATGTGCCACCATGCCCGGCTAATTTTTTCTATATATTTTTAGTTGGCCAGTTAATTTCTTTCTATTTTTAGTACAGATGGGGTCTCACTCTTGCTCAGGCTGGTTTCGAACTCCTGACCTTGAGCGATCCTCCCACCTCAGCCTCCCAGAGTGCTAGGACTACAGGAAATCATTATAATTTGATCAGAGTATCTGAAGTCCCTGGGTCTCTTCTGTGTACCTATAAAATGAGGACTTTCAAGACACACATTCCCGCCAGTTAGACTCAGATGTTACAAAGCAAATATTCAGTGAACATCCAAATGGCAAAGCTTAGAACTTGAGTTTTATTTTCTTCATGGCCTAGCACAATATGTAACTGAACGAGCTAATAAATTAATGAAACAGATTGACATGGGTTAGCTTGAATCCTATTCAGAACGGAAATCATTTCCATAGAATGTTTAAAGATGAACCCTGCACATTATCACTCCTAAATCTCTCAGTAGGCGATGCCCCAATTTCTCTATTAGCTCTTCAGCGTTGGGATGTTAAGCACACACTTTCCTCTGGTCCCTTCTTTAAATGTCACAGCTATTTCTGGCAGGCCGATGACTGCTTTGGGTAGTGTGAACACACACCACCTCGGAGCAAAAGGCACCTGAGAGAAAAGAAAGCCAACCCCAGAAAAATAACTTGGAAAAAAAAAAACTACAAAGTGCTGAAAATAACAACAGACACACATTTGTCTACTTGTAATCTAATGTATGTCAGTCATTAAAAGAATATAAGATGTTTAGAAAATACAGGGTTGCCTATGGCTATTCTTAATACTGGGACCATTTGCTACAAAGCCAGGTGTTCTTGCTCTCATGAAGGACAATTTAGAATTGAGAACTCAATCTCTAAAGGAGGGTTTTTATACTCTATCTCGAAGCACACTGAGGAGATTGAGTTTACCATTTTTAGAAAGCACTGCCATAATTCAAGTGAGGCAGAGGGCTGATGGAAGACATGTAGCAGACTTAGAGCAAGAGGGCAAGCTGGCTTTTGATGGAAACAAAACGTTTTCATGCAGTTTCCAAATTACTAAACTTATAAAGTCCAGAGACTTCCCTGAAGGCTAAAACCTTTATTTTTTTTCTTTTTTCATAATGGAGGAAAACCGGATATTAGTTAGACTACCAATTGTGAAGTGAGTAAAAAGGAGATTTTGCTAATGGGTGATTTTAATATTCATGAATATATAGTGGCTCCGCAAATTTTCTCCAATCTTTTTCATTGCAAGACCGTAAATTAATAATCATCTTTACAAATGGATTTGCAGATATTGCTCTCTGATACTAATTTTTTTCTTTGCCAACAGCAAATGCTCCTTCTTTTTAATATGTTTTATTATTTTAGTTCACATTTCTCCATTCATTTCTACCTGAGCATGTCTCGCCATAGAATTTTTAAAAGCTGGTTTATTATATTGAAATCCTCCCACCATGAATTCAGTAATTATGTTGAGTTCCAGGGTCCCATTGACATTAGGCTGACTTTGTCAAGCACAAACATCAACACTCAACACGAAAGAAAAGATTTTAAAAATAAGAGGCCTGAATCAAAATTGAGAGGTCAAATTTTGCAGGGTGTTTTGTGTCTTGAAAATTTTCCTGCTGTAATTATCTGAAGCCCTTGGTTGGATAATTATTGAGGGACTCTTCCAATTGTCCCTCTTCTCTACATAGATCACCACGTTAATTAAGAGAACCTCACTAGGGAAAGGTTGCTGTTCTGCCTCTTTAAGTATTTTTAGTCCTTTATTTTCAAAAGAGGGGAAAAAAAGCATTAAGAAAAAGATTGCTTTGCAGCCAAATTTTCTGATATGAAGATACTCTCAGAAAAGAAAAAAAAAAAAAAGAAACCTTCTGGAATGTGCCTTAACAAACTTATTTCTGCACGTTTTTAAAAGGAGGTCATTATGAAATTTTCACACATTTTATGACCTGTAATGTACCTTTCTAATCTGATGAAATTAGAGCTAATAAAAAAATATGAATCAGGTGGTTGCTGTGATCAAGATGCTAAAGTTATATTTACACTGTTTCACAACAGTAAGGTGTCAAAGCTTACTGAGGCAGGAAGTAAACTGATAATTGATTAGCCGGGAAGCAGTAGGAATCTACCTAGAGGAGAGGCCTGCTCAGGTTAATGCACTAATGGGAGAGAGAATTTAGCTCCTGGCTGAAGACATGCCAACTAAAGTCTACCAAACCCTAGACTTTGGAGGATGTGTTATTACATTGTGCCACGTTAAGATAAAAATACAAACAAAAACAAGTAAACTCAGTGATAAGAACAGATTCAGTCTCCTTACCATTTTCTCTAATTATCTCTTTGGGCCTTACACATCCACTAAAAGAAAAGGGATCTGAGAGGAGGAATCTATGAATAAAAGCATTCTTCATCACCCTATGCTTAGATCCCAGAAGATGTATGCAGTTAGTAAGTGCCAAGCAGGCCGGGCGCGGTGGCTCACACCTGTAATCTTAGCACTCTGGGAGGCTGAGGCAGGAGGATCTCTCAAGGTCAAGAGTTCGAAACCAGCCTGAGCAAGAGCGAGACCCCCGTCTCTACTATAAATAGAAAGAAATGAATTGGCCAACTAAAAACCTATATAGAAAAAATTAGCCGGGCATGGTGGCGCATGCCTGTAGTCCCAGCTACTCTGGAGGCTGAGGCAGGAGGATCGCTTGAGCCCAAGAGTTTGAGGCTGACGCCATGGCACTCACTCTAGCCTGGGCAACAGAGTGAGACTCTTGTCTCAAAAACAAACAAACAAAAAATAAGTGCCAAGCAATATTCAATGAATGACTGCACCTTTTCTATAAATTCTTCTTTGATTCTCTTCCAACAAAGCTAACTTCTCTTTCCTAAGTGTTCCCTTAAAAGCTCTCCCTATGGATCTAGTTCAGCACAAACTGCCATGTTTTGAGATTATTGGTGTAGGTGAGTGTCTTTTACCAGGTTGCGAGATTCTAAGAGCAAGGACGACATCACATACATTTTTATCTTCCTTGCCCAGTGCTTAACAAATAAGGCCAAGTAAAAAAAATGGGGGAAAAAACAATGAATAAATGTTTATAAGACATAAGTGGAGAAAACAGAAAATAAAGAGTTACTAAAACAACTAACTCAATTCAATTGTTTTGAAAATCCCTCAGTGATTTAGCGCTGATACTGTTCCCCCCAAGAAGATATCATAAGTTGTTGTCTAACAGACAAAAATGTATATTGTTTGATATTAAATTCTTACACCGCATTTCAAGTTTTTAAAAACATTATCTAGCTTTTATGTATATATAGTTACAGAGCACTAAGAACAACTCACGTGGGTATCACCTGAGGTATTTATTATAAATGTAAATACGTAGGTATTTATTATAAATGCAAAAGGGGCTCTCAAATCCCATTATTGATGGGCTCATCTTCTATTTCTGGTGTTACCAATGGGACTCTCCCAGCAGCTTAGGAATCTGGATAAAGGAAGGCGTGCATAAAACTTACAGTACTTCATTTTAAAAAGTGGTCTTTCAGAATTGCAAAAAAAAAAAAAATTAATATAGAAAATGTGTAAATGGAAAGTATCTTAATAATGGTCACTAAGATATTTTAAAGATTTATTACTTGTTAGATACTCATTAGTGGCTTTACCCATAAACTTAGGACAGGCGTCCTCAAACTACAGCCCAAGGGCCACATGCGGGCCACCTAGCACATTTATCCGGCCCTCCGGGTGTTTTTGCCACCGCTGCCTGTCCTGCTTAGCAGCCGACTCTTCCCAAACCCACAGTGTGCACTTTCCAACGGTCTGAGGGACAGTGAAGTGGCCCCCTGTTTAAAAAGTTTGAGGAACCCTGCGTTAGCAGATAGGTACGAGGATTAGGCCCACTCTACAAATATAACTAATTTACCCCAATTATCTCAGTTTGTAGGAAATGGAACCAGGAAGCTTGGCTCCACAAGCTATGTTCTGAACTACCAGGCCAGACTGCCTCTCGAAGCACACCTGTATGTACCTGAGCACGTGCTTGGGCATAATGCATACCAGAGTGTTATTTATTTTGAAACTGCATGTTTAAATTAATGGCTGGAATTCCAGATAAATAAGAAAATATTTGTACCTTCTAAACCATTAGTAGTTTATTGGAATTCAGCACCAGCCTGTATCTCTCTGTATTTCAGCAGTACATTTAAAGTATAACAGCTAGATGGGAACTTTTATAACTGTATGATTTGAACACAAGTGCAAGAAATATTCAAGTTCACACAAGAAAAAAAAAAATGCTTTCTGTAGATAACATTTACTTATGTACTCATAAGCCTTTAGTTCCCCCTGGATTGGAATTTAAGTCTTGCTACATTTCCCAATAACTAATATCTTCTAGCTGACTTCTATTAAAGATTCAGGAAAAGAAAAAAAGATTAAATACAACTGCAAGAGATTATTGTAATACTGTCTATTCTCCCATTCTCTCTCTCTCTCTCTTTCTCTAGAGCATACCACTTCCTCCAAAATCAGTTAATAACTTTCTAACTCCCAGAAAGTTTTCTTTAGTTAAAAATATATATATACACAAATAGATGGGTAAATACACACTTTTATATGAGACATATGTGTGTATATTTGCTTTCTTCTTGCATGTGAGTAGAATGCTTTCTTGGAGATGGTTTTGGGGCCTGGGTTTGTCTCTGTTGTTATTGTTTAAAAACTTCTAAGCATTCTTCCTCATGAGAAAAATTATTGAAAATTTGGAAATAAAGAAAGAGAACAACTAAAAATCCTTTAAATGTTATTTTTGAGGGACTCATTCAATGCAAATTAATTTATCTAAGAGAAAAAAAACCTGAGTTTGACTTTGCTACTATTTGAGTAGAGCTCCAACACCTTGAAATTATATGTTAACTTGTAGATTTCTGTTCCGTAGAAAACATAATTCCAATAGGTACAGCTATTGTCAGGAAAAATCTTAACCAACTTTGAATCTATTAGCCAATTCATTTCAGAACTTGGCTCATGTTTCTATAAGTTTTTATTTCTCAGATTTTCCTTTAAACAAGTCTTACCAGCTTCCTGGTTCCAATGTTAATTAATTAGTTGAATAAAATCTTTGACAGGTGTTCATTTTATTTTTGCACAGAAGTCATTTTTTTACATTTGAAAACTATACTTTGGCATACTATAGAGAGATCAATTGCTAAGTTCAACTGAAGCACTGTTGTGTTGAGGAAAGATGATTGAGAAACGAATGAGATGTAGCTCATAAGATTATTATTTTACTGTGTCGCCCAATATTGCTATATTAAAGACAAATGATTTCAGGAGTTTTGCAGGGCTTTTCCCTAAAGGAATATGTGAACTCATTAGTTTGCATATCAAGGGCTGCCTTGCCTTGGGAGGACTCTCAAAGCTGTGGTCGATGTATTCCAAGAGGCTTCTCATGTCTCAAACCTGTGGTGCTCCCCACTTCTTGAAAGACAAGACAGGTATATGCATGAAGTCACAGGATGGGAGCCAGAATAATGAGCTTCCCAGCTCAGAGAAGAACCCCTGTGGTTATAAGCAACTTAGCATGAAGAGCTGAGCTTCCTGCTTTCTCCTGCCTGCCTGTCTCAAATCCACGATAACTAGATAAGAGAAATATAGAGCCACTATATCTGTGTGTTACTCCTCTGTTAATTGATGGCTATCTCTAAGAACTTAGAAGTTAGTCTTTGAAAGATTTTGTAACTGTTTGTTCACATAGATAGAATAGATTACAAATTGTTAGAAGCCCTTTGAAAAAACTTTTTAACGGGAACTGAACTACTTGATATGTAAATCTCTTACTCATAGCAACCAAACTACCTGTTATTATGTAAAGTGGTTACTCTCAAACCCGAACTACCTATTATGTAAATCTGTTACCACTGGCAACTGACAACTGATATCTGTGATTATGAAACCTATGTGAAACTAACCTCGTGGCTGGCTTCCCTACTGATGGAGATGTAGTGGAGACCCCTGAGTACCCTCACTTTTTCCTAATTTCATTGTACAAACCTATAAAACTATACCTTCATCTCTGTGTATTCTTTTAGTTCTTTTATTCTCTCTATGTCCTATTAATTTCTTGTCCTCTGTGATGACTACTACCTAAGGAACTCGATTTTTCACAGGGAGAAGTAACTGATCTGCCCAAGGCCTGCCGGCATTGTTGAATTATTTTTTCCTCTTTTAGTTTTGAAATTCTATACAATTTTAAATTATTTAAAAGCTCAGAAAATGTTTTAGGCTCCTATTTATACACTTCCCAAGTAGTATAATCTGTTACTTAAATTAGGTAAGTAAACTCCCTTGAAGATTTCCATAAACAATGACAAATACATAAAAAAGGTAGAAATTGTTTCCCAGATGTCCAAGCCACACTCAATATAATGAATTCCTAATAGGAGCTCATTGAAAAGATTAGGTAGATTTTTTTTTTTAAAAAAATACATATTCCATGGGGTGTTGCTGTAAGTTACTTATAAAAATTATATTGTGTCTTTCATTTCTCTTTTTATTGGCAATGCATTACACACATTGGCGATTTTTGAGAAAGTATGCAACTTACTCCAAACACCATTTCTGAAGAGTACAGGTAAGTGTGCTAAAAGAAGAACATGGACAATGACTACCCATCCAATCAACTGGCCTTGGAAGGACAAAAGCCAGAGGATCTAAAGCAAAAAGAAGGAGTCTGACCACTGGGAAAGCTATGGGGAAGTAGCTGCTTCATTTCCTAGTTCAAAAGCTTTTCATACACAGTATCTATCTACTCTCCTGCAGGGACGAAGTGAGCTCCCTAGACAACCATCGCTTTTCCCCAAACCCCATCCCTCCACTCGACATATAAACCCAAAGAGATTAATTAACACTTGATCCAGGAAGAAATGCAGACAAAAACATCCGATATCGGAATATTCCTTTGTGAATACATATAAAACTTATAAAAAGAGAGGGAGATATTTTGAGAGAGGAAAATATCATTGCACTTTACCGCTTAAAGCCAAAAAAAATTTGTTATTTGTGATAAAAGTAAAACGATGTAATTTTGTGCTGTCTGCTGCGTTTTTGGTGGTGCTCTGTTATCCTAAGAGGCTTACGTAAAATGATCAAAATTGTACCTAAGACACCTACTATTATAGCAAGCTCTGAGGACCTAAGGACCTTCAAGAAATAGTTGTGATGCTATAAGCAGGCATATATTTATTTAGTAAGGCACAAATAGATGGGATTCTTTTTAACTGTAGCATAAATAATTTTATCTAAAGTAGTTATTTTTGTAATTTTAGTAATTTTATATAATATAGTTAGAAAATACAGTCAGATTTAAGAGATCTCTACTCTGAGATAGAGTTAAAATTTAAATTTCACAATTTAAATTCAAGACTCCTTGCTTTTTTTGAAAAAAAAAATCTATGAAAGCAAATGCATCTGAGCACTTGGCTGAAGCTGAGCTCATTTTGATAAGAAGGTTCCACGTTCACTTTTGAGTGATGCCTTGGAAGCTGTCAAGACCTACCAGTTACAATCTTTCTATTTATAGCATTACTTGAAAGTGTGTCACAGACATTATCTAACAATTTCTTCTCATAGCATTCTAGGAAGATAAAAATGTGCATGCATTTAACTCCATAGATATTGAGATGTTTCCCATTAGCAAGTTGCAACCATCAATAAATGCCATGCTTAGAAATATTCTCCAATAAACTTCAGTAATCATAAACTCACACATACCCATATTTATGTGAAAACTTAAAATAGTGAAATATTTTTGCTTCATGAAAATGGATAGATATGTATGCAATTTGTGGCCAAAACCATCGACACACTTCCATTGTTGTTGTTCTTCTTTTATTTTTTTGTTTGTTTTTTTGTTTCTGGCACATTTTGGGTTATAAATCAGAAATGACATGAAAACAACAATGTTAATCCTCTTTTTATTAAACCCAGTGCTTTCCCATAAATCTATTCATAAAATCCAAACTTCTCACTATGGCTTATAAGATCTAGAAGAGTCTGTCCTATCTCCAGCCTTCATCTCTTCCCATACTCACTAAATGCTAGCTACTCTGACATCCTTTATGCTATAAATAACACCAGATTCACTCATCCTCAAAGCCTTCATACGCTCTGTCTTGGATACTTCCACGCTAAGCATTCTACTAAGCCCACACCCAAATATTCTGTTAATCATCCTATGGTTGGACCCTTCTTACCCTCCCGATTTCAATTGAAATGTGACTTTCCTGTATCAACTTTCCCTAAGCTGGGTTGTCTGACTGAATCCAAATGGCTAATGGGTTTTCCTTTTCTTATTACCTTCTCTCTATGCTTTGCTTGGGGAAAAAATGGGAGGAGGCAGTACATAGAGTAAGAAAGTCACGGTATGGAAGCACAAGAGGGGAATGGTGTCTATTCCCCAGTCTGGCTCTTGGGATTGGACCTAACATCCACAGAGAGAGAGAGAGAGAGAAAGAGAGACAGTGAGAGTGCTTCAGTAACTGCTGATGCTATTGCTCTGATTGTAGTAATTGGAATACATAGGGCACATGTAAGACACAAGGTCACTGGCAAGGGTGGCAATGGCATGATTCTTCCCTTCGTAACTAGAAGGCAGCAGTTTTCAAACATGAAAGCCAAGCAGCTAAAAGTGAGCAGATTTGTTCTTGAGCACGTTGAGCTACCCTTGGAGATGCCAATGCATCACTGGGGAGATTGTGAGAGAGGTGTAGGCCCTGCTGATGGAGCTTGCAATGGAGGGAAATCATGTCTATATCCTTGGGGTGTCAGGTCTGAAGATACCCGGGTTAAGTCAATAATCTCTTGGACAGTAACAGTCAGTGATGATTAGCAGTTACAGATGCATCTTGGTACCAAAACAAATAACAGCATCCAGGAACTATGCAAAGCCACCCATCAATCTAATGTCCTGTTGTGCACATACAAGACATTTTCCTTTTCTTCCTAGCTACTTAATGGATACAGACAAACTGTCAAATAGACAAACAAAGAAGTAAGAATAAATGTTGCTCCCAAATTTAAGGTGAATCATTAGTGAGACTGGGTATCGTCAGGGAATTGAGTCTGTTTTCTAACTAGCTTTATTTTAGCACAGCCATAAATCTGGCTGTAATTGTCTTTTAACTCCAGTGACTCATACATCTGAGCATTTCACTTGACTCTCAACCGTGAAAAATTGCAACTGATTTGACAATATGACTGTGCTCTCACTCACATGCATGTGACCACATGAAGCTGGCAGTACATCTGTTTTTGTTCTTGGGATGTTGATGGACTATCATGAACCATCCTATATCTTTTCCAGTCCCTTGTGGGTCCAATAGGATGCACTTGAGAGGCAGGAAGAGTTTGGGGTCAGTAACTAGATTTTTTTGAATACCAAACAAATGGGCATGTATGGCAATTGAATAGAGCATGAACTTTTTTTTTTTCCTTTACAGATTTACCTACTTGAAACATCACCTTAGTTAATGAAGAAACTATATATATGTATATGAAGAATATGTATATGTATATGTATGAACTACATATATGTATATGAAGAAACTAATATATATGTATATGAAGAAACTATATATATATGTTCTATGACTGATAATAAAGATTATTATTAACTGAGGTATAACACACAAAATTACTGTTTTAATCACAAGGATCACTATTTAAAATAGGTGAACAGGCTGGGCGTGGTGGCTCACGCCTGTAATCCTAGCACTCTGGGAGGCTGAGGCAGGCAGATTGCTCAAGGTCAGGAGTTCAAAACGAGCCTGAGCAAGAGCAAGACCTCGTCTCTACTATAAATAGAAAGAAATTAATTGGAAAACTAATATATATATATATATATATATATATATATATATATATATATATATATATATAAAGTTAGCCAGGGATGGTGGTGCATTCCTGTAGTCCCAGCTACTCAGGAGGCTGAGGCAGGAGGATTGCTTGAGCCCAGGACTTTGAGGTTGCTGTGAGCTAGGCTGACGCCACGGCACTCACTCTAGCCTGGGCAACAGAGTGAGACTCTGTCTCAAAAAAAATAAAAAATAAAATAAAATAAAATAGGTGAACATTTACTTTTTCATCTAGAAACAAGTTAAAGCAAATAATAACTTATATTTAAATCACATTTGACATTTTTTTCTAATGAATAGTAAATGGTTTCAAACTTTAAACCATTAAAGTTTAAACCAAGATGTATTTGATATTTCTTAGGTATTCCTGAACATGATCAAGATTTCATTTCTCCAGGTACTTTTTTTTCCACTCACAGAGCCAAAATATCAAGGCTTCATAAGGTTTCCTCAAGTGTCCATTTAGCATTTAAGTTTTCATAATTAATTTGTAAAGGAGATAACAATGCGAATCATCATCTCATCTGGACAACTCCATTTCCAGATTCCAACAAAACCATCAACACATTTACGGCACTGAGACTGAATCAGGTGGGTCTTATGCACTCTCCTGTGTGGCCAATATTGGGTAGCAGTGAGGGGTTTAGAATAATGAGGTTCAGTCAATTCGGGCTCCCATTGGAGCTCAGGCAACTTCCATTTGTGGTTATGATGATAAATTTCAAAAGAGATGCACTATCTGTAGAACCATGTTAAAAATGATGCAGTGAAACTAAAAAGCCACCTATTTTGAAAATAAAAAGGCACCACTATATAAATACAAAAGAAATTCATTAGAAGATTTGAAATACTTAGTTCAAATGTATCATAAAATGCAAATATAAAATAATAGAATATATTTGTCAACATTATATTTTCATTTCATCAGTTCTACTAAGAAAAATATATGAATTTTTTGTATACATAAAAGAAACTCCACAAAGCATACTCCATGTGACCACTGAATATGATTTTTGATGATTATTAGCATGGAAAAATTGTGAACACAATGGATTTTAAATAATTTAAAATTATTAAATATTTTCAATAAATATTGGAATATTATTTTGTCAGTATTAATAATCTCAATTTTTAAATTCACATATGACCCCAAAACATATAATGTTACTTTGTCCTGAAAGTAACAACTTTAAAAGAATTCAAGCTTAAACATTCTTCTAAATGCTTCATGGGATTTATGATAAAATATAGTCCTTCAGAACTCCTGACAAAGAGTGACAATAAGAAGCAAAGATTTGTATGGAGTTCAGGGAAAGTTGAAAAGCCTTTGTTATATATTCCTTACATATCTACACAGTAAATGGATAGATAGCTTTCTAGGGAGTCTGTAAAAGTGCCAAAATTAAATATTTGGGCATAAATATGGGATGCAGAATTAGCTACTCTTTTTAAAATTTAACTTTTTCAAATAAAAATCAAAAGCAATTATGTATTTTTAATTACTCAACTCTAAATGAATATTATATGAAACCGAGACTTATAAGAATAATATATTTAAAAGCCCTAGATGACATACAATACAAAAACAGGTATATTTACAAATGATGCATTTATTTTAACTGTAATTGTCTAGCATTTTCAATATCCTCCCCACTTTTGACCCGTTTTATCTTGACATTCAGCTAAAGGGTGAGCAAAAAAATTAAGTGGAATAATTGTGAAAAAAAAACAATTAAATGAATCATTACCTGATAACCTAAACAATAGTAATGTGAGATAGGTATTTTAGGCATTATTTGGACTTATAAACTGTCTAGTGATCTAACAAAAGACATAATGGTTTATTCACTAATTGTCGCTGTCATCCTTAGAGGCTATTAACAACTCAAAGTTGTGAATTACACCCAAATAAAGGGTGCTTTTGTATAGGCATTTGTTCCTATTGCTAGTCATTTATTCTTCAAATCTCTTTTAGGCACCACTTACAAAGATAACTAAAAATATAAACTCTGTGTATATAACAGAGAGAGGCAGGTAGTCAGTCATTGAATAGAATAAGGTGTATAGTGCCAGGAAAAGATTTTTATCTAATGCAATCTGAACTGGACAACATTATTTCTTTGTTGGAGCTATTTCTATTTCTAGTCCTTAAAAAGTCACACACACTTACATTGATGGTTTAGTTTATTACCTCCCTTCAGGCCTTGTGTTAAGCACAAGTATACACAATTCGCAGCAATATCTCTGCATAAGACATTTCTGATGGGATGAGAAGGTTTAAAATATAGATGTTTATTTCAGAGATGCTGAAATGGTTTATAAAAATTCCATGACTATAAGGAGTTCATACAGAATGCAATTTACCAGGAAGGAACAATGTCATCTTTACACAAAAATAATATGTGCGTGAGTGTTTTGAAAGGTTGGGATTCACTGTTCTGTGTTATTTTTTAAGATGCGCTTGACTCACTACTGATGGCTTGAAATAGCCTCTAAAACAATGCCTATGGATCAGTGCAGTGAATCCTGACATGGAGTTTGTTGGAGTTGACCGTGGTACCCATATACTCAAAATATTTACGGGGGGAAATGGAACATTTGGAATTGAGGCATTAAGGGGTTGCTGTGATAGTTACTCTAAACAGTTGAGTTCAAAATTAATGTGTCAGTTCTGTTATCAAATGTTATAAAACAGGAGGTTAAAAATAAATGTTAGGTACAATTATAAACTACAATAAAACTTATTTCAGAAACCTGCTCATTTCCTAATATAGGCACTGTTTTCAGTGTCTCTAAAAACTGTCACCTCTGCCAATGTGACTCACAGATGAGGATCAAGTGGTCTGTGTGATATTATCAATTATACAGAAAGGAATCGAAGTCTTTCTTTCATCTTATAAGCTGTTTGGGAAGGTGTATGCTTGTATAATGGGGAGCAAGAGGAGATTAACTTGTTAAGCCTTTATCTGATGCAAAAAACAGACGTTTACTAAGTCACCTATAAAGAGATGGTTCGATAATAGCTGAGCATTCATATAAATCTTCAGGGACACAGATTCTCTCAAGTGTGACAGAATACTCATCTCAACTGCCAGCACTCCTATTTAAAAAGATCCCATTCGGCAAGTGGCAAATGGTGTTTTGAGGTCGGCTCAGTGACAGGTTTGTTTTCTATTTGATTAACATTATCTGTCACCCGAAGACGATAAAATGACCTTCAATGAAAACCCCTTTTAAATTTTGTCCACTTGAGCTCCACCATTGGCTGTACTTTAAGAGTGATCTTTAAAATATTCAAAGGTTTTTGGTTACACTTTCTTGTCTGAAAAAAAAAAAAAACAACAACAAAAAAAAGATAAAATATTCAAAGGTGACTACGAAAGAGAAATATGGGAAGCCACAGAAGATGACCACTAACTAATTCTGTTCTGGGAACCACTAGGAAAGGACAAAAATATATCTAAGAAAGAGAATATTGTCTACCCACCAGAATCCAAAACAGATTCAGCACAATCGAGCAATGCACGAAACAGATTTGCAACAAATAGCAGATGATGTTTACCTGCACAGTCTAAGGTGCTTAGTTAATTCCTTTCCAGCCCGTAATCTATTTGACATCTAGTCTTTTAATAATACAGTAGATGAAAGAAGTCCCTATTATAGAATTTTTAGGCACACACTACACATTTCTTGAAGTGTGCTTGTATAATCACAAACAAGTGGGCAAATGCTTCACCAGGCTACCTTAATATCCCTGTCTCTACTTCCACATTGGTTTTGGTTTTGTGCCAGGAAGGTAGTGGTTTGCTAAGAACTACAAGCTTTTTAAAGTTGACTTTTTGAATATTTTCTAATTTTTAATTTTCAGGGATACATAACAGTTGTACATATCTATGGAGTGCACGTGATACCTAGCAACAGCATTCCCATGTTCATTTGCAATTGCCAAGATGTGAAATCAACTTGAATGTCTATCAACGGAAGAATGGGCAAACTTGACTTTGATCTGTGCTAACTGCAGGTTCCAGGGAACCGTTTGAAGTGAAGAAATGGCGAATGCATGAGTCAGTGAGCTGCCTGGTGGGTTATTCTTCCACATAACACTTCACCTAGAAGTTTTGCCTTTCCTCACAAAGCCATGATAGGCAGAGCCAGTCCTAAGGTCCAATTGGTATGAGTCAAATAAATAGAGAACTAGCAGTTTTATCTGAATAGTATTAAATGGTGGCTAGGAATGACAGTGGGATGTACACTAGATGTGTACCTTTTTTTTTTTTTTTTTTTTTTTTGAGACAGAGCCTCGCTTTATTGCCCAGGCTAGAGTGAGTGCCATGGCATCAGCTTAGCTCACAGCAACCTCAAACTCCTGGGCTCAAGCAATCCTCCTGCTTGAGGAGGATAAAGCCTCCTGAGTAGCTGGGACTATAGCCATGCGCCACCATGCCTGGCTAATTTTTTTTTCTATATATATTAGTTGGCCAATTAATTTCTTTCTATTTATAGTAGAGACGGGGTCTCGCTCTTGCTCAGGCTGGTTTCAAACTCCTGACCTCGAGCAATCCGCCCTCCTCGGCCTCCCAGAGTGCTAGGATTACAGGCATGAGCCACCAAGCCCAGCCAGATGTGTACCTTGATATGGCTTGTAGCAAAAGGTGAGGTATTAGGGGCACTCCTAAAATGACATCTACTGTTTAGAAATGGGGTCAGGAAAACCTCTAATTATATTATTATTGTAACATTTCTAATTAGAAATATTTACATACAATTTGTTCATAAGAGAACTCTTCCCCCCAAAATGATGACAGTGCATAAAAAATAAATTCCATTTGCTTCTCAACCCCAAAGTACATAAAAATTGAAATATTTTCTAGCTAAATATCAGTTATATGTTCTAGCATCAGCTTTAGTTTCTCCCACATCCATTTTCTGCTACAATGAAGTGACAAAGCCAACTCACATTGCATGCACATTTGTTACATCTAATCCTTTGTTTTTCATTTAGATAAGTATGCTTTATATGCTAGGTACCATAGGAAGTCCCAAAGCTCAGAAAATCGCTAATGAGAATGGAAGGAATTAACCATCATGAAAGCTGCAGCATGTAGTACTATGCAACATTGCTCAGAGTTCATGTAGTGGGTTAATTAGTATAGCAGCTGTTCAATGAGCTTTATTGCAACTGGAGTCTTGTATCCTAAATCTGACATATCTATTTTTTTTTTTTTCAAGACAGAGTCTCACTCCTTCGCCTGGGCTAGAGTGCCATGACACCAGCCTAGCTCACAGCAACCTCAAACTCCTGGGTTCAAGCAATCCTTCTGCCTCAGCCTCCCAGATAGCTGGTACTACAGGCATGTGCCACCATGCTCGGCTAATTTTTTCTATTTTTAGTTGCCCAGCTCATTTTAGTAGAGACAGGGGTCTCACTCTTGCCCAGGCTGCTCTCGAACTCCTGAGCTCAAGGGATCCTTCCACCTCAGTCTCCCAGAGTGCTAGATGACATATCTTTTCTTAAGAAAGATAGCAACTTTATGCCTTGCAAAGAAAATAGTCCTCCAATGTTATTTTGTAATGAATTAAGCCTTCATCTTTCCTCAGACCTTTTCTCTTCTTTCTTTTTCTAGTAACCTCAAAAATATTTAAAGGATAATCCTATAAAATAACTTACACTGCGTAGCCTGAGTACAATGTCTCATACATTGTAGTTACTCGACAGATATTTGTTTAATAAATAAGTGAAGGTCGAGTGGGAAATTATAGTGTCGAATTAAAAATGGGCTTAGAGGT
Organism: Microcebus murinus; assembly: GCF_040939455.1. Lineage (NCBI taxonomy): Eukaryota > Metazoa > Chordata > Mammalia > Primates > Cheirogaleidae > Microcebus > Microcebus murinus. The sequence continues at coordinate 9,991,585 of NC_134132.1, read as the reverse complement.
CATCACTAAGTTAGTTGAATTATTTACTATTAGCACCCTGTCATATTTTCACTGTTAAATTTCATATTATTCATTAAGGAAATGTGGTGTTGGACAGTAATGTAGTTATAAATTATCTATAACTTCTAATATACCCAGATAACATGAGGTTCCTAACATGTAACTTTTCAAAGGTAAATTCTCCACCATTTAGATTTATAACACTTTTTATTAATCTTTTAAGAGCCTGCAGATCAATACTTGCTGTCTATAAGTAAAAGCCTATTAACTTATATAAGATGAGAAACTCTAGTGCAATATAAATTACATATACTACTTCTACAATAAATCTATAGGCATAAAATCATGATTATAAAAATCGGCAGACCTAAACAAATGAGTATATATTTCTGTAAAGTTCATAGACACCAAAGACACTCAACTTGTAAAATCCCACCGTGTAAAATTAAATGGAAAATTATAAAAGGATCAAAGCTATGGTTACTAATATAATGGCTGCCTACCCAGAAACTAATTTATTTTAATAGCTGTGCTGGAACTAGAATGTCCCCTTCTGTAACCTTAGCTAGAAAATATCAATACAAACCTTTTTATGCAGAGCTATCTTTAATAAGAGCCATCCCATTGAGAAAAATTTAAAAAAAAAAGAAACAGAAAGATAGGAAAATTTTCACCTATTTCCAATCCCATCAGATATTACTTCATTTATATGCCATTTCTGTATAAATTCACATAGAATATGGACATTCCTTATAGTTCAGTTTTACCAACAAGTTGCCTAAATCATTTTAGGGCTATGTGCTATCCACAGATATTGTACAGTTAATTGGCATCATTAAGTAACATTCTGAAATTAAGATGAGTTTAAATGTATCAGCTAAAGGCTTGATTGAACATTGATAAACCATGCACTAGATGTCTAAAGAGATGGAATTCATCTCTTAGTAGGTTTTCTCCTTATGTACCTGTCTCTAATTTGGAAGCCACGTCTTTTAAGTTGCAAACGTTATGTTCATGTTGGAAACTTAAACTATAATTTTAATAATTAAAAGATGATTTGAAATGTAATGCTACCCATGGGTGCTTCTTATCTGGGGAGTTTCTTACAGATTCTTTTAAGGAACAAGAATGCTATGGAAACCAGATTCTACCATTGCTCTAATTTTTAATTCTGAATTTTCCATTTCCATTTTGGCAAAGGAGGCCAAAACATAAATAACCTTTTTGATCTGTTTTGCCCATGTGTCGGTTCCCAGGAGACCAATGACTTCACTTTTCCCATTATTGAAGGTTTACATTTTGCAGCCATCTTTTATTCTTCCATTGCTATATTCAATCATCCTGTGGCCAATTTTTTCCAGGTCATTCTCTAACTTTAACCTCTATTTCAAAGCTGTATATCTCTATCTATCCAAATATATTAAACTTGAAAATAAAGTGAGTCATAATATTTATGATTGCATATAAAATATAATAAAACATTTATTTGAATGAAATTCATTTATATCCTTGCAACTATATTAGCCAATAGCCTTAAACTAACAGGGTTCATTAAGTAGTAAAAGTAGATTCTTGTGTGGTGGTTAGGAGTGCACAGAAATATGCTTCATCAAGGTTTGGAGAAAAGATGAGTATATAAAAATATGAAATTACATAAACAGTATCATTAGAAATAGCTAGCAAAGTTTAAGTATTTTTATAATCACATCACTTAAAAAGTGACTTAACTATTTTCAAAAAATTTAACTAGTTAATTCCACACATATTCATTATAACATTTATATATGTTTTGGAGGAAAATACTTTTACCCAGTCAAATTTATCAGGTTAGAGAAACAATTTGTTTACCTCAAATATTTATGAAGATAAATGTTATGCTAAAAGTTTATTAGAATATAGATAAAAGTTTCACCCATACTTAAACATGATTTGAAAATAAAAAGGCAATAAGCTTTTCATATAGGGTTCTGGGGTTAAGTAGAATTCACTTGTTTTTGCTGGTCTCAGATGCATTAATTGGAATTTGGGCTGGACTCCTTTGTCAAATCAGAATATGAGAGAGTTGATAAAGTGAGCATTTATATGCCTTCATTGTTTTGGCCACAGTTGCAACTGATAAGTTGCAAGCATTTTGCTTTGTTTAAAAGTGAGTGTTGTAGTCTGTTTGTGTTGCTATAAAGGAATGCCTGAGGCTGGGTAATTTATAAAGAAAAGAGGTTTATTTGGTTCACAGTTCTGCTGCCTGGAAGACTGGGCATCCAGGGAAAGCCTCACTCATGGAGGGAAGCGACCCTGCATGTGCAGAGATCACATGGCAAGAGAGGAAGCAAGAGAGCCAGCACAGAGGTGCCAGGATCTTTTTAACAGCCAGCTTGCACCCACGGGAACTAACCTAACCAAGTGAGAACTCATTCCCCTCCTCTCTCCAGGTGGTCCTTAACCTATTCATGAAGGATCAACCCCCATGACCCACATACCTCCCATTAGCACCCCTCCCCATTGAGGATAAAGTTCAATGTGAGATTTGCAGGGGATAAATATCCAAACTATATCAGTGAGTATTAGGCCTGATTAGGTCAAATACTCAAATTTTCATTCACTCCTTAAAAACAGATCCACACTTAGTCATTCTTCACACTTCTCTCCATCATGTTCTCACACCCAAATTGTTAACTTGTTTCTCTGTTCTCACATTTGCAATTGGGTTCAGACCTTTAGTGATCTCTCATCTATGTGCTTACATTTCTGAAGTGGAATTCCTATCTCTAATATAATATATTCTCTTAATTCTAGGCATGTCATTAGAATTTTCTTTCTAAAACCCAAATGGGATTTTACTAGTCCCCTATAGAAAAACTGTCAATGTGTCCACATTGCCCACTGGCTATAGAGTTCAAACTAGTGTGACTAGTTTGTCATTCACAAACTAGTGAATGACATAAAGTGTCATTCACTACACGGCAAAATAGTCCTTCCAGCTTCCCCTCTGGGCATCCCTTCTCTTGCTCTCAGCGTGGTGTTGAGGATATAAAGGCAAATTCAACAGTCATTCCTGTCAATGAGCTCATAGTTTAAGTGAGGAGAGAGATAAGCAGATCATTATAACACAATCTGGCTAGGACAATGACAGAAGCTTGCACAGGTGCCATGGGAACAAAGAGGAAGGATATGTAAGCCATACTGGGAGGGAAAGAGGAGTATGGGAGACTTAGCAGAGGGCACAATGCCTTCGGGAAGTCTTGAGGTAGCCTCAATTTGTACAGCTAGGATGCTACTTTCATTCCTTCTCCTTAATGCCAAGAACCTACACTCACTTAGGCTGGGTCCATGCCATGTCCCCATGGCAACAGAAAGCCACTCCCTGATGGCCATTTAGGATGTTTAGCTGATCTACAATGGACCTCCCTCCCTGCCTCATAGATGAATCTGTGTGTGTGTGTGTGTGTGTGTGTGTGTGTGTATGTGTGTGTGTGTATGTGTGTGTGTGTGTGTGTGTGTGTGTATGTTTGAATGCTCTTTTGAGAAAGACCTGTCATGGAATTCCACTCATATGCTCATGTGTTCTGCAACCCTCAATGTAGACCTCTGCTGTACCTCTTGTGTGGTGGCTCTTTTTGCTGTCCTGTTATGATGAGTACAACCCTAAGCCAAACCCCAAACACAAAGATAGTAGTAAATGCTAAAGATGAAAAATATCCTCAAGAGTTTTTTTAAAAAAAACAAAAAACAACTGACTGTCACAGAATTGTTTGTGGTCAATACCTCAGAACCAATAACAAATATTTCACATGTTATTTATAACAAGGAACCTCAGGAACACCCTACCAGCTTATAAAGCCCATTGATTAGTAATATGCAAATTATTTTTCAAAAGTGTTTCTAAATCTATTCCATAAAATAAGGAGAATATTATTTAAGAAATTATTATGCATGGGCCATTGTTGCAATTGAGTAGAGAGAAGCGCAGTAAGTGATTGCTACATTGAATTATACTTTCTGTAGAAGGTCTCATGAATAGGGCTTCACTGTAGAAGGTCTCATGAATAGGGCCTCACATATGCCCTTACATAAAATATAAGCATCTACTATGAATCAGTTGATTGATTAATCAACTTGTACTCTGTAACAAGGTTTGCATAAATAATATCTTGCAAGAAAAGTGTGAAATACATCTCACTAATCTGTAAAAATGCAACTGGAAGTCTTGTGGCTTCCTAATATGAATTTTTCTCACAAAGACAAAGACTATAGCCTATAGCTTCACCCAGAGGTATTGCTCTTTCATACACAGTGAGATTATCTCTAAGCCTAACTAGTTGCATTGTAATGCAATCTGTGGTCATAAGAGAGGCAGATATCTCAGATTGCTCAATGCTATTCATTGAAAAAGAAAATTATGTGTCCAAGAGACTACAGAATCGGGACTGTAGCTACATTCAATATTAAACAAGAAGCCCCGTTCTTATATTCTCAGTTAAGTGACTCTGTAATAAAACAACAGGGTAGTTTTTACCTAACAGCAGTGAACCCCCAACTTTCCTTTACTTTACGACTATTTACTAGCCTCAGATATTTTTAAAATCTTAAACTTTTATAACTTTGTTTCTAACTAAGAACATAAAAGGAAAGTATTTCTTAACATTTATTTTATGTAACATAATTCTCAAAGTATTAGAAGATATAGCCAAATACCTGACTTTTGCTATTTTTCTTCCAGTTGTGTTTTATGGACATGGCCAGAAACCACTTAGAACTGGTGCACAAACAAGCTAAGTAGCACAAATGGCATTTGATTTTTTTCTCTGTCTCAAAGGGAAGTGTTTCATTAGGAATTATTCATTAAAAATAAGGCAGAAGGTGTTACTTTTACAGTTTTCGTGTCTTTCAATATGATGAAATGATGTGAGAATGAGGGTAATCTGGAAAAGAAAAAAATCTTTTGATTTGAGAACAGATGGGTAATAATCTTTACAGTGAAGAACATATCTAAGGTTAATGGCCTACATGCTAAACTCATTTTAATTTTTTAAAGCCATTCCCAGTTGAAAATGCCATGCTTTAGCTGAACCAACACTTACAGTATTTTAAAAAAAATATCTTTATACTTTCGGAGTACTCTGCTGCTACTTCTCACTAGAGCAACAGTGGGAAGCCCTGGATGGTTATTCCTTTGTGAATACAAGCACCCATATGATATTGGTTGTTTTTGCATGAATAGGTAAAAATGTTTTGTCATACTAATGCTTTAAATACAGATTTTTCTAGAATCATTTTATTCCTTAGAACTCCAAGCCTCGTTCTAACCTACATCAGTAGTTAAATTATTGCTTATCTTCTAACCAAAGTCCACTTGAAGGTCCTACCATTTTGATGTTGGAAGAATTGGGTAAAAAAAAAAAAGAATTATGCTTGTCCCAGTTATCAACAGAATATTAAAAAAGATTTTTAAAAATGAGAATAGCAGCTCCGGTTTTCAGCTATTTGACACATTTCACTAGGAAACAGGAAGGCTAACAGATTGGGTCTGCAATGTATTTTTAAGATCACACTTACAGTCTCCTAATTTAAAATTTTTTTACAGGGATGACGACTTGAGAAAACACATACTCCTTCTTAGTCTTTACACATATATTTTGATGGATCATACACTCTTACCTGAGCTAGGTGATCATTACCTGTTGTTACTTACAACTGTTTCTGTGGTCAAGTGAATGGGCCATTGGCCATCAAGAAAAACAATTTTGCCTTCATACCCGATTTTAACATTCAGCTACAGACGTGGCTTTAGAATGGTAGAACAGACAGCTTCCATTTTCTTGAGTCCAAATTTAAATATGGTTAAGGCTACACTATGGGAAAAATGATTCATCATTTCTTTGTTCACTTGTGGGATGAAAAATGCAATTTAAACATTTCATTATCTCTAGCTTCAAAACTGCCTTTATGAAAATTTGAAAAAATATTTCTTTTGAAGAAGCAAAACATAATATTTTCCATTAAATCTTAAAGCCTGACAGCTAAGTGATGCTTAGGAGACCATATTCTAACTATGGGTTTACGAGCTTTACAAAGAAACCCATTTACAATCATGGGCCTTTTTCCAGGATGGACATCCTAAGACAGATTTTCTTTTTAAATACTGGCCTGGAGAATGGGAAGAGGAAGTTAAAAAAAAAAACCCTATTTATATTATTTATAGGAGACATATCTTTTTTCAATATCTTTATTTAAAACACTTTATCTGTAAATACACAGTACACAGTATTACATAGTTTATGGTCTGTGACTTACAGTGATAATTTTGGGTCATTTTTCTGAGTTAATTTTATAAGTGGGGAAACAATCAAAGCGACCGAGAGAATGATCTATGCTGCAGAAATGCAACAAAGGGGTCAGGGACTGGGATAGAGAAGATGGAAGTAAATATATGAAAAAGGGGAAGAAAAAAAGGAGAAAAGAGTATGTTGTACCTTCTCCCCACATTTCCCCATGGCAGAAGGACAGAAACTAACTCTAAGGACCACTCAGAAGTAGCCAATAATCGTCAGCTGGAGGGATGGATGAATGGGTGGTTGGATGAATGGGTGAGGATATTTGTGCCTGGGACCCTCCTGTCACCATGAATAAGCAGTCCCAATGAAATTGTCATTTGCAATGCTTTCTTCACCTGTGAAGAAACGAACTTAAACACAGGCACTAGGAGAACGTGGGACCACAGAGCTCAGATTTTTATAATAAAGGGAAGGAAAGAAAGCTTGAAAGTTCCTTGTTGAAGAAAATTTTTGCACTCTGGTAGCGTGTAATGGTTCTCCTAATGAACAGAGCAACCTTGCCTTGGAGTGAAAGGAAGCACTTATATCGGGTGTCATCACGATCAAGCATCTTGTAGGTAAAGGAAAAAGGATGATCGTAAATGAAAAAAGAAAAACATCGTTCCTTCTGAGATGGGTTGAGAATAAGGACTATGGAGTTGGTATCTCCATTGCTTGAAAATACAGACTGAGAAAAGGGGTGTCGCTAGCAGAGAGAGTCTTCAATGCTTTCAGAACATAGAAGTGTTCATAAGAAAGAGAAAATGATATAAGAAAGAGAAAGTGAAAGAGAAAATAATAAGGAAAGTGATATTCTAGTGCTCACTTTTCCACTTCTGGTTTTGTGACCTCAGGCAAGTGAATCGATTATTCCGAGCAGACGATGAGTCTGAAGATGAGGGTCTATAGTGGTCCCTTCCAACACCAAGACTGTTGGTTCTGCAGCCACAGCTATATCTGGAAACTCCACTTGCATTTTTGAAGCTTTCCAAGACTATCCAGAATTTATTATCTATTTATTTAAAAAATCTATGGTGAAATTCTCTAAATAGAACACTGTCCTGTGTGTAAAGAGATGTCTTTATTAAAATTTCTTTTAGGCTGTTCCTTCCCAAGGTAGTGGAAACTGTGCAAATCTTAGAAACTCATTTAGAGTTGATATTATTTTACTTGACTATAAAAACTTAAGAATCCAATCATTTGCCTTTTGTACTAACAATATACTTTGACAGATCTGAATGGTTACTCAGTCATTTTAATCTAGATGCATAATTTTTTTTAAATTTCAGCATATTAGGGGGTACAAATGTTTAGGTTATGTATATTGCCCTTGTCCCCCCACACACACACCAGTCAGAGCTTCAAGCACGTCAGTTCCCCAGATGGTGCACATCGCACTCATTATGTATGTATACATCTATCTCCTCTTCCCCCTCCCATCTGCCCGACGCCTGATAAATGTTATTCCTATATGTCCACTTAGGTGTTGATCAGTTAATACCAATTTGCTGGTGAGTGCATGTGGTGCTTGTTTTTCCATTCTTGAGATACTTCACTTAGTAGAATGGGTTCCAGCTCTAGCCAGGAAAATACAAGAGGTGCTAGATCACCATTGTTTCTTACAGCTGAGTAGTACTCCATGGTATACATGTATCACATTTTATTAATCCACTCATGTATTGATGGGCACTTGGGTTGTTGCCACATCTTTGCAATTGTGAATTGTGTAGATGCATAAATTTAACTTCTAAGGAATTCTATTTTAGAAATATATCCTGAGTCTAACAATATTTATCAAGCAGTGTTTATGCTTCTAATATAGCATGGGAAGAGAATGTAGAAGTCTAGCAACACAAAAAGGACTCATTTCAAATCATATTATATAGGTTTTGGAAACGGGGTGGCAAAATTTTATTGTTTTTCAAACACCAAGCTGTTCTTCAGGAGCAAGAACACTGCATTCCCTGGCTTTCTCCGTCTAGTCCTACTATACCCCTGGCATCATATCACTTTTGTCAATCAATTGCATCCAGAAGGTGTGACAAAATGCCAAGTAATACTTCCGGCAGAATTCCAGGAATTCTCAGATGGTTTTTTTCCCTTTCCCCTCTTTAAAACTGTACCATATGAGCTAGGTTTCTTTCTTTTTTTTTTTTGAAATGTCCATGAAAAACAAGTCCAATTTTTCTTAAAATTGGCCTCTCTTAGAGATGAAATGATTTTGGAGAAGCTTCATAAAAGTCCATTTGTTCATCTTATTCCTTTTAATATGGCTCATACATCTGTCCTCTATAAAGAGCTTCAAAATGTCACCATGTAAGATGCTACTGTAAAATATATATCTAGCATGTCTGATTGAAAGACAATGGTCAATCTGTTTATTAGGAGAAATATCTTATTCATTAATCTTAAAAAAATATTAGAGGAAAATCAATATAATCTGAAGTTGAAACTAAGGATCATTAAATAAATTTGATCATTTTATTTATCAAAAAATAAAAATAGTGTTTTACTGCTTTTAAAGTACTTTTACATATGTTTCCATTTGTCTCTCATGATAACCCCACTATTATACATAAGCATGTATGCATACATGCATGTATATATATATTATATACAATGGCCCCCTTATATATAAGTTTTAGAAAGGGTACATAACATGAATAAGGTCACAGAGCACTTAAATTATGTGTTAATGTTTATAATTTCTAAATTACTTCTATAGGATCCACTGGCTTTAGTGACATTAAAAGATTATATACAGCTATAGGATTTTATAATATTCTGCTAATTTCTCAGTTACTGTGTGTGCGTTTGTTCAGGAGAATACTGTAAAAGCAAGAAGGTGCAGCAATTAAAAAATGAGGAATATTTACTAATTAAGCATTAGGAGTTTTCAATATTTTAATGGGAGATATGCATCTCCAATATTTACTTCTCCAATCTTTCCTAAGGAATTGATGAAGATGTAAACCAATATTCAGATGTAAGGATGTTATTTATATGTACAATTTTTACTTGTCGATTAAAATAAATAAAAGAAACAAAACATTATTTATAATATGTCTAAATTAGAAATAGAAAACTTTGGTGTCCAAAAATATTGTAGTATAGTTTGAAGTAAAAAACAATAAAACAAAACAAAAAAACAGGTGGATGGCATTGCATTCACAAGTAAACTGAGACCAGACCACAAGTAAATTGATCTGATCACTGGTACTTCAGCAGTTAGCAGATTTGGGACTTAAATCCATGTTAGCTATCTCCAGATAGAGAACTCTCTCTACCAAGACATTTTTTATATCATACCCTAATTGTAGGACTGCTCATTTGCCCAGGTGTTCATTGTGTATGGGTAGGAGCTTGTGCATAATTGCAATTAAAAATCATTATTCTTTTAAATTGGAAGAAAAGCAAAATAAGTGGGTAGATAGATTATAGCAAAGCCAAATAGTAGGTTGCAAGGTGTCACATGTACTGAATGTTAGATAATACACTTCATACTAAGTATCTTTTGGTTTTGATTTTTCTCTTTTGTTTTGTTTTTGTTTTTTAGAGATGAGGTCTCACTATGTTGCCCAGGCTGGCCTCGAACTCCTGGGCTCAAGCAATCCTCCCACCTTAGCCTTCCAAGTAGCTGGGACCACAAGTGTGTGCCACCATGCCCGGCTCGTGTTAAATATCTTTCCAAAGTCTTTATCTCTAGCAGAAGTCACAATGTTGTGTGATGCTCTGGTAGATACTAAAAACCGTGAATCCAGAACGTCTCTTTTATATGACAACAAAACATCTGAATTAAATGGAGCTTAAAATTAAGTCTCTTAAAAGGTTAGAGATAAGCCAAAGTCAATACTTCCACTGATTTTTTTTTTCATAAATAAACTTTACTTACCAAAATAATACTTTGGGTTTCTTTAGGGAAGCCAAAGAGGAATAGCAGAGAAAAGATAACTCAGACATAATAAATAAAAGAAAGTTCTGAGCTAACACTCATGGAAGTTTCAAATGCTCTTGTGGCATTTGATACTGGTAAGAGTAAATTATTTCCAAGAAGCCAAGTTCAAGCTGGTACAAAAGCTGTACATTAATGACTTGAAAAAATTCCCAGTGGGGCAACATCTAAATATATTTCCGTGAGAATAGCATATAATTTTGTTATGAAGTTGATGATTTAGCCAAGAAGGTGTCTGATGTCCAAAATACATTCACTAATGAAAATCTAAGGAGCATTTGGATAAATGAGTGGATGAGAAAATTTGCAACACACATGAACGTTACATTTTGGTCATGATGACACAGTTGGCCAAATCAATCTCAACAGTCCTTCCTTGCAAAGCTAACATGATTAGCTCGATGCAAAAAAAATATATATATAGCATTTGCATTATTAACATGCCTTATTCTTGCCATGGTTGTAAACATACAGACTGTATCCCTTGAATGTTAGCAAGTATAAATATATTTAGATTTTTAAAATGTAAGACTAAAAAATTAAGAACTCTTTTGAACTACAATTATGAACCCCCCAACCCAAAACATCTTCCTTAACACAGTAGCAGTCAAAAATCACTTTTAACCATCCCACAGAAATGTATCGCTAAATGGTACTCAAAAGGTTATTTCAAAAGGCACAAATCCTATGAACACATGACTGCATGCTACGTATCCATTCTTTGTGAGCTTATTGAAAGAAGTGACTTCGTCTTATAAAATTTCTATGCCTGCATCACCTAGCTCAGTTTCAACCCAAGGGAAGGTTTGTGTTCAGGTTATATTTGCAGAAGGGAAGATAATCTTGCTTAGCATCTGTCCACAGACAATGCTTAATTACAGGTTGTTTGAGTTTGCTGGCTGTCCACTAACGTCTGTTCTCAGTCCTTTGTCAGGGCGTGTGTCTGTAGACCACATTTTCCAGTTGACGTTGAATTCTTCGTGGCCAGTGTTCAGAGTGAGCAAGGAAATAATGCATGTTCCTTCAAACTGAAGATGGATGCGTCCCCCTAGAAGGCAGTGGGGCTGCACCATGAGAGGAGTTTGGGTCCCTCAATCCCCCTAGACAACAATCACCCACCTGCCAAAAACACCTTCCGTGGAATTAGGTGAATGAGAAATAAACCTCTATAGTGGTTGAGCATTTTTGTAGAAGTTCACGCTACAGCTTTTTATACACAGACGGTCAGCAGATGTTCAATAAATGAATGATTTTTAGGTAGGTTTTTTAAAAAAAATGTTGAAATATATTCCAACCTACAGAAGAGTTTCAATAACAATACAAAGAGTGCCCATGTCTCTTTCACCTGGAATCCCTAATAATTAACATTTTTTGAACCTAATTTGCTCTCCATGCCTAATATATGTATGCATTTGTGTGTGCATGTGTGTAATTTCTTTCTGGCACGATGACACCCTAACCCTAAATACTTCAGCACGTACCTCCCCCAAATCAGGATTCTTTTCTATACTGGCACAGTGGGACCCCCACAGCCAGGAAGTCAACACTGATACGACGCTGCCACCCAAGCCGGAGACTTATTATATGCTTATTGTTTGCTCAATCACGTGTTCAGCGTGACAAATGTCATAGCCACTCTGGCTTCCTCTTTCACCCACCGTCTCTGCATACCTGTCATTTCCCTCCCACTGCTTTGCTGCTGGGCATACTGCCCATGACCTCTGCTTGGCACCCTCTTCCCTGATCACCATGGGTGCTCAGACACCAGCCACCAATGTTTGCATGTCCCTATTCCAGGAGGGGAGGAGGAGATGGGAATAGGAAGGGCTGGGGAAGGTGGAGGAAGGAATTCATTTTTAATATAATGCTCCACGAAAAGAAATGCCAACAAGTGACATTTTTGAAAGTCAGCAGTAAGGAGGCTACCTCATAGGGATATTTACACTCACTCAAAATTCTGTTAGAGTTAAAAAAAAAAAATAGTCGAGGGGGCTGAGAAATCAGAATTGGCTGCCAAACTTATAATTCTCTTTGCTGACCAGCCTTGTGTTTTTCTACCTCTTGAAATAATGGGATCCAGCACCCAGCGTGGAATTCACCACTTGGATCGAAATCAAAGTCTTCCTTCCCTTACTCCTTTGGTTGTAAACTATCTTCCCAGACAGTATAAAGGCCACAGGAGAACACTGAACATTCTTTCACTTGTGAGGTGGCATAACTCAGATTACCAACAAAGCCTTATTTATGTGTGCTTAACGTTTTTATCTTTTTATATCTTATGTCACGAACCAAACACTGCTTGCTTATGGAATATAAGTGTAAGCCAACATGATTTTTTTTTTGTCAAAGCAAAGCTTTTCTCTGAAATATAGCTACCCAAGAGAAGAGGTTTATAAGAAGTGTGTAGTACACATTCAGAAACATTTCGTCTCATAGATGTTTCAATAAATGCCTCATTTCTATGTAGGAGGTATAAGATTCCTGCTAAAAATACATTCCCTTCCTTGAATAGTCACAATAGCTCGCTGAAAATTCTCAGGAATGCATAAAGATGCAACTGATTATCAGTATCTTATTTAATACAATAATTATTTAGGTTCCAAGTAATTTCAACATCTTTTCATTATGTTAATCTTATCAAAATCTCTTGATTAATGTGCTCTGTATAAAATTTTATCAAGTACTTTGATGAATTAACAGGGAAGTAAAGGTTTCCCTCAATGTCTGCAATAATATTATTAAGCTAAGCTAAAAAGAACCAAGACAAATGAGGATATATAAGAAAATGAATCATGATTTAAAATTATGACAGGAAGACAACATTTTTACCTAGGGCTCTGTCTCCTCAATTATAAATGTATTTCCTCCCCACGTGTGTTTGTATGTCTTTTGCCTGAGCGAAGAAGTTATTTCCACGATAGAAAATTACATTAAGGATGTCTTTTAGCTCCCAAGGAAAGTCCAGAACAGTCTTTTTTATTCATTGTGTCAAGAAGCTATAACATTGTATTACTAGCACTATATTTCCAACTAAGAAATTCTAATAGTCTACTCTCAAGATTGAGGTTTCTCTACTATTTCTAGTTGTACTAGTTATAGCAGCTCTCAGCAGTTAGCTCTCCTAGTTCTTAAGACTGAGATGAGAGGTCCTGGGGCCATAGGCAGGGGAAGGGTCTTAGATAAAAGCTAGGGTTGCTATAGAAAGGGACTGAGTCTCCTCTGGACTCAGCACCTTTAGAAAGCAACAGTGGTCCAATTCTTAGCAGATTGTAAATGCCACTAAGACTGTCTGTCCTAGGTCTCCAGGAGCAATTGGCAGGGAAAGGACCATGGCTTTGGTGACAAAAGTGACAGTGGAAGAAGAGTGGGAAGAGGTACGAGCAATGAGTAAGGACAATGAAACAAGGGTAGAGGGACAATTCCAACAGTAGCCTACCTGTGCAATGTGATCCTGGTCTGGGGAAAATCATCTCAACTGTATATATATATATATATGTATACACACACACGTATGTATATTCATTAGGTATCCATTTAATACACTAATTGGAACACATTGCAAGCTAGTTCCAATTGCAATATTCAGTATCTTCAACTGCCCAGCTTCAGTGTTTTATAGCATGCTGTCTGACATGAGTCAGAACTAATCACACCATACCTATTGAAGGCATGCTTTGGTTTATAGCTGCTGTGAAGGATTTATGTGCCATGTATTATTTGTGGTCTTCTCTCACCCACCTCAAAAGCACAATTGACGTAACTGAGGCAGCTCAGCGTGTCCTATGAAAAAATCTCATAAAACAAAGGTCAAAGATTAGGTAGGATAGTCATTGTATTCATTTGTTTTTCTTACAAGGTGTTCTGAGGTCAAAACTAAAGTCTCTGAGAGATAGATAGGTCTCTCAGTGTTCTCCTGGAGGGCAATTTTGTTGATTTCCTTTGGTGGACTTTTCTAGTCTCAGAAGAATAAATTAATAAATTTTGAGCAGCTGTGATTTTGTATGAAAAAAATGAAAAATGTGTTTCTCTGTACACAGAATGACACAATATGAATCCTGTCCCGTGACCCCCTCCTTTGTCACCAGCGCTTAGCCTGGGACAATATTCTTAACACAAATCACTTTAAAAAGTGACAATATAGTGTTGCCTCAAAATCATTCTGATTACAATTTTCTAGTTTTTTTTAAATACATCTCCTACTGAATTTCTTGCTTCTATGTTACATGCCAATAGTTCCTACAGGTAAAAACATCCTGTAAACAATTACTTTTGACCCAGCTACCTTCAAACATGGACAGTGACCCCTCAAAATCGCTGTCATTTGAAATAAAAATGAAAAGGACTCAAAAATGAAAAGGGCTTTCCAACTTCAGGAAAGCAAGTTCTTTTTAATTTGTACTAAGACTTTGTACTAAGACAAAATATTCTCTCCTCCAGATGGTTTGTATTGTGGATGATTTTGGTAGAGAAACAAAGACATATAGAATCTCCATATTACCTGTGTTTATTTCTAGAATGCTCATTTCTGCATTTTGTTTTTGAAATAAATATTTTTCTATTAAATTATAAAGTAATGTTTAAAAATGTACAATGTGCTGGGTATCTATTGTTTATCTGCAAGTTTTATCTAAAATATTAACTTTAGTTTTATGGATAGAGAAGAAACTAAGATTTTTAAAGGATTGGGATACAGATATTAATGCCTAACATTTTTGAGAGCTTACTAAGTGCCATTTATACTCAAATGCGTAATCCTACTTAATGCTATGGTGTCACTCGGGAATTTACTCCTATTGTCACCACTTTATAGATGAAGACACAGAAGGACAGTGGGTGAGTAACTCTGCACAGGTGGGCAGCACAGGTTTTCTGACTCTAGATCTATGCTGTTAACCTGAGGCACCATGTTGCTCCTCGTGGGAAGGAAAGCTATGTTTCTTGAGCCATTTAGAGATCCCATAATGTTTAATCAAAGTATTCAATATTTATGTTAAAAACAGCAAAAGCTTGGACACAAGGTATACCAAACTCAAACAATCATGCCAGGTGTTCGAAATAGTAGAAGAATAATGAGCTCTACTCAACGTAGTACACTATGCAGCAGACAATTGGATGTTTCTGGAAACCACAGTGCTAGGAAAAGGTAATGATAGAAAACAAGGGCAAATTTGAACACATATACTTATTTTAAGAAAAAGTTCCACCGGGAGAGCAAATGAAAAGCAACATGAAGGTGTATGAACATCCTAGGAATTTGGCAAGTGAATACTAAATTCCTGAGTTAAGCGTTCAGATAACTTGGGTCCTCTCCTGTGGCCTAATTATTTAGTCAAAAGATGAAAACCCTTAATTAAGCTGCTCTCTCCCATTCCCATGATTAAACTGTATACGTAGACATGGCAATCAACTTTTGGAATAATATGCCATCATGTAATCGTAAATATTTCATGTGATCACATTGCTTATAGCACACATTAAATACTCATGTGCATTACCACCTATAGCAACACTGTCCAATGTAATTATTATGTGAGCCACATATGTAAATTTAAATTTTTAGTCACCACATTTAAAAAAGAAAACAGCAAAGAGTGAATTTTAGATTTTATTTAATACAACTTATTCAAAATGTTATAGTTTCCACATGCAATCTATACAAAAATTATTGAGGAATATTATGTTCTTTTTTTTATATACGACATCTTTGAAATCCCGCGTGCATTTTACACCTGCATCTCAATTCAGGCTAGCTATTTTTCAAGTGCTTAGTAGCAACATGTATCTTAGTGGCCACCATATTGGACAGTGCCCCTGTAGAAACTGACAGGAAACATTTTATTTGGACGTACCTATCGTATGCAACAAATTATTCTAGGTACTAGGGAAACCAAGAGGAAAAAAGCCACCTTTAAGAAGTTCAGCAGAAGCAATTTGGGCAACAGTTTCCATAAAAATTTATGGCAGGGATTGTTGTAATCTTGGGCAGAAGTGAGCGTCTTAGATATTTGAGATTTAAGAAAGAGTTTTAGGCCAGGAGCGGTGGCTCATGCCTGTAATCCTAGCACTCTGGGAGGCCGAGGCGGGCGGATTGCTCAAGGTCAAGAGTTCAAAACCAGCCTGAGCAAGAGTGAGACCCTGTCTCTACTATAAATAAAAAAGAAATTAATTGGCCAACTAATATATACAGAAAAAATTAGCCGGGCATGGAGGCTGAGGCAGGAGGATCGCTTGAGCCCAGGAGTTGGAGGTTGCTGTGAGCTAGGCTGACACCACGGCACTCACTCTAACCTGGACAACAAAGCGAGACTCTGTCTCAAAAAAAAAAAAAAAAGAGTTTCAGGCACATAATATGTGACAAATATATACACAAAGATAGGAAAACTCTAACATGTTCTGTTAACAATGGATGGACCAGCATTAGAGAATTCATTTGATAGATACTGAATTTCTTGGGCATGCAAGGGTTAGCTAACTCTTAAATGCATGAGTGAACAAATGACAAAAGATAAAACATTGGAACAAGGATGGAGAAAAAAAGGTAAAAACTTTAAAATATCAGTCTAACGACAAACCCCAGCTTCTAATGAATGAAGAGCCAGTTAGATATGTTCGGATGAAAGATGTGTGAAGCAATACATATGGCAGGTAAGAGAAGTTAAGAGGGACGAGAAGGTAAATCACAGCTAGACAAGCTCAGCGTCTATTGCGCTGGTCTAGGCATGAGTTGATATGAGTCGATATGAGTCCTGCCCATCTTCCCAGTGGAAGAGATGGGAGAGGGAATAAAAGAGACTGGAAAAGACGAGAATCTTAAAACCATGTTACAGCTCAATATGAGAGAGAGGGGTCTACGAACCAACACATCAACGACTTATATTGTGGATCATAAGAAAAGGACTGGTGTCAGTAGTGGTAACTGACATGGATGGACTCCTTGTTTGGGGTAAAGATCAAGTTCAACTTAGAGACCTTGAAATCAAAGTGATAGTGTGATATCTAAGGTCAAATGTGTAGCAGACAAAGCAACATAGGAGAGTGTATATTAGGCAAGAGATCTGATGAGAAATATAGTCAAAGGGATACACAGTCATAAGAACACTGCTGAAGAAAAAGGAAAAACTTGGAGACTGAGCCAGGAATAAGAAACAGGATTTGTGCCGAATGCTCTCGGGGACTAAAGTAGAGATGAATAAGAGAATCGAATATCAACTAGATAGAAAGGCCACGCACCTGGGTGCACACAAACACATGAGCTGTATAAATGTCACGTTTGCCGTCTTCCCTGGCTACAGCACTGTGCAAACTATCAGCGCACAGCAGCACACAAGTGAACGCGGTGGAAGGTTATCTGTGTCACCATGAGATCCTTTTGCGAATACACCACATTGTCCTTTACGTTCGTGTCCGTGTTTTACATAAGCAGACTGTAATATGAGTATGGTGTGTGCTCTTTATTGATAAATCCTTGTCTAAACCCCACCAGGATTTCTCGAAAGACAAACCTCACTTGCTAAATGTTACTAACTCCAGGTTAAATTTAAATACATGCCATAAAACACTGCCAGATTGATTCCTGAGACTTTTGCATCTTCCGTGCTGTCTTTTACCCACGTCTGCTATTTGCAAGAGTTTCTTTTGCGGGACATACTGATTTATTTCTTTTTTCCCCCTTTGGAAACTCTCTCCCCCTTGACTCCTGCTTTGTGCCCTGGGAAGATGGACCGTATGGACTCCATCAGGGTTTTTGGACCAGTGACATTTTACACAGGACGCTTCATCATCAGAGGATGCCCTGTGCCTTGTTGGGAAGAATCCTTGGGCTCTATCCATTGCATGCTAGTAGCACTGTCCTTCCTGCTCCCCAGAGTTGTGACAATGGCAACTCTCTCCTGGGAACAAGATTGCTCCTGGTTTAGAAGCACTGCTACATCAATGCACTCCTTTGCCTTTTGGCTACCCTGTGGGCTTGGCCAATGGGAGTATTAGAAAGATGGCACAGGGAGGTACAGAAGTTAAGGACGGGTGATTTGCTTCCCAGATGTGCACCACATGCTCTGCCCAGCCAGTGCAGGCAGCTGTGCTATCTACAGACCACAGCTCCTGCGGGGCTGCCATCCATTCCCACACGGCCCTTGCTTGCTTCTCTCTCTCTTTGGCCTAGTGATTGCAATAGCGCCCTCTGTGGCCATCCTGCAGTACTGCACTTATTCCTGGTGTTTTTCCTAACCCTGCCCAAAAGTTCATATTAGTCCTTTTACAAAGTTCCCTAAAATTATCTAATTTATGTGCACCATCTGTTTCCTGCAGGAATTATAATTGATACAGCAGAAGTACACATAAAAATATTTGCAGGGCCAGGTGTGATGGCTCACACCTATAATCCCAGCACTCTGGGAGGCTAAGGTGGGAGGATCCCTTGAGGCTTAGGAGTTCAAGACCAGGCTGTGCAATGAAGTGAGACTCTTGTCTCTACAAAAAAATTTTTTAAAATTAGCTGGGTATGGTGGCACATGACTATAGTCCTAGCTATTTGGGAGCCTGAGGTAAGAGGATCACTTGAAACCAGGAGTTTGAGGTTGCAGTGAGCTATGATGATGCCAGAGCACTCTAGCCTGAGTAACAGAGTCAGACTCTGTTTCTAAAAAATAAAAAGTAAAAAAAAAAAAAAAAAAATTTACAGAAAAGCAAAATACTAAATAATCATTGAGATGTTTTCTTCATATCAGTTCCAATCATGAGAATGTTTTGTTCACACAGCCTTATTACGATCTTGATTCCTACCTATATTACTTGTTATGCCTTGATTTGCACAATGAAGATGAGCTATGAAAGATCATTAAAAACACTCACTCACCCTTGCTACGCTCAGGTGAAATGGAAATATGAATTTATATAAAGAGTAGCAAGTCGGTGAAATTGTACAATAGTACTATACACATGAAAGAAGTATTGAGATTGTAAAGAAATGAGATTGAGTCCCTAGGTACTGCAAATCTGTTTCAGTATTTTATTGTCATACCTTGTAAATAAGCCGGGAAATAGAACTAGGTTATTTTATTAATTTAGCCATGTGGTCACTCACTGAGTCAATAAATTCTTGGGGCTTACTGTTTTTGAAAGCATTGATTGTGCTAGAGACTGTGGAGATTGCAAAGATGAGTAAGACATCTTAATCTGTGGAAGAATTTACAGTCCTCTGTAAGGCTGTAGGTGAGGTAAAATATGAATGTGATAACACCAAAATGACAAAGACAGTCTTCTCAATGCTGAATGAGGGGCCACATAATAGGCCCACAAAATACTTGTTGAATATGTGGTTAAATGATATTTGAAGAAAGGAGAAAAAAAATACCATATCACGACTCACAGAGCTACGTGGAAATTATCAGTATGACACACTTTTCTCAGTTTCTAATTGCATATCTTATGTATATCATTCTTCTGTGATCAAATGAAGGATTAACTGCTCTATTCGTGTCTACTTTAGAAGAAGGACATTAATTAAAGATTATTTTGAAATACACTTTCCCCATAAATCTCAAATCCACATATTTGAACACTGAGTTTTACTAAGGTGGAGCACAACAATACGTTGTAGGACAGGTGAAATAATGTAAAATGAAGCTCCTACTAGTCTGCTATTTAATCTGGGCTTTGCATCTTTTGGAGTAGACTTTGTTTTTGAGAGAATTTTTAGCTTTGCAGAATCAATGCACAGAAAAACAGCAAGTTCCCACATACTCCATTTCCCACCGCCCAATTCCCTTACTATTATCATCTTGCATTAGTGTGGTACATTATAAAACTGATGGACCAATATCGATATATTATTATAACTAAAATCCATGGTCTACATGAGGATTGGCTCTTTGTGTTGTATAGTTCTGTGAGTTTCCACAAATGGATCATGTCATGTGTCCACCATTACAGTATCATTAAGAATGGTTTCACTGCCCAAAACATGCCCTGGTCTGCATAGTTCTGCCTTTTCCAGGATGTTATGTATCTGCGATTCCAGCTATACGACAGTATGCAATCTTTTCAGACTGGCTTATTTCACTTAGAAATGTGTATCGAAGTTTCCATATGTGTTTGTGGCTTGATAGCTCATTTCATTCACCTATTGAAGGACATCTTGGTTGCTTCCAAGTTTTGGTAATTATGAATGAAGCTATGTAAAAATGCAAGGTCATGTTAGTGATAGTCCTGACACCAAAGAGTTTGTAGTTTGCCAGGGAAGTATGAATCTAACCGGAGCACAATTTGATTAGTGCTACAGTTGTACTCCAACAAACTTCCTTTAGGAACAGGAAAGAACTATAAATATTAAGCTCTTTTTTTGCCAAGGACCACATTTATCCCATGTAATATCTACCACATTTCTAAGATGTACATTTTCTTATTCACATTTCATACAGATGACATTAGGGAATAATGGAGCAATTTATTCATAGTCACATGACTAATGAAGACACTGAAATTCTATTCTTAATAGAAAACTAGAGAAGGTTACACCTTATCTATCCCTAACTGCAGGGGCCATTTCTTGAATCCAAATTTCTAGAATTCAAACCATACCACATCCCGTTACTTACACATTACCCTATAACTTGTCAACGGTGCTAAAATAAGGGACCTCTTTTCGTGGAAATCTTTAAGGGCAGAATTCCTATTTATGCAAGAATCAGTTTTTGACATTGACTCTGTGCTTGTGGTGTTGTTTATTTTTTCTTCTATAAAAAAAAACAAAAAAAACAGCTTTCACAACAATAACCTTATTCTATTGGCGACCTTCAGTACCAAGTACGACTGGATAGAGTATCAAGGTGAATTTGTGGCAGATTTAGTGTCCTCTCTGTCGCATTATCATGGTTGCCTAGAAGTTAAGAGGCTTGGAATTATTCCAGTCTGATAAGGAGAAACAGACATTGAACTAAGTGTCTGGAGTTTAAAATAGATCTGGGATAACTATTACTTTAGCTTTTCTGATCTCTAATATGGGAATGAGGCAGAGAAGAGGAGTTTGAATAACTGTTACACAGAGATACCATATTCCTTTTTCCTAAGATCTAAGAACATTTCTTATCCATTCTTGTATCCTAGAATTTATAATAGTGCTTGGCGTTGCACAGAAATTCACATTAAATATTAGTCAAATTTTGCATGTGAAAGGAGGCAGTGGTATAAACAGGACGTAATATAAATTTTATGGGCTCACTTATATTCTGTATTTGCCTATAAGGTTGCTTTTTTAGATAATTTTGCTGTTAGAATCATTACTGGTTTCTATCTCAGGATCACCTTCAACCCTCCTTCAAAATGCAGTGTTTCAAAACAATAAAAACTAAAACTGTAAGCGTATTCTAGCTTAGATTGCAAATAAAGGTTCTGAAATGGACAGGTAAAAGATGGCAAGGTTTAATATATACTGTATGCATTCATAGGTCTTGAAAAAAAGTATTGACACCTATGAGCTTGTGTCAAATGTGCCTGAATGAACCAAACAATGATATTCTCAGAAATAACGCATCTTAGAATAATAAACATCAGCCAAATATATCTTAACAGTATCATAGTAATTTCCCTCACAATAAAATTCATAGAAAACATTAGCTCTACCTGGAAAAACACCAATGCTGTGCTAACTGGTGATTCCATTTAAAATATTTTACAACACATTCCCCAAGGTAACAAATATAATTATGGAAAACACTAAATCTTTCAATCATCCAAAAAAAATATAGAAAACAAATTAAGAAAAGCATACTCAGAATTGAGAGAGAGACTCATAGAAACTAACATAAAAAGAAGGTTAAAAATCAATTTGAACAAGGAAAAAAAAGCAACATATAATCAAAGGAAAAGGAGGGAAGTGTGCATGAGAAACGCTAAACGAATGCAAATTTTCAAAGCCGTATTTTACCAAATTTTTAGAACTCACTTTTAAAGAAGAAATTAACATGGATGGCAGCAAAAACCATGTCTGTGTGTCTGTCTGGCTGATTTGGGTTCATTTAAAACTCTGGGGAGAGAACAAGGAAGCGAAAATGTAGGGCAAAAATAATTCCCTACAAAATATAATGACTAAATCAAGAAAGAAATTGGCATGTAGATTCATATAGCCAACTTCCCAATATTTTTACCATGGTGGAAAGTATTAATTCCAAGCTGATATCCAAATCTATCTGGTAAGAAAAGGTGAAGTGTGGCCACCACCACTGTGGTGGCCATTACTTCCGCCTTTGGGAGGCAGACTAAGTAGAGTCCCATGGACTTCTCTCGGGCTCTTCTACTTTCACTCCATGGATCAGAAGAGATCTGAGAACAGGAAATGAAAAGAGCTGTGGCCCTTAAGCCACCTTGCTCAAACAATTTTCTCTGGCATCTAGAGCCGACAGACATATTTTGGATTAGGAAAGAGTCATTATGTGCATAATTTGCATTGGATGCCAAGCTAAGGGCCCTGCCACATAATTTTGCTGCAGGATATCAATTAATTCCCTCTTGCAGAGGAGAAATTGGTAAGCTAAAACGGTTTCGACTAGATCAAAGAGTATATAGCAGGCAGAATTTACCTGTAGTTTTGAATAGATTCTTCGTTTATTACGAAGAACATCTGTCATACCTAAAGACACCTCCTGAAATTGGGATTTTTTTTTTTTTTTTTAAGATTCATCAGTATAACCTATGGAGAACATAAGTTACAAAGCCTTCCTCTTAAATCTTGATAGGTTTTCAGAGATGACTATTCTGCATTACAAAAGCTAACTCATTGTAAACCTTTTTCTCTGCTCCGAATGAAATCCTTACTGCTGAAGTGTGAGTGTTCTGAAGAGATAAATAAAGGAGCCTCGTGGTTCAGCCAGTGCCTCTCAGGGTTCCACACAGCTGATGAATCCAGGCAGTGACAAATGACCCTGTATTCCTCAGTGCACAACCTTTCTCTCCCTCTCGTCTTCTTGCAGCTGAAAGCTGTTACATCCCTTGCAGAGGAAATGTATTGCACACTTCATAGCTGCCACCCTGGCATGAAGGGGAACATTCTCTTTCAATCTGCCTAAACATTCCATTTTATTATTTATATAGCAGTAACCAAGAGAAAGCACGATGCTTGAATATAAATTGTGGAACCGTTGCTTTGGAAAGCGTCACTTTTCAAAGGAAACACACAGTAGGGGGCCAGGGTAAAGGATCAACATTTTCAGAGTCCCCCGGAAGCTCCCTGCCTTGATATTCCTAATCTTCTTTCTGGCATCTTCCGCTCACCAACTGCCTAATATCAGAGGCATGTGGATCTTCCCATCTGTCCAACAGCCATTCTACGTTATGTGGTCTGCTCACAAAATATTTGTTGGAAAATGAATAATGCATAAGCCATTTTGAAATCTCCAAGATTCATCTCATGAGTGAAATGGTTGCTTTGTTCTTAAGGAGAAAATTAATTTCATGTATCCATGCACGATAACGAGAGCCATCATGAAAGTATGAGAATGCAAGAGCTTTTGTGATGAGTGTAAAACATATCGCTAAGCACATTAGAACACCCTCGGGTTCTGTAACTCACAAATTACTAGTACGCAGTGAGATCACATGGAATTCTGATGTAGACAATGATTTCTTTGCTATTTGACACATTCCTGGAGGTTGTCTTTTTAAAATTAAGATGAGGAATTCTGAGTAGTCAGTTTTTTTTTTGAAGATGACCATGTCATTTATCTTTGCTTTCAGAAGGAAATAGTTCACATTTAACTGATGATTCATTTTCCATGTATTTACTGAATATTAGAAATGTGGCTGGCAGATTCAGAGAATAGGGAGAAGGGGACCAGGGAGCAGTACAGCTGGAGGCAGGAGACTGTGTACAAGAAGAAAAAGGACAGAAAATAAGAATTTGATGAGGGTCAGATAACACAGGGCCCTTAAATCACAGCAAAGACTTGGATTTCATTCTGTGCATGACAGGAGGCCATAGGATAGGGGAGAGATGTGATCTGGTTTATCTTTTAAAAGAATTACTCTGCCTGGGAGGCCGAGGCGGGAGGATCTCTCAAGGTCAGGAGTTCGAGACCAGCCTGAGCATGAGCGAGACCTATCTCTACTAAAAATAGAAAGCACTTACTTGGACAGCTAAAAATATGTAGAAAAAATTAGCCGGGCATGGTGGCACATGCCTGTAGTCCCAGCTACTCAGGAGGCTGAGGCAGGAGGATCGCTTGAGCCCAGGAGTTTGAGGTTGCTGTGAGCTAGGCTGATGCCACAGCACTCTAGTCTGGGCAACAGAGTGAGACTCTGTCTCAAAAAAAAAAAAAGAATTACTCTGCCTGGTCAAGAATAGATGAGCTAGGATGCAGGGAGATGGGTTTAGAGGCTGGAGAAGGAATCCAGGTTAGAAACAATGAAGGCCTGGTCTAGGGCAGCAACAGTGGAGAAGGAAGATGTAGTTAGATTAGGGATATGTTTTGAAAGACAGTATAGGGAAGATGATTAGCTAAAGGATTAGACAAAGGGCATGAAAGGAAAAGAATCAAGGCTATGCATGATAAGCCTGCAAATGTTACAAGATCAAAGTAAGGGGGAAATTACTATGCATTTTAGTAGTTAGGGAAAGCTTTTTGGAGTTCTGGAGGCTTGATTTTTTAGCATAGGTAAAATTCAGACAGGAGACTTAAAAGCCTTCTCAGAGGTAATACAGAGTTGAAAGATGCATGTTGTAATTACGGTAATTGGGAGGTATTTTGAAGATACTTGCCCACCTAGAGTAAAGAGTAATTGTAAGATGTATGGTTAAAAAGAAAGAGAGGCCAGATAAAACAGGCCCTTAAGTAATAGGAGCAGGCCTTGAGCCTTGAACCTACAAATAGTGGAAAGCCATTGGTTAATTTTCTAGAACTAAGCTGGCTGGTAGCGATTTCCAGCACATTGTATTGAAGGAAGTATTGCCAAGAGCCATTTCATGAATTCCAAAGATAGAGGTCAATGTAGACACATTTATAAAAATGCCTGAGCTCTGAGAAGACCAAGCAGATTTCTAAAAAGAAAAATGCTACCATAAATTGCATTGCATATACACACACACCCCCAACATGCACACACATGCACATACAACACTAAACCCCCAATCATAAGATAAACCAGTACCAAAAACTAAAAAAAAGTCAGTGTCTTGCAGTTTCTTTTTATAAAGGCACCAATTCATTTCTAATAAGAAAGCTAAATGTGTGAAGGAGAGAGAAATTTCATTCACCCAATTAAGAATAAAGACACAAATATTTGTTAGCTGCCAGAAATACACATTTTCTTTTCCTCAAATAGTTTCAGGATATTTATCACATGAAAAACAGGCACTTA
This sequence comes from Microcebus murinus, assembly GCF_040939455.1. Taxonomy (NCBI): domain Eukaryota; kingdom Metazoa; phylum Chordata; class Mammalia; order Primates; family Cheirogaleidae; genus Microcebus; species Microcebus murinus. The sequence goes on along the minus strand of NC_134132.1, from coordinate 9,965,974 downwards.
AGGGAGTTTTTGCCCTAAAGCTTTCATTTTTTAATATATTTTTTTTTAATCTGAAGAACTAACTTCTATTTACAGTTGAATTTTACTTCCAAATACATATAGCTTTGATTCAGTCCTTGTTACATCAATAAACTATTAGGTTCAAAAATATAACTTATTTTAAAACGCGAACCTAGACATTTGGGATGATCAGACACACTAGTTACTATTAACATAGTAGTATTTTCTAACAAGATCATAATCGGAGATTATAAAGGAAGCACTAAAGAACAAAAATGACCCAGTGTATGTATAAGTTCTTTGTTCATACATAAAATAAATCCATACATGGTGGATGGGATTATCTAACTACAGTAGAAATAAATTGATGACAGCAAAAAGTCTGTCAAAAAAGTACATTTCTGCAACTTCCTATGTCTTGCCCAGCAGGTTAACAAAAATACTGAAAGGTTATTTGTAAGCTCAGGGATTCTGGCATGCTGTGGATAAAGTATATTAAAAATGAGAAAGGCAGAGTTTTAAGGATACATGAAAATAAGAGGATAACAGCTACGATGGGGAAAATTCATGTGTTGGACCTGAATCGTCAGGGTGATCATAGTAAGAGGTGGGGTCTTTAGGAGGTAATTAAGCCATGAGAGCCACCGAGCCCTCAGGAAAGGGATTAGGGACTTTGTAAAAGGGCTTGAGGGGGGTGAGTTTGCCACACGGGGACACGGCACTTGTCCCTTCCAGAGGATGGAGCAACAAGGTCCCCTCTTAGAAATGGGGAACCGGCCCTCCCCGAGGGAGGACCCTGAATCTGCCCACACCTTGATCGAGCTCCTAATTATTTGAGACAGTGTACTACATCAACCATTAGAAAACACTTAATAGAGAAAGTTTACTACCAATTAGAACATTGCACTAATATTGTCATCCCATGACTACCTTCTGATAAATGATATTCAGAGTATGCCTACAACCTGTGTGTGCTTCGTCCAAGAAACAGGACAGGTTGCCCGGGACCTGTGGCTTGTTTGTGAAATCAGCACGAGATGATTCAGCCGGAGGCAGCATACATCATCTGATTCATCCTTTAATCAGAGGGTTCATGACACTGAAGCGTTTAAAAATAAATTCGCATGAAGTGAAACATGACAGGTCTGGTAAATCAAAGGAAATACATAGAGGAATACTTCAACGTTATAGATCGTGATGTCAAACCTGACATTTGTCATTATGCCTTTATTTTATTCATCTAGGACACAACTGCTTAGTTATCCTTGTAGGAATTAAGTCAGCATTGCAGAGTATGCATGCTTTTATGCATTTGAAATCAAGAGTTTTAAAAGCTCTTTATGACCTATTTTGAAGAAGAACAAATAACACCAGTGAACCTGGATATTTCAAGGATCTGAGGCAATAGATATTTCAAGCTTATGTTTTGCGTGAAAACTATTAATCGTCACGTAGATAAGTCACCGCCTAAATGGGCTATGATCACGAAGCTGACTGGTGTGCTATGTGTCAAGTACTGGCTTCACAGTTTATTCGGGACTTTCATCTCTAAAAATCCAGAAAAGTACAAAACTATAAAAACGGCAGGATCCAACTCTTCTAGAACATTCCATATAGCATTAACGGGATGTTCAGCAAGGATGTCTCTGAGTAGCAGTGACATGCAAGGCATTGTCGGGGAGCTGGGACTGACCAATGTTCTAGGGACTAGTTCTACGCTGTATACATAGCAGCACTGCAGAATAATTCTGTTCTTTTCTATATGCAATATTCTTGCTACAAGCAGATCTGTCTTCCTCAAGAGAACTAAGAAACATAAATTTTGTCTGTATAACCTCACAATTGGTTTAAAATTAAAATTTCTTACAATGCATTTGTAACCTGTTTCTGCTATGTCAATAAAATGAATAAGCGTCAGGAAATTAATTGCATGACCAATAACTTCTTGTGTACATAGGTAAAAACATAGATTAAAAGATCTATTATTCTGGTGTGTTAAATAGAGAAGCCCATAATGTTTGATAAAACAAATTCTCAAAATTTAAGATAGCTTATTTTTTCTCTGAGGTTTCATAAGTAAAAATTATTACCAAGGGTAGCTTCATTTCTATGATCGATTTCACAAAAACAATGATCTCCTTTGATTTCTTTTTGACCCATTGGTTTGTCAGATCTGTGTTATTTAATTTCCACATATTAGTGATTTTTCCAATTTCCTTCTGTTATTGATTTCCAGTTTTATAGCATTGTGGCCACAAACAAATAATATTATTTCAATCTTCATAAATGTATTAGGACTTGATTTGTGGCCTCATGTCTGATCTATGCTGGAGAATGTTTCATGAGTGCTTGAAAAGAACGTGCATTTCTGCTGCCGATGGATGGAATGTTCTGTGAGGATGTGGAGAAAAAGGAACCCTTGTCCACAGTTGCAAAGAATGTATATTGGTGCAGCCATTTAAAAAAAATACAAGGGTTTCTCAATATATTAAAAGTAGAACTCCCATGTGATCCAGCAATCCCATTTCTACATACACGTCCAAAGGAAAGAAAATCAGTGTGTTGGATTAAAACCTACACTCCCAAGCTCACTGCAGTCTTATTCAAAATAGCCAACACATGGGACTAACCTATGTGTCCATGAACACGAATGAATGAAGAAAACGTGGTCTATACAGTCAGCCCTGCGTACCTGCAGGTGCCTGATCCACAGATTCCACCAACCCCGAATCAAAAATATTTGAAAGAAATAATAAAAATGCAACAGTAAAAAGTAATACAAATAAAAAAGCAATATAGTATGACAAGTGTTTATACAGCATTTACATTGTATCAGGTGCTATAGGTCATCTAGAGATGATTGATTTACAGTAAGTGGGAGGAAGTGTGCAGGTTATATGAAAATACTAGGCAATTTTATATAAAGGGGCTTGAGCATTCAGGTATTTTGGTATCCATGGGGTCCTGAAACCAAGCCCCCAAACCCGTGGGGGCTTAGAGGTGACCGTGCACACAATGGAACACTATTCAGCCTTTTTTTTTTTTAAACAGTGTCTCACTCTGTTGCCCGGGCTGGAGTGCTGTGGCATCAGCCTAGCTCACAGAAACCTCCAACTCCTGGGATCCAGCGATCCTCCTGCCTCAGCCTCCCGAGTAGCTGGGACTACAGGCATGAGCCACCATGCCCGGCTAATTTTTTCTATATATTTTTAGTTGGCCAATTAATTTCTTTCTATTTTTTTAGTAGAGACAGGGGGTCTCCCTCTTGCTCAGGCTGATTTCGAACTCCCAACCTTGAGTGATCCGCCCGCCTCGGCCTCGCAGAGTACTAGGATTATAGGCATGAGCCACGCGCCTGGCCAATGTTCATCCTTTTAAAAAAAGGAAATCCTCACGTTTGCCACAACATGGATGAACATTGAGGAGATTACAAAAAGACAAATCCAGCATGATCTCATGTTGATGTGAAATCTAAGAAAGTCAAACTCATAGAAACAGAGAGTACAACAGTGGTTAACAGGCCTGGGGGAGGGGAGGAAACAGGGAGACGTTGGTCAAAGAGTACAAAGTTTCAATTAGCATGGGGATTACAGTGAATACTACTGTATTATATACTTGAAATTCCCTAAGACAGTAGCTCTTACATTTTGCCACTACAAAAAAGAAAAAGACAGCTATGTCAGGTGATGGGTATGTTAATGATCTTGATTTTTATAATCACTTCACAGTGTGCATATATATCAAAACATAGTATTATACACCATAAATATATATAGTTTTTATTTACCAATTATACTTAGTAAAACATGTGGGGGGACCACTTAGATTTCTGTGGTCATTATCTCTCTTTTACTATCAAAAGCAGATAGAGCACATCAAAGCAAGTACGTCCCAAAAAGATCAATTTAGCAAATAGAAAATCAAAATAAAAATGAGCGACTAGAGTCTTGATGTCAAACAAAACAAAACAAGAAAACAAAAGGGAAGGAAGGAAGGAAAGAGGGGGACTTGGTTCCTCATCAACAAGAGGGTGACAGGCCAAATACCCTCAAAGAGCATGAAGGGTGAAAATCAATGCCATCATGCCACCATTCCTCCATTCTTCTTCCAGTGTTCCTGCTCACTCTTTCTCTCTCTCACTTTTCTTTCTTTCTTTCTCTTTCTTTCTTTCTTTCTTTCTTTCTTTCTTTCTTTCTTTCTTTCTTTCTTTCTTTCTCTCTCTCTCTCTCTCTCTCTTTCTCTCTTTCTTTCTCTCTCTCTTTCTCTGTCTCTCTCTCTCTCTCTTTCTTTCTTTCTTTTGAGAGAGACAGGGTCGCCCAGGCTGGAGCCAGTGGTGCAATCATAGCTCAAACTCCTGGGCCCAAGAGATATTCCTGGCTCAGCCTCCCAAGGAACTAGGGAGTAACTAGGAGTACAGGCACATGCCACCACGACCTGCTATTTTTTTTTTTTTCTTATTTTTTGTAGAGACAGGGTCTCACCAGGATGGTTTCAAACTCCTGGCCTCAAGCGATCCTCCCATCTTGGACTTCCAAAGTGTTGTTAGAATTACAGGCATGGGCCACCGCAACTGGCTAATGTTCCCGATCTTAAAGACAGGAACCAACTACCACGAGAATGGCACGGTTATGAATCTACCTCCACAAGCTACGCATCTAGGAGTCCTGCTTGTCACACTCCTCTTCCCCAAAGTTTCTGGCACTGTGTGAGCAATCATTATTTCTTGCATGATAAATGAGTGTCTCAATAAGGTCACTAATAAGCAGTTAAAGCAAAAAAAAAAAAAAAATTCTTATTTATATTCTCACCAGGATCATTTTTATTAGAGTCTGAAAGATGAAGTTAAATTATTTCAAATTTCATAATGAACAAATTTAATGATTCTATTTAAACTCTCCAGGTTTTCTGGCATCCCATAGGCATGGCCAGAATAACAGGTGTTCACTAGCGTATTCCTTGAGTTATTACAGAAACTCAGAACTTTATTGCTAAACTGGGCTTTAACAATTTTTGAGTAGAGTTCCTTTGTTATTTGAGAAAGAGTTTTAGGAGATCTGCGAAAGTTTATCCAGGTAGTTGATAACAGAGCACAGATAAAAACCAGTCATTTTTACTTCCAGTCCGATGGTTTTTTTCACCACCATGCTGTGATTTTTAGGTTTTATGGCTTCATTTTCATGTTAGAAATTTGTTAAGAATCTATAGTGCCGGTAAGAGAAATATCTCCTAATGGTATTGTGACATCATTTAGATTGCCGCTTTGAAATATTAAAATAAGCAGCAATATTATTTTTTAGAAGGATGGAAATCAAACCCAAGTGTTTAGAAGATGATGCACTTTCATGCCCCATTTGCAATTTCCATTGCATGCCTTAGATGGGGGTGAATTGGGAAGGGTGCACGTCTCCCTGATTTCTTAATATTCTGAAACAAACGAAATTCTCCATTTAAATCAAGTTCTTCATAATTCAATTCATAAAAACCTAAAGGAAGGTAGATTTTGAGGAAGTGGTTGGGATAGTGATATAATGTCCCAGTCCCCAACCCCAGGTCCCTAAACTGGGACCCACAGCAGGAGGTGAGCGGTTCAGATTTTTCCATAATTAGCATCAATGTAATCAGACAATGTAACTACAAGTGGTCAATCTAAATATATCACAGGTTTCTCTTCCTGTCTTTTTTATTATCAATATTTTAACGGGCTGTCAAGGTAGGGCTGCTAGTTAGGACTGATTCCATGAAGTGAAGACACACAGAGCAGTCTGCCAGCAAATAAAACTTCTTTTTAACAGTTCTCAGGGTATCCATCCATCCAGAATCATTTTGATTCTAACTTTTGGATGGTGGGATGGCTTAATATAAGCCATGTTTCTTATATTAAGCATGTGATTATAAAAGACCCAGAAATAAAAGTCATTCTGCTTATTCACTTTTGTCCTTCCTCCCCTCCCTCCTTCACTTAATAAATATTTATTAATTGTATGTATGTGTCAGGAACACTCATAGACACTTGTGAAACATCAGTGAACAAAATAAATATGTTCTACTCTCATGGTGCTTAACATTCTTCAAGGAAGAAATAAAATAAGCAACAAACATAAGAAATAAGTAAATTATTATCTTTATAGGTGATAAACACTTCTGGGGGAAAAAAAGAGTAGATTGGGAATAGCAGAAGTGAGAATGGTTCCAGTTTTACATAGGTCAGGGCATGCCATGCTGAGAATCCAGTGTCATTTAACAAAGCAGATGAGGTTGAGTACAGTATATGGTTTTGGGAAAGAGCTTTTTAGGCAGAGAGGGATGGGATAGAGCCAGGGTAAGCTTGATTTGCTTGAGGAATAACAAGAAGGCCATTACGACAGGGAAAAAGCAAAGATTATCTTGCTGTCATAGTCATGACATCTTACAAAATTTCTCCTTTCAAGTGACACCCCACACTCTGTTACTTCCATGTTTAAAATGAGAGTCATAACCTTTATAGAATCATACCCAAGTTGCATATTTATCCAAAAACGCAGTCAAAATTCTTCTGAGAATTTTTAAATCACGCCAAAACCGTGATCTCTGGTTGGCACGTATTTTAAGTCTCTTAGCTCCCACAAATATGTATTTGGTGGTGAACTGTTTATATGATATGCAAATATGCCATTTCATGAGAGATGATGTCATTACAAAGAAGTCGAGAAAAAGATCTTCATTTTGGAAGTTTAGAGATTAGGCACAAAGAGCTTTGTTATTCCAACAAAGAAATTCCAAGATTTATAGTTAACATGAGAGCACCCATTCTTTCTGAAATGTCACCATTCCTTTTGGCATTTTACCACATTTTTCGTATCATTAACTTTCTTCCAGAAATTGAAACAACTGTGATTATTGTACGAGTTGCATGGCATTTATCTGGATTAATAGTTCAAAAAAACAAGATGCATATAAAGGTAGTTCTTTTTTTAAAAGGGGAGGGTCGAGTAGGATAAGCATCTTGTTTCTACCTCAATGCATCACATTGAAAATGAACCATAATTTCACGAGCTTATAAATATATCGTAAGACACATGTAGCCATACCTTGCCAAATTGGTCCTTTTTGCCAAAGCCAGTGGCAGCTGCAATGCTTCCTGCTCCCTCCACTGTTTTCTGGGCTACTGCGGTCACACCTGTCACCACCGCCCCTCCGACATTTGTCACTTGCTCTTTGGTCTTCTCAGCCACTGGGAGAAATCAAGAACAACAACAGATTGAAAGATGGTGGAATGACAGTGACTTAAAAGAATTCCACTCTCACTAGCCATCAAGTTCTACACAACTATATTTACACATGCTGTAAACAACTGAGGGGTCAGAAGAAATAAAAGCTACTAAGATTTCCTTTTTTTTTTTTTTTTTCCTATTTTTCCTCTTTTCTTTTCATGCCACTTTCCTAACTGGGAAGCTACCAAGATTTCTAAGTGAGTGGGATTCAACCACACATTTGCTAAGGTATTTTGTTGTCACCATGCAGGTATCAAAAAGCACTTCGGGTTTAAAGATCAGGAGTATAAAGCCATGCACAATTTGAGTTTGATTTATATTAAGGAAAATTTACAGGAAGTAATGTTTACAGGTGCAGTTATATTAGTAGTTGACTCAGACTCAGCACGAAATTTATTTCTTTATTTCAATTCAAAGCCAGTCTTTCGACCTCACTCGGCAAGTTCATTTTCACGACACCTGAGTAACAGAACACATACTACTTAATACATACTCATGTATGGGATTAACACATATGAATGAACAACAGCGTAAGAGATGGGTATGAAGGAACTTTGATCCTTTTATGGCACTTCAGGTAGTGAAAACAGAGGGTTTATCATAATAAAATGGATTTTCAGTAATGTTAATGGGAACAAAGAATCTAGACCAGGATGGGGAAGCTTTTCATGTTGGAAGGGTGCATTAATTTCGCTGTAATCAAACAAGGCCGCATTCTAGAAACTTCAATTAGATATCCTTAAAAATGTACATTATTTAGTATAAAAAAATCTAACTACTATGTACTTAATAATTTCAAAAAAATGGAAACTATTTGTTAATTTTAAAGTTAACCAACCTTTTGATGACTTGGTTGTGTCTGCTTTTTGTTGGAAAGCGTTTGAAAATTTGGTCGCAGCATGGAGGGTCACAGCTTCAGTTGATGCTCTAGATGGGGTATCAGTCGTTTGTGACTTTCAGGGCGTCTTGATTAGGGTTAGGTGGGAGAATGCAGATTCGCAACAATAAGTGGTTGAAAAGCAAGAAAGAATTTTTGGGGGGGCATGTTGCCCAAGGCATGGGTATTCTACTGCATTTTTCCATATTTCAATTGGATCTTTCTTAGCATGGAACAATGACTTTAAAAAAGTCATCTACTGAGACCTCAATCAATTCCACCTGGAGTTCTTTAGGTGGCTTGATGATATCAACTAGTTGAGGCTGAAATGCTAATTTGAGTGTGATGTCATGACTCTCAAAGTCAGCGACCCTTTCATTGCATTCGCCAATTAACAGGTCTATAACAGCTGCGTATTCTTCAAATGATTTGCATAGGTCATCCTGCCCATCGGTGACTTTTGCTAACTGGGGAAAATGTTCATCTGAAATTTCCTTTTGAAGAATATGTGTTTTGAAAAAAAGATAGCTTTTATCAAAATGCTTGGATTTTTTGCCACATATCCTATAGAAAGACTTATGGGTGGTTTTTTTTGGCATTTTAATGATATTTTTTATTGAGATATGATTCACATAACATAAATTCCACGACTTTACTTTTTTTAGGGTTTGCACTGTCTCTGAGACGTTATTTATTCTTTTAAATTTAAGAATATTATGGAGGTACAAACATTTTGGTTATCTATAATGCCTTTGCCCAACCCACAGTACAAGCATGCCCATCCCCCATACAGGGTGCTCCCCACCCAATAGGTGTGAGTTTACCCATCCCCACCACCCCCGTCCCACCCACCTGGCACCCAATGAATATTACTTCCATGTGAGCACCTAAGTGTTGATCACTTAGTACCAATTTGATGGTGAGTACATGTGGTGCTTGTTTTTCCATTCTTCTGATACTTTACTTTGAAGGATGGGCTCTAGCTCCACCCAGGAGGTGCTAGTTCACCATTGCTTTTTATGGTTGAGTAGAACTCCATGGTATACATACACCACATTTTATTAATCCATTCATGTACTGATGGGCACTTGGGTTGTTTCCACATCTTTGCAATTGTGAATTGTGCTGCCACAAACATTCGAGTGCAGATGTCTTTATTGTAAAATGTCTTCTTTTCCTTTGGCTAGATGCCTAGTAGTGGGATTTCTGGATCAAATGGTAGTTCTTCTTTTAGCTCTTCAAGGTATCTCCGTATTACTTTCCATGGAGGTTGCACTAGCTTGCAGTCCCACCAGCGGCGTAAGAGTGTTCCTGTCTCTCCGCATCCACCCTAGCACTTGTTGCTTGGGGACTTTTTGATAAAAGCCATTCTTACTGAAGGTAGGTGATATCTCATTGTGGTTTTGATTTGTATTTCCCTGATGATTAGAGATGTTGAGCACTTTTTTATATGTCTGCTGGCCATTATTCTGTCTTCTTTTGAAAAGTTTCTGTTCATGTCCTTTGCCCACTTTTTAACGGGGTTGTTTGATTTTTTTCTTAATTTTCTTAAGTACTATATGGATTCTTGTTATCAGCCCTTTATCGGATGTGTAGAGAGCAAATATTTTCTCCCATTCTGTAGGTCATCTATTCGCTCTAATGATAGTTTCGTTGGCTGTGCAGAAGTTTTTTAATTTTATCAGGTCCCATTTATTTATTTTTGTTGCTGCTGTGATTGCTTTGGGGGTCTTCTTCATAAATTTTTTGCCTAGGCCAATTGTCTATAAGAGTTTTCCCAACATTTTCTTCTAGAATTCTTAAGGTTTCATGCCTTCGGTTTAAGTATGTTATTCATTGTGAGTTGATTTTTGTGAGAGGTGAGAGGTGGGGATCCAGTTTCAATCTTCTGCATGTGGTTATCCAATTTTCCCATCACCATTTATTGAATAGAGATTCTTTTCCCAAGTGTATATTTTTGTCTGCTTTATCAAAGATTAGATGACAATATGAGGATGGTTTTATATCTGGGTTCTCAGTCCTGTTTATTTAGCACTTAATATGTGCCCATAATAAACATTTTAAACCAAGCATAATAAGCAACCAACTCTCCTTTTCTTTAGCAAACACTGAGGTAAATTATCTTATTTCTCCTCCTCATTGGAATGAAGAATTTTATATTACATAACCCTATTAAACAAATTAATGCATTTATCTGATATGGGAGAGGAATGATACTTATTGCAGCTGATTTCTCCCAATGCATTTCTAATAGTCAGACTAGTTAGGACAGCATTTTTTTTAGGCACAGGGTCTCACTCTGTCACCCATGCTGGAGTGCAGTAGCCCCATCATAACTCACTGCAGCCTCAAACTCCTGGGTGCAAGCGATCCTCCTGCCTCAGCCTCCTGAGGGGACTATAGGAGCATGCCACCACATCCAACTAATTTTGTTATTATTATTGTTAATATTTTGTAAAGATGGGGTCTTGCTATGTAGCCCAGTCTGGTTTCAGATTACTGGCCTCAGGTGATCCTTCTGCCTCGGCTTCTCAAAGTGCTGGGACTACAGGTATAAGCCACTGTGCGTAGCCTAGCTTTTTTTTTTTATATATCTCCCTACTGCCAGGGTGGTTAACTGGTGCAATGGCTGTAAATATTGCCCATGCCAAAATCATCACATCCTTGCTACTCAGCAGTGTTTCCCATAGTTTTCTGTGGAACGTTAGTTTTATTTGACCCTAGTAACTATTGAAGAAAGGTTTCACTAGTCAAATAGGTTTGAAAAACCCCTGAGTGAAACTATGTTTATACAAACTTCTTTACTGTAGAACATCTCAGATTCTTTAACATGCTCAAGAGAAGAGAGGGTATGCAAAATTTCCCAATGTTATAAAACCATGGAAATAGAAGCTTGTGGGCTACTGTCCTTCAGAGAATGTTCTGTAAAATGTTGCCAAATTATACAAACTTCTTTCTCTCTCTTACGCACACAAACATGCATACCCCAATTCATGTCTGTGTTCTGGCATTCTGAGGAAGACTAAAATATTCTGGGCTTGTCAACAATGATCCTTGCCCATCTCCATAGCCACCATTAGGTCTTTAGGTGACAGTATTAGTTGGGTTCTTTAATTTCTACCACAATCTCTGAAACTTGCTACATGCTTAACTGCTTGCTAAGGTTGAGGTTTCTCGCTCAACTATCAAAATGAAACACCATTAATCCAGGTTGGCCCTCTTCAGATAGTACAGTCCCCAACTATCTGCTACCCAGTTCTTGTTAAAAATTAAGTGTAACAATATCATATTTATAGAAGGTCACTAGAAGGCAACACAGTCTATTTACTTGCCTAGTTCTCTGTATTATATATTGGATTGCAACAGAGCCATTGAAAGCTGCATAATTAGCTTCCAACAGAATCAGGTTCAAAACTATTCTTTTTTATTTTTAAGCCCTTGTTTTTTTATCAGAAGTATACATTTAAAATGTTGTATGAGGCCAGGTGCGGTGGCTCATGCCTGCAATCCTAGCACTCTGGGAGGCCGAAGTGGGAGGATCGCTCAAGGTCAGCAGTTCGAAATCAGCCTGAGCAAGAGTGAGACCCCATCTTTACTATAAATAGAAAGAAATTAATTGACCAACTAAAAATAGATAGAAAAAATTAGCTGGGCATGGTGGCACATGCCTGTAGTCCCAGGTACTCGGGAGGCTGAGGCAGGAGGATCTCGTGAGCCCAGGAGTTAGAGGTTGCCGGGAGCGAGGCTGACACCACGGCACTCTGGCTCAGGCAACAGAGTGAGACTCTGACTCAAAAAAAAAAAAAAAAAAAGTTGTATGAAATACTTTTCTCTGGTAGCTGTAAAAATGTTGCTGAAGAAAGTCCACTATAAAGTAATAAATAACACTTATATAATACATACTATATATTAATTCACTTAATTCTTTTACACCCACATAGAGGTTCAGAATCTTGCAGAAAATCACACAGTTTGTAAGAAGTAACCAGGAAGTTGAACCAAGGAGATCTGAATCCAGTGTTTATAGTATTAAGTAAACACTGCATTAAAATTCCCATTTCATTTTTTCCATTTCTATTTTATAACTTAGTGATAGGAACATCCTATTTTTATGAAGCACTATTATGTTTAATGCTTTCTGATCATATGAATTTTGTTCCTGATTATATCTTTGGCTTCACCACACCTGGCAGGAAGTGTGGAGTAATGACAACATGAAACTCAATGATAGCAAGTCTCTGGGCTCTTAATTTGTTAAATTTTGGTTTTCCTTTGATTTTTTTTATTTCTGTTATGATTTTCCTCATCGATCTCATAATCTGATGATGATCATCATTATTTTTGCTATTTCTTTATTGGAAATCTTCTTATAGACTTACTCAAATTCTTGTTGTACAAATATACAAGTATAAGCACAATAAATGATTTATCGATCATCCAAGGTGTGCCCTAAAATGTACTCTGAATCATCAAGGCAATATAATCAGTAGAGTTCAGGGTTAGAATATTGTCTTGTACTCTGCAGAAAATTTTACTTTGATCTTTTGAAAAACAGTAATCTTTACATTTTATTTATACCAGCAGTTTGCCAATCCATTTTTGGTCCTAATACTTAAATGCCAACTACTTTAAATGAAATGCAACCGGTCAACTCAAATTCATCATTCTTGGCAATTAAGTATGTTTTATTTATTTATAATAAATATTTACCTGTTTAAAATATTTCATAAAGAATTAAGCTTAAACAAGGCTGATGCTGGCTTAACATGTTCTGTGGGCACAGTGATGGTTTGCAATGACATTGTGAATGTTCAATGCTGGTGCCACACTGGCTCCTAGATGTCTTGAATACCATCCCTGGACATAAGCCACATGGCTCTTACCTGTTGTCACGCCATGCACCACTCCTTCCTTGGTTTTGGAGCCTATAAAAACAAATAAATTCAAATCATAAGTCTCAAAATGGCCTTATATTGCTAGCTTTAAATATTATACTACTAATTAGGAAATCTTAATCTTCAGATATTCATGTATGTGATTTTTGATGCCCATATCTTTTGAGGGCAAAAAAAAAAAAAAGGAAGAGGAAATCCAGGAACCACTACAACAAAGAGAAGAGAGCAAAGCTAATTGGAGGTTCTTTCTAATGAAGGTTTTAGCACAAAATGATGACTTATCCCTTGCTTCTCACTTCACATATCCACTTACAGAGGGAAAAAAAGGCGAGATAACACTGGTTCTTGGTAAGAAGATGATGTTGGACTCATAACTGTAGAAGCTTTAAAAGTACAGCACAGCAGAGAGATGAGTTAATGTATGAAATGCAAATAGAAGAGGGAGGAAAGAAGCCATTAACATCTGTTGAGCACTCATTATATAAAAGGTGTTTTACATTTCATCTCATTGAATCTCCGTAATATCCATGGATATTATGAGTCTTTCCTCTATGCCTCAGTAGGAGCTGAGAATTTGACCCTGGGTTAAGTTGTGGGATGTATTCTAAACCAGAGACAAATGAGATACAAGTAGAGAGTACAACCGTGGTTATTGGAGTTTGGGAAGGGCAAGGGGAGGGAGAGGTTGGTTAACAAATACAAAGTTACAGCGAGATAATAGGAATAAGTTCTAGGTTCTATAGCATTGTAGGGTGAATATAGTTAACAATAATTTGTTGCATATGTTCAAAAAAATCTAGAACAGAGGATTTTGAATATTCCCAACACCAAGAAATGATAAATGATTGAGGTAATGGATCTGCTAATTACCCTGATTTGATCGTTACACGTCGCATACATGTATTGAAATAGAATTCTGTACCCCATAAATATGTACAACTATTATGTGTCAAATAAACATAAAAGAAAAAAAATTAAAAATAATACTACCATAAGACGCAGGAAGCCCTATTTGGGGCATATACCCAAAGGAAATGAAATCGCCACCTTGTAAAGACATGTGTACTCCCAGGTTCAAATCAGCATTATTAACAATGGCCAAGTTAAGAAAACAACCATATGTATTCATCGATGGATAAATGAATAAAAAACTGTGGCACATATACACGATGGAATACCAATCAGCTCTGAAAAAGAACAAGATCTTGCCATTCACAACATGGATGAACCCGAAGGACATTAGGCTAAGTGAAAAAAGCCAGACACAGAAGGAAAAATATCACATTATCTCACTTATATATGGAATATTAAAAAGAAAAATTCACATACACAGATAGAGATCCAAACAGTGGCTACCAGAGGCAGAGGAAAGGGTAGGAAATGGCGAGACACAGGTCAGAGGATCCAAAGTAGCAGGAAGGTAGGATGAACAAGTGTAGGGATGTAATGTACAACATGAGGATTGCAGTTAATAAAATTGTACTGTATGTGGGAATCGTGCTAAACAAGTAGATTCTAGCTGTCCTTGACACAAAAACAAACGTAACTATATGAGATCATGGATGTATTGACTTGCTTTACTATAGTAACCTTTTTACTCCCTGTATATATCCCATAACTTCATGGTGCATACATTCAATATACACAATAAAATTTATTTTACAGAAAAGAGAGAATACCACTAAACCAAACCATTAGAAATTATAATTAATTATATTTTATAAATATCTCATGTGGCATATTTTATATTATTTGTAGAACCCCAAATAAAGAGATGCATATGTATCCAGAAAAAAAAAAGACAAATTAAAGTCCTGATGAGGTTGCTATGTATCAGGCCAATCGTCTGTTCTTTGCTGAATAGTAATCTGTAATTGATGATTGGCCTTTAATTTATAAGTATTCTGTAATTGATAAGACATGGCTACAAAGTGGGTACCAATTGGATATGGGACTAGCGAGATATAAACAAGCTGAAGGGACACTAGAGCTGGTGGCTTCACGGAGCTGAGGTGGCCCACACCCAACACCCTGCCTTGTCCCCTACAACCTCACAAGAGTACAGAGTGGAGAAGATCAAAAGTAATGTCTGGAAAATGCGAGAACTCAAGCTATCCCGCTGTTGTGCATGTCATGTTGACTTTGTCAACTTGGCGAGGTGAATGAAGCACATTGTGACTTGGGAGTTTGCTACTGATCACACTGATGACCACTGCTGTCATTGAACAGAGTGGCACTGGAAGAGTTTTGAAGATGATCATTTTCTTGCAATTATCATTACAATACTTGGTATTATATGCAGATAATCAAATTTTTTTTGCTTTTGAACTTAAATCTATCTTGTAATTTCTGAGTCATTTGATGAAGGCAACTTTCGCCTAATAAACTAAAGTATATTGATTGGAAATTTGTGTACACAGATAACATAAATGGAGGGAAAAAAAACCATAAAAACAACACCGATGATTATGGCCAATCTTCAATTAGTTAAAAGGTAGTTACCAAAAGCATATTCTTATGAGGAATGAGATTACATTTTTTTTTTCTTATAGACTTGTCACTGACTTGAAGAGATTACATTTCTTATGAGGCTTCTGCTAAAATTCTTCAGCCATAACAGAAATCATAAAATTTTCTTTGGTCACATCCAATCTTTCATACTAGTTATTAGTAATAGTTTTGGTAATGAAGTGATGCTCCAACTTCTTCAAGACCCTAAAGGTAATAATTGATGTAACCTGGACCAAAATTTTGGATTGTATGACATAAGTCCATTTTCTTTCCAGTAGTCAGTAAACTGCAACCTATGGACAATTCCAGCCCATCTTCTCTTTTGGTAAATATAGAAGTTTTATTGGAACACGGCCACACTAGTTATATGTAGTTGGGTTCACACTTCAACAGCAGAGATGAGTAGTTGAGACAGAGATTTTACGACTTAAAATACATGCTATCAAGTTCTATACCAAAAAACTTTGCCAACTCCTTGACTATACTATTGTCTCTTCACATGGTCTCTTTTCATCTTGAATCCTATGCATGAGTTCATCTTTCAGTTAGACTTCAGAATATCACCAATAAATAATGTATAGAACATGCTATGTGTTAAATACCATGACCGACAGAGGAAATGATTTCAGTGAAATGTTATAAAGTAACTGAAGTCATAGAATGGATGCAAACTTCTACTTGCAGAACTTGGAAAATCGAGGGGGGAAAAAAACAGAAAGATATTGAAAATCTGCATGTGTCACCTATTCAGTATTCCAAATTCCATCTAAAAAATACATAATTCACATGCCACAATATTAACCCCTCATTTTTTCCCTCTTGTAACGCTATTTCGATGATTTTCTGAAAACTATGCTTTCAGGTAGAGAAAGGAAGAGTAATTTCACTGAAGATGTGTGAGAAGATTAATATGAAAAGAGTCTAGGAAGACTGAGCAAAAAAAGAAATCTGCTGTAAACGTTGATGAAAAGCATTCATTAAAAAATCATTCCAAGTTTAAATTTTCTCCTGCTAATCTGTAATATATTGAGGAGACAGTGTAGCTTTCTTCTACCCCATAGACATAGGCACCCATATCATCTATGCCACCCAACAGGCTCATCCGCCACCTGTCTGTTCATCCGGGTACTCCTGCTGCCCTAGTTCCCACCAGAGAGTTTGGAAGAGCTCAGAGGAGCAGAGGAGAGGAAGAATGGGCAGAGTGTGTGTGTGTGTGTGTGTGTGTGTGTGTGTGTCTATTCTTTCCCCCAAAGACTTTGAAGTGGTTTGTAAAACAACACCCAATTTCACAGGAGAATTGAACAGAAGTTAACAGCTCAAATGAAGAGCCTTGGTGGATTCTCCAAGATGGAAATTGAAGAACTAGTAAGGTGATAGGCACCAATCTCTTTATTAATAGCACGTGCCATTTGACAGATGAACTATATAAACATTTGTAAGACATTAGTAGCAGCCCTCAAACGCTTCCTTCAGCACTTAATCCCTCGTGTTCACAGTGACCAAGTGACCCCAAGGGTAGTCCCACCAAAGACTAATCTTTGTTTCTACTTCAGGTTCACAATAGGTCTCTTTTTCCACATTGCAGGGCCATATCAAAGGCTTATTTTAATATCAGAACACATTAAAATTAGCAACTATTATTCATTATCTATGATGATAATAGAAATCAAAGGCCCATGATCAATTTTGATTCTGAAGAATATTCTTGATTATTTTTTAAACGCCTATGAAGGCCGGGCACGGTGGCTCACGCCTGTAATCCTAGCACTCTGGGAGGCCGAGGTGAGAGGATTGCTCAAGGTCAGGAGTTTGAAACCAGCCTGAGCAAGAGCGAGATCCTGTCTCTACTAAAAATAGAATGAAATTAACTGGCCAACTAAAAGTATATAGAAAAAATTAGCCGGGCATGGTGGCACATGCCTGTAGTCCCAGCCACTCGGGAGGCTGAGGCAGGAGGATTGCTTGAGCCCGTGAGTTCAAGGTTGCTGTGAGCTAGGCTGATGCCACAGCACTCACTCTAGCCTGGGCAACAAAGTGAGACTCTGTCTCAAAAAAAAAAGCCTATGAGTTTTAGAACTGTCCTCTGCAATACAGTCACTTAGGCACAAAAACAGTCATTAAAAAAAAAAAAAAGAAAGAAAGAAAGAAACGAAAAAGTCCAAAAGATGATCTCAAAATTAAATAATCTGGAAAAGCAAACAATTAGCCCCACTTTTTACTATTAGCTCACATACACACACTCAGGTTCACTAACCTACGCATGCCTCTGACTCAGGGCATCCTTTTGACAAGCCGTGATGCAAAAATGAATTTCGGGGAGAAGGAACAACATGTAGAATATTGAATATTCTAAGCCATCGCTCATAAATAAATACCAACATCTCATGTAGGGGTTACCTACCTACGTAGAGAACGCCCTCTTTTGTCTTTCCTGCTGCTTCTGCCACACCCTGTTTGGTTTTTTCTGCAGCAGCCACGACTCCCTCCTTGGCCTTTGAAAGTCCTTTCTTGAATATATCCATGGCTAACGAATTCCTTTACACCACCCTGGAGAGTATAAAATACACTTGGAATGAGAACTTTTGGGTAAAAGAAAACCAAACTGAAACCACCCAAAGTTAAAAAAAAAACAAACCACTAAAAAATCAATAGAACACCCCCCTCCCCAAAAAATGCAAGACTCTTTTAAAAAGTGTACCCTCATTTCAACCATTGGACAAAGCAGCCTTTTTTTTTTTTTAGCTTTGGCATTAAACATGTAGCATCTCCCATCCATCTTGGCTAGTAAAAGTCTAAACATGGATTCATTTCACAAGTGGAGTTGCATGAAAAAGACCTCTCTTGCAACTTCCCAGCGTCCAAAAGGTGACGGTGGAAGTTAGAAGCATGCGTAGAAGGAAAAGCAAAGGAAAAGAAAGGGAGTCCGAGACTGAGGGTCAGGGACCTCCTTAAAAGGAATCCCGCAAGAGAGCTAACAGGTGCATCTTGGAAAGGGGCAGGAAGGCAGCTACTCACTCCGGGTGTGGCTGAACCTCAGGCAAAGAGCGGAGAGCCCAGGGGCGCGAGTTCCAATCCATCAGCCCACCCACCCACGCCCGCCCTCGCCTATCTCCCCGGAGCAGGCGACGCGGGGGTCACACCGCGGGCAGTCTGGGGACAGCGCCAGCCACCCGAGGGGGCGTTCTCAGCCGGAATCCTAGCGCACCCGGCGCCTGCACTTGTTAACCCCTTACCACCTGTTGACTCGCCCTCCCATTTAACGATTTGCAAATGCAAAAAAAAACGATCAGAGGAATATAAGTGACAGAGAGACACAAAAGTTGGAGGCTCTTGCTCCTGGGAGCATCCCCCGTTTCCCGAAGGACAAGCGTATCCCAGAGAAGCAGCCTGACCCCTCAGCCTTTGGGGAGGACCCGAGGGGGACGCGGGGAGCAGGAGGAAAGCCAGGTCAACTTACTGTCCCCAAGCTCGTCTAAGCGACAAGCGCTCACGCGGGGGACAAGGCACAGCGGGTCCTCACCGCGGCGCCACCCCCCCTCCCAGCGATCACGACGCCTCCTCTCCCACCCAGGTTCTCCAGGATTTCCAAAGATGTCCCCATTTAGGTCCCCAAGTCCTTACCTGAGTGTCTCTGCTTCTCCACGACTCCGATTCCTCCCCCCACCCTCTCTTTAAAAAAAAAAATAATAATAATTAAACGATTCCCAAATATGATTTAAAAGGGACGAGGGGGGGAAAGGAGCGCACAGGAAGGAAGGGCGGAGGCGGAACCCGGAGAGGGACGGTCCCCAGAGGAGGCTGCCGGCAGCACCGCCCGGCGACAGGAGGCTGGGGGCGTGGGAGGCAAACCCGCGAACCTGTCGTCGAATGGCCACTCCCCGTCCCCGCGCTAGGCCGGGGGAGGAGGCCGCGGGTCGCCGGCGCGGGCGGCCGGGAGCGCGAAGGCCGCTCGGGGCAGAAGCCCGCACTCACCTGGCTCGCGCGTCGCGGCGCTCGGTCGCTCGCCCGCTCTCGCCCGCCCCTGCTCCTCGCCGCGGTCCTCCTCCTCCTCCTCCTCCTCCTCCTGCCCTTCCTCCCGCCGGTCCTCGGCTCGCCGCCCCCTCGGCTGATCTGGCAGCGCCTCTGCCCGCCCCTGTCTCGGCGCGCGCTGCTCTCCCCGCCGCGTGCGCCCGCTCCTTCCCTCGGGTGGGGGTGGGGGTGGGGACGCGGGTGGGGACGCGGGGTGGGGACGCGGGGTGGGGACAGCGGGAACCACCCACTGCTGCAGCCGCGCGCCGGGCCCGCGAGGCGGGAAGGCGGGGAGCCCTGCGCTCCAGCTCAAGTTCAGGGTCACCGGGACTCCAGCGGCCACCGGGGGAGGGGGGGACACGGGGGGGGGCGATGTCTCTCCTCTCTCCCATGCCCCTCCCTTCCTGTCCCCTCTGGGGATCCTCTCGGAGACCCCCTAATCAGAGCCAACCTGGGGGTCCCGGGGACGTCCGGGATCGGCCCCCAAAGGCAGAGCCTGTCACTTGGGGACCTGCAGAAAGGGACAGGCGGCCCGGGAAGGCTGCTCACACCGTCACACCCGCACACGTTCCGCAGAAATTCGATAAACGGTCACAGGGCACAACGCGAAAGGGTCACTTTAGTTCAAAGGGCCTCGGGATTTGAACTCGTCCCCGGCGCGGGACTCGCGGGGAAGGGTCGCGCGGGGGCAGAGGCGGCTCGCGAGCGGGAGTCACAGGTGGAGGAGGCAGGAGGCGGCGCCGCGAGTCCTCGTCCCACCCACTGTCACCATCTCCTCCGCCGCCAATCGGCGGCCGCCAGGCTCTGCTTTCCCCACCGGCGGCGGAGCGCGGGGTAAGCGCGAGCGCCCCGGCCGTCTAAGCCCCGCGGTCACAAGGCTCTGCCTCTCCAAATGGGGACCCCCTTCCAGACCCGGGTCTGCAGTCCAGGCGACAGATTCGGCGCGGTGCACCCTCCTCCCGGACCATCGCTTGCATGCATGCGGCTCCTTCTGGAAGGGACGTGCGTTCTGCACACCGCTCACCTTTCTGCCTTCGGATGCACAGCTGTCCCCGGAGTCCCCACCCGCCCCTCCTCCCCGCCACGCGCGCAGTCACACGCGAACTTCAAGACTTTTTTTTTTTTTTTTTTTTTTTTTGCATCGCTTAACACATTTTCACCTCTTTCCGAGCTCCAGGGGAAGACAGCTGTTGCAGATCACACCAGAAAAGGGAACCAAGCTCCTCCCACTAGCAGATTGCCTCTGCTCTCCCTGCCTGGGCTGGAACATGAGTGCAGCACTGGAAGGAAAAACAAATGTTTGCTGCATGGTTTTTGGATTTTTTTGTAAATTTGTTTTGGTTTTATTTTTGTAGCAAATCATGCTTTTCTACAATCTCTGATCCTTTTCTCTGATCCTTTCCAACTCCTTTGGGTTCTGAAAGTTGAGTCAAATCCAGTTTAAATCTACAAAACAACGGTTTGAAGCCACAAGGAACAGGATGCAAATGCTTGTATATAAAATAAAATGGACGAAAGAAAGAAAGAAAGAAGGTCACAAGTATTTGTTGCTAAAATCACGTCCTTGCACTCTTGGTCTGCCCTTTTGAAGATCAGCCTGTCCATAATGCAGTAGCTCGTATTTCGTGCTTCTTTGGGGTCAGAGAAAGAAGGTTGGACTTGGGAACAGGTTTGCTGCCTGGCTTTGAGACCTTCAGCAAGTTGTGTTTCTCTATTTCCAGTAGTTTTCTCTTTTGCAAATGAGGGGATGAACGCAGATAATCCCTCTCTTCCACTTTTTTAATGTGAAAAATATTCAAACATATATAAAAGTAGGGAGAAGAAAGGATTCCCATGTGAAAATCACTCAACTTCCACAATTTTTCGATGCTTGGCTAATCATGTCTCATCTATATGCTTACACACTTTGTCACTACCAACTCCTCCCTCTACCGTTTTACTAATTTCAAGCTTAACATATATTTTTTTCCTTTGAAAACATTTCAGCATACCCCTGTAAAATACAAGAATTATTTAAAAATAACCACAATAGGCCAGGCGCACAGTGGCTCACGCCTGTAATCCTAGCACTCTGGGAGGCTGAGGCGGGAGGATTGCTCAAGGTCAGGAGTTCGAAACCAGCCTGAGCAAGAGCAAGACCCCATCTCTACTAAAAATAGAAAGAAATTAATTGGCCAACTAAAAATACATGTAGAAAAAATTAGCTGGGCATGGTGGCGCATGCCTGTAGTCCCAGCTACTCGGGAGACTAAGGCAGGAGGATGGCTTGAGCCCAGGAGTTTGAGGTTGCTGTGAGCGAGGCTGATGCCACAGCACTCTAGCCTGGGCAACAGAGTGAGACTCTGTCTCTAAATAAATAAATAAATAACCACAATAGCATTAGACGATTTCTAATGAAAGTATAATTTGCATACAGTGACATGCTCAGATCTTGAGTGCCCCTTTAAATCAGTTTTGAACAATCCATGTATTAACATAACCCATGCCATTTTGAAGACACAGAACATTTTCATCACTCCAGAAAATTCCCTTGTGCCCTCATTGTGCATATTCTAGAATTTCATAAAAATCTAATCATACTCCATGAACTTTGTTTTGCCTCTGTCTGACTTCTTTGCATCAACATAATATTTGTGATGGTCTTTCATGTTGTTACATGAATCAGTAGTCTGTTTCTATTTATTACTATCAATAATAAATGTCTTCTGCAATGACCCATCACAACTAGGTACCTCAATGGACTATTTTAATAGTTATTTAATATATTATTTCCTATGACATACTTATAGTTTACCACGGTCCTGGTACTTTCAGTCAAAGAGGTGAATACAATGACAGCTATTTTAGGTCTCATTAGCAGACAAAAAAGGGAATTATTTGGGGACAGTGGTGCTTCTTATAAACATAGCACGATTCCACACTTTTATATGGCACTTTCTGTTTGGCTGAGGACTAATGTCCTGTGTCATTTAATCATAACAAGTGGATAAGTTAAATTTTATGTACCTTTTATAGACAGAGAATCTGGGGCTCAAAGAATTTTAGTGATAAAGGCTGAGATCACTTAGCTTTCAAGTGACAGAGCTGAGGTAATCTAACAGGGATTGTTCCAGAAGGCACAACTGCCTCCCGAATTAGCAGTTACTCTCTGAAGACTCAAAGATCGGGTGTAGTAAAGATGGGAATGAAAAAAGTAGAACTCAAATGTGTTATAAATAGCCTTTGGATTTGTATGTGACAATGGAAATCTGGGAGAAGTTTTGCTATCATAAAAGTATGCTTTTATATGTGGAATTTTACCTTTTCTATATTGGCAATATGGGGAGATGATGTCTCACTACCCACAAAAAATTGTCAAATAATATTTTGTCATGTTGAATTATAATTATATGATTTACTTTGTCACTCTTCAAAGTGCCTTGAACACAGTAAATATTCAATGAACCTTTTTTTTCTTTCTTTTTTTTAATTTCATCATAGTATGGGGGTACAAATATTGTTAAGGTTACATATATTGCCTCAATGAACTTTTAATTACAAATAATATCAATAAGTGATATTGCTCATGTTGTATGGTCTCTTAGCTCTGTATTCTTAAAGAGGCAGAGCTACTCAAGGACAAAGAAGGGAAGTAGAAGCTATAAGAAAGTGTTTTCTCTTTTTCTTTTCATCATTAAGTAACAGTATGGTCTTGAGTAAATCTTTAGCTTCTCTGAATATTACTTTAAAATTTAAACTAATTGAATGGCCTGTAGGAGTCGGAAATAATAACCTACTGGGAAACATTACTAATAGGCACATTTTGTTAATGTGCACCACATGGATATTTGGTTTTCTCGCTGATGAATGAAATCTAAACATCCTTAATAGGATTGTTTTATCTGGGTTTAATTCAGTGATTTAACTATAGGGTAACATTCTATGAAATGGATGCTTAATGTAGATTTTCTGTGTTTTTCCCACAACTGAATTTTTAGGTATGTTATGTGATGAGCTTGTGCTATAGCAATGACAGCAGAGTAGAATGGCATGAAAATAAGGAAGCAGCTCATGACCAAATGATTAAAATTGATTGGATATGTTTAAGTAAGGAAAATGCATCTTTACTATCTTTGGATGATATTCCATGTTTGTTGAACACAAGGGGCAATGTCATGTTGATCTTTGGTTCACCTGCTCTTAGTCTCTATCTGTACCATCCTCTCATCTTTTGTAAGTAAATGTGATATACAGTAGTGGGATCTCAGTAGGCTTCTCCTTTAATTTCATAGTGGGTACAAGAGGCAAAGCCTAATGTATACTGTTGAGATGGCATTACATATAATTTCAGAAAGGGAGTGAGCTTGAGACAAGGCAATAGAATTATTCCAAAGGTATATGAAGAGAAATGTGTGCCCAAAGAAGATTCTCTGATTTGATCCATGGGCAACTTCATATTGTTTCTACAATACCATAGACAGCAAAAAATAATGGGCAACAAGGCCGGGCGCGGTGGCTCATGCCTGTAATCCTAACATTCTGGGAGGCTGAGGCAGGCGGATTGCTGGAGGTCAGGTACGGTGGCTCACACCTGTAATTCTAGCACTCTGAGAGGCAGAGGCAGGCGGATCGCTTGAGGTCAGGAGTTCAAAACCAGCCTGAGCAAGAGCGAGACACTGTCTCTACTATAAATAGAAAGAAATTAATTGGCCAACTAATATATATAAAAAAATTAGCTGGGCATGGTGACGCATGCCTGTAGTCCCAGCTACTCGGGAGGCTGAGGCAGGAGGATCACTTGAGCCCAGGAGTTGGAGGTTGCTGTGAGCTAGGCTGGCGCCACGGCACTCACTCTAGCCTGGGCAACAAAGGGCGACTCTGTCTCAAAAAAATAAAAAATAAAATAATAGGCAACAATGTAGAATGGCTATAAATTGTAACTGCTGGAAAATACTGTGTTAAACATGGTTAAAATTCAGCTGAATGTCAATTTCAATAGCCCTGTGGCTTTTGTGGTCATAAGAATATGAGGACATGCAAAATTTCAAGATTAAAAGTTTAAAGCCAGATGGGAAATATATGTAAATATTTTTGGGTCTAAAAAGTTGAAATGATTTTAATACTAGACAAAAAAAAAAAAAAAACCATATTAATGAGCCCAAGAAGTACACTCAACTCTGGTGAGTGTGGTAGATTTCTGGGAGCAAAGGTACTAAGTACAACTTCAATACAGGGACTTATCAAGGCTCTACTACTCGTTAGCAGTGACCCGGATCAAGTGTCTCACTTCTCTGATCTCTAGGTTTCCCATCTATAGAAGTAAAATGATATTTTACTTGTCTTGTGTGGTTGTTGTAAGAGATAAATAAAAGGGTTCTTAGCAAAGAGCCAGGCACAGTGGAATCGCTCAATACGAGTAGCCATCATTATTATTACTATCTGGCCTCCATGTTTTGGGCTACCCTACGAAGCACTTTCTTGCATTGCAGTTGTTTTCAACCTTATTCTCAGCCTTTCCCAGTCTCCCATCCCAACAGCAAACCACAGGAGGTATCCGATGCTTTCCATCAATCACTAGGGATGGAAGTTGTGGACAGACACAGAGGGAGAAGTCAAGGAAGGTTGAGAGAGATCACGAATGAAAAATCTAACAAACACCTCTTTTCTCTCCCTAATATGTGGGTTACAATAACATCAGCCATAGCAGTTTGCATTAGCAGCAGTGATGAAATATAGTAACAGTGACAGAATTAACATTCACTATCTTTATTGACATTTTTACAACCTTCAGCCTGGTTTACTTAAAGGGATGGTGGCAGAGTTCTTCTGTATGAGTTATGCTGATTTTCTAAAAGAGAAAAATAAAATGACACAAAAAATGGTGTTCCAAGTTTGCCAGATTCTTTGTTCGAGTGGCTCAGAAAGGCTTCAGAAGGAATATCCAATCCAGAGATGAGTGAAGAATTGATAGATTGATAAGACAATGACAGACCTAGTTGTCAAAGGCATTTGTATTCAAAAAGGCAGAAAATAAATGAATTTTTAAAATCTCAGAGGAATTTATGTCTTGTGTATTGTTTTGAACTGAAGTTACAATGCCTTTTTAAACGGAGAGATCACAAGCAATTAATAAAATGAGCATGTTTCTTATAACATCAAAAATATCCAGGCATCTAATATATTTTCCTCTTTAGTTAATTTGAGAGTACGAAGTGACATTTAAGAGTTTTTTTCACCACTATATAAAAAGCACATCATTAATGTTTTGAAAACTTGTTATTCCACATAACACTGAAAATTTATCTTATTAAGAAATTTAAAAAAGGAAATTATTCAGAGAAGAAATTATTTCTTAGTGGTTATTTGATAGCGACTTTGAAATGAAAATGTATCTATGTCAATCAATACAGATTTGTAACATCGTTTTGACTATAAAATGTTACATTACAGCATGTGTTTAATCAATCATCTATTTTTAATTATTTATATTTTTAACTTTTAAATATACACAATTGAATTCAATTTCTCTTCTTTTGTCTTCACAAGAGTAAGACAATTTGTCTATGTACTCAGTCTACTAATTCTTTATACATATTTAAACATCATTATGTTACCCTTAAATCAACTTCTGCATAGTAGAAAATGATTCCTCTCTAAGTCTCACTGGTTCTTTTCTGAGTCCATTTCTATTTAAATTCTCTTTAACTTTCCACATTACAATATTGGGCTAAAAGTTGTTAAGTGTGATTTTTTTTCTGGGGCAGAGGTGTATCAGAATAAGAAGATACTCCAAGTAATCACCTTTACCATGAAGAGTTTTTGATGGTAACACTTGAAAATGGTTGAAAAAGTTGTGAGTTCTTATTTTACTTATCAAAATTTAGAGTGCAGAAATATATCTGTTTCCATAGTAAATCGATTCCTATAGGAAGTCTAGCTAGACATTTCACAGATATATTTTTAAACGCATGTATGACAAAGAAAAGATAGTATTCAAACATCTTCACATAATGTAATATTCAAAAGGAAAAACTGATTTATATAAACAAACCTCACTGTTGTTACTCAAATGTGTGCAGCTCATTTTCAAGTAGGGAAGAGCATATACTTGGCAGATCATTAAGATAGAGACAAAAGAACAGAATACAAGCCTGTGCACACACAAACACATACACTCACACACACTATGCAGATGTTATATATGCTAAAGAAAGAATAGTAGTGAAATTATGTGTCAAGTCTTTTTAAATGTAAAGGAGACCTGGGCTTAATGGCTTTGTTTATCTCTGTGTGAGTGTCTGCAACAACAATCAACTAAATGAGAATTCAATCTCCTTAATCATATTGGATTATGGTCCTGACCTATAGGGAGCATTTAAATGGCTAAAATCACATTCTCAAGGTAGGTTAAAAGACAAAGTAGATTTCCATGCCAAAAAAAAAAAACTGCTGTAACCCTGCACAAATATAAGTCTTCTTTATTTTCTCATGTTATACAAATAGTACATGCTCATTAAAGAAAAGTAAGTAAATGCAGATAAGAAAAAGGGAAAAAACAAGCAAAATATCAGTATGCCCAGCAATAAGAGATAACCTTTTATCTTTCCTATTAAAAATTACCTTTCCTAATAGACCACTTAAAAATATGTACTAAAAGCATTCAATATACATCTTGACTCAGCAATTCTACTTCTAGAAATGTATCCTAAGAAAAAGTGACATATATCAAAAAAATGTATTTTATGACTTTTTTTTACAATTTTAAATAGGCACAACTAAAAATAAGTTCTGGAGCTTGAGTTTGAGCCTCTAAAACCAGCCTCATCAATATCATATTGCTGTTATGATTTCAGTTTTCACTCTTTAAAACGAGGGGGTTAACCTCAAAAATCATCAGTATAGTAAACAAAGTTTAGGTGTGAGAACATAAGGAATTGAATTATAATCAAGTTATAAAGAATGTGTTTTCTTTTTATATTATTATTTTTTATTTATTTTTATTTTATTTATTTATTTTTTTGAGACAGAATCTCGCTCTGTTGCCTGGGCTAGAGTGCCATGGCGTCAGCCTAGCTCACAGCAACCTCAAACTCCTGGGCTCAAGCAATCCTCCTGCCTCAGCCTCCCAGGTAACTGGGACTATAAGCATACACCACTGTGCCCAGCTAATTTCTTTCTATTTACAGTAGAGATGGGGTCTCCCTCTTGCTCAGGCTGGTCTCAAACTCCTGAGCTTAAGCAATCCTCCCACCTTGGCCTCCCAGAGTGCTAGGATTACAGGCGTGAGCCACTGGGCTCAGCCAAGAATGTGTTTTCTGATTTTGCCACCCTTACTAGAACCATTTGGAAGAACAAAAGCATCTATTAACTCTTGAACTTCCTCCTCTGTGGGACTTTCCATTCTAAACTGTCTAGACAATTCGGTAGCAAGTGCACATGTTGATTGCTAAATAGGGCAGAGATAATAGAGAATATTCTAAGGGATTAACCTTTTAAATGTCTTTAAGTGTGTTCTTAATATATTTATTAAATTTAGTAAATTCAATTAAATATATTTATTAAAAATAAATTTGTTTAAATGCATTTTTCTGAGCTTTGAAATTTTGATCATGGACTGACAGGTTACGAAATATTTAGTGCAAATCGATGACAATTTATCGGACAATTGAGGACAACACATTCTTTTACATCTCCTGTGCCTGGTGTGTACTTAGAGCAAGTACCCAGGAGGTTCCCAAGCAATTCTGCACTGGCCGATCTTCAGTTTATACCGTGTTTCCCCGAAAATAAGACCTACCCATACAATAAGCCCTAGCAGGATGTCTAAGCATGTGCGCAATAGAAGCCCTACCCTGAAAATAAGCCCCAGTGATGGGAGTGGCTATGAAAAAACAGCCCTAGTGGTGGGCGTGGCTATGAAAATCAGCCCTAGTGGTGGGCGTGGCTATGAAAATCACCCCTAGTGATGGGCGTGGCTATGAAAATAAGTCCTGGTGGTGGGCGTGGCTATGAAATCAGCCCTAGTGATGGGCGTGGCTGCGCAGCGCATCTGCACAACCCATGCATGTCCGCGCAGAGCGGGAAAGAACACGAGCAGCCCTTCTCATCCGCCCCGTGAGAGCTCTAGTGCTCGACAGGAGAGATCGAGGCCAATGGTTCTAAAGGAAATAAAGTCGCAAGACATTCAGGATGGAATTTGGGGTTTGGAGAGTTATGATGATGTTCCAGAAGAAGACGGCTTACTATATTTGAATCAATGTAGATTGTTGTACCATACTTAAAAAAAATAACACATCCCCTGAAAATAAGCCCTAGGGTGTCTTCTTGAGGAAAAATAAATATAAGACCCTGTCTTATTTTCAGAGAAACACGATATTTCCTGTGCACACAGGGGCTGCATTCCAGGAGAGGCACCCTGAGCTTAGGGACCTAAGCATGTCAGCACGATTCTGACTGCCCAGTTTTGCCCAACACAAACCTCTCTACCCAGTGGGAAATAACTCACAGCTAGGCTTCCCTCCTGGACCTGGCCTGACCAGAGAGCACCAGAATGATTCTTCAGGTGTGAGCCCCAGGCTTCTTCGGGGCATCTGGCTGACTCCACAGCCGGTGGGTCTAGGATATCAGAGTAGAAGCTGGAAAGGGAGAAGGGGCTGGCCCCAAGGGACCCTTTTCAGGCTGGAAGTGCCTTTCCTGAAAACCACTGCATGCCCTGCAGATCCTGGCACAAGTTGCCCAATTTAAAACCACCAGAAAAAAAAATGGCTAAATTTTACTTCTTTCGTTAAGCGACCTCCATTTATTTATTTATTTATTTATTTATTTATTTATTTATTTATTGAGACACAGTCTCTCTTTGTTGCGCAGGTTAGAGTGAGTGCCATTGTGTCAGCCTAGCTCACAGCAACCTCCAACTCCTGGGCTCAAGCAATCCTCCTGCCTCAGCCTCCCGAGTAGCTGGGACTACAGGCACAAGCCACCATGCCCGGCTCATTTTTTCTACATATATTAGTTGGCCAATTAATTTCTTTCTATTTATGGTAGAGACGGGGGTCTCGCTCTTGCTCAGGCTGGTTTCGAACTCCTGACCCCGAGCAATCCGCTGGCCGTGGCCTCCCAGAGTGCTAGGATGACAGGCGTGAGCCACCGCGCCTGGCCAAGCGACCTCCATGTCTACCATGACTTGTGAGAGGAGGGTAGCCTTCCAACTGAGGTCCAGAGTACTGTCACACGTCTCTAAGGTATAGTTCCCCTCTCGATTGGAATCTAGGGCACGGAACCCATAAACGAGGATTTACACAAGCCTGTGTTACTGTCTAGGGAATAAATCGTGGACCATAAAAGTGAAATATACAATTCCCAGTGCCTTTTAAATGTATAAATATGCACGGGCAGCTCCGTGTGCTTTGCATCGGATTAACAACATGCTGTTGCACCATGACACCACCGAAAGCACCTTGTATTTCAAAGCAGGATACATTAGTGCTAGAGAAAGAGGAGCAGAGCTCTAGGGTATTTGCCTGATGCCTCTGTGAATTTGTTGCCTAAGGCAGAACAAAAGAGCTCCTGGCCAGAAACAATGCTCCAGGTCGGCCCCCACTGGGTCCTCAGCCCCAGTCTTGGCCTTGGTGACTGTTTCCTTATCTGCAAAGCCAGTATCCTAGTTAATACCCAGCCCGAGTCAGAGGATTAAATGAGATTAATTAATTTAAAGCACTTAGGGCACAGCCTGGGCCATCATAGGATATCAATAAACACTTATTCATGTGGGACATGGAATGACAGTATATTTATAACTTACATATATACATAGAATTAACATAAAAAAACCTATTTTTTAGAAAATAGCCCAAAGTGCTCAAAGAAATAGAAATTATAGTAGCAAAATTGTAATTTAATTTAGCTTGCGTTTGTTTGGCACCAGCCACCTGGACGTTTCAGTCAGTTTAGTGCGACAGTCGTTCGCCAGGTGTGGTTCTTGGGACAACGGTATCTGTGTCACCTGGGCAACGTCCAGAAATGCCAGTTCTCAGGCCTCCTGGGCTGTAGTGTATGGAAAAGGAAACCAATCAGTACACTTAGCATCATTTGTGAAAAAAAATAAATCTGATATTGATAGATGCTTTCTTCACCGTGAAACGTTTCTTCTTACAGAAACTAGATGTGATTGCATTGTTAAAAAGAAAGTTGTCATTTTTTTCACAATGCATTTCCTGCATGGTGTCTATGTTTAGGGAAATAGTCATGGTGGAACCCAACGGTATACCCCAGGGTCAGCCTGTTTTCTACTTATATGTTTTTCCCCTTCTCGTCTTCCTTCCCCATTGACCCACACCCTCCTCCCTTGCCCTCTCAGAGCTCTTTTTCCCTGGAGCTTTTAGCTGGTTCTGCTTATTCTTCTATCCAAATATGCTCACCAATGCAGTCCTCTTCTTTCCCCTAGTCTACACAGCGTGTGCCTCTAGTGCTACTTCAGAACCCAGGGAGGCTGCGATCACATCAACCTAAACGCAAAGTCTTTCTACCGAATGGAAGATTCTCAATCCTAGTAGTGGTGGCTCTGTCTTCAAGCTGTCCCTTCTGCCTAGAATGGTATTTCTTTGTATTTTCATAGCATGGCACATAATAAACGTAAGCATTTTGAGATGAAATGTTGACATGCCTTTTCTTGCAAAAAAATAGTATATACATGGTACATGGTACTTCAGTACAAATTTATTGAGTGTCTAATACCTGCTGGGATTTGGACAATGCATGGGGTAGAAAGAATAACAGTATTTTCTCCCTACACTGGAATAGTGTGCACCCAAACAAGGGGGATATGTGTAAATATATCACATATATATGTTACTTACACATGATGTCATAGGTGTGGCCACAGTATTCACAGTGGCTTGTGAAAACTAAGGCAAACTTGAGAGGTCAGGAAAGGTTTTGGGGAGGAAATAATGAAGCTCTGAATCTATTTTACACATGCTAAATATGTCTTCAAAGGGCAATAAACACTCATAGGTTCCATAAATATTAAGACTAGCATGCTTATTCAAATTAACTCAGATTGTGTTTTCAAAAGCAAAATAGATCTAAGTCTCACTTACCCTTTCCTTCCAATAAAATGTTCATTAAGTCAAAAGTATTACCAAATAGGTCCAGGAGCTGTCTTCTTGTTGGAGACCATCAAATAAGAGGATCAAATCCCTTTTCCCCTGTTTCTAGTATTCTCTAGGGTCCTCAGTTGGCGGAATCGTATAGAAAGTCAACCAGCCCAAGAACACAGTTTGCAGAGCCTACAGCCCAGGACCAGAACAAACAGAAAAGAAAAATAGACTCAGACTTAAAGAGCAGTAGCTTTGTAACCAGCACAGTGACATTTTGTAAGTTTAGAAAAATCTTTCTCATCAGCAGTTTTGTCCAGCAAATTCACTTATTCAGGTATTAATATATGCTGGTTTTGTGACAATCTCTCAGCAAAGCATTGAGTATCTGGTGTTTATGGAAAGAAAATTAATGTCTTCATATAATTTTCAATTCAATATTCAATGTCTTGATTTAATACAATCAGAGAACTGTTGAAGTATCACCAACTGTTCAATTGATTACCCAAATATGAGGATCTAGTTGTAAAACTGGCATTAATTCTGATAAACTATGACTTGTCATCATAATCTTAGATATTCATTAACAGGATACATCTTCTGTTTTAGGACTCTAAACAGATTAATAAGTGGATTATTACTAATATCTACTGCATAAATACCCTGCTGTGTTATTTATTTAAACACCAGTATCTGATACCCTGAATCAGTCCAATATTGAAGTAAATCTCCTCTATTTACTGTGTCTGATAGTAGAAAATCTGACAGTGATCTGATTGGGATCATAAATATTTGATTTTAGTTTTCAAAGGAGCCTAGCCTTTCACGTTGCCCAAATACTTACTGCTATTATAATCATCTTTATTCCTGGTGCTTGTTTCAGCAGCTATAAAACCACATTTATTTTAAAGTTCCACTTGAATCACAATTCTGCCACTTGGACATAAAGAACACTCTGTTGTTCTTAGAAGGACAGGCAATTTGAAGAATACGGCGTAAAACTAACATGGTAAGCAAAGTCCTCTCATTTTTCCCAATAGACCCATGAATCTACACCCCTCTGGATAGCCGCTCTCAAGTTTTTGTTTTCTTTGCAGAGTGTTCAACAGTTCTGTCGTTGAAAAGCATTGCTTCCAGGCTTGATGGTGTTAAATAAAATTTATAGGAGCCATTGGTTTGGACTAAGCTCCAGCACCAGGCCCATGAGATCAAACCAAAATGGAGTGACTTGTGCTACCATCCCACCTCACCAAACCCAAACCAAGTTGTTTATCTGACCTTCCTTGAAATCAGGAAAGTGAGAAAGAGCATGGCCAAATCCCAAGATAAGCCTGTTTTAGGGGGCATGATTTGGAAGTTCCCTGTGCCTTAACTTTTACAAGAAAAGTAACTTCAAAATGACCGATCTAGTTTTTGTTTTATGTTTCTACTTTCCCCTGTCCTTTTCTGTCTATAAATTCCTCCACTCAGCTCATTGGAACCCTCATCCTCTTTTACAGAATGAAGTGTTGCCTGACTCTAGAATCACAAATAAAAGCCAATTAAGGTCTTTACACTAAATTTGCTGTAATTTTGTCTTTTGACAATAGTTTCTGAACTGAGTCGGGGAAAGAAACTATCTGACATCCAGGTGAAAAGAATGGAAACAGATGAGTGAGTTCTTCAAAGCTGTCTTTTCTTATTCTGACAAGTTCCATCACTCTACAAAAATAAATAATTCTACTGTCTGGATAAATTTGGTTCACGAATGGGAGAATAAGAATAATGTCTTCAGTAAAAGTGGAAATTGTGGGTAAGAAAAGGGAAAGAATTAAAGTGCCTGAACCAATCTTATTCTCATGAAAATATCAAACAGCCAA